>NW_027555958.1:429271768-429914268 GCF_003287225.1 Phascolarctos cinereus | reverse complement strand
AGCACAGATAGTCTATGATTTTATATCTATTCTAACATACGAGATAAAAGTATAATTTATAACTTTAGAATGCTTCCTTATTTGCGAGGTAAGCTTAAAGTTAGTGGATTATATAAGTTGAGTTTTACCATGTATTCATAGGTAGTTATTTTTTTTTACTCCAGAAACCATGACTGCTACTAGATTAAGTATTTTGTACACTGTGAAATGATTTATGCCACACAGGGGTGAAGAATGCAATTATCCTCCATTCACCATGACCTTTGCACTTACCTGTGATGCCAGGGGGAATTTGAGTAGCTATTAATAGAGAAACAGCTAATGATGAAAATTTCTTGAGAGAATTATCTGGAAAGAAATTGGAGATCATTTCCACGTAACTAAAATTTGGGTTTTATATTTATACGTGCATATAAATTGTGTGCATGCATATATACAAGCATATACACAGGCGTGCATAAACATATATAAGTACAAGTGGATGATTACATGTGGCTCCTGGATCCAACTTGAGAGAGGTCTGGTTGCCATTATTAGGGAAAGACTTTGTAGTCTACATGTCTTACCAGGCAGGTCATTCTAAGGTCAGAATCTCAGAAATTGGTAGCAGGGACTATTGTCCAGCAGGGACACTTCAAGTGACCAGAAGAGTGATATAATCACTAATATCAAAGAATCTCAGGATAGCCGTGAATGAGAGCACAGTAGACATATGACACAACGTTTAAGGGCAGTTTCCATCATCGGACAGGGTTGAGAAGGAAGCAGGTCTAGAGAACGTAACAGATGGCATCTGGTGAGTGAGTTGAGCTAAGAGTTAAGTGAATGTTGCTAAAACCTTTCAAGAAATGGTGATGACACAGCAGATAGAGGCTTAGCATTGTTCAGGGAGATATGGATTCAAGTATTCCCTCTGAGATTTAAAGGCTACATGATATTGGGAACATTAAATATCTAAGTATTTCAGTGAACAGAGCCCCAGGCCTGGAGTCCAGAAGACCTGAGTTTAAACCCAACCTCAGACACTGACCAGCTGTGTGACTCTGGGCAAGTCATTTAAACCTATTTACCTCAATTTCCCCATTTGTTAAATGAGTTGAAGAAGGAAATGGCAAACACTACAGTATCTTTGCCAAAAAAAAGGAATAATGATGAATTGCACACAAATGAAACACTGAACAACAGCAGTAGCACCAAGGATATTTATTTCCTTGAGGGGTAAATCCATTGCTAAAATCACAAGGAGAGGATCATCTAAATTAACTTACACTGGGAAAAGAGTGCCAATTCCACTTCTCCAGTTTTGCATAGGCAAAATTAAATTATTCAGTGTGAATATGTATATATGTATGTACGCACACATACACACTCACACACACACCCACACACACACGTGTGCAAGGCACTTTGCTAGGCCCTAAGGATACAAACTGAAAACAAGACACACTTCCTATCCTCAAGACATAACACTGGAGGTGGCAGGCAGTGGTGCTAAGGGAGGGATGTGATGTGATGATTACACAGATAAGCATAACATAGGGTTATGATTCCTAGGGCACAAGAATGATTCAGAGTCACAGAATTTCAGAGCTGGAAGAAATGTCATCAGCTGTTTAGTCATACAGTTTTGCGATGTCATTCGATCCTACTGCCTCATTTTTAATATGAGTAAACTGAGGTACAGGGACATTAAATTATAGTTACATAGGTGGTAGCTGTAGGAAGTAGGATTTGAATCCAGTTCTTCCCGAAATAAAGTCCAGTGTCCTATCTACTAGACCATGCTGCCTCCTCAACACAGTTATCAAATGAATCCTCACTATACAGGGCAAGGCTTATAAACAGATAGCTTGTAGTCATCGAGTGAGGAGGATACAAGTACCTCTCAAAGTGGCCCATTCTGTGTCTTGAACAGCTCTCGTGATCAGGAGCTATTCCCTATGCCAAACCAGCATTTGTCCGTTTAGAAATGTAACCCAGCATAAATAATCATGAACTTTTGGGCAAACCAAAAATATTTATTTTCCCTCTTCCAAGTGACAGCCTTTCTCAAGAAAGTAGCTGTCATAATCCAACCCCTCAACATACTAAAACATCCCCAAGACCACAGATCAATCTAGGGTGCAAACTCCAGCTCATTCATCTTTCTGAATGTCTTCCTCTTTAAACTCTCAGACACGTTGTTCAGTCATTCTGTCATGTCTGACCCTCAGTTACCCTATGGACCATGCTCTCCATGGGGTTTTCTTGGTAAAGATAGTGTAGTGGTTTGTCTTTCCTTCTCCAGGGGATTAAGGTAAGCAGAGGTTAAGTGACTTGCTCAGGGTCACACAACTAGTAAGTGTCTGAAACAAGATTTGGACTCAGGTCTTGCTAATTCCAGGCCCAGCACCCATTAAATCACCTAGCTACCTCTCAGACACATTGCTAAAATATAATTTGAGGAGAGAATGCATTCATTTATGATGGTTTGGGGGGTGAGGGAGTAAGAAGACCAGAGATAGCTGAGCTGAGCCTTTAAGGAAGATGATGATTCCTAAAGTCAGAGTCAAATAGGACATTAATTGTAGAACTGTAATTCAAAGGGCCCTCTCTATTTTTCAAAAAAATTCTCTGAAATATTGTAATTCATTTCTGTAAAACACATACGCCTATAAACACATACTTTTAAACTGTTAGCTTCCTGAGGTTAGGCATCCTTCCTCATTTAAACTTTGGAAGGTTTGCTGATTCGAATACTCAACCAATGATTCTATTATGGAAATATTTCCTTTAAGAGCAGTCCCCTTTTCAAGAGCCAAAGTATTTTGTGCATCTGCTCCTCATGACTGATTACATGCAAGAACATTAGGTAGCTTCTTCACATTTTCAATTCAGCTTCTTTTATTGCAAGGATCAAATAAAAGTACCTGAAAGTTGAATTTGATCATGATTGAAGAAAGAAAAGAAGGGTATTTTTGTTTCCTCTGGGTGTAGAATCTTCATTTTGTTGTTGTTTTTTAAAGGGGACAAAATATCCAAAACATACTTTTTCTTATTGACTCATTTAATTTCCATTCTATATTCTCTAGCGCCTGTGCAAATGTGAGTCACATAGCCAACTGTTCCCTAGGACATTCAAGTGAGAAAATCTTTGTTCTTAGAATGGAAAGAACATTGAAAGGTACATCAATTTCTGAGTGAGCTAAACATAACCACTTGCTAGATATTTTTGAGACATTTTATAAACAATCTGTTCTTACAACAAGAGCAGTGCATTCAGATAGAATAGACTGGGGTTCAAGGCCCAGCTCTGTCACTTAAATAGCTATGTAACTTTGGACTAGGGGGTTAACAAAATAATTATAGATAAGAGAGAGCTTAGCAATTAAATTCATGAAACATTCATTAAGCCTTTCCTTCCTTTATCCTTTCCTTTAATCTCTCCATCCTTCCTATTTCCCTGACTCTTTTTCTTCTTCTCTCCTGTATATTTTCTTCTTTCTCTTCTTTCTTCTTTCTCTCCATCCTCCCCTCTCTTCCTTTGTACCTCCATTGCTTCCTTTCTTTCTTTCCTTCTTCCTTTCCTCTTTCCCTCCCTCCTTCCATCTTACCTCCTTTCTTTCCATCCCTCATTCCATCTTTCCTTTCTTCTTTCCTTCCATCCATCATTTCTTCCCTAACTACCTCCTTCCTTCTTTGTTATTTTCTTTCTTCTTCCCCCTCCATCCCTTTCACTCATTTCCCTATCCCTTCCTCCCTCACTCACTCCTTTCCTTCTTTACTTCCTTCCTCTATACAGTCTTCTACACTCCAAACCCTTGTCTCTTTAACTTATCAAAAATCATGTTTTGCCAAACTAAAATCTTGGATTGCTCAAACTATGTTCAATTTTTCTTCCTCATCAAGAGCTGGAGAAAATCAGAAAACCTTAATTCTTAGGCCTAGTATAAATTTGTATTCTCAGTGCCATACCAATCAAACCACCAAGAAATTATTTTATAGAGTTAGAAAAAATAATAACAAGATGCATTTGGAAAAACAAAAGGTCTAGAATATCAAAGGAACTAATGAAAAGAAATGCAGGGGAAGGTGGCCTAGCAATTCCAGATCTTAAATTGTATTATAAAGCAGGAATCATCAAAACTGTTTGGTACTGGCTAAGAAATAGGGAGGTGGATCAGTGGATAGGTTAAATATGCAAGACACAGTAGTCAATGACTATAGTAAGCTATTATTTGATAAACCCAAAGACCCCAGCTTCTGGGATAAGAACCCACTCTTTGGAAAAAACTGCTGGGAAAACTTGAAAAGAATATGGCAGAAACTAGGCATAGACCCAAATCTCACACCATATACCAAAATAAAGTCAAAATGGGTTCATGACTTAGATATAAAGGCTGATACCATAAGTAAATGGGGAGAACAAGAAATAGTTTACCTATCAGATCTATGGAGAACAGAAGAATTCATGATGAAAGAGGAGACAGAGAACATTATGAAAAGCAAAATGGATAATTTTGATTCCATTAAAATGAAAAGTTTTTGCACAAATGAAGCCAATGCAACTAAGATTAGAAGGAAGGTAGAAAATTGGGAAAGAATTTTTGCAACCAGTCTCTCTGATCAAGGCCTCATTTCTAAAATATATAGAGAATTAAGACAAATTTATAAGAACACAAACCATTCCCCAGTTGATAAATGGTCAAAGGATGTGAACAGACAGTTCTTAGATGAAGAAATTAAAGCCATCTATAGTCATATGAAAAAATTCTCTAAATAGTTATTGATTAGAGAAATGCAAATCAAAACAACTCTGAGGTACCACATCACACCTATCAGATTGGCCAACATGTCAAAACAGGAAAATGATAAATGTTGGTGAAGATGTGGGAAAATTGGAACACTGATACATTGTTGGTGGAGTGGTGAAACGATCCAACCATTTTGGAGAACAATTTGGAACTATGCCCAAAGGGCTACAAAAATGTGCATACCCTTTGATCCAGCAATAGCACTTCTAGGGCTATATCCCAAAGAGATCAAACAAATGGGAAAAGGACCCACTTGTACAAAAGTATTCATAGCAGCTCTTTTTGTGGCGGCAAAGAATTGGAAATTGAGAGGATGCCCATCAATTGGAGAATGGCTGAGCAAGTTGTGGTGTATGAATGTAATGGAACACTATTGTTCTATAAGAAATGATGAACAGGCTGACTTCAGAAAAACCTGGAAAAACTTATATAGTCTGATGCTGAGTGAAGTGAGCAGAACCAAGAGGACTTTGTACACAATAACAGCCACATTATGCAATGACTAAGAATGTTAAACTGAACCTTTCTCAGCATTATAAGGATCTAAGACATCTCCAGAGGCCTGGGGATGGAAAATGCTGTCCACATCCAAAGAAAGAAATATGGAAGTCGAATCACTATCACTCATTTTTACCTGAAGTTGAATTTTGTTTCTTCTTTCTGATGGTTCCTTGTATTGGTTTTAATTTTTACTTACAACTTCACTAATGTGAAAATACATTTAATGGGTATGTAAATGTAAAGTCTATATCAGATTGTGTGCCATCTTGGGGAGGGTGGGGAGAGGAAGGGGGAGGGGGAAAAATTTTCAACTCAAAAGCATATGGAAGTGATTGTTGGTAAATCAAAATAAATTAATAAAATTTAAAAAATATTGTGTTCCCCAATCTTAACTGTACCTTCTCTAAAGTAAGGCAATCTTTTTATAGAACACTTAATATTTTTCTCTCTCCCACTCATAAATGTGGTGCTTCAAAGCCTTTTTTATCTCTCCTTAAGTCCCCCATTACCACCTGCCCTATTCTTCCAATTGAGAAGCTTATCTCGATATACCACAAGCCACCTTTTCTCCCCTAATTTTCATTTCCCATCCTTCAGTTCCTGTCATTTAGTATTTGTTCCTTTGTCCTTGCCTCTTGTGAACATACGGTCCTGCTTGACAAGAGAATACCCTCTACCTACACCGGTGACTTCATTCCATTTCATATCCTCCAGCATATTGCCCCCTCTATCATCATCCCTTATCTGCAATCTATCTGTCTGCTGCATACTTCTCTGATACCTACAAGAAAACTATTTTCCTGTGATCTGTCGAAAACAATACAAAAAACCCAAACCCTTTATTTGATCCATCCATTCTGGTTAGCTATCATTCAATACCTCTCTTCCCACTCTGCAAAGATTGGACCCTTCTACTTTCACCTTCAAGAAGTTCCAGTGACTCCCTAATGCATCTAATATAAAATACAAGCATTCCTCAAGAAGTTCCAGTGACTCCCTAATGCATCTAATATAAAATACAAGCATCCATATTTGGTATTTAAAACCCTTCACTATCTGGTTCAAAACTATGTTTCCTGTTTTATTCCCCACAAGCCTCTTCAAATTACTCCTCTTCAAATGCACACTGAGAAATAGCAGTACTGGCCACAATGTTCCAATAACCATTCCCATTCTTCATGTCTTTGCACTGGCTGTCCCTCACATCTGAATAATATCTTCCCTCTTGGAGTCTATCTCTTAGAATCCCTGGTTTCCCTCAAGGCTCCACTGCATGAGGCCCACTGGGGTCTCTGTAGATATTTGAAGTCCAGTAGCTAAAAAGCAGACACTGAAGACAGTAAGACCTATGTTCAAATTCTGCAACTAGCCCTTACTGACAGTGTGACTCTGGGCAAGGCATGAAGGATTTCAGTGCTTTAGGCAAACCTCTTCAACTCTCAGTTGCAAAGAAAGTGCTGGCCTGTGTGAGTAAAGAGAATTTATTCACTTGGTATTCCCTGTTACCAATAAAATTACAGGGCCAATCCCTATACCATAGATTTTGTAGCTATTTTTCCATACACTTTTTTTTTTGTATGATATTATAAAGCTTCTGGAAAGTGGGAATATTTAATATTTGTTATTGTAGGTCCAATACCTACCATGCCTCCTGACATTGTAGGCTTATAACAAGTGTTTATTACATGATGAATGTATGAATGAATGCTAATATACAATAAGATAATTAGCCTTTTTTCCATTTTGTGTGATTTAAAACTTATATACAAAAAAAAGGCTTCAAATTGAGACTTCATGCTTTCTTAGATCACCTCCTTTTTACATTGGTCTGACAGTCTTAGAAAGCAACATCCACTGAAATTTAATCAACTTTTTTTTTTTTAATTTAAGGAAAAGTGCCGTGGGCATTTGGCTGGGTCTGCATAGGAAAGGCAAAATGGAGATTTCAGACTTTACCCAGGAAATGTGATCAACATCAGAATCCAGCACGGATAATTCCAGCCCCCAAACCACTTTTCTTGCAATAACTGTCCTTTTTTCCCCCTAGAATTATTAGAATTATCACTTCAATTCTCCACTCCATCTGCTTATTTAGACACTGTCACATTGATCAAATACTCTGGAAAATAGACTTTCTGAAAAGTATGATTATTTAAAATGCCATAAACCCTTTGAGATTAAAATTCATCCATAAGAAAGACCTGTGTCTGAAACTACATGGTGCCAAACAGTATAAATTAGACTCAAAGAAAAGAAAATAAGAAGAGAAATGCTATTCCTATTTCCATGTTATCTTTTTCCCTCAACCACCTAGATTTATTCTCCTAATTGTTCCCAAGATGCAAGTGTTTGAAAATTCACTTGAATCAATCTGTGTTTGTCTGGGATCAAGGAAATCTGACCTTCTAAACTGTCCCCCAACACTTCCCTATTTCCATGAAACATATCCTATTTCCCAGTCTCCCACAGAGAAGAGGGTTGATATTGCTAGAATCCCAGATGGACATATTTCTAAAATCTTGTTCACATATATATACACACATATATATATATATACATATATATATACATATATGTATATATATATATATATATGTATATTTTGTATAATACTGGGGGAAGTTCCTTTTCACTGCACAAGATGGGATGTAAGTGGGGCAAGAGATAACCTCTATCTTCAGTCTATGTCTAAAGATTTGAAAGCAATTTTCTAGCCATTTCATTTATTTTCCCAATACTCCATGGAGATAGGCAAAGGAAAACATTCCCACCAATGAAAACAAGACACAAAGATCAATCCAACTTATCGAAGAGTATCTACTGAGCGATAAGTAAATGCCTGCTACATGTTAGATGCTGTGGAGGATACAAAGGAAGTATAAGTTATGGTCCCTAACCTAAGGAATGACACCTTTCTATATTCCTTTGATAAAAGCTGAGCTTATAAATGATGAAAGAAGACACTGAGAATGACCACTATTGAAAAACATACAGAATGAATAATGGGATGTACTTTGCTGCATATGTCTATATGACATGACCTTGCCTCCTCTAAAATGATGAAAGAGTCGGGGTTTCAGAGTCAGGTTCAAAGGAATTTCCCCGTACCTAGTCCATTACTCTAACTCAGTTGTCAAGAAGTTCCAGTAATTAATTTTTTAAGGATGCTTCTGCTAGAATAGGTTACTGGTGGGTGGTGAACTAAAAGTTGGCCTTTACCATCAACTGGTAAACAGCCAGGGGAAAAAAAATTATGTAGTGATTTTTAAGTCACCGTTTCTGTGAAAAAAAATTTTTTTTCTAGTATATATGATGCTATTAACCCACTTTTGTTCTTTCTTTAGACTCTAAATACGTGTTTATTGTTTAGAGACTAACAATCAAATCACCGTTCATCAAATGAATGAAAACAAAATTGCTAAAAGTGTAGGGTGGGGAAGATGCTGTGAGTGGAGATACACACATACATATCACCTCTTACATTCTATAGGGAAGGGGGTGTCAACAACTGCATATATAAGGTTAATGGGAGAGGCTGGTTAGTAGTAGCCACTCCTCAGAGCTTTCTCTGAGTTCTTCCTGCTGATAACAAAAGTAGGGGGTTTGATGATCTTGCTTCTAAATGAATGATGTTAGATTTATTTAATGGTATTTAATGGAGGAGACCTGCCCCCAATTCAGAGTATGTGCAAGGATATTTTTAATGTTTCTGGTCTTCCTATTGCATGGTAAAACGAGGTCTTATAATTTGCTTTTGAGCTAGAACTGAATGTACATATAAAGGGGTCTGGAACTCAAATCTGTCTTTCTAGAAGGTCAGGGAGTATAAAAATGACTGAATTTTAGAGGATTAGTCATAGTGGGATGGTGGTGCTGATGGTGTGTGAATATGGGGAAAAGGGTGATGGTTCTTTATGATGGATTTTAAGCACATGGTCTGCAAGACAAGCCTATATAAGAGCTGAGGTTCCCTTTTCTTTGTGCCTGCTTTCCTTTTAAATAGATTCATGTGTGGTTCTGAGGAGAAGCCAGCTTGACTTAGCCCATCTGTTTATAACCTGGCAGTTGAGATACCATATATAGCAAGCATGGGAATGATTTAACATCCCCCCCATAAGTGAACTCGGTGATAGGAAGAATGTTTGAAGCTGCACCTTTAAATTAAAGCCCACTTTCCCTAAGGTTAGACCTATAAAAGGGGAAATGTATCACTGCATATAAGGGCCCTTATTTCATGGTTCAGTTCCTAATGCATGTTTTTGGTAAATATTTAATTTTAAAACCTAATTGAAGTTAATTGGTTAATCAACTCTGAGAAGAAATTAAGTGGCTAAATTGATAGCAGGCTACTAATCTCTAGCATCAATAATATTAACTGGCAATGGCAAATGATAATAGTCTTTATCTATAGCTCTAGCAATGCATATTGCTTTAAGATTTCCAAAGAGGTGTAAGAATATGATGACATTTAATCTTCAAAACAATACTAAATAGTAGGTGCTGTGATTACCCCGGTTTTACATGGAAGGCACATGAGGCAGATGGCAGTAAGGGTCCCAGGGTCACAGAACTAGTTAATTTAGTATTTGGCCTCAAGTCCTCCTGACTCCATTCCCAGTGATTTATCCATGGATATTGGGGAGAAAAAAACACACTAGAAATAGGGACTGAGTTGATAGCATTAGAAAAATTCATAAACTCCATTCATTTTATGCCTAAAATATTTTAGGGACTTGACACAGCTATGCTAGAGGGCTGAGAGATTAGGACTGAAGTCTATGTGGTCTACATTCAAAATAAGTATACACACAAAAGTATAACTATATACACCCCCCCCAAGATAACAATGATTTATATAGCATTTAAATAAAAGATGGTTATTGAGGATGGGCACTCTAGTTTGAGAGAATCAGGAAAAGCATCTTGCAGAAGCTTAGGGAAGTTGTGTGATGTTTTCATTATTGGTCAGCCATCCTTCCTTTCACATCTCAACCAGAATATATATTCGAGTTTATATATTATATTGTACAACACATGCTTTTCCACTGGTATTTTGCATGTATTTCCATCAAGTTTGGATTATTGAATCTCTGAATCATGTTTATAAAGAATATCAACTTTAGCATCAATTACATGACCTAACTGTGGTGCTGGAGAAAAGTTTTGAGAGTCCTTTGGACAGGAAGGAGATCAAATTAGTCAATACTTAAATAAATTAATTCAGACTGTTCTCTGGAAGTCAAATACTGAAGCTAAAGTTTAAGTACTTTGGCTGCATAATGAAAAGATGGGATTCATTGGAAAAGACCCTCATCTTGAGAAAAATTGAAAGCAAAAAGAAAAGGGGGCAGCAGAGGATGAGAGGGGTAGATGGTGTCATGGAAGCAATGAACATGAGCTTGTATAGACTTTTAGAGGCAGTGGCATATGGAAGGCTCACATGGCCTATGGGGTCACAAAGAGTCAGACTAAACAGCAATAACAAAACAGAAGAGGATAACTACATAGGACAATAAGTCCTAAATATACAGTTAATGATCTCAAGCTAATCACTTGGAAAATCCTTGAAGGAAAGAAGTTGAGATTATTTTTGTCCTAACACATGCATTTACAGACATATTTTTCACATTCTCTGGAGAACTAACTTCTGCCCACAGTTTAGAAAATGAAACTAAATGTTATTTGATTCAATTCCATTCACCCAATATTTATTAAGTAGCTGCTGAGTATAAGGCATTACATAAGGGACTAGTAAGTAAACCAGTCCCCTGCCAGCCAGGAGCTTACCATTACTGATGGCATGGGAGGTACTAAGGAAGAAGAGCTTACTGGAGTCAGTGGACTTTAGTAGGACTAATGCCTCCTACCTGGGTGACTTTGGGCAGCACATTAACCTCTCTGGGACAAAGTGGCTTTAATCTGGAAAAAAAAAAGAGTGGAGTGCTTTGAGGCCCCTTCCAATTCAACATCCATGTTCCTAAGTTCTTCTGCATACAAGCAAGCGAATATTAGAAGGGGCCTCAGAGGCCATGTGGTCTACACAAAGGAACCCTCTGGTTTTTTTTTTAATCAATCAGGTAACTAGGCCTGTGCATGCTTATTTTGTTGACCTTTATGGCCAGATGCCTGTGAAAAAGAAGGTGACTTGCTATCTATTCTCCAACAATGTGATTTCACAGTGTTTTGTGGTTTATTTCATGTATATACTTGTTTCGGAAATTCAAATTGACTTATGCCTTATCTTATCTACTTTACCTACTAATCATTGGCAGCTGACAGAAACAAGTCTTGATTCAGACCAGATCAAGCACAAGTAACACATGGAGAAAAATGGGGGAGCAGTGGTTAGACTCTACATTACAATGATTTCTCAGTTTGCATTTTGTTTAAACAAAAAAAAAATTGGGTTTCTACATCTTGTTTATATTAAAACAAAAAGTGGTGGGGAAAAAGTTGAAAGAGAGTTCAGCCAAGCCCCCAATTCGATGAAACTGGCATGAATAATTTCATTTCTTCTGTAAAGTCTGAATTCAACCCATTTATGCCCATTTCAGTTGATTTCAAACTACTGGATAGATTTTTTTTTTCAGACAATGCCAAAGAAAAATGACCCTATGGAGATGGCCATTCTTCCATTTCTTTCCTTTTACCCAGGTTGACCTCTTGTCCATAATGTACTTCCTCCTTATTTTCCTCAGAGAGTCTCTAGCTTCCTTCACAGCAAAGCTCAGATGCCATAGACTAATATATGTCTTTCCTAATGCTTTTCTCCCCAGCTTTTATTAATCTCCACCTCTTCAAATCATTTGGTATTACTTTAAACATATATTTATATATTTTAACTGTATATATGTTCTATCACCACCATATAAGGTAAGGGAAGACACCATTGATTTTTTTTTTTTGGTCTTTCTAGCTACAGATCTCTGAACAAAGAAGTTTAACAAATATTTATTAAATAGTTGAAATGAGCTGAATTGAGCTGCTCACATTAACCAAGTCTGACATTATGTGTACTATTTACTTACAACTATACTTTTCCACCAGTGCAAAGAAGGAAAATAAGTACATTATAATATCCCATTTTTTGGAGCTAAACTTTTTCTTTACAACATTCAGCTAGAATTATTATTGTGGTGGTTCTTTCCATTTACTTTCCTAAAATCATGTGTATTGTTTTTCTTACTATACTATCTTTACATCAATATATATAAATATATATATATATATTTATATATATATATATTTATATATATATACATATATAAATATATAAATATATATTTTATATATATATATATATATATATATATACATATATACTCATGCTTTCTGCAACTGTCATACTCAGCTATTTTTCTATTATAATCCAATATCACCCCATAGCATCCATCATGTACCACCATTCATTTTGTCCATGTCCAGTCAAGGGATATCAATTTTGTTTCTAGTTCTTTCCCACATGGCACAAGGGGAGATCATTCTCTTTGGAGTAAGAGAACCTGGGATCAAATCATTGATCTTTCACTTACTAATGTGACTCTGGGCAGGCCATTTAACCTCCTTGGGCCTCAAATTACTCAACTTTGAAATGAGATAGTATATTAGGTGACCTGTATGGTTCTAGTTATATTATCTTTTGACTTCCTCTAATATATATATATATATATATATATATATATATATATATATATATGCATAATGTATGTTACATATATTTATTTTTATATGTTTATATATTAGATATATAAATGGCATATATATGTGTATATATATATATATATATATATATATATATATATATATATATATAAACACATTTCTATTGACACATGAGAAATAACATAATATAGTAAGTAGATATCACACTTGTGATCAGGAGAAATATGCCTCTGACATATCTTCACTGTATAACTCTATGCGAGTCATTTAGTCTCACACTCCATTTAAATGTACAAGTTAAGTTTGAAAGAAAGCACCTTCTGGCACTGTAGAGGAACATATTCATTGCTGGTTCCCATACCAATGAAATCAAAAGTCTAGCCCCTTAAGTTGGAGAATGAAGCAGAGCTGTACAATAGATAGAAATATAGGCTCAGAGTCAATAATTTCTGAGTTTAAACCCCACTTGGTAATTGGGGAGGGTAGGAACGAAGGCTAGAAAGTCAGAATCAGAGCCAGAAAGGAAATTGAGATGGACCAGTCTCAGCCACCACCAAGTGGAAGTCCCAGAAAGAATTCATCAATGGGAGACAGGGGCTGGCAGGGTAAGAGGAACGTCCTAGAATGGGAAGGTCTTAGAGCACATGGATGTTCCAGTACAAGGAGGTCCCAGGTAATGATGGGAGTTCCAAGAATACTGAGGCATGGTGACAAAGTCCAGAAAGTCAGAAGCAGAGTGAGGAGAAAAATAACATTTAGTCCAAATTACAGGCAAAGTACATAAAGGCAATCCCGTGAAGTAGGTGCTGTCCAATCCTATAGGTTCCTTCATTCTCAATTTTGCATCTATGAGAGTGACAAGACATCACCAAAAATCACTATCGTTGAGCTCTATTTTAAAGCAAAACTTTTACCAACAAAATTATCTGAAGTTCTATACTGATTGGGAGTACTTTCATGAAGATAAAAAAGTAGTTATAAACAACTTATAGATTCATTCATTTCTTGAAAGAATAAATTAAAACACTGTTTTGCTTTTGTTTTTCCTTCTCTAGTCCCTTAATAGCAGTTCCTTCTAAACATGCCATTGTCAAATTCCTAATCTTTTTAAGAGTTCTGGGAAATCTAGGAAACAAAGAGCTTTATGGAGAAATGCAAAGTTCAAAGGTTGTCTTTTTGGATAAAATGCAGGGTACACTTAGAACTCTTTGGCCTCCATCAGAGCTCTAGAAAGAATGCCGTCTTATCAAGTCTTATCAATATGGACAATATTTATTTTGAAAGAAAGAGTGATTTGTTTATGGGCATTTACTTGTTTTATTCATAAAAGACATACAAAATAAAACTCGCTGCCCAGGAAGCAATAAAGTTGTTATTCTCCTAAGATTTTACTTTGAGCAGCTCTGAAGGATAGATAAGGCCAAAATTTTATAATTTATTTTTTGATTTTTTGGTTGCTGAGGGTCATTGTGTGTTTAGGGGTCCCCCTTATACCTGTATCTATGACTCTCAAAGATCATATCATCTTCTCCCTTCAAAGAGGGAGTTGTCATGCTGTGAGAGAATATGCCTTAGTCAACAAGTTAAAGCCTGTCCATCAGGAAGGAATGAATGGAAGTAGGAAATTAAAACACTTTGAAAGATGTACAGCATCTGTGCAAGGAAGTAAAAAGGTTTTTTGTGAATAGCTTTTTTTACTATCTATAAGTAAATATGGATATCTACCCTACCAAAAAATTCTGATTTGAGCCCAAATGAGAAATTATCACAATTCAAGAGAATTATTCTCCTTAAGTTATCTGGAGATTAGTTAGTTCTTGATGTGACCTCTTTTTGTCAGTTTGTTGAGCAGATCTCTTGGGGAAGGGCAGAATGAAACCAATTTACAACATAACAAAATATAATCTAAAACTACCATATAACAACTGAAAATCATCAGCTCTTTAAATGGTAAAGTTCTGCTGAATAATGAAATGGACAAGTTTCATAATTTAATGATTGTACAGAATTCTGACAGGCAAAATAAATTAGTTTTATATGGAAAGCTGCAAGCTGCTTCAGGTAGAAGAGTTTTTCTTCAATCCAACCTCATATGTTATAAATTGATGACATCCATCTGTTATGTATTCAGGTGTATCACATCATGCTGGGAATACAACAATTGGCCATGATCCATTACCCTAATCCCACCTCCAAATTATTTTTCTCTTGGGTCATCCAAAAATGGCTGTGGTAGAAATAAATAGCCAGATATGCAATTATCTAACAAAGTCTTGGCAGAGTTCACAGGGAAATAATTATATTTACTTTTCATTTGAAGACAACTTTGGTGCAATCAAAATAATACCAATGAGTTGTCCGCCACAGAATCACCACCTCATCCATACTTTCTTGGCTTTTTCAGACAGTGATGTTATTATGCTCACATATTTTGATTTCTCAATAACAATTGCATAAATCCCTTTTGATATGCCATTTGACATGGGAGGAAATTGTCTGATATCCTCTGAACAATGGAATGAGGAATCCAGGAGTCACTTTCTACAACGAACTATACAGATTGAACATGTCCTAACTAGTGTGGGGAAGTTACCATATTTGCCATAGGAGGGCAAAATTTAGAGAGTGTTTGAAACAAAGAAAACAATGAAACTCAGGATAGTATTAGCAACAGTAAGTAATTTAAATAGGAAATTAATTATTCCCTGAATTCATCCAGGGACCTTCTGTATGAGACACTTCATAATAAACTTTTTTTTTGTTTCCGCTTCTATTTTAGAATAGGCATCTAGGTGATGTAGTATATAGAGTGCTGGGCCTAGAGTGAGAAAGACCTGAGTCCAAATCCTATTTCAGACATTTACTAGCTATATGACCCCAGATAAGTCACTTAACCCTGTTTGCCTCAGTTTCCTCATCTGTAGAATAAGCTGGAGATGGAGATGGCAAAACACTCCAGGAACTTTGCCAAAAAAGAAACAAACAAAAAACCCCTTCAAAATAGAGTCATGAAGAGTTGGACACTACTGAAACGACTGAGCAACAGCATTAGCTTAGAAAGGCCTTAGTGGCCCAGTGAACAAGAAAAGATAAAAAGTGATGACATAAGATGCAAGCTAGGTCTACTATGTCAGACCTAAAGTTCATAGTCACATTCAGAAACCCATATTTTGAGATGTTCATGAATCTTAATGGTTCTGTGTGTTTGTGTTTGTGTATTGCATGTCAAGGGTCAGAAACAGAAACAAAACTAGCAACCCAACAGATGTGAGCTAATGCTTGCTCTGTGAAGGAGAAAACAGTATTGTTGATCCTTATTGGATAATTCCTTCTAATTCTCTCTTTTTTTTTAGCACTGTACTGGTAATGTTTAATATCCAACTCTTTGAAAAGCATGACATGCTTTAAAGTTTAATCTGCACTATTTTTTTAAATTTTATTAATTTATTTTGATTTATCAGCAATCACTTCCATATGCTTTTGAGTTGAAAATTTTTCTTCCCCTTCCTCCCCCCAACCCACCCCAAGACGGTGCACAATCTGATATAGGCTTTACATTTACATACCCATGAAACATATTTTCACATTAGTGAAGTTCTAAGTAAAAATTAAAACCAATAGGAGGAACCATCAGAAAGATGAAACAAAACTCAACAGAAGGTAAAAATAACTGATAGCGATTCGACTTCCATAGTTCTTTCTTTGGATGTGGACAGCATTTTCCATCCGAGGCCTCTGGAGATGTCTTAGATCCTATAATGCTGAGAAGGGTTCAGTTTAACAATATTAGTCATTGCATAACATGGCTGTTATTGTGTACAAAGTCCTCTTGGTTCTGCTCACTTCACTCAGCATCAGACCATATAAGTCTTTCCAGGTTTTTCTGAAGTCAGCCTGTTCATCATTTCTTATAGCACAATAGTATTCCATTACATTCATATACCACAACTTGCTCAGCCATTCCCCAATTGATGGGCATCCTCTCAATTTCCAATTCTTTGCCACCACAAAAAGAGCTGCTATGAATATTTTTGTACATGTGGGTCCTTTTCCCATTTGTTTGATCTCTTTGGGATATAGCCCTAGAAGTGCTATTGCTGGATCAAAGGGTATGCACATTTTTGTAGCCCTTTGGGCATAGTTCCAAATTGTTCTCCAAAATGGTTGGATCATTTCACAACTCCACCAACAATGTATTAGTGTTCCAATTTTCCCACATCTTCTCCAACATTTATCATTTTCCTGTTTTGTCATGTTGGCCAATCTGATAGGTGTGATGTGGTACCTCAGAGTTGTTTTGATTTGCATTTCTCTAATCAATAATGATTTAGAGCATTTTTTCATATGACTATAGATGGCTTTAATTTCTTCATCTGAGAACTGTCTGTTCATATCCTTTGACCATTTATCAATTGGGGAATGGCTTGTGTTCTTATAAATTTGTCTTAATTCTCTATATATTTTAGAAATGAGGCCTTTATCAGAGAGACTGGTTGTAAAAATTCTTTCCCAATTTTCTACCTTCCTTCTAATCTTAGTTGCATTGGCTTTGTTTGTGCAAAAACTTTTCAATTTAATGTAATCAAAATTATCCATTTTGCTTTTCATAATGTTCTCTATCTCCTGTTTGGTCATGAATTCTTCTGTTCTCCATAGATCTGATAGGTAAACTATTCCTTGTTCTCCCAGTTTACTTATGGTATCAGCCTTTATATCTAAGTCATGAACCCATTTTGACTTTATTTTGGTATATGGTGTGAGATTTGGGTCTATGCCTAGTTTCTGCCATACTCTTTTCCAGTTTTCCCAGCAGTTTTTTTCAAAGAGTGGGTTCTTATCCCAGAAGCTGGGGTCTTTGGGTTTATCAAATAATAGATTACTATAGTCATTGACTACTGTGTCTTGCATATTTAACCTATTCCACTGATCCACCTCCCTATTTCTTAGCCAGTACCAAGCAGTTTTGATGATTGCTGCTTTATAATACAATTTAAGATCTGGAATTGCTAGGCCACCTTCCCCTGCATTTTTTTCATTAGTTCCTTTGATATTCTGGACCTTTTGTTTTTCCAAATGAATCTTGTTATTATTTTTTCTAACTCTATAAAATAATTTTTGGTAGTTTGATTGGTATGGCACTGAATAAGTAAATTAGCTTAGGTAGGATTGTCATTTTTATTATATTAGCTCGGCCTACCCATGAGCAACTGATGTTTTTCCAATTATTTAGATCTGATTTTATTTGTGTGAAAAGTGTTTTGTAATTGTGTTCATAGAGTTCCTGGGTTTGTTTCGGAGGTAGACTCCTAAATATTTTATAATGTCTACAGTAAGTTTAAATGGGATTTCTCTTTCTATCTCTTGCTGTTGGGCTTTGTTGGTAATATATAGAAATGCTGATGATTTATGTGGGTTTATTTTATAGCCTGCAACTTTGCTAAAGTTGTTTATTATTTCAAGTAGTTTTTTACTTGATTCTCTAGGATTCTCTAAGTATATCATCATGTCATCTGCAAAGAGTGATAGCTTTGTTTCTTCTTTGCCTATTCTAATGCCTTCAATTTCTTTTTCTTCTCTTATTGCTAAAGCTAAGGTTTCCAGTACAATATTGAATAACAGTGGTGATAATGGACATCCTTGTTTCACCCCCGATCTTATTGGAAATGCTTCTAGCCTGTCCCCATTACATATAATGCTTGCTGAAGGTTTTAGATAATGCTATTTATTATTTTAAGGAAGACTCCATTTATACCTATGCTTTCTAGTGTTTTTAATAGGAATGGGTGTTGTATTTTATCAAAAGCTTTTTCTGCATCTATTGAGATGATCATGTGGTTTCTGTTGGTTTTGTTGTTGATATGCTCAATGATGCTGATAGTTTTCCTAATATTGAACCAACCCTGCATTCCTGGTATAAATCCTACCTGGTCATAGTGTATTATTCTTGTGATAAGTTGCTGCAATCTATTTGCTAGTATTTTGTTTAAAATTTTTGCATCTATATTCATTAGAGAAATTGGTCTATAATTTTCTTTCTCTATTTTGACTCTTCCTGGTTTAGGTATCAACACCATATTTGTATCATAAAAAGAATTTGGTAAGACTCCTTCTTCACTATTTTCCCAAATAGTCTATATAGTATTGGAATTAATTGTTCTTTAAATGTTTGATAGAATTTGCATGTAAATCCATATGGCCCTGGAGATATTTTCCTAGGGAGTTCATCAATGGCTTGTTCAATTTCTTTTTCTGAGATGGGGTTATTTAAGTATTTTACTTCCTCTTCAGTTAATCTGGGCAATTTATATTTTTGTAAATATGTATCCATTTCACTAAGATTGTCAAATTTGTTGGCATATAGTTGGGCAAAATAATTCCTAATTATTGTTTTAATTTCCTCTTCCTTGGTGGTAGCTTCGCCCTTTTCATTCTTGATACTAGTAATTTGGTTTTCTTCTTTGTTTTTTTTTTAATTAAATTAACCAAAGGTTTATCTATTTTATTGGTTTTTTTCATAAAACCAGCTCTTAGTTTTATTTATTAGTTCAATAGTTTTCTTAATTTCAATTTTATTAATTTTTCCTTTGGTTTTCAATATTTCTAATTTGGTGTTTAGTTGAGGATTTTTAAGCTTTTCTTTTTTCTAGTTTTTTTAGTTGTATGCCCAATCTCCTCTTTTTCTATTTTATTTATGTAAGCATTTAGAGATAAAAAATTTCCCCTAAGAACTGTTTTAGGTGCATCCCATAGGTTTTGGTATGTTGTCTCATTATTGTCATTCTCTTGAATGAAATTATTGATTGTTTCTATGATTTGTTGTTTGACCCAATCATTTTTTAGGATTAGATTATTTAGTTTCCAATTATTTTTTAGTCTATCTTTCCATGGCCCTTTATTACATATAATTTTTATTGCATCATGATCTGAAAAGGATGCATTTAATATTTCTGCCTTTCTGCATTGGATTGTGAGGTTTTTATGTCCTAATACATGGTCAATTTTTGTGTATGTGCCATGTACTGCCGAGAAAAAAAGTATATTCCTTTCTATCCCCATTCAGTTTTCTCCAGAGGTCTATCATACCTAACTTTTCTAATGTTCTATTCACCTCCTTAACTTCTTTCTTGTTTATTTTGTGGTTAGACTTATCTAGTGCCAAGAGGGGGAGGTTCAGGTCCCCCACTAGTATAGTTTTGCTGTCTATTTCTTCCTGTAACTCCCTGAACTTCTTCTGTAAGAATTTGGGTGCTATACCATTTGGTGCATATATGTTTAGTAATGATATTACTTCATTGTCTATGGTACCTTTTAGCAGGATGTAGTTTCCTTCCTTATCTCTTTTGATTAGCTCTATTTTTGCTTTTGCTTTGTCTGAGATCAGGATTGCTACCCCTGCTTTTTTTACTTCAGCTGACACATAATATATTCTTCTCCAGCCTTTTACCTTTCCCCTGTATGTGTCACTCTTTTTCAAATGTGTTTTGTATAAACAGTATATTGTAGGATTATGGTTTTTAATCCATTCTTCAATATGTTTCCGTTTTATGGGAGAGTTCATCCCATTCACATTCACAGTTATGATTGCTATCTGTGTCTTTTTCTCCATCCTTTCCCCCATTTATGCTTTTCTTTCTCCTTTTTCCTTTCCCCTTCACTAGTGTTTTGCTTTTGACCACGCCTCCTTCAGTCCCTTCCCCCTTTTATTATCCCTTTCCCTTTTCTTCCCTTTACTCTTACTGCTTCTTCCCTCCCTTCTTTCCCCCTCCCTTTTCTTTCCCCCTCCCTTTTCTTTCCCCTTTTCCCTCCTACTGCCTATAGGGCAAGTTAGATTTCTATACCTAACTGATTATGCTATGCCCTTCTTGAGCCAAATCTGATGAGAGTAAGGTTCAAACGCTCCCCCTCCCTTCTTTCCCTCTGCTGTAATAGGATTTTGTGCCTTTTCCTGTAATGTAATTTACCCTTGTCTGCCTCCTCCTTTCTCAGTACATTTTCTAAGATCAGATTGATCCACTTATTTGGATCCATTTAACCCACTTGATTAGATTTTTTTTTTATCATTACATCAAAGTCAACTAATATCCACCCTCTTTATGTATACTCCTTTAACATGGTGTAATAACAATACAGTTCTCAAGGGTTGCAAGTTCTCAAGAGTTCCCTTGTAGGGGTTTAAACAGCCCCCCACCTTATTAATGACATATTGTATCTTTCTGTCCCATTTACCTTTTTAAGTCCTGTACTTGAAGATCAAATTTTTTGTTGAGCTCTTGTCTTTTTATCAGGAAAGTTTGGCAGTCTCCTATTTGTTGAATATCCACCTCCTCCCTTGAAAAATGATGCATTTTTGCTGGGTAATTGATCCTTGCCTGCATTCCAAGCTCCTTTGCCTTACAGAATATCATGTTCCAGGCCCTGCATTCTTTTAATGTAGAAGCTGCAAGGTCCTGTGTAATCCTGACTGTGGTTCCATGATATTTAAATTCTTTCTTTCTGGCTGCTTGCAGCACCTTCTCTTTCATCTGGTAATTTTGGAATTTTGCTATTATATTCCTTGGTGTTGTCAATTTGGGATCTCTTTCAGGTGGTGAGTGTGATTCTTTCTATGGTTATTTTCCCTTCTGGTTCTAGGACTTCAGGCAGTTTTCCTTTATGATTTCCTGTAAGATAATGTCCAGGATTTTTTTTTTTCATCATGATTTTCAGGTATTCCAATAATTTTTAAATTGTCTTTCCTGAGTCGATTTTCCAGGTCGGTTGTTTTACTGATGAGGTATTTTATTTTCACTATTTTTTCATTTTTTTGTTTCTGTTTGACTGATTCTTGCTCTCATAGAGACATTAGTTTCCATTTGTCCAATTCTAGTTTTTAACAGATTGTTTTCTTCTGTTAGTTTTTGTACTTCCTTCTTCAATTGGCCAATTGTGTTTTTTAGGGACTTGTTTTCTTCAGTGTATTTTTTTTCCAATTGGCCAATATATTGAAGGACTCTTCTACCTCTCTCATTTGACTATTAAAATCCTTCTTGAGCTCTTCTAAGAAGGCTTTTTGGGCTTCAGACCAGTTCATATTCCCTTTTGTTGTTGCAGATGTGGTTTTGTTGACAATGTTGTCCTCTTCAGAATTTCTGTCTTGATCTTCACTCTTCTCATAATATGAATCTATGGTACGTGTTTTTTTTTAACTCATGTGTTTCTTTATTCCCTGGCCTTTAAAGAGATTGAGCTCTCCTTCTGGGGAACAGAGGGTACTGACCCAAGCTTCTCATGTTGGGAGGCTAGGTCTTGGTCACTGGCTTTGCATGCTGGGGCCTCTTATGCTGGCAATTGGAGGCTGTAGGTTTCTGGCAGCTTACCTTGTGTTGGGCTGGAATCAGCAAGGCTGGAACTTTCAGGCAATTCTAGGTTGCCTGCTTTTCCTTTCCTTTAGCTTTCTTCAGCTCCTTTTAGATGGGTACTGCAGGGTGTTTATCTGCCTGTGGCCCCCTGCAGTGTTGTCTCCCTTGCTTCTGCTAATGCAGAAGTGGTAGAGTGCCTAGGCACCTGGTAGTTTTCTGAGCTGGTTTCACTGGTTCCCCTCACCCTTACTGAGGCACTCGGAGGTCCAGGTGTTGGTGTTTGCCCTTTCTACAGCCTGGGCTTCAGGATTTCTTCACAACTGAAGGCTGCAGGGCTCCAACAGCTCACCTGGTGTTGGGTTGGAATCAGCAAGGCCGGGCTTTAGGAAGCTTTTAGGTTGTTTTCTTCACCTCCTTTCAGATGAATGCTTCAGGGTACTTATTGGTCTGGGGCCCCTTGTAGTTCTGCCTCCCTTATTTTTGCTGAGGCACTGGGAGACCTGTTTGCTGGGCTGCTGCACTGCTGCTACCTGTCTTTCTTCTAGTTCAGGTGTTCCAGGTTTTTTTTTTTTTTTTCTGGGGTGATATTTTCTGGGTTTTCAGAGATTGAGAGGGGAGAGTGAGAGCGACTAACTTTTCACTCCGCTGTCTTGGATCCTAGACGTGGAAGTTGTAATTCTCTTTTTATTCCATGGTGCAATAAGTCAATCCTGATCTCAGGGATTTCATCTTTGGAAAGTACTTGCTAACTGCTCATTGCTATGCTATGCAACCAAATTTGCAAGGCTATGTTCAATATAAATTGAGGAAAACAAGTGATAAAGAAAGAGTCTCAGTCTCTTGCCTAGGTTTACATTGCAAGTCCATGGCAAAACTTGTATTAAAATCCAAGGCTCTAGAGCCCCAGGATTTTAATTAGGCTAATAAGCCATGCTACCTGCCATGATCCTTAGAGCTTAGGTTTTGGCATTCACTAACACTAGACTCAAAACCCTCCCCTTCCCCACTAATGAAAAATTGCTGCCTTTCATAAGGTTAATACACATCAAGAGATACACCAATTATGCAAAATTCTAATCTTTGCAGTTTATCTGCCCCCAGGGTGTGGAGTCAAATGTGAATGCACAACTTCAGCCTTAAGAGAGTAAAGGGATTCCTTTGTTTCTATAGGCATTTTTGCCTATTCCTTAGTTTAGTAAGGTGTTTCTAAGTAAACTATATGCTATTCAAGAAAGTAAATGTGATTTTTGTGGGAATGAAAAGTATAAGAGGAAAGATTTCTTTTAATTTTTATTGATATAGTTTCCTTTTTTATTACTGTAATTTCCAAATATATTCTACCCTTGTGGTATATCTTGTGGTATTATTCCTATTCCAAGTGGGCAAACTAAGGTGATTTCCTAACCAGAGTACTGTAACATTGTATATATGTAGGAAAAATATGACTCCTGATTGGCTGAGAGAACTCTGATACCTTGGTAGGGCACACATGTAGAAAAGTTAGATTTAGGAGAGAATTCAGAGGAGAGAGGAGAGAGGACACAGGAAGAAAGAGATAAGATAGAAAAGAAGAGTCAATGCAAGGACTTTGAATGGGGATCTTTCAAGAGAAGAAAAAAAATAGTGCTGCAAAACTAAAAAAAATATATACACACATATTGTATGTATATTTATGCATGTGTATATTTACATATATACATACATACATATACATACACATATTTGTATTTATATGTGTGTGTATATATGTATGTATTTATATATATGTACATGTATATGTATATATATGTACATATATATGTATGTATATGTGTATATACCCCAATGGAGTCAGACTGTTAATGAGATGAATCCTGGCACATAGAAAGTGTAATAGATTTAGAGTCATAGGATTATTGAGTTCATTTTCTGTTTCTGCCATAAAATAGCATCGTGACCTTAGAGAGGTCTGAACTTCTCTAGGCCTTAGTCACCTTATGTGTAAAATAAGGGGCATAGACTAGTTGTACCTTAAGGGCTTTACCAGCTCTAAATACATGATCCTATGTATGAGACACTATCTGTCAAGTAAGGCCATCTTCACTGGATGATGCTTCACGCATAGAATGCCCTCTCTGGCCACTTTGCCTCCTGGCTTCTTTGACTTCCTTCAAGTCCCAGCAAAATCCCATCTTCTACTGGAATTCTAGCTCTTTCTCACCACTGATTATTTCCTGTTTATCACATATGTGGCTGGTTTGTATAGAGTTACTTGAAGAGCAAGGACTTTCTTTTGTCTTCCTTTGGTATCCCAATGATTAGCTCAGTGCTGGGTACATAATAGGCTCCTGATATTTACTGACTTACTGACTGACTTACCAAGCTAGATAGGTATGTTTCCCTAGTGGTCAATTCAGTGTACAAATGATTTCAAACTAAAGTGATTAGTTTTTATTATTGTTTTTATTTTTTGTCTGGTCTAAGGGTATATTGTGGAAATCTATTCATCAGATTATCAAGATTTGTGATGGGGAAGAAGAGAGAGAGAGAGAGAGAGAGAGAGAGAGAGAGAGAGAGAGACAGAGAGAGACAGAGAGAGAGAGAGAGAGAGACAGACAGACAGACAGACAGAGAGAGAGAGAGACAGAGAGAGACAGAGAGACAAAGACAGAGACAGAGAGACCGAGAGAGAGAGAGAGAGAGAGAGAGAGAGAGAGAGAGAGAGCAAGAGAGACAGAGAGACAGAGAAAAACAGAGAGACAGAGAGACACAGAGAGACAGAGAGACAGACACAGAGAGACAGACAGAGGCAGAGAGGAATGAGATTGTGATTGGATTTATGATTTCATTGTTATAGGAAACTTCCACAGGAAGAAACTCCCTCTAGTAATGTAGGTTAACCTGTTCTCTGCACCTTATAATCATAGAGAATTGCCTATTACTATAGGTTTGGTGACTTTCCTGAGGTTACACAGTCAATAGATATCTTATGTAGGACTTCAGGTCAAATCTTCTGATCCAAAGTCAATTGCTCTACACACACACACACACACACACACACACACACACACACACACACACACACACACACGATTATTATATTGTCAGAAATCGTTGCATATTAGAAGCTTTCCCTAACCCCTCTTAATTCTTTTGACTTCCCTCTGTTGAATATTTCTTATTTCTCCTGTATGTATCTTGTTTGTACATAGCTGTTTTCATGTTGTTTCCTCCATTAGACTATGAGCTCCTTAGAGCAGGTCTTGTCATTTGCCTTTCTTTGAATTCCCAAGACCTACCACTGTACGTGTCACATAGTTGACTCTTAAGGAATACTAATTGACAGACTGATTCTTGACTGAAGGGAGGGAGATACATTTTTTCACCTGAAGAAGAGAATTTTAAAAGGCTGCATGCCTATAGCAATATGCTTCCTTGAACACATTTTCACTTGGCCGAAATCAATATAACAGTATTTTGTCCCTCATTCTTCTTAACTTTTTTTTCAACCCTTTCTGAAACTAGTAATTTAGAACACATATTGCATTTCCAAAGGCAGATTGGTGTCACAGGATAGAGGTGCCATAGGATAGAGAGCTGGGAAGATCTGTATTCAAATTCAACCTCATATGCTTACTAGCTGTGTGAGTTGCCTTACTTTTCACAACTGCAAAATGTGCATAATAACAGAACCTTCCTCCCAGGGTTGTTATCTGTGAAATGCATAGCACAGTGCTCCAAAAGGTGCTACTTAAATACTTTTTCCCTTCCTCCTGCTGGACCCCTCCTTTTCCCCTGCCCCACACTCTCCATCATGGACTTGGAATCAAGAGCAACATCTTTTGAATTTTTTTCTAAAACTTATTATGTGAACATAGGAAGTTGCTTAACCTTTTATTTTTTTTTAAGTCTCAGGTTAATTATTTGCAAAATAAACATAATGTTTGTAGTTCCTGCATAATATAAATGTAGAATGAGAGAAGATACATAAAGCAGGCTATAAACCTTAAACTTCTTTCTAAATATCAGGCTATTATTGGATGGTCATTAAGTCATTCACACACATTTATTAAGTGATTTACTTTGCACCAGGCACTGTGCTAAGCTCCAGAGATACAGAGCAAGGCAAACAGAATCCCTGAACAGGGATTCTAACTGGACTAACAAAAATGAAAATAACTAGGCACATATATGGCATATCTAGAGCACATGGAAAGAAATCTCAATGGGAAGGCCCTAGAAGCCAGAGGGAACAAGAAAGGCTTGCAGAAAATTCTCCTGCAGAAGGTGTCATTAGAGAGTTAACAAATGATATATTATGAGGTGTGAGAATTGTTACCACCTACAAGGATCAAGGAAGGTTTCTTAGAGGAGACAGTAAATGAGTTAGGTTTTTTAAAGATATATAAAAATTCAATGAGGATGAAACTGATGAGGACAAAGAAAGGTTTTCCTAGCATAGGGAAAGGCTTAATCAAAAGTTCAGAGGCAAGACAGCAGGGTTCATGCTCAAGGGACAGAGGGCTGTCGAATTTGCATGAAATGTAGAGTTCATGGAAGAGAGTCATCTGAAACAATCCTGGAAAGGTCGGTGCCAGGTTGTACAGGATCTTCAGTGCCTGGCAGCAGAGATTCTACTGTCTTTGTTAGGCAATAGAAAACCAATAAAATTTTTGAGTGGGTCCTATTGTAGATTATTCTGGTAGTGGCATGAAGGACACAATAAAGGTGAGGAGGTGAAACATTATTATTACAGTAGACTAAGTGGAGGGTAATGAGCAACTCTACTATGAGGCAGGAATGAATTTGAAAGATGTTGTAAAGGTGGAATTGGTAGGACCTAGCAATTAAATGTATGTGAATAAGGGCAGAAAGGGAAGAGTCTAAAGTAGTACAAAGCTTACAATATGGAGGTTGGATGAATGGTAGTGGTATGGAAAGACATAATTAAATAGAAAAAGATAATAAACTCAGTTTTAGGCAGATTGAGTTTTAGATTCTATTGGAACATTCAAGTGGAGATTTATATAAACAATTGGACACACAAAGCTCTGCAAAAAAGGACAAAATTGGAGATAAACATTTGGACATTATTTGCTTACAGCATGCATTCTTGACTTTTTTCTGTGTCATGGACTTCATGGTGAATCCTTTGGACCCCTTCTTAGAATAATGACAGAACAAACACTTGTTAAGCACATATTACTTGCCAGGAATTATGCTAAGCATTTTGCAAATGTCATATTTTATCATCACGATACCCCTGGAGTGCTATTATTATTTCCATTTTACAGTAGAAATTTACTGGATTATAAAGGATACCAATAATATGGAAGTACAGTTGTATTAAACACACAAACGCACACACATCCATGAACCATAGGTTAAGACACCTTGGCTTGGTGAACCGGAGACAGTGAAACATACTGGAACTCTTCTAATCTGGCAAATATTCAGCTATCCAGAATTCGAAATGGCCTACAAGGCCATCTAGTACAACACCCCAATCTTCAAAATGAGGAAACTGAAGCATAATTAGATCAAGGTTACATAGGTAAACATCACAGACAAGATTTCAACCCAGGTTTTCTGACTCCAAAATCAATGCTCTTTCCCCTGTACCACACCATAAAAGGTGGTACAATAAAGCCTGTGGTTACTTTTTTAAAAAATACAACTAGGATTCTAAGTCCTGTGAGCCAAGATGCTGTCATATTGCATGATGGCCTAGATAGAAATATTATTGGCAGTACCTGTCATGAAATCTTACAGAGGCAATGGGATGGTCTGAATTCTGGGAACAGAAGTGTTGAAGACCAAAGTAATAGCATTATTCAAAATATTTAAGGAAAATGCCAAGTGCAGAGACACATAGAATGCCACTATAATGTACTCTGACTTCTTTTAGTGCTTATGATTGACTAAATGTCTCTTTAAATATTCTTAGAACAATATCCAGTGACACAAAAGTCCTTTCTGTCACTCCCAAAGGGTCTTTGACAACAAAAGATTGTTTGAAGAGACTGAGCAAGCCCAGATGTATGAGGGGAATTTGCACAGAACTTAGACAAATATTGAGATGTACCTACATTACTGTAAGATAGTCTAAGGCACATCTCAAAATCTTCTCATATAAAATGACTCATGACAATAAGAAATTTTATGTGGGGAGTAAGTAAGATGGGGTTTATAGTATGCCCACTGGCCAAACCTTGCTTAGTTATGGAAGTGAATATGATAGTAGAAGTAACCAAATTGAATCATTTGACCCAAATTAAATGATCAGTGGAGAAAACAAAGGATTCAGTCAAATAAAATCAAACAAACTAGAAACTGAAATCGAATGACAAATTTAGAATGATCATTAGGATGGGATGTAATTTACTTAACTGATACACTTATGAAAGTCCTGAGCATCACCATTTCATTTCCATGATTTGGGTTCCACCATTATGTGACTTAGGGTCCTGATCTTGAAATCAGATTTAATCCTATCACGGTTAGAATAGCAAAAGTTCTTCCATAGGCTACAGAAAGCCATTAAATATTTTTGAGTGGGTCCTATTGTAGATTATTCTTGTAGTGGCAGGAACTTTAAAGGTACTCCAACCTGCACACAAATCCTTTAAAACATACTTGTCAAGCTGTTATCCAACACTTGTTTGAAGACCTCCAATAAAGGGGAGCAAAAGAATTAGAATTCCAATACATAAACTAATAACTTCAGAATTTCAAACTGATGAATTGGTCTGTAATAATGGTGATGAAGATGCTAATTGTGATGTAATAATAGTGTAATAATATTGTTATTATTTAATTTATCTCCTCAAAATTCTACAGTTTTGTAGATAATAGCTCATTTAATCCTCATAACAACTTTATTATATAGCTACTTCTGTCATTATTGTACCCACCGTATTGCTGAATAAAATAAGGTCAAGAGAGTGTAGATGACTTCTCAAGCTCATGCCAGAAGTAAGTGGCAAAGTCCAGAATTGAACCACGAGACTTCTGATTTAGAGCCATTTTCTTTCTACTAAGCCAAACTATTGTTTATTGGTCCAATCTGCTTAATAGTCTTTTTTTTTCTTTAATCAATGACTTAGGCAAAGGTATTGGTGACATAGTTATCAAAGGTGCAGATGGCATGAAACTGGGAGTTGTGGTTAATTTGTTGAATGACAGATTAAAGATTCAAAAAATATCTAGACAAACTAGAGTATTGAGTCAATTCTAGTATGATGAAATTAATTAGCAACAAAGTCTCACACTTCAATCCAAAAAACAAAACAACAAACAATACATTGTGGAAGGATGTTCAGAACTAACTGCTTATGTAGAAAAAGTTGGGGTGTATATAGGGACAGTAAACTTAGTTCAAGTCGAGGTTGTGATATACCAGCCAGGAAACCTCAAAATTAGGCTCCATTAAGAGAAGCATAGCTCTAACTTGCTCTCATCCAAGAGTGTTAGGGCAACATGGTTTAGAAAAGAAATTTACAAACTGGAGAACATCAAGTGGAAGTCCACCATTTTCATGAGATTTACAGAGGATGAGAAGGTAGGAAGTCATTATGTATTATTGTCACAGAGTGAATATCCCCAAAAATGAATGGTAAAGGTGCTAGATTTTAGTTAACATGAAGAAATCTGAAATGTTTTGTCTGGAAAAGGCTAAGAGGGACATGTTCACTGCCTTAAATGAAAGGCTGTCATGTGGAAGAGGGATTAGAGTTTTTTCTGTTTGGCCTCAGAAGGTAAATCTAGGGGAAAGGAATATATTTTGCAAAGACACAAAGTTATACTTCATGTAAAGAAAAGAAAACAAGATAAACAAGCAAAAATAAAATTTCCTAATGCTTCCAAAGGTGTAATGGAAGTACCAGGCATCACTGTCCTCCATGAGAAGCCAGGTGATCACTTCATCATATTGGATATTCTTGTTCAGGTATTATTTCAGTCAGTCACCAAGTATTTATTAAATTCTTATTATATTTGTACTAGATCTCCTCTGAACTCCCAACTCTGAATGTCTAGAATTTTTTGACTTTTTTTTGTTTCATATCTGTCTTATCCTTAGGAGTAGAGACTGTGCAACATGGATGTTTTCAAAGTCATCCAAAAGGTGTGTAGGGGCCCTGGAAAGATGATCCACAGTGACTACTTATTGACATTAGGTGAGGTAATTCATCTCCTTGACAAGCACGTTGAGAATGTTGAATATTCATTTCATCAGACTCAAAAAAAAAATCAAAAACAAAACAACAAACTACCTTTCTCCAGTATCCCCAACTAGATAGTGGCTCAAAATAGACATTTCAGATAGAAGACATTTTAAAACTCTACCTCAAGAACTGACAGAATGATTAAATGGCCTAGATTTTCTATGAGCTCAGGTTTAGGAAGGCAGGATTACGGTTCTGATGACCAGTCATAACAAAATAATCAATTTATATTCACCATTTGGTCAATCAATGATTATGATCAATCATCTGGTGAACCATCATGATCAGTCAATGTTATCAACTAGATCTGGTACAGGCGCAGATAGATCAGCAAATCATAGAATAGCAAGGGCTGTATGACTAGTGACCACACTAACTTACACTATCCCAAGTAAAACTGTGAAAACAGGTACACATTTATCCAAACAAGAAGGTCACAGCTGTAGTGTGGGTTTATCTGCTCCTCCCTACTATAGCAGGTGTTTAAATCTTCTGGAGAAATAAGGATGTTTATTTACAGAGTAGATTGTGAAATGTGCCACACATGTCTTTACCAAGACTCTTAGATACAAGGCACTGGGGAAAACATTCTAAAAGGATATTGCAGAACCCACCTTCCTAAGTCACTAAAGGGTTATCTAAGATCGGAATTATGAAATTTGCTAAACAAATTCCAGCAGATTTGCTGATAATAAATATTCAATTGGTGAGTGTATGTGTGATGGAATAGTGTAAATCTATTGATGATTCTACCTACTTACAACTAATTACCTTTGCTAGGTAAGAACATGTCTTGATTGAGTCAATCAGAACAGAATGTGAATGGGCCTGTCCTCTCCTTAAATTAATCAAAGACATCACGTGAGAGACTTCCTCATCTCCTAAGCAATTTGTATAAAAGAAAAGAGCTATCTTACATTCTGGAAGTAAAGAGAATGAATTTTAGTAATGCAGAATTGAGCTAAAACAATGCTTTTGAGAAAACCAGTGAAAGGAGAATGAGATGGTAGGAGTAATTGGTGCTAGAGAAGGGAGATATTGAGAGTGTCATCAGTTCAATAGAGCTCTCCTAATAGATGACCAGGGATGATACCACCAGAGTACCCACCTACTCAGAGCCTGAGAGAAGTCTGTAGGAAAGATCTGTTTTTCCCCAAACTTCTTTTAATGCCTCTCTAGCCACTGAGATTATAATATAATATGCTCTTTGATAACCAAAATGTTTCTAGGGAACTGAATTTTGTATCACATATGAATTTCAAGGGTTTAACAAGGGGTAGATAGAAATATAAATGTAGGTAGAGAGACCAATTTCTGTGAAAATATTTGAGGGTTTGCCAAACTAGGGGCTCAGATAAATTGTTATTGAAACTCATACCTTTATGTCTAAAATAAGCTTTCTAAAGCCACAAAAGAGATTACCATGTGGATCTTAGGGGACATTTTATTTCCCCTACACTTAAAATGAATTAATTATTATCACTAGGTATTGTATACATACCCTAAGAAATTAACACATAGACTCTTATTATTCATTTATGCTTTCGTGTAAATGAGGCTATTCAAAATTCCAATCCAAAAACACTTTGTAAGTCCCTATTACTGTAAAGCAATATAGGGAAACAAATCATAATGGGAATAGCCTGTACTTTAAAAGGATTTTAATTTTACTGTAAGAGTTGATGTTTTACTAGGAGCCTGGTGAAAGTAAAAAAAAAAAAAGTTTTGTTTTTTTTTAAACATGGGTGGCCACAAAGATTCTCAGCTTGATAAAGAAGTTGATTACGGCACTGTTAAATGAGACAGAAAGAAGAATCTAGGACTATGTAAGACACATTCGATCTATTGCATTATTTTGCCTGGTTTGGTACTTTATAGTCAGCACACAGTCTTTGCTAATATCTCCAGGCATCCAGTTCACTGTGCTTTCTATCTCAAGGAATTCAGTATTTCAGTCTTCCCTAGTCTTCCTCTGCACCCCAACCCCTATGCTCACATTTGAAAATATTTGTATATATATTTCCTCTCAAACACCCTGGTCACCCACTTCATCAGTCACTTACATTTCTTTGACATACATCTTCACTCTACATCACCCACCCTCCAGAGTGGTCAAATGAAAGTCTCAATTCACCCATAAATTTAACATATTGATTCTTACTCATTTATGCCCTGCTGTAAATGCGGCTATTCAAAAATCAAGTTCACATTTTTTGCATTTTTTTTCAATCCAGTCTCCCTGCTCTTCCTTATTGTCCTCTACAAAGTTTTGAACAAAACGTTGAATAAGTCATAATATTCAAAAATTTCATCTGACCTCAAACTGGAAGACTTCCATATACGTGGTGATACCTTGTCCTCTCATTTCATCAACCTGCTTTCTTCATTGCTCTCTACATTTGAATCTCTTCACACCTTCTCCTAACAGTTTTTTGGAAAGATCATCTTTTAACATCAAAACAACCATTTAAGTTTGTTAGTAAGTATTCAATTTTTTTTAATAAATTAATTTATTTTTATTAAGTTTTATTGATTCGCTTTGCTCTTACATCACAAACATTTGCAGATTTTCCCTATTTCCTGAGAGGTGTCTTGTAACAAAAGAAAACAACTGTGTGATACAAATAATACATTGATCATATCTGAAAGTACATGAAACATTCCACATGTTTAATAGTCCTACACACACTTCACTATTATGAAAAAAAAAACCCTAAAATCTATTTTCTCCCTCCCACTCCTCATCTCAATGGAAAAAAAAATCAAATTCATATTAATAAATATTCATAGATAAGTGAAATAAAATCCTTCAATATTGCATATAAAAATATATTTGTCTCATTCTATGCCTGAAATCCATCATCTATCTCTCATAGATTTAAAAATATAATTAAGTTCAACACATACAATGCTGTACCAATTTTCTGTCTATGAGCTCATGACAATTGTTTCTTTTTTCTATCCTTTGTCATTCTTTTTCCCTCTTATCTGTTTGCATTATATCATTTAGGTCTCCACAGTTTACATATGTATATACATATATATATACACACACACACATATATACACACATATATACATATATACACACACACACATATATATATATATACATATATATATATATAAAATGCCTGTCCATAATAATTATATAATATTATTATATTAGTACACCAAATTTCTTTAACCATTCTCCTATAAGTGGACACATATCACTACATACACACAGAATGTTCATACTTTCTTCAATTGCAGAAACTATTATAAAAATCTTTTAAGCATAATTCTGTAAAAAATAACAATTAATTTCATGTTCTCAATAATTGAAGTATTAGTAATTGAGTATGCTTATTTTGGGGGCAGGAGAAAAAGCACAGGAGCTGGAGTGAAGAAGAACTGAGTTCACATCTGGCCTCACACACTTACTAGCTATATGACTCTGGGTAAATTATTTAACTTCTGTCTATTTGCATTTCTTAATCTGTAAAATAAGGATGAAAATAGTACCTACCTGCTAGGGTTTTTGTGAGGATAAAATTAGAAAATATATGGAAAGTACTCTCCAAACTTTATTATTATTGCTACTGTTATCATTATTATTGTTCTTACTGCCATATTTATCTCTTTAAAAATAATTAAAAAAATGACACTTTTGCAGCTCCATCAGTGATGGTTGAGTGGAAATGGACCTCCTCAAAATAAGTTTTACTAAACTTCATTGTTTTTAAATATTTTTTTCTCTTGATAGCTTTGAGGGTTACAAAGTTATTTTTTATTTGTATTTTGTATTACTGAGGCTGAGTTTATTCTGGAAGTCGTCATTAGTTATTTTTATTTTCTCTTTTAACAATGATACCTTTGTATCTTTTTATCATTTATTAATTGTAGACTAAACTTAGCACCATGAATTTTTAACATTTAATTTATTTTTTTATTTATTTAACTTCTTTTGTTTCATTTTCATTTTATCTTACTTTTAACATAAACTCTAAATATCTCGCCTTAGGATCAAACTGTGACCTCCACTCACAAAGTGATCCCATTGATGATCAGGACATAGGCTTTGACCTATTGCTTTTTATCCCAATGCAGGGGTGGTTTGTCCTTTTGTAGACAGTCTGTTGAATCTTTAATACTGGGTCACCATGTTGGTGCCAGATTTAGTGAGGATACCCAAATGGCTTTATCTGTACTGCATCTCACATCTCTTGAACCCCAATGCTGCACCAGCCTCCTAGTATCAGGAATTATAGGCCTGCACCACATTCCTGACCATTATCTATTTCAGTTGGAAAGTTTTTAACTTTTCACAATTATTTTCTCTTAATTCCATGTTTTTGTTGTAGAACTTTTAAAAATATTTTCACATAATCAAAGACATTTGTTTTGTCCCTAGTAATTCTTCTGACTTAAATAAAACTTATTTTTCTCCATACTTGAGATACTTTATTCTCATTTTCTTTTGTATTTTTATAGTTTAATCATAACCTGCCATACAATATGATTTTAGCAACAGATAAAGAAGGGAGCATTAAAAAAAATGTAATGAAACACAGTTCTCATTTATGTTAAAAGAAAAGATTGTCAGGTGAGAACTTTTTTAATTAATTAAAATATTTTACATTTGAAATACCTTTACCTTTTTCCCCTTTCTCTTCTCCTCTCCTCTCCTCTCCTTTCTTCCATCCTTCCTTTTCCTATTTATCTACCTTTCTCTTTATCTCTTCATTCAGTTTTTTGTCTTGGTTGTTGTTTCTTTCCTTATATATTTATTTGTCATTCCTAGTGCCCAGCACAGTGCCTGGACATTCTAGGAACTGCATAGATGTTTGCTTTTGCTGAGATAAGACCCAAGCTGTTTTGCATGTGGTCTGCCAATGTGGGTAAGAAGGCCCCATGTTCTGTTGCAGTTTAGCTCTTCTGTGACTTTGTTTCAAATACAACTAAGAAAACAAATTCCCATGAAAACCTAATAGGAGGAAAAAAAAGGTCACAGAAAGGAGAGGCAGAACTCATTAATTTTGTTCAGGGCCTGAGGCCTGATTCTTTTAAGTCTACACCACAAGAGTGCATGCGATTTGCATGATTATTCCCCTTTGTGTCAAAGCTCACCTACCCCAGATTGAAATACCCAGGAGCCTTGGCGTCCTGGTGATCCACGCCGTGGGACCCCAGTGTAGGTGAGATTGCCTTATAACAAGGTCCTTCTTGGTGTTTCACCTACCAAATGATCTTGGATGGATTCCAGCACCTGCTTCTGCCTTCTGAGGATTTTTGCTCTTCAGGGACTAGTGTGAGTGCCAGGTCTTTTCTGTGGCATACAGAAACAAGCCTTGGCACAGACAGAGCATAGCACATCCAAATAAGGTAGGATTAAATGACTGACATTTAAACAGAATTGCAACTGGTTGTTTTTTTATAGGAGGCTTTTGTCAACAATGTACACATTTAGAAGGCACTCAACAGTGATACTCCCACGCTGGGCATCAAACCAGGTAAACTCTTCCCACCCTATTTGCCACTTCAGTGATGGTAGAATTGTTCTGAGATTTGCTTCCTCCCTTCTGTGTGGCTCTCTGGCCCCCCTGCAGGGGGATGCGGGAGCTCGTTTGTACAGGCCGGTGAAATGTTTAGTTTGAGCATTTACACCTCGGGAAACCAGCCAGTGCTACAAATTGGGGCTTGCTTTATTATTGTTGTTGTTGTTGTTATTTTGATTATTATTTAGATTTAAGAAAATGATGACGAAAATGTTAACAATGTTAATTAAATTAAATGTCCTGTGTACCTTTCAATTATTTTTTTAAATTAAATTTTTGTTAAACATTCATCAGTACACCTTTTCTCAGCTCCTCTTTCTCCTCCATACTCCTGAGTTTCAGTGGGTCAGATATGTCACAGATTCCTAGAGTGTGCTTTCTTCTGCCTGGTAGCTATTCTCCTTTCTCTCCTGGCACTATGTTCTAAGTCAGGGTTCTGCAAACAGGGCCAGGAATTAGAAATTGCTTCTGTGTACCACGTCTAACAAAGTAGCCTAAAGCCTGTGTTTGGTTCCTGTTAAATTAACCACACATTTCCAGTACCTAAGCAGTAATCTGGCGAATATATATGCTGAAGGTAAATATCAGGAGGAAATAAATGGGAATCACAATAAACAGAATTTGGATAAGATGAAAAATGGTAACCGATGATAAATGGGTACCATAATAAACAGAGTGCTGGAGTGGGAGTCAGGAAGACTAACATTCGAATCCTGCCTCACATATCTAGGAGCAAGTTGCCTAACCTCTTGCAAACTCAATTTCCTCATCTGGAAATGGAAGCAATAATAGTATTTATCACATAGGCAGCGGGGGGGGGGAATCACATTGACGTTAGAAATTTGTGCATGTATGTGTGTATGAGTGTGTGTGCAACACTGACCACCTTAGCCCTTACTACCTAGAAGTCCAGATATACTAAATTCCATGCTTCCCAAATAATCTTAGGTGCATTTGAGGTATTTAGGCTCCCTACAAATGGTGCCGACCTTTACTGATGTTGTTACCTCCTAATGGAGGTATGCACATAATGGTTGTTTGTTTTTTTTTTCAAAGGGAGATTTAATAGAGAAAATATAATTGCAAATATACAAACTTACTACCCTGTCACAAATTCAGTTCAAACTAACACTCTAGGTAAACTAATCTTCCCTCTCTGGTGAAGCAGAAATGAGCCTGAAGTCAGGAGCGCTAGTCAGAAAAATTCCGCTGTCTGAGCCCCACCAGATTTAAAAATGCAGCCTGCTTTGGTTAAGTGGACAATCAAAGGAGGCTGTCTCCACCCAGATATAGGTCTTCCATGTTAGGTGATTTTAGCATACTCAAATAAGTCAAGGGGGGGAGAGAGAGATCATAGAGATCACAGATTAATAAAAGATAGATGATAGATATAGAGATAAATAGATGATACCTACACATAGGTAAATATCTATATATTTGAAAATTTAAAACACTATATACATATATACTATATATACATATGCTATATATAGTATAAATACATACTACATACTATATGTGTGTGCATGAATACATACACACACACACACACATAGTGTATGTGTGTGTGTATGTGTATGTGAAACAGCTTGTAGTATAGAAAACAGAAAAGGAAAATGCCAGTGGGCAGCATGGGAATATTTGAATAATAACTGACATTTATGTAGTGATTAAATGTTATCAAAGGGATTTTAGTATAAGAACTCCTTTCATCCTCAGAACAACCCCATAAGGTAGCTAATGTAAGTGTTATCATTTCCATTTCTAAATGAAGATATGGAGACAAAAAAAGGAAAATGTACCTATCCATAGTAATAATGATTCTTAGGTGATATTTGAACCCAGGTTTCTCCCAGCTACATGCCTGATTCTTTTCAGTACAACACAATGAAGAAATAGGACTAGGACAAGGCAAGGAAGAAAGCTGCTTAAAGTACAATAAACTATGGAAGAAAATGAAGAACACTTCTTAATAGTGTTCCTATAAATGCTCACACTTTTAATTCCAGAATATTTTGCTTTCCGGACATATGGAGACTTATTTTGTGGTGAGTTATGTCCCATATGTTATTAAAAAAATTGAAATGTCTTATGGTCTATAAAACATGAAGGAATTAATTTTCAAATGATGGGGGAACACATTATTTTAACTCTACGCAAGGTTCACAAATGTCTTGTCTTATCTCTGGGGTGATTTTCTAGTCAGGAAAATAAAATCAGAGGTGAAGAAAGGGAGAACACTAGGCCAAAAGTGGAGATTGACACTTGATATTTGAGTTATGTAACCCATTTTAGAAGTTAAGAGCTTCTGGAGGTATGGTCCTTTAAAAACAACATTTTCTTGATGTCTTTGCTTTGTTCAACTATATTCATTTCCCATAAGCCCCACCCCCACTGAATTTCTCATTTTAAATAAGAAAAAGAATTAAAATCAAACTAATAAAGTGAGTACATCGTATAGTTTGTGCTATGTTACACCTTAATCCATCTCAATATTGAACATAAGAATACAAACTTTATTCTACAAACAATTTTTATTGTTGTTGTTCAGTCCTTTGTGACCCCCTTTGAGGTTTTCTTGGCAAAGATACTAGAATGTTTGCCATTTTCTTCTGCAGCTCATTTTATAGATGAGGAAACTAAATCAAACTGACTTGCCTGGGTTACACAGCTAATAAGCTGTATTTGAACTCAGATCTTCCATACTCCAGGTCCTGTGATCTACCCACAGTATCACCTACCTGCCCCAGAAACAACTTTAGAAGATATTAAATCCAATCCTGGGTCATTTTTTTTTTATTTTTTATTTTATTTTGGTGAGGCAATTGGGGTTGAGTGACTTGCCCAGGGTCACATAGCTAGTTAAGTGTCATGTGTCTGAGACTGGATTTGAACTGTCATCCTACTGACTCCAAGGCCATAGCTCTATCTACTTCGCCACCTAGCTGCCCACAATCCTGTCATTTTATAGATGAAGTAATGGAGACCCAGGGAGAATAAATAACTTGTCAAAGATCACTCAGCAAGGAAATATAAGAGGTTGGATTTGAACTCAGGGCCTCAGACTTCATCCCTGAAAATCACTTTGCCTAGATATTCACATTTTCCAAGTACCCTCAGCCCTTGAAGCCCCTCCCTCTGATTTATGGTTCCTCCTAGAACCTCCATTTAGTAAGGGTGCCCAGACCAATTACTTCATAATTTTCCACCAGGTTATAATCTGGATTCCTCCATTATGTTCCTCAGGTATTGTTTTCCCACTTTAGAATGTAATCTTCTTGAGGACAGGGACAATTTTTCTTTTTGTTTGTATTTGTGTTCCCAATGCTTAGCTTATCATCTGACGTCTAGTGAAGGCTTCATAAATGATTTTTGATCTACTAGTGACGGAGCGTCTCTGACTGAAAAGCCATTGCCGTTTCCATTGTTAAGAAGTGCATGTCAGGAGCCACTCTTGTTTGTTGCAATTAGCTTCAGGTTGGTAGCCATATGTTTAGGTCAGGAATAGTGTAATCCAAATCTACCCTAGCCTACACATTTTGCTTTACAAGCCTTATGTGTTAGCCTTTTTATGCTTTAAAGTTAGTGTGATTTTCTTTTGGAAAGATTCTTTCCAGTGTCCCGAGAATTCATCATTTTAATTTGGATTGTTGGATGTGACTAAGGGAAGATTAGCTATAAAATAAAACAGCAATAACAACTGAATTTTAAAAATCTACTCCAAATTTTCCTCAGATGTTTGATGCAAAGCATACAACTTTTTAGCATTTATTATTTTTGTTAAAGGGTTAGAATTTCCATGGTAATGCTATAAGGCGATTACTTTTCCTTCATGCTTAATGCTACATACTTTTAAATTAGTAAATCTATTGCAGGTCTCATTCAGATAGTAAGAAGAAAATGTGTACAGTATTTTAGCCAATTTCCTAATAGCTGGAGATTCTGCAATATAAATTTGGAAGATATGTATGAATAAAAATCGTGAGATTTTCATTACAGTTAACTTTTCTCTCATCAAAGGACCTCTGAAATTCCCTTGCTATATCAGTAATGCCAGGTGGCTAATTTCTCTGCCCAAACAGGATACACAGATGTGCTGACGTAACAGTACCCTATGTTTCAGGATCCTTAAGGATATTAATAAAAAGTTACTTCTTTTTGGATTCTCTGATTTTTTCCCCCAGAAAAGACTGAAGATTAGTATTTGCTTCCTCAAACTATTATTGTAATTAGAACTGGGTTAACTTGAAGGAAAAAAAAAAAGAGGGAAGGAAAGGAAGAAAGAAGGAAGGCAGGAAGGAAGAAAGGAAGGAAAGGCAGGCTTTATTCTGGTTTGGATACATATTGAAGTTTATAGGATGCTTACCTAAATTTTATAAGAACTATGGAAATCTATGGTGTTAGCAAAATCAGACTGTAAGTTGCGGGGTGGAGGAGGGCTACCTTGAAAGATTATATGTGCATCATGTCACTGCCTGGACTGAAAAATACCACATGCGCGGCCTTTCCTTGCTATTTCAAGTAATCCTGGGAACAGCTGAAAAACTATTAAGCAACACTCAGAAATCCAGAAATATGGAGATAATAAAAAAGGCAAAAGTGAACTTTTAGATACCAATAAAATGACTTCAGAATTTAGGTGACAGTCCCTTTATTTCTTATTTTACGGAGAACCTAGCAAACAAATTTAATTACAGTTGTTCACAGTGCTGCTCTCTGCACCTCCTTCCCCCCCAACTTGATGCAAGCACAGACCTGGCTCCTTTGGAAGTCAACGGGAATTCCATGCTTGCATCAGCTCACAGGGGGAATCTAAAACCAAATGAGAAACTGGTCTAGAGACCAGAGTGGAAGCTTGAGCAGATTGCTGGCCATCATTTCACGTGTTGTTGTATCCCCTTAAGTGACGTTTTTTCCCGTTGCCTACAAGAAATGAGGTAGGGCAGAGTGAAAGAAAGCTGGTGCAGCACATGGTTTTCTTGCTGGCAGTAAAAAAGCAGCCACAGTAGTGAAGTGAAGCCTTTGCCTGCCTTCATCTTGCACTGTCTTGAATTCATTTCTGAATGGAAGCCAGCTCCCAGCTGGTAATATACTACAATGCTGTCATGCCATCAACCTGGGCAAGATGTCCTAGGATGGTGTGAGGGAGTGTGTGTGTGTGTGTGTGTGTATGCACACGGGTGTATGTGTGTGAATTTTATCCTGCGAACTTAGCTTTTTTCCCCATAATTACATGGAATTGTATTTTTTAAAGGGTTACCTCCCATTTACTCATGGGTGAGCAGGTTTTTTTAGAGATTGCTCAGTAAACAGAATTCAGGCCAAAATGTAGTGACAGCATACTAGCCCGCGTGTTATCTCTATGGCTGACACATCAAGACAGTAAAAGTTCTATACTGAGTAAGAGATATACATAAATACTCCGAGAAAAGTTTGATGATGTGAGCAAACTTGGATATTCTAGGAGTAAGCTGAATTTTCTGGTCCTAGTCTACATTTATTAAAATTTCCAATTTCAATTCTCCATTTGAGTTCTTACCTAGCCATGTTTAAATACCATCAGGAAAAAGCCGGATGACAGACATTTCTTTCCTGATAATAGTATAGTACAGTGGAAAGGAAACTGGCCATGAAATCAAAGGATCATTGATTTAAAACTGGAACGGACTTTGGAAGTAATCTAATAATTTAACAACCATGAAGCATTTATCAGGCACCTGCTGTGAGTTCAGACACTGTACTAGGCTTTGAGAATACAAAGACAAAAATTAAATAAGTACTACCCTCAAAGGGCTTATATTCTGTTGAGGGACACATCATACCTATAATAATTGAATAACTAGTCCAACCCATTCAACTTACAGAGGAGGAAACTAAGGTCCCAGAGATTTAATTGACATCAAAGATAAAATAGGTAGAATCATAACAAGTTTATGAACTAAGATCTTCTGACTTCACCTCCAACATTTTTTTCAGTGGTCTATAAAATGCTTGCCTGATGCGGTAACCTTGTGATGGCAAAGGATTTGTGATGCAAATTTGGCTCTGCTAATAACAAATGGCATGTTCCTAAACCAGTCACTTCAACTTTGTGTACTTTAACTTCTTCATCTGTAAAATAAGCAGTTTAGACTCGAAGGCTTCCAGCTTTAAATCTATACAATGATGTTACGATATTTAGCCTCCCTGGCTCTCAGTTTGTCAATCTGAAAAGTGTGGGAATTGAACTAGATGACCTCTGAGGTCCCTTCTGGCCTTAAATCAAAAGTGTATTTAAAAATGAAAATCTATTAAGCTTTCTTATTTCAAAGCATTTGAATCTTTTCACGTAAAGTGATAATAAAATGTCCAAGTGAAGAAAACCTTTTTTTTCATACAGACCACAAAAGTAAAAATGATCTATTTCTGAGAATCTTGTGTTTTTAAAAGCATTTGTGGATATTTTAACAATTTGAACATATGGTCTGAGCAGAAGCAGAAAAGATTTTTTTTTACTGATGTCAGATCTCATCACATGATGAAATTATAGACTGCATAACACGAGTGCCACATATTTTAATAAATGGAATTTCTTTATCTGTTCCAGTAGTATTGATTCTCAGAGATAAGAGGTGCAGTTTTCCTTGGTACATCCTGGTAAATCCACCCACCCCCTTAAGAATCTCTTCCAAGTTTCTATCAGTCATCTGTCACCTTTGATGTCCCCCATCTGGTAAGGTAACAAATAAACCTGTGACAAAAAAAAAAATCACAACTTCTTGGAGCAATTGTTTCTTCACCTACCTCTGATTCCGATTTTTGGAATTGTTAGGGAGAAGGATGGAAAAAAAAAAAAGAAAGAAAGAAAAAAAAAGCCATCAAGGTCCTGTAGCCAGGTCAGTTTCAGCCATTTGACAGTAACTGAAAAGCCATTTTTGTCAACAAAGTAAAGTGCTTTTTGCTTCCTGATGTTTAATGTGATGTGTGAGTCACAGTGGAAGGAAATTGGAAGGTCAGAGCTGAAATAACGCTGCTGGGTTGCTTCTAGATGGTGTATACATTAGGCCAGTTACTTGGGCCCACCCCTCACTTCCTACTCATGTGGTGCTTCTCAGAGAAAGTGTGCAGAATACTGAAAAGACCTCAGTGAATTCAACACTGGAAAGAACTGTTTCTGGAAAGAAAATACTATTTTCTTCTATGATTCATCCTTCACAAAGTTACTTCAGTGGTATTTCTAAAGCACAAGTGTGACCATGTCAGTACCCTGTGCGAGAAGCTCTACTGGCTCCCAGTTATCTCAAGGACCCACCCCCGTAATATACGTGTTACCGTGTGCTATAGCTTACTTGTTTTTTTTTCCACATGTGACATGTCACATATCATGTTCAGGCCTGTACACAAGCTGCTCTCCATCCCTAGAATGTAAATAAAAACAAGCTGAGAAGGAGGGGGGAAAGGTATAAAAAGGGACCCAGGTGGGGTTATGATAAAGTCTGGAATGCAGCCCAGAGAGGAATGAGATGTGATTGTCCTGGACACCTGCTATAAGAGAGATTCTGGGAAAAGCAATCCAATCAGAAGGAGAGGCTGCAGGGATGGTGGATATATAAAATGTGTGAATTCCAAGGTTGAAGTGAGCTCTTAAGATAAAGATTTTTCTGGAACATGATAGAGGAAGTTTTGGGAGTTCTCTGGAGATCATGAATGCCCTATCTCTTATCTCTGGACACTCTTTGAACTGGTAGTCTGCCACTTGATGAATTTTCTTCCTCTTTATTGTGTATCTTGAAATCCCTTATTTTTTCCAAGATTCTGTTCAAGTGTCATCTTCTGCAAGAGGGCTTCCTTACTCCAGTCTTATTTCTACCAGTTATTTGGGCATTCCCTTCCTCTTATTTCATTTGTAATTGTCATATATATATATATATATATGTGTGTGTGTGTGTGTGTGTGTGTGTATATGTATATATATGTATATATGTATATATATATATATATATGTGTGTGTGTGTGTGTGTATATGTATATATATATGTATATATGTATGTGTATATATACATACATGCATTCATGGTCCCCCTCATTATAAAGGAAGTTCCTTTAAGGAAAGTTTCATTTTTAGCTTTCTATCCCCAGTGCCTAACAAAGTGTCTGGCTTAATAAATGTTTGTTGATTGATTGACTTTAATTAAATGTAAAAGGGATGTGTTACAATGGAAAGAGAGTTAATTTTGTGGTTAGAGGATCTGGATTAGAATCCCATCTCTGCTACTACCTACCAGCCTTCCAGTAAGTAAGTTGATTTAAATGACTTCACCTCACTGAACCTCATTGGCACAATAAAGGAGTGTAGAAAGATAGATAGATAGATAGATAGATAGATAGATAGATAGATAGATAGATAGATATGCATACATATATATGCATACATAAATTTGTGTTTTACAGAAATTTATATATATATATATATATATAAAACTTTATATATACTATATATCCTACTTGGCATTTATGTGTATATTGTGTGTTTGTGTGCCCACACATAAAATAATAAAGTACAAGATTATTTGATAAGAGGGGCAGTAGTAGATGAAGGGAACAAGAAGGTTTTCACCTATAAACTGAGAAGGTTTTCACCTGTAAAGTGCTACTCGAGCTGAATCTTCAAGGAAGCCAATGATTCTGTGGCTAAAGTAAGGAAGAAGAACAGTTCCTGCATGGGGAATGGAGAAAGGATTTGGAATGTCCTGTTGGGGAACAGAGAAAAAGCCAGTTTGACATGATCACAGTTTGTGGGAGGATAAATATATATGTGTGTGTGTTGTGTGTGTGTGTGTATGTGTGTGTGTGTATGCGTGCGCATATACACATACATATGTACATATTTTATGTGTATATAGAGATATATACACCTATACATCTACACATATACATATACATATACATATACATATACATATACATATACATATACATATACATATACATATATATATACATATACATATACATAACATACATATATATATATATATACACACACACATATACATACACACACAGATACATACACACATACACATCAACACATCAGTCTGGACAGGTGGTTTGGTGGAAGGTTTTAAAAGGACTTCAAAAATTAAAGAGTTTTTGTTTGATACACAGGGCAATAGGAAGCCATTGGAATTAATTAAATAGAAGAAGTACACAATGTAACCCCCACAATTGGCCTCTTTTCTGATCTCTCTGGCAACAGGGAATTGGTATGTATGCCATTTTCTAGTTCTTCAACTGCCCCTAACTTGGTTTCAGTCAGTCAATAAACATATGTAACGTACCTGCTATGTGTCAGGAACTGTGCTTCAGTAATACTTATAAATCATATGCACTTAAAATAAATTGACCCCTCTGTCATCACTAATTTATAACTTATCTTCTCTAATTATTTGGATCTGTTTTTTTTTTTGTATGAAAACTGCTTTCTAGTTTATCCTCACTGAAGATAATGTTTGTTTTTTGGATACTACTTATTATTTTAGGAAAAGTTCTATTTTTCCCTATGCTTTTGTAGAGTATTCAGTAGGAATGGGTATTGCATTTTGTCTAAAAAAAAATCCTTTTTTTAGATTTATTGATAAAATATTGTTGTATTTTATTGATATGGTCAATTATTCATATAGCTTTCTCAATATAGAACCAGCACCACATTCTTGGTATTAATCACACCTGTTCATACTGTATCATCTTTGTGATATGTTGCTATAATCTACTTCTTAATATTTTATTTTATTTTTGCATCAATCTTTGTTAGGAAAATTGGTCTAGTTTTAGGTATCAAAACCAAATTAGTATCATAGAAGGAATTTGGTATAATTTATCTATATCTATTTTTACCATTTTTTTAAGTTTTGGAATTAATTACTTTTTAAATATTTGGAAGAATTTGTTTGCAATTCCATATGGTCCACACCCCAGCACAAAGCAGTCAGTAGTGAATCATGCCAAGTAAAATTGGACAAATGAAAAAAAGAAAAGGTATAAAAGCTTTTATGAAGAAAAGAATCCTTTTAAAATTAGAATTGGGCAATTAGAAGCTAATGACTAAATTAGACATCAGGAAACAATAAATACTACAAAAGAAGGAATAAAAATAGAAGAAAATGTGGAAAAAATTCATTTGAAAAAATAAAAAAACAAGTGATCTGGAAAATAGATTGAAGAGAAATAATTTAAGAATTATCAGCTTAACTGAAAGCCATGATTTAAAAAAAAAATGAGCCTGAACAACTGCTCTGATATCATAGAACCATAGGGTAAAATAGAAATCAAATGAATCCACCACTCACCTTCACAAAGAATCTTAAAATGAAAACTAGGAAGATTATAGACAAATTCCAGAGCTATCAGGTCAAGGAAACATATTGTAATCAGCCAGAAAGAAACAATTCAAATATTGTAGAGTCACAATTAAGATAATAAAAAATGTATCCGCTTCTATATTAAAGGAGTAGAACACTTGAAATGTGATATTCAGAGGGCAAAGGAGATAGGATTACATCTAGGAATCACTTACCCAGCAAAAATAAGTATAATCTTTGAGGGGGGAAAATGGACATTTAACGAAAAGAGGACCTTCAAGCATTGCTGAATAGAAATTTTAATTTTCAAATTCAAGGCTTAAGAGAAGCATTAAAAGGCAAACAAGAAAGGTAAATAATTAGTGATTCAATCAGGTTAACATTTTTATATTCCTGCATGTGAAGATGATGCATGTAACTCCTAAGAACCCTAGGGCAATGAGAAGGAGTATACATAGACGGATGGGTATGAGTTGAATGTGATGTTGATGAATATATATGTATAATATTTATATATTATATGTTCATATATGCATATGGTATATGTATAGGCATATGTATATGCATATGTATATGTGTGCAGACACACATTTGTATATATGTATGCATATTTATAGATTGAGCTCTAGATCTCTATATATAACTAAGGGGTGAAAAAAAGGGATTCATTGAAAGAAGTGGGAAGGAAGAATTAGAGTGGGGTAAATTACCTCACCAAAAAAGTGCAAAAGAATGAAAATGGGAGTTGGGCAATGCTTGAAACTTGCTCTCATTGGCATTGACTAAAAGAGGTAATGACATACACAGTCAGGTGGGTATAGAAATCTATCTTATTCTACAGGGCAGTAGGAAGAGAAGGGGATTAAAAAGGTGGGGAGCTCATAAAAGAGAGGGTGGATTGGAGGAAGTGGTTGTTAAAAGCAAAACATTTTTCAGGAGGAACAGGGTGAAAGGAGAGAAAGGAAGAAAGATAAACAGGGGAAATTAGGATAGGAGGGATACACAGTTAGTAATCCTAACTATGAATGTGAATGGGATGAACTCACCGGTAAAATGGAAGTAGATAACAGAGTGGATTAAAAACCAGAATCCTAGAATATGGTGTTACAAGAAACAAACTTGAAGCGGAGAGATACACACAGAGTAAAGGTAAGATAACGAGCAGAATCTATTATGCTTCATCTGAAGTTAAGAAAAAAAAATAGCAATCATGATCTCAGATAAAGCAAAAGCAACAATAGATCTAATTAAAAGATCTAAGCAAGGAAACTATGTCTTGCCAAAGATTACTATAGATGAAGATGTAACATCAATACTAAATACATACATACCAAATGGTATGGCATCTAAATTCTTAAATGTAAAGTTAAATGAGTAAGAGGAGGAAACAGATAATAAAACTAAACTAGTTCAGGACCTCACCTTGCTGTGTTCAGAACTAGATAAATATAATCCCCCAAAGATAAACAAAAAAGAAGTTAAGGAGATGAATAGAATGTTATGCCAGTTAGATATGATAGATCTCTGGAGAAAATTGAACAGGAAAGGAATATGCTTTTTTTTTTCCTCAGTAGTACATGGCACCTAAGTTGACCATTATATCAGGGAAGAAAAACCTCATACAAAAAACAAATGCAGATAAGCAGAAATATTAAGTACAATCTTTTCAGATCATAATTCAATAAAATAGCACTTAGTAAAGAGCCATGGAAGCATAGATTGAAATATATTTAAAATTAAATAATCTTAAAAATGAGTGGATCACATAACAAATCACAGAAATAATCAATAATTTATTTTAAGAGAATGATAATGAAGAGGCAAAATACCAGAATTTAAGGAGTACAGATAAAACAGTACTTGGAGAAATTTTATATCTCTAAACACTTACATCAACAAAATAGTGAAAAAATAGATCAATGAAATTGGCATAAAATTAAAAAAAAAACTACAAGGAGAACAAATTAAAAATCCCCAACTAAACATCAGATTGAAAGTCCTGAAAATCAAAGGAGAGATTAACATGATTGAAAGTAAGTAAACCATTTAACTAGTTAAAACACACACACACACACACACACACACACACACACACACACACACGCAATAACAACAACAACAAAAACAACAACTCTAGGAGCTGCTTTTATGGGGAAAAAGTAAAATAGGTAAATCACTAGTTAATTTGAATTTTTTAAAAAAGAAAAAAATGAAAACCAAATTATTAGTATCAAAAGTAGAAAGAGTGAATTCACCAATCAAGATGAAATTAAAGCAATTATTAGGGGCTATTTTGTCTAATTATACGCCAAGAAATCTGATAATCTAAGTGAAGTGGATGAATATTTACAGGATATACAATGAATAATTTTCTTTACATTAAATTAAAAATGTTTTGCACAAACAAAACCAATACAACTAAAGTTAGAAAGAAAGCAGAAAACTGTGGGGAAATGACAGAAGGTTTCTATGATAAAGGCCTCATCTCTAAAACATATAGAGAACTTAGTCAAATTTACAATGATGTAATTAATTCACCAATTGATAAGTGGTCAAAAATATGAATGGGTAATTTTCAGAAGAAGAAATCAAAGCTATCTTATAACTATTGATTGAAGAATGCAAATTAAAACAACTCTGAGGTACCACTTCACATCTATCAGATTTGCAAAATGACAGAAAAGGGGAAAAAATGACAACTGTTGAAGGGGATGTGGAAAAAGTGGGACATTGATGTGTTGTTGGTGCAGTTTTGAGCTGATCAAACCATTCTGGTGAGCAATTTGGAACTGTGCTGAAAGGAATATAAAACTCTGCATGCCCTTTGAGTCAACAGTACCATTACTAGGTCTATCTTACAAAGATTTTTAAAAAAAGGAAAATGAAAAAAAAAAGCACCTGTATGTACATACATATTTAAGGCAGCTATTTAAATAATATTAAAAATGAGTGGATCACATAACAAATCACAGAAATAATCAATAGTTTGGTTTAAGAGAATGATAATGAAGAGACAAAATACTAGAATTTAAAGAGTACAGACAAAACAGTACTTGGAGAAATTTTATATCTCTAAACACTTACATCAATAAGATACTGAAAGAATAGATCAATGAAATGGGCATAGAATTAAAAAAAAACTATAAAGAGAAGAAATTAAAAACTTAAAGGAACTGACATAAAATGAAGTGAGCAGAACATAGAAAACATTGTACATAGTAACAGCAATATTGCAAGATGACTGACTTAGCTATTCCCAGCATTAAAAAGATCCAAGACGATTCTGAAGAGACTGTGTTGAAAAATGCTCTCCACCTCCATAGAACAACCTGATGGAATCTGAATAGAGATCAAAGCATATTGTTGTTGTGGTTCTTTAACTTTCTTTCTTTTTCTTTTTCTTGTTGTCTGTTTTCTTTCACAACATACCTAATATGAAATATGTTTTGCATTCCTACATCTTTATCAGATTGTTTGCCTTATCAATGATATGAGAGGAGAGAGGGTAGGAGAGAATTTGGAACTTAAAATAATAAAAAAAAATTAAGGTTTTAATTATTTTACATGTAATTTGAAAAAAATATAGTATTAAAATTCAAAAAAGTCTTTTAAAAATTCCTCTTTTAAAATGAGCCTTTCTTCAAAAGATTTGCATGTTTAACAATCTGGAGGACAATTAATAGTCAATGCTATTCACCAGTCACCATTTTTTCCCTCATGAAGCAAAACAGGAAGGAAAACAGTGACTGTTATATTCTCTTGCAATACTCCAACATCCAAGAGAGTTAATTGATCTCAATGATATTGGTCATCTAAGCAATGTAGAAAGAAGGCAAGATATTTGCTTGAATTCAAGCAAAGACTGCATTTCAGAAATGTTTTATACTTCCTTAAACCACTTAAGTGACACTATGACAGATTGGGTCTTGAGATTGAGAAATGATCTATACTCTGAGATGAATTGCTAAAGATGGGAAAAGAGGAAGTGATCAAATAAAAAAATCCCAGATTTTTTTTAATGTGTTTGACCAATGATGAGGTGATGCTTGAGTCCATTGTGTCTGCAGTGTTTCAAAAGCAATGAAGAGTAAAATTGTGGTCACTCAAGGCTTTTCTGTTAGATTAAATCAACCTTGTTCAGTTGAAGACTGTACAGAAGAAGCCTTTCTCCTCTCCAACTTGGCCCTCCCTTGACTCTCAAATGTTTCCTGGGTTAGAGAAAATCTCTGATTTTTAGTGAGGCAGCTTTAATCCATATCTTGTTTGAGGGGAAGAGGAGTAGAGAAGCAAGGTTAAGAAGTAGTTTTTGAAAATATTTTATAAACTAAATTTAACCTGGTTGATTTTTTAATAAAGCATTTTATAGATGTTTAAAGTTATTCTCCAGAGAGACATTTATTTCTCCCCTCCTCCGCAGGGCTTATACTTATTTTGGCCCCATGCATCATTGTGTCATTTTCTTTCAGCATTAACTGTGTGAGAGAGAGGTAATCATGGCCAAAGTCTCTGAAATCCCCTCTGGTTGTTACAATTAATGCTGATTACCCATATACACTTCTCAATCCGAGGAAGGGGAATTCTAGTATTCTGTGAAAGAAGGCCTAGGCTAAATACCATAAATTTTTGTGCGCATGCTTACTTAAAACTTATATGATTTTCTTTTATTTGCACACAAGTACAGAGATGCAAAAAAAAAAAAATATAGCCCCTTAAATCAGTCCAGCCCAGAGACTTTCTCAATGATACATTGGTAGGTGGTGACAGACCATGGGTTAGAACCCACAACTCTATAATTCCAATATGGATTTTTTTCAATATACCATAAAAAACCATAATAAATGCATGAAACAAATGAGCTTTTGTTGGTGAAGCTTTTATTTCAAGGTGAATACAGACATATTTTGCAATAAAAATGGTTATGATTTTGTATTAAAATTGATAGAATATAAAACCATGATTGTCATTGACTACTGAAATAACAACAACAACAACAACAATAACAATAATTTTATATGACACCTAAGATTTATAGCTCACTTGACTTATGTTGTCTCATTCAACCCTTACAACAATCGTGGGAGGTAAGTGCAATTTTTATACCTGTTTTATATTTCAGGAAACAGGCAGATAGAAATCAAGCGACTTTCCCTAGGTCACATAGCTAGTGAATGTCTGAAGCTGAATTTTAATTCAAGTCTTCCTAACTTCAAGCCTAGAGCTCTATCCTCTGCACCATCTAGATGCTCTGTTACTTACACTCCATTCTCAAAGAAAAACAATGGTATCAGAAGGGTAAAGTCTTGACTTGTGTGTGAATTCTGTTTAAGTGAGGTACAGCTATGCAAAGTCATCAGCCTTCCCTGTTCTCCAGAAATTGAATCTGCCTGAAAATAAACAAATCAACGTAGCTAATATATTTTGGAAAGGAAAGGGAATAAACATTTATATAACATCTACTATGTACCAGGCACTTTGTTAAGTACTTCATAAATAATTTCTCATTTGACACAATAACCTTAGGAGGTAGGCGTTTTTATTGTTCCTATTTTACATATGAATAAACAGAGGCCAACAGAAGTTATTGGCTTAACCAAGGATAAACAGCTAGTAAGTAACTGATGCCAGATTCGAATTCAGGTCTTCTTGACTAGGCCCAGCACTCCCTTCACTATGCCAGTTAGATGTCTAGGATAGGACTTGGAAAGTGATTGAATTTGAAAAGTGAGGATTATTGGAAAGCACATAATTAACAAAAACCTTAATTTTATAGCTATTCCTAGGCTTCTGAGCAAATATTATATCCTCCATGAATGGAGAGTTACTCTTGCTTGTGAACTCTATCCCTAGAGAAAAGTAAATCAGGGTCATTTTCTATTTTCTGATCTGCAGGTAGCAGAGGAGAAACATTTATGGATTAGAAAGAAATATTTTTTTCAAGGCTACAATTAATATTGCTTTCAACTTTTTTTTCAATACAAAATTGTTAGTAAAGAGAATATATAAGCATCATGATTTAGAGCACAGAGAGCTGGGATTTGAACTAGAAAATGACACTGGTATTGTTCTAATCTAATGTAGAGAAGTGGTGAAATCCACTTATCAATTCATTGCCTTTCCATAAATTTACAACTTATTTTATCTCAAAAAACATTTATTAAGCCTTTGCTGTATTCAAATCATAGATTGGGAAGATACATTTACTAATGATATATACAGTATAGTAGAACTAAAAGAAAAAATATCTGTACCAATAATTATAATACCTGACAAGCATATGAGAGAGGTATAAACCAAGTACCATGTGGGGTCTGAAAATGAAAAAGACCTCAGTCTGGAACTCCTGGAAAGTGAGTCCCAGGGAGGATAGCAAATGTGGAAAATAGGTAGTTTACCAAGAGTGTTGGTCATAAGAGCTGTCAACTAGAATTAGAGGGCAGAGAACTAAGGATCTGTTTCCAAAAGTAGGTGGGACAAGAGGAATCTTGCCATGGCCTGAAGAGAATGTGCTTTGTTTGTGTTTCTGCCAGTGCAAATTAACAGTAATGTATATAAAAAAGGACAGATGGTTCACTCTCTTAGACAAGGTGAAAATTCTGAATTTATGCTTATGTACTCTCCAGTTTGCAGGGAGAATGAAATATTCCTTAAAAGAAAAGAAACCCTTCATTTCCAGTCTTTAGGACATATAATAAATGTGAAGTCATGGAATGTATATGTCTATGTATACATGTACACCTATACACATACGTATATGTATACACACATATATGTGTATGTGTGTGTATCTGGTACTGGGAAGGCAGTGAACAATGGACAGCATTAGTAGAATAAAGAAATGAATTAATGGACCAGAAGAAAAAAATTTCAGCAGAACCCACGTAAACATGTCAGTGTTTCGTAAACCTATAGAAAACAAACTTCAAAAATAAGAAAGAAATCTTTATTTAGCAAACATAGGTAGAAGTTTTGGTGAGAAAATGACTTGGACCTCTAATCTATACTATATACCTCTGTAAACTATCATTGAATGATAGATTCAACTATGAGAGGTAAATAGAATTTATTAAAAAAGAGTAGAGAATATCCCTAAATTCATTTCCCAACAAAATGCCTATCTCTATATATCTTATAATATACCTCTATATCTCATGTAAATCCATATTCAGTGAAAGAAAATAGAGTAATGAATTTATCTGAATCATTTCAAGATATTACTTATATATTTTATATCTATACATATTTCATATATGTATATATTCAGAAATAACATTAAATTATAGTATAGAGTGTCATAAGGTAAAATAATTTATCTTAGTTGCGAAGGGGAAAATACTAGTCTACAAATGGAAAGATATGAGATTCATTTGATTAGTTAAACTAGAAAAAGTACTACAAACTTTATATACTTATGTGTGTCAACTGTATATATAATAGAATGAATATATATATATATATATGTATATACTATATGTATTTATATATGTATGTAAAATAAGAGATTGGGCAAGCATTTACAGCAAATATGAAAAATTAAAAAATTCTGTGCATCTGTAATATACAATAAACCAGTATAAATCCATTCACTTGTCATCTTTGGTACAATTAAAAAAAAACAGCGTTCCTATAAAAAAAAAGGTCAAACTTAGACTAACAACAATGCTCTAACACAGCTACTATGTACCAATGAATAATGTCTGAAAAGGGTAAGTCTTAACTTATCAAGACAAAAAAAAAAAGAGAGTCAAATTTAAAGGCAAATTGAAACTGATTTTGAAAGAAATCAAAGAAGACAGTAAAGGTAGTGATACCCTTTGTTCATAGTTGAATAAAACAATTAAAGTTTAAAATGTTAATAAAGTAATTTATAGAAGTTACATGATAGTAATCAAAATTTCAAGACTAATGGAGTTATCGCAGCTCTAATAAAACTAGTCAGGGAAATAAGATGGGCTAAAATATCAAAAAGAACCATCACTAAGATTAAGTGAGTTGTAGACTATTAGATTTCAAAATGTAAGTAAAGCGACAAATGTTTTAAATCTGATTTTTGAAAGAGAGAATACATCAAGTGAAAAAAGTAGATTGCCTAGAAATATAAGCAAAAGTTAATAAGTTCATTTTTTGACAAATATTTCCTTGAAACACTCTGGAATGGATGGAATCAATCACTATTGAATAAAAATTGTTGGGACAATTTCATAGGCATATGGAAAAATGACTTTTTATCCACATCTCACACATACTACCATAACTTTAACTAGATTAAATATATTTTAAAAAGGAATATTTTGTTTTCTAAAGGTTTGTGATATTTCCTGATTCACAGTCCTTGTCAACAGAATTTTGTTGTAGAAATGTTTTTTTTTTTAGTTTGTTTGTTTCAAGAATAATGTTGGAATCATTGAAAGCTGTTTAAGTTTTTGAAAGGTGACCATACTTTTCCTTTTGAACTTGTGTAATTAATTTCACAACTCATTGTCCATTATCAAGGTTTGGACAGAATATTTGCACTGATGGCCAAGCTCATTGGACTATCAATCCAATCACACATTTCAATTATGTACTCATAGCCTACAGTATATAGTCAGAGATAGATTGCCCACAGGAAGCATGATAATAAATGGCATCAATGAAATATATTTCTGTGAAAGGAAGTGGACTTGCCATGTAGTAAATATGGTGAATAATGGATAGACCATATGTGTGCTAATCTGATAGTCACCTAAAACATAAGAGACCTAACTTAAATTTCTCAAATATCATGTAGACATGCCTCCTCCCACATGAGTATGAAAGGCAAGAATTTCACCAGAAGAGAGGGTGTAGTTTGGCTTCAATTTGTACTGTGCTTGAATCAATGAAATTACAGGTCAGGAGAAATGTTAAAATGTATCTGTCTTACTTATGAAGAGGAAATATTATAATCAATGAAATAAGCATAATTTAACAAAAATTTAAACTTCGAAAACATAAACATTTTCTATAAAAAATGTACACATAAACACATCATGCACACAATTGATTCTTGCATCTCTTCAGTTTGTCTTTCATGTTCTGTTTTGACTATGTTCACATTCATACCAAATTAGATCAGAGAGAAAGTATCTGGAAATACGTATACTATAATGGAATCTATGCCTTTCTTAATTTAGCTTAAAATTACATTAGCTTCTCCTCTACCCCCATTCTTTTTTAAGTAATTATTTTATTTTTAGTTTTCAACATTCACTTCCACAAGATTTTGAGATCCAATTTTCTCCCCATCTCATCCCTCCACCCACACCAAGATGTCATGCATTCTGAATACCACCTTCCCCTAATCTGCCCTCCCTTCTATCTCTCCTCCCCTTCTCTTATCCACTTCTTCTATTTTTCTGTAGGGCAGGATAGATTTCTATATCCCATTTCCTGTATATCTTATTTCCCAGTTGCACGTGAAAACATTTTTTTTAACATTTGTTTTTAAAACTTTGGGTTCCAAATTTTCTCCCTTCCTCCCTCCCCACCACCGAAATTTGAGAAGGTAAACGACTTGGTATAGGTTATGCATGTATAGTCATGCAAAACACTTCCATAGTGGTCATGTTGTGAAAAACTAAGCATATTTCCCTTAATCCTCTCCCTCCCCCCCTTTATTTTATTCTCTCTCTTGACCCTGTCCCTCTTAGAAGTGTTCATTTCTGATTACCCCCTCATCCAGTGTGCCCATTCCTCTCTCATCCCCCTGTTCTCTTGTCCCCTTCCCCATGTATTTTCCTGTAGGGTAAGGTATCTTTCCATATCCAGTTGAGTGTGTATGTTATTCCCACCTTAAGCCAAATCCTATGAGAAGAAGATTCACTCATTCCCTCTCACCTTCCCCATTTCCCCTCCACTGTAAAAGCCTTTTCTTATCTGTTGTATGTGAGGTAATTTACTCCATTCTACCTCTCCCTTTCACCTTCTCCCAGTATAATACACTCTCACCTCTTAATTTTATTCTCCAGATATCACCCTTTCATCTTCAACTCACCCTGTGCCCTCTATTTATCTATCTATCATCTACCTACATACATATAATTTTTTTCCTTCCCTCTCTTCCTTCTTTCTCTCAGCTGACCAAAATATAACCTTTTCTATTTTTTCATTGGTAGGAAGAAAAATAATAAAATTGAGGGTTGGTTAAAGGGTGGTTAATTCTTTAGTTTTTAACCAAACTGGGTCAACATTAAACAAGTAAGTTTCACTGTCAGGAAGGTTTCCTGGTCTACCTTCTCCTAGGCAAAATGCCCTATCTATGACAGAGTAGAGTTATGCAATAAAGAAGGATCTGTAAAATTGTCTTTTAAAAAATATGAAGAGAAAGGGGGGAAATACCCTAAACATTATCACTATTTATATTTTTTAAATGGATGAGGATGTGTAAATGTTTGTTTATATGCTAATCAGTTACTTGACTCTGTGGTGGACGTAGCAAATCCTGTTGGAGTGATGCCTTTGATAAAAATCTTTAATGAGACGAAAAAGTCCAAAGAGAATTATACATGTGTGGGAATTTGTGCTTCCTCCTCTGTCCCTCTCTCTCTCTCTCTCTCTCTCTCTCTCTCTCTCTCTCTCTCTCTCTCTGTGTGTGTCTCCCCTACTCTCCTCTCTCCCTTTCCATCTCTGTCTCTGTTCTCTGTCTCTCTCTTATCTCTCCCTCTGTCTTTGTCTCTCTTCTATCTCTTCTGTCTCGGCTTCTGTCTCTTCTCTCTGTCTCTCTGCCCCCATCTTTTCTCTGTTCCCCCCACCTCTGTCTATCTCTTTTCCCTTCTCTCTCTTTCTCTCTTATCCCTCTCTTTGTCTCTCTTCTCTTTCCTGTCTCTGCCTCTCCCAGTCTCTCTCTCTCTCCATTGCCTCTCTGTCTCCCCCCACCACCAGTCACTCTCTCTGATTGTCTCCCTGCCCCCATATTTGTCTCTCTTCTCTCTCTGTCTCTGCCTCTGTCTGTTTCTGTTGCTCTGATTTCCTTTTGCCTCTCGTCTCTTTTTGTCACTGTCTCTGTTTCTTTGTCTCTTATCTTTTTTCTGTTTCTGTCTCTGTCTCTCTGTTGCTCTGTCTTCCCCTTCGCCCTCTCTGTGTCTTTTTGTCTAACTGATCTAAGGGAAACGTTGGCAAGGAGAAATTTCTGTAGAAAATGTTCCCAGGCTGCCATCTCCTCATCACATCACGATAGAGCTGGAATCAGAGGTGAGAAGCCCTGGGTTCAAATCCCACCTGTGATATTCTTTTCCTGGGGAATTCACTTCACCTCTGAGTGGTATCAAACTCAGCCAAAAGTAGCAGCAGCACCAAAACCATGTTAACATATAATTGTGAAGTGTTTAACAAAAAAAAGGTGAGCTAAGTGGCTCAGTGGATAGAGCACCAGCCCTGAAGTCAGGAGAACCTGACTTCAAATCCGGCCTCAGACACATAACAGTTACTATTTGTGTGACCCTGGGCAAGTCACTCAACCCCAATTGCCTTACCAAAAAAACAAACAAAAAAAAGGAAATAGAAATATACTGACAAAGGTCTGAGTTACAAATATCTTTCCATGCAGTAATGTAAACAGTTCAATCTAAATAAGTCCCTTATGATTTCTCTTTCCTGTTTACCACTTCACGTTTTTCCTGAGTCTTTTATTTGAAAGTCAATTTTCTATTCAGCTCTGGTCTTTTCATCAAGAATGCATGAAAGTCCTCTATTTCACTGAATGACTATTTTTTCCCCTGAAGAATTATACTCAGTTTTGCTGAGTAGATGATTCTTCATTGTAATCCTATCTCTTTTGACCTCCAGAATATTATATTCAAAGCCCTGTGGTCCCCTTATTGTAGAAGCTGCTAAATCTTGTGTTATCCTGACTGTGTTTCCACAATACTTGAATGGTTTCTTTCTGGCAGCTTGTAATATTTTCTCCTTGACCTGGGAACTCTGAAATACAGCTACAATATTCCTAGTAGTTTTCCTCTGGGGATCTCTTTCAGGAGGTGATTGGTGGATTCTTTCAATTTCTATTTTGCCCTCTGCTTCTAAAATATTAGGGCAGTTTTCATTGATAATTTCTTGAAAGATGATGTCTAGGCTCTTTTTTTTTTTTTGATCATGGCTTCAGATAGCCCAAAAATTTTTAAATTATCTCTCCTGGATCAATTTCCCAGGTCAGTTGTTTTTCCAATGAGATATTTCTTCTATTTTATCATTCTTTTTGGTTTGTTTTACAGTGTCCTGATTTCTCATAAAGTCACTATCTTCAAATTGCTCTATTCTAATTTTTAAGGAAGTATTTTCTTCAGTAAGCTTTTGGACTTCCTTTTCCATTTGGCCAATTTTGCTTTTTAGGGCATTCTCCTCATTTTGCTTTTTGGACCTCTTTTGCAATTTGGGTTAGGCCATTTTGTAAGATGCTGTTTTCTTCAGCATCACTCTCATTTTTTCCTCTACTTCTCTTACTTGCTTCTCAGAATCCTTTTTGAATTCTTCTAAGACCTGTGACAGATTCATATTTTTCTTTTTGGCTTTAGATGTAGGTGCTTTGACTTTGTTGTCTTCTTCTGGTTGTATGTTTTGATGTTCTTTGTCACCAAAGAAAGATGATATGGTCTGACTTTTTTTTGCGAGGTTTGCTTATGATCTCAACCAGTTACTTGAGTTATAAAGTCTTTGTTAAGGTAAGGGTCTGCTTCCAGTGGGGAGAATGTACTGTCCCAAGCTTTGAGGATTTTGTGCAGCTTTTTTTCAGAGATACTTCTAGGGACGTGTACATGTTTAGTTCTTTGAAGGTGGTATGATAATGGGTGAGGTGTTTACTTCTTTCCTGGCCTGCACTCTGGTCTATGAGTGACAACAAGCACTCTTTTCTGTCTTGGAACTGTGAGGAGGATTTACTTTTCACCACCACTAAGAGCTCCACCATACAAGCACTCTTCCTCACCCCAAGACCAACACCTTGAACTGTCATCCAGGTCCAAACATGGGCAAAGCAAGAGAAGCCTGCATCAGCAAAAAGATCCACACAATCTCCCTCTGATCAGCCACTTGATTCCTCCTCAGTCTGTGGGCTGGAAGCTTCAGAAGCAGTGGCCACCCCAGGGCCATGCTGGATGAGGGCTGAGACAGAGCTGCTCTCTCACAGCAGTCACAGACTTTTCCTAATTACTTTCTAAAATGCCTTTGGCATTTGTGAGTTGAGAAGTCTGGAAACTGCCACAGCTGCCTGTGATTCAGTCTTCTGAGGGCTGCTCCAAGTTTGCTGAGGCCGGTTTTCCATTCCTTTCCCTGCCTGGTGTGATATACCTTTCTAGTCAACCATCCAGGTTGTCTTGGGTTGGAAATTTGTTTCACTCTGTCTTTTTGTGGGTTCCACTGCTTTAGAATTTGTTTACAGCCATTTTTACAGATGTTTAGGGTGTTTGGGGGAGAGCTCTAGTAAGTCACTGCTTTTGCTCTGCCATCTTGGCTCTGCCCCTCCACCCTCATTCTTGCATATATTGAGATGAGGATTTCGATAGCATGTTTCCCTCTCCTGTTTAATGTTTTCTTTATTAATTTATTTTGATTTATAAACAATCATTTCCATAAGCTTTTGAGTTTTAAATTTTTCTCCCCCTCCCTCCCTCACTAAGACAGGTGCACAATCTTAGGCTATATATCTATATCTATATCTATATCTATATCTATATCTATATCTATATCTATATCTATATCTATATCTATATCTATATCTATATCTATATCTATATACACACATTCCTATTAAACATTTTCACATTAGTGATGTTGTAAGTAAGAATTAGAACTAATACGAGGAACCACCAGAAGGAGGAAACAAAACATAACAGAAGAAAAAAATAGCAAATAATATGCTTCAATCTGCATTCAAACTCCATTGTTCTTTCTTTGGATATGGATCATTTTCCATCATGTCACCTTTGGAGATATCTTAGATTCTTGCATTGCTGAGAAAGGTTAAGTCTATCTATATTAGTTATCACACAATGTGACTATTACTGTGTACAACATTCTCCTGGATCTGCTTACTTCACTCAGCATCAGACCATACAAGAATTTCCAGGTTTTTATGAGATCTGCCTGTTCATCATTTCTCATAGCACGATAGTATTCCATTACATTCATATACCACAACTTGTTCAGCCATTCCCCAGTTGATGGGCCTCCTCTCAATTGCCAATTCTTTTTCACTACAGAAATGCTGCTATAAATATTTTTGTACATGTGAGTCCTTTTCCCATTTGTATGACCTCTCTGGGATATAACCCTAGAAGTGCTATTGCTGGGTCAAAGGGTATGTACATTTTTATAGCCCTTTGGGCATAGTTCCAAATTGTTCTCCAAAATGGTTGGATCATTTCACAACTCCATCAACAATGCATTAGTGTTCCAATTTTCCCACATCTTCTCCAACATTTATCATTTCCCTGTTTTGTAATGTTGGCCAATCTGATAGGTGTAATGTGGTACCTCAGAGTTGTTTTGATTTGCATTTTTCTAATCAATAATGATTTAGAACATTTTTTCATATGACTATAGACGGCTTTAATTTCTTCATCTGAGAACTGCTTGTTCATATAAGAAAAGAGGAAGGATGTGCTAGGAAAAATTAGACTGCTCGGTGGTGTAATGTATAGATTACTCGGCCTAGACTCAGAAAGACATGAGTTCAAATATGGCCTCAGATACCGTATAGTTCTGTGACCCCAGGCACATCACTTGACATCTTTTTAACTCATTTCCTTCAACTGTAAGATGGGGATAATAATAACATTTACCTCCGACAGCTGTTGTGAGGATAAATGAGAGAAGAATTGTAAAGTGCTTAGCATAGTGCCTAGCACTTGGTAAGCATGATATAAATGTTAGCCGTTATTATTAGTTGTTATTATCCATTATTATTATTATAGCAAGGAAATGTTAATCCCAAAGCACAAACCAATGGGTTGGTTGTGGGTTCTGACAGAGGTACATGAAGAGTTATTGAGCTTTAGGAATTAGCTTTTTATACTGGTGATTCATCAAGTTGTTATTTTGTTGTGATTCTTGGTGTATTAGGCTAAAGATATAATGAGATTGTTTTAACTCTTTATAATAATAGTCAATATTTGAATATTCTTTAAGATTTGCAAATCTTTTTTCCATACATTATTTCATTTCAATTGCACAGAAACAGTGTAAGATAGATGCTATTGCTATTCCCATTTCATAGATTAAAAAAAAAAAAGAAACTCAAGAAGACAGGTTTAAGTAACTTGCCAAGAGCCACACAACTAGTAATTTTCTGCATTGGGATTTCAACTCTGGTCTTCTTGACTCAAAGTCTAACTTTCTATCTACCTCCTAGCTTCCTATTCCCTGCCCAATATCTGATTTGTATTGTAGATTTAATATTTTTCTCTAATTCCCCCATTTTTGGGAAAACTCAGGTGTGAACCTTTAACCAAGCCTTAAATATATTTTTCTTCTTACACCTTGCAAATACTTCCTATTTGGGGTAGTGTGTCATACCTGGAGAAAATATTTAATGTGTCACTCTGTTATTCATGTGAACTGAAAAACACTTTGCAAATCTTATAAAAATATAAAATATCATTTTTATCATTTAAAATTACATAATTGCCATGATACTGGTTTATTCACTCAGAAAATAAAATGAGTCCACCCTGCGATGAATTTTATTTGAATAATTTATACTGATTCCAAATACTCACCATTTTCTTTCTCATTTTAAAGGTCCCAAACCAATCACTTTAGTAAAGCTTTTATTATTATTGTTATTTTATTAAGCAACAATTATTGTGCCCACAGAGCCTAGATCATTGCATTTATTCATCTCTTTGAAGGGTTAGATATGTTCTAGACTTAGGCATTTTGTTTGATTGGGGAAGTCTGGTCGTTAGAGAAAGAAGAGTGAGGATCTTTTCCTCCTCATTGTGAGCTCATTAAACTCTCCAATATGAAGTCCTGGTGGGGGAAGTATTTAAAGCTTAAGCATCAGAATAAATCTATGGTTTCCCTTTGAGTGAGAGTTCTTAGAGTATTTCATGTACAGTGAGAATCAGGGAAGGGTAGATAGTATTTCCTACACACATAAGGTAGGATAAACAGAGCACTCACAAGGGTGAATTTGACCCAAAAAAGGGGAAGAAAGAAAGAAAGAAAGAAAGAAAGAAAGAAAGAAAGAAAGAAAGAAAGAAAGAAAGAAAGAAAGGAAGGAAGGAAGGAAGGAAGGGAAAGAAAGGACGGAAGAGAGAGAGAGAAAGAGAGAAAGGAAGGAAGGAATGAAGAAAGAAAGAAAGAAAGAAAGAAAGAAAGAAAGAAAGAAAGAAAGAAAGAAAGAAAGAAAAAACAAGCAAAAACACTTAAAATAAGATTCAGTGATGTAATTTATATATTCTCTTATAATCTGCTAGGGGGTGAAAATCTGAATGTCATTAGAATGTAAAGTAGTTCATAGAACTGCTTATTAGATATTGTACATTTTACCTTGGCTTTGTACTGTCCAAATAATAGGATTAGGCTATCCTCTTCATATCCATAGTAATCTTCTCTATTGAAGCTCCACTGGCTGTTATTTAGTTTCATTCAGTGGACCCAGGTTCTCCAGACTCAAAAGAATGCTTGCAAGGCTGACTAGATCTATCTGTGGATAGATCGTAGTTTACCAAAGATCAAGAAAGAAAAAAAGTACAAAACTGGAAAAGGCAAAGCTGTATCACACTAGCTGCCACACAGACAAAATCAGCATGATGTTTGCTTCAAGAAGAATCAGTTCTCCACCAACTTTCAGTGGAAGTGTAGGAGTTAGTTACATGATGACTATTAGTAATTTCACTGAAGATACAGTCAGCTCAAAGCTTCTTTTACCTTTCACTTAGCGTACCTCTTTGTCAAGTCATGCCAAAATAACAAATCCTTCAGCAGTGGGTCAACCTGTGACCAGAAGTAATCAAGTTCATCATCTGCTCTCAGTTAAAATACTCATTCAAGGGGGCGGAGCCAAGATGGCTGAGTGAAAGCAGTGACTTGCTTGAGCTCTCCCCCAAACCCCTCCAAATACCCATAAAAAATGGCTCTAAACAAATTCTGAAGCAGCAGAACCCACAAAAAGACAGAGTGAAACGAATTTCCAGCCCAAGACAACCTGGATGATTGATGAGAAAGGTGTATCAAGCCGGGCTGGGAGCGCAGCGCAGCGTGGGTGCACAGTCCACATCGTGGGTGCGCAGGCCGCAGCAAACCTAGAGCAGGCCTCAGAGGGCTGAATCTCGGGCAGCTGTGGAGGTTTCCAGACTCCTCAATCCACAAATGCCAAAGACAACTTAGAAGGTCAGTGGGAAAAGTCTGTTTCTGTCGGTGGTCAGAGAGGAAGGCGGGGTCTCAGCTCCATTCCCCAAGAGCCTGGTCCTGGGGGGGCAGCTGCTTCCCGAGCTTCCGGCCCACAGACTGAGGGGGAATCCAGTGGCTGATCAGAGAGGGACTGCAGGGATCTCTTTGCCAGTGCTGAGGCAGGAATCTCTTGCTTTGCCTATGTGTGGATCTGGGTTACAGTTCTGGGCAGCAGTGCTGGGGAGAGGAGGAACGCTGGCGTGGTGGAGCTTGGAGTGGTTGTGGAGAAGAACCCCTCCTCACAGTTACGGGACAGAAAGGAATACTTGTGGTCACAGGCCAGGAAAGGAGTAAACACCTCGCCCCTTATCATACCACCTTGGAAGAACTGAAAATTTACAGGTCCCTACAACTATCTCTGAAAACAGCTACACAAACCCCTGAAGCTTGGGACAGTACACTCTCCACATTGGAAGCAGACTGTTACCTTAACAAGAGTTTAAAACTCAAGTAATTGGCTGGATCATGAGCAAGCAGCACAAAAAGAGTCAGACTATATTATCTTACTTTGGTGAAAAAGAAGATCAAAATATACAACCAGAAGAAGACAACAAAGTCAAAGCTCCTACATCCAAAGCCTCCAAGAAAAATATGAATCAGTCCCAGGCCTTGGAAGAGCTCAAAAGGGATTTTGAGAAGCAAGTAAGGGAAGTAGAGGAAAAACTGGGAAGAGAAATGAGAGTGATGCAAGAAAATCATGAAAAACAAGTCAACAGCTTGCTAAAGGAGACCCAAAAAAATACTGAAGAAAATAACACCTTAAAAAACAGCCTAACCCAAATGGCAAAAGAGGTCCAAAAAGCCAATGAGGAGAAAAATGCCCTAAAAAAAAAATTGGCCAAATGGAAAAGGAAGTCCAAAAGATTACTGAAGAAAATACTTCCTTAAAAATTAGAATAGAGCAATTGGAAGCAGTGACTTTATGAGAAATCAAGACACTGTAAAACAAATCCAAAAGAATGAAAAATTAGAAAACAATGTGAAATATCTCATTGGAAAAACAACTGACCTGGAAAATAGATCCAGGAGAGAGAATTTAAAAATTATTGGACTATCTGAAAGCCATGATCAAAAAAAGAGCCTAGACATCATCTTTCAAGAAATTATCAAGGAAAACTGCCCTGATATTTAGAACCAGAGGGCAAAATAGAAATTGAAAGAATCCACAGATCTCCTCCTGAAAGAGATCCCCAAAGGAAAACTCCTAGGAATATTGTAGCCAAATTCCAGAGTTCCCAGGTCAAGGAGAAAATATTACAAGCTGCCAGAAGGAAACAATTCAAGTACTGTGGAAACACAATCAGGATAACACAAGATTTAGCAGCTTCTACATTAAAGGACCGCAGGGCATGGAATATAATATTCCGGAGGGCAAAGGAGATAGGATTACAACCAAGAATCACCTACCCAGCAAAACTGAGTATAATCCTTCAGGGGAAAAAATGGTCATTCAGTGAAATAGAGGACTTTCAAGCATTCCTGATGAAAAGACCAGAGCTAAACAGAAAATTTGACTTTCAAATACAGGACTCCAGTGGAACATGAAGAGGTAAACAGGAAAGAGAAATCATAAGAGACTTATTAAGATTGAACTGTTTACATTCCTGCATGGAAAGATGATATTTGTAACTCATGAGAACTTTGTCAGTATTAGGGTAGTTGAAGGAAAAAAATTATATGTATGTATATATAGATAGATAGAGAGGGCACAGGGTGAGTTGAAGATTAAGGGGTCATATCTGGAGAATAAAATTAAGGGATGAGAGAGGATGATACTCGGAGAAGAAAGGGAGAGGTAGAATGGGGTAAATTATCTCACAAAAAAAAACAGAAAAGTCTTCACAGTGGAGGGGAAACAGGGGAAGGTGAGAGGGAATGAGGGAATCTTATTCTCATAGGATTTGGCTTAAGGAGAGAATAACATACACATTCAATTGGGTATGGAAATCTGTCTTACCCTACAGGAAAATAGGGGAGAAGGGGACAAGAGAGCAGGGGGTGATAGAGAGGAGGGCAGATTGGGAAAGAGGGTAATCAGAAGCAAATACTTCTGAGGAGGGACAGGGTCAAAAGAAAGAATAGAATAAATGGGAGGGCAGGATAGGATTAAGGGAAATAGAGTTAGTTTTTCACAACATGTCTACTAGGAAGTGTTTTGCATAACTGCACATGTACAACCTATATTGAGTTGCTTGCCTTTTCAATGAGGATGGGTGGGGGAGGGAGGAAGGGAGAAAATTTGGAACTCAAAGTTTTAAAAACACATGTTTTAAAAAATATGTTTTCATATGCAACTGGGAAATAAGAAATACAGGAAATGGGGTACAGAAGTCTATCCTGCTCTACAGGAAAGTAGAAGGTGAAGGGGATAAGAGAAGGGAGGGGGGAGAGATAGAAGGGAAGGCAGACCAGGGGAAGGGGTATTCAGAATGCATGTCATCTTGGGGTGGGGGGAGGGATGAGAAATTTGGAACTCAAAAAGTCGTGGAAGTGAATATTGAAAACTAAAAATAAATAAATTCATATTAAAAATAAAAATAAAATTTAAAAAGTAAAAAAAAATACTCATTCAAGTTGTCCTTGAGGTATCTGGAAGTTTCCAGGGGGAGCTCTGGGTATAAGCTTCCTGTTATGGACCCTAGAGGACAATACAATATCTTCTATTTTTGAATTTTTCAAGGAATTGAAGAACATGACAGAGTTCACAATTTATAGACTCTGCCAAATAAAATTAAATAAGATATTATCTGTAAAGCATTTAGGACAGTGCCAGGCCGCATAGTAGTTTCTATATAAATATCATCATCATCATCGTCATTGTCATCACCATCATCATCATTGTCATCATCATCATCCTCGTCATCATTATCATCACCATCATCTCTCCTCTTTCCTTTTTTGAAAGTCAAACGAGCAATTTTGCTTTAATTTTGTATCAACAAATTATCCACAATTTTCCACAAACTTCATTATTTCCTCTGCAATGAAGTTCATTAATGGCCTCATGGTTATAGCATCCACACAACTGCTTCGGTTTCCTCAGATGTAGTAAAGATGTCCTAGTTAGACATTCCAAACTTTTGTTCTTCTTTTTCTTTCTCTTGCTCCATTACAGCTTAAAAATAAACATTTTTGTTCTCTTTATAGTATGTTGTAAGTATAAGTAACTTTGTGCTCTTGATGTTATTCATAGAATCAGACTATTTGAAATTTGGAAGGGACCCTGGAGGCCATTTATTTCAGCTGAAAACTGAAAAAAAAATTCCTTTCTACTACTCACCTGACAAGAGGCCATCCATTCTTTCCGTAAAGATTTCCACTAGATGGGAAAGCTACACCCTCACAACATAGCACATTTCACTGTCAAATGCCCCTGCTATTTAAGTAGTGTATATACTCATATCATACCTAATTTGCCTCCTTACAATTTCCATTCACTGTTCCTAGTTCTATCTTCTAGGACAAAGCAGAATTACATTTATCCCCTCTTTGATATGTGAGACTGTTAAATACTTGCGGACAGTTATAATGTTAGCTCTAAGACTTGTGTTCTCTAGACTAAACATCCTCTATTCTTTCCAAATATCTTCATATATCAGGAACTCATATCATCTTTTATATTTATCTTACTGTCCTTCTGGAAATTCTCCAGATTGACAATATCTTCCTATTCTCAAATGAACACGGTTTTTTTTTTTTTTCATGACATGCTTAAAGAGTCAAACTTAACCATTTTCTAGGGATAGCTTCCTTATTTTGTATTTGTAATACAAGATGTTTTGGACCAGTTATTAGGGTTTACATTCATCTCTACTGAATTATATTTTATTTTGGATTATGTTACTCCCTGTCAATGAATTTTATATCCTGACCTTTTATCATATGTGTCTCTGTTCTCTCTCTCTCCCTTCTCTCTCTCTCTCTCTCTCTCTCTCTCTCTCTCTCTCTCTCTCTCTCTCTCTCTCCCCCCCCCTCTCTCCCCTCTCTCTCTCTCTCCCCTCTCTCTCTCTTCTCTCTCTCTCTCTCTCTCTCCTCTCTCTCTCTCTCTCCCTCTCTCTTCTCCCCTCTCTCTCTCTCTCTCTCTCTTCCTCTCTCTCTCTTCTCTCTCTCTCTCTCTCCCTTCTCTCTCTCTCCTCCTCTCTCTCTCTCTCTCTCTCTCTCTCTCTCTCTCTCTCTCTCTCTCTCCCTTCTCTCTCTCCCCTCTCTCTCTCTCTCTCTCTCTCTCTCTCTCTCTCTCTCTCTCTCTCTCTCTCCCTCCCTCTCTCTCTCTCTCTCTCTCTCTCTCTCTCTCTCTCTCTCTCTCTCTCTCTCCCCTCTCCCTCTCTCTCTCTCTCTCTCTCTCTCTCTCTCTCTCTCTCTCTCTCTCTCTCTCTCTCTGTCTGCCTCAGTGTCTCTCTCTGTGTTTTGTGTCAACTTAAAATTTAATGAGCATTTCTTCTATGCCTTTTATTCAAGTTGCATTCCCATAAGAACATGCCACTCCTTTGTGTTTTGTCACACGTCCTTGTGTCCATCTTCTTCATGTCCTCTGGAATTGAGGTGCTTGATTAATTTCTGTGTTAAGTGAAGCCATGTTTTTATACAGCCCCTCCCCTTTTCTTCATTAGAATTATTTATTTGTATATGTCTCAAAATTTTTTTTCTTAGGCTCCTCCAATTTGTTAAGCATGTATTGGTCACCTCAGAACAGCCTAAAATGGTAGATTTCCACCTTAGAAGCTTGATCATTTGGTAATGAATTTGTTCTATCACAGGTCGTCATGATAATCTGCTATAGTGCTGAGATGGTTACCCATCTATGTAGCTGAAGAAAACACCAACACAAACGAAATCACCAACATTTCAAGAGGTTGAAGAAATAACAAATAGTATTTCTATAGCACCTTATTTTTAACAAATCTCATAAACAGACACAAACATGCACTTATATGCCTACGTATACACAATATGATCTTCAAAACGACACTGTGAGGGAGCTGATTTTATTATTCTCTTTGACACTGAAGAATACACAGGGACTGAGAGCATATATGGCTCATATCAGTATTCAAATTTAGATTTTCTGATTCTGATCAAGTGTTCTTCCCACCTATATGCCATTAAATGAAGTACATTTTCATGACCATGATTCATATTATGAGTGATATCTCACGTTTCAGTAACGCTCAGGATGTGTTTTTTTTTAAGATAACTGTGCCTAATTTTATTTATTATCCATAATGTATCCGTGTGTGTTGAGATCAGAACAGATGAGTATTACCAATGGTCTTTTACCTAGATATTTTCTCCTGTGAATTCTTGGAAACTAGCACCACTATTCTTCCTAAATGTCTTTTTTCTTTTTTAGAGAGTTCCATAAGGGACTATGTCTTATAGATATAACATAATATTCTACTGCTTCTTTTGTTTAATCTATTCTCTTAGAATAAGTGATATTTTTATCTTCCTTTTATGTTGCCTTGTAACTGCTGTACTTGGGTAGGTGCCACTTTCTCCTTCCAGTTTGAGTTGAATCCCTTTGGATTAGCTCTTCAATTCTTTAAAACCACACCCACAATCACACCCACACCCACCCACCCATCCAGCACACACACACACACACACACACACACACACACACACACACACACACACATGCATGCACACACATTTATTTTTTACTTATATGCATTTTTTTCTGACCCCCATTGCATGTACTCCATTCCTGGCACAGATATAGGTTATAAACTCTGTAGTTTGATTCACTTCTAAAGGTTCCCTGGAAACAAAGATATCTTTAATCGGGGCACTATTTTTTTTTCTGTTTTTACTCTCATACCTGATAAAATCCAGAGGATAAATTATAAATTGGTTTTTCCTTTTTGGGTAAAAAAGGGCAAAATAATACTGACTTTCTCGGAACCATTCTAAAGCCCTCAATTTTAAAATTATGGTACTGATTTGCTTTTGGTCATCCAATTCAAACATTCCTTTTCTGTGGTTCTTTTTTTTTGTTTTGTTTTGTTTGGTTAGGCAGTGGGGTCAAGTGACTTGCCCAAGGTCACACAGCTAGTAAGTGTTATTATGTGTCTGAGGTTGGATTTGAACTTAGGTCCTCCTGAATCCAGTGCCAGTGCAAAAAGTCCTTGCCCTCAAGGAGTTTCAATTTTTTTTTTTTTTTTTAGGCAATTGGAGTTAAGTGACTTGCCCAGGGCCACACAGCTAGTACGTGTCAAGTGTTTGGTCTGAGGCTGGATTTGAACTCAGGTCCTCCTGACTTCAGGGCCAGTACTCTATCCACTGCCCCACCTAGCTGCCCCTTTTCTATGGTTCTTATTGACATGCTACTGAATTAGGAGAAAATCAGGAGATACCAAGAATATTTGACAGCAACCAAGTGAATAATTTTTCTTGAGAATATCAATAGGGTTTTTTTGGCATTACCTTTTCTATGTTTGCATAGCCAGATCCCTCTGTGTATCCCAGGAAAGTCAGAAGTTTGGCATTTTCCTTTATAGAATAGATTTTCTTTGCCCATAATGAGTTGTTATTATCTATCTATCTATCTATCTATCTATCTATCTATCTATCTATCTATTCATTTGCTCATTTATTTATTCATTTATTTGTTTGTTTGTTTGTTTATTTTACCCTCTGAACTCACTAGAGCTAGAATACCAGAGTTGTATACCTTGCCAAGCATGGCTATATTGTCATAGCTCTTATCATCCATCCAAATGAAAGACATAAATATTTGCACGGTTCTATATTTGTCCAGATTATAACACGATGGACCTACATCAAGTATGCATACGTTTGAAGATAGAGGATGATTAGAAAATTTAGTTATTAAATGTAAGCCTCTCCCCCTCCCCATTTGTAATTCTATATTCTTCAATAAGAGGGAAAACAAGTCAACTGATTGTCTGAAAAGGATCTGTATGATTTTAAATAATGATGCCAACTTCATCTACCTTCTTCATGAGTTATAATGTTGTAATTATGCTGAATAACCAGATCCTTGATAAATCATTGTCTGTGTAATAATAATGAGTGCTGTATTCCAACTGGAACATACTTTCCCCCCAGAAGTTATTCTGTCCTTTTCACACAATATCTATTTTTTTGTTTGAATTTACAATGAACTTGAATCATCATCCTAAATCATCAAATCATCTTTAGTTTTAAATAAATTTCAAATAACCATACTATAAGATCATAAAAATGGGATAAGAATAGACTTTTGAGGCATTTGCATTCGATGTTCTTATTATGCAGATGAAATAACTGATACCTTAGAGAAGGGAATTGATTTGTTTGAATTTAACTAGGCAGAAAGAATTTGAGGCAGGATTAGAACACAGGTCCTCTGACTGAGCTTTTTCCATTCATTTGTCTTTCCACCCGATTTTATTTTAACTATTAATTTGTTAGTGTAAGGAGCCTCAGGTGAGGGACATTTACTCATGTTGAAAAATTCTTGCTACCCGTGTACGTTAGTGCAGCTTTACAACTTATATAGCTTTAGAGATTTTCTTGGAGCAAAGAGAAGTTAAGCAACTTGGCCTAAATCAGACAGACAGTAAGAGGCAGATGTGATTGGGTACAAGACTGGTTTGTTTTGCTTTGTTTAGTTCACACCCAGATTCTGGTACTTATTAGCTTCATGGCCCTGGGCAAGTCACTTGACCCATGTTCGCCTATTTTTTCAATACTAAGAAGGGGATAAGAATGGTACCTAACTCACAGGGTTCCATTTAAGATCCAATGAGACTTGTAAAAAGTGCTTAGTAAAGTGCCTAGTACTGTGTGTGTGTATACATATATATATATACATATGTATGTATGTATGTATGTATGTGCATATGTGTGTATGTATGTGTATATATATATGTATATATATATTTATACATACATACACACACACATAGATAGATAGATAGATAGATAGATAGATAGATAGATAGATAGATAGATATGGTACTATATAAAAGCTTATTTCCCTTCCCTTTATTTATAGTGTTGGAGGCAGAATCTGACTGAACAATAAAAATCTGTGATTAATCCTATCCTTGTGATTTCCTTATGTCACTTTGTTAGGAGTATGAGGGTATGTATCTCACTGAGAACCATGCAGGAGAGAGTGATACCCTTGAATCCCCACACAGAAACCTTCACCTCTCCCACAAACATTACTAATTTCCATTCTTTAACTGAGGTCATCATCATGAGTCATTCATATGTTTCATGATTTCACTTCCGAGAAGAGAATTAGTACAAACTTGAGACTTCTGAATCTGCCTCATCAGACTACAAGTCTAGTGGTGTGAGCCCTAGCATTATATTATTTTCATTGAGCCTCTCAATAACTTCATGAGATAGGTTCTGCAGGCCTTCTGGTGCTAATTTTATATATTGGGAAATTGAGGCCTAGAAAATTGCCCATGGACTTAACTAATTAATGATAATGGCAAGTCTTTCCAGCTTCAAGCCCATAACTCTGTTCACTGTACCAGGAGGTATAGAGAAAATCCAGGATTTTAAACAAAATGTTGGATTTGGACTCAGAAAAACATGGAAAGATGATATTTGTAACTCATGAGACCTTTCTCAGTATTACAGTAATTGGAGGGGGAAAAATATACATATACACATGTGCATATATACATACATACATATACATACACACACACACACACACACACATATACAGAGAGAGGATGGGAGAGAGAGAGAAGAGGGGCCCAGGGTGAGTTGAAGATGAAGGGATGATATCTAAAAATTTAAATTAAAGGGTGAGAGAAGATTATGCTAGGAGAAGGATAAAGGGAGAAGAAGAATGGGGTAAATTATCTCACAAAAAACAGACAGGAAAAAGGTTTTACGGTGGAGGGAAAGTGGGGAAAAGTGAGAAGGAATGAGTGAATCTTACTTTCATCAGATTTGGCTTAAGGAGGGAATAACATACACCCTTAATTGGGTATGGAAATCTATCTTACCCTTGATGAAAATGAGGAGAGTAGATAAGAGGGGGGGATGATAAAAGTGAAGACAGATTGGGGCAGGGGGTAATCAGAAGCAAACACTTTTGAGGAGGGACAGGGTCAAAGGAGAGAATAGAATAAATGGGGGCTGGGATAGGATAAAGGGAAATATAGTTAGTTTTTCACAACATGAGTATTGTGTAAGTCATTTTGCATGACTACACATGTATTGAGTTGCTTGCCTTCTCAATGAGCAAATGTTAAAAATTACTTTTACATGCAACTGGGAAATAAAATATATGGGCAATGGGTATAGAAATCTATCCTGCCCTACAGGAAAGTAGAAGGGGAAAGGGATAAGGAGTGTGTGATAGGAGGGAGGGCAGATTAGGGGAAGGGATATTCAGAATACACACTCTCTTGGGGTGGGGAGAGAGAGACGAGATGGGGAGAAAATTTGGAACTCAAAATCTTGTGGAAGTGAATGTTGAAAACTCAAAACAAATAAAATTCTAGCAGTTCTATCCAACTGAATTGTTTGCTCTTCTCTACTTTCCTAAGCCTTGGTGCTGGCTGTTATCATACCTTGATACACCCTGCTCATCTCTGCTTCTTCAGTGTCTTGTTTCCTTCAAAGCTCAGGTCCCTTCAACCTTCAAGTCTTCAATGACTCCTCTTTTCTCCCCCTACTAGTACCTTCCCTGAACAAGAACAACTAAATTACCTTGCCATATATGTATGTATGTATACACACACACGTATGTATATGTACGTGTATGTATATGTATGTGTATATATATACACATATATTCCTATTTATGTGTGTATGTAGGTTCATATATGTATATATGCATATATATGTATGTGTATGCATGTGTATATGTGTATGTACACACATATATTCATGTGTGTGTGTGTATATGTAGTATATACATTATATAGCATGTCCCAAAATTATCGGTGAAGTTTTGAGTTTTAATCACTTTAAATTTTAATGATTTTAAACTTTTAATAAGAAAATATGAGCATGTTCTTCCCACTGACAGAATATAATTTCTTTCATTTATTTTATTCTGAACTTGAGAAATAAGATAAGCATTTCCATAACATAGTCGAATAGAGGGGGAAAAGGATGATAGCATGTGAAACTGCATATATATTAAGTACAACTTCCTATTCTTTTTTTGGGGGGTGAGGTAATTGAGATTAAGGGACTTGCCCAGGGTCACACAGATAGTAAATGTCAAGTATCTGGCCTGAGGCTGGATTTGAACTCTGGTCATCTTGACGCCAGGCCCCGAGTACTATCCACTGTGCCACCTACCTCCCTCTATTCCTTTAAATATAAAAAGTATCATGTAATTTTCTTTTTTGCCCTTTTTCCCCTCTCCCACCCCACCCTGGAGTTGTCTTTGATTAGACACAAATATATATTTGTGTATATGTATGTATGTAAAACCATTTTACATGTACTTCTGTTTGTAAATTATTTCTCTGAATGCAGATAGCATCTTCCTTCAAATGTCCTCTGTAATTTGGGTGCTTATAATAGCTAAAATGAAATGACTTAGTCACTCAAAGTTATCCTTAAAACAATATTGTTGTTACTGAACACAACATTTTCTTGGTTCTGTTCATTTTTCTCTTTATTGTTTTTTCTAAGATCATCCAACTCATAATTTCTTATAGAACAATAGTCTTCCAATACAGTAGTATTCCATCACAATCATATATCCTAACTTGTTCAACCATTCCCAATGCATCTTGCATCGAGTACAAAGATGCTTTCATTTTTATCTTTTTGCTCAACCCCCTATGACTTAGATTGTGACCTTCTCAAGGTCTGGGACTATCTTTTGTTTTCCTTTCTATCCCTAGCTCTTAGCATACTGCTTGAAATATAAGAGGAGCTTAGTAAACCCTTATTGAGTGATTGATAGAATCAATGTCTAGGATATCAATCATCATTTATTAAGCAACTACTCTATACTGGCACAATGTGTAACACATAGTAGGCTCTTAATAAGTGTTTAATGATTAATATGGCAAATGAAAAGTGTCAAAGGGCTAAACTAAGATGGTACTTGTGTGAGTAGAGAGAAGGGAAGAGATCTGAAAGATGTGGAGTTATTCTCATTAGGACGCAGTAGCTGCTTATCTATGGAGCATAAATGAAAGTGACCCATCAAAGATAATTCTTCTGTGTTGAACATGATTGCTGGGAGAAGACAATGGTATACTCAAGAGAAATAGAGAAATTTGGATTTAAAGGGTAAGGTATTCCTGCTTATTCCTTCATACTCAAATTTCCAAATTCTCCCCCAGTCCAGGTACTAGTCCTTTCTCCTCTTGTATGGTCACATCTACTCTTCAAGTATCTTTAAAAACACATTTATCTCTATGTTTTGTGTCTCATTAGAATACAAGTTCATCAAAGGCGTGGGCTATATTATTTTCTTTTTCTTTGTATTCTCACCACTTAGTACAGTCCTTACCATAGTAGGCACTTAAATGCTTATGGATTTATTGATTTGAAAATTCATGACTTGAGAAGTAAATAACTGTTTATCATACAATGTTGCCTTGTGTGGGATAGGCTTTCATATATTAAGCATCTATAATGGAGTCTGTGCAGGTGCTTCTCTCCCTACTTTGTGGATAAGCCTCGCTAAAGCAGTTCTTAGAAATCAGTCGTATTGACTGACCATCACATGCTTTGTACTTGCTTCCTTTCCAAATTGGTAAAAGCTTACAATCTGGTGGAAGATGCATAAAATGTATACCCACAGACAATTTAAAAGGAAAGAGATCTGTGGACTGAAGGAAGAGGGTTATTATCACTGGATGAACTCCCAGTAGTTTGATCTTCATAAGCTTATAAAGTTTTGAGGCTTAGCTGAATATTATCTTCTTTGCTCTTGGATTCTCATGTGGCAAGCTAGTTCTTATCCTTCATCCTAGAGGGATTTTTTTTCAAAAACTTGTCTGTATGCTTTGGTTTTATAGATGGAATCAGAAGAAAAAATAGTAAAACCACATACAACTAAACTGTAATGTTTTTTTTTTTTCCTTACGTGAAGAATCTCTTGGTTAATAATTCAGGTTCTGGCTCTTTTTTGTGATTCTGTTTCCCTTTTCCAAGTGGTAAGCACAACTGTCCAGTAAATGAGATGCTTTATCCTGGAGATAGCCCAGGATCCTGAACCCAAGTGCCTTGGGAACAGCAATGTTTTTGTTTTAGTGCCCTCAGTCACCACTCAGGGAAGCAACTCTTGTGGAGATGCAGTCTGGAAACTGTTTCAGCAGGTGATGCAGTCACAGCTACTAAGACCCAGAAAAAAAAGCTCTTGTCACCAAAGTTTTTGGCACTGCCAAACGGCTCAACATCAGAAACTTGCATGATTTATCAATGACAACGAAATTATAGAAAGAATATTAGAATCAATTTTGTTGCTGTACACTAAAGACTAGGGTCTTTTCCATCTGACTTGCAGCCAAAACCTTTCGATATATTATTACCTTTCCCTTTAGAATGTGAGCTCCTTAAAAGCTGTTAATTTTTCCCTTTTCATATCCAGCACTTATCACAATGTTTTATAATTAGTAAGAACTTAATAAATTTATCCTTTCTTCTTTCCTTCCTTAATTCCTTCCTTTCATCCTTCCTTCCTTCCCAACAATGATACAAATTGACTTTTCGAACTCTATACAAGTTGAGGTATTTATAACTAATAAATTATGCTGGGCCAGTAAATGAACCTGCTTTTCAGTTGTCATTTTCCTTTTTTTTTTCTTTTTCCTTTTTTTTTTTTTTTTTGGTGAGGCAATCAAATTAAGTGACTTGCCCAGGGTCACACAGCTAGTATGTGTCAAGTGCAGTTGTAATTTTCTAGGACCGCTTTACCTACCGCACACCCAGGTGAATATATGAGCTATGATTTTTAGAAGTTTCCTATGTAGAGTCAAAGTCTGTTTCATGTAGAGACTTATACATCCACAACACCAGCAGATGTGAGGTAGTTAGGTAAGATTACTTAATTACTTGGTGTAGTCATCAAGGGTTGTCCTCCAAAGTAGTTCAAACTAATGATACCTGTTGAAGTTCTTAGAAATCTTTGGAACATCTTTTAATAAACAAAAATGAGTGAACTTTTTTTAAAGGACTTGCCTAAATGTTAAGTGGCAGAACCAAGATGGCAGAATAAAGGCAGGGATTCATCTGAGCTCTCCCACAAACCCATGCAAATATCTTTAAATAATGACTCTGAACAAACTTTAAACTCCACAAAAAATGAAGTGAAACAGTTTTCTAGCCTAAGGCAACTGAGGTCAGCAGGAAAGGTCTGTTGCACCAGGGTGAGAGAGGAGTACAGTCCAGTGCAAGCTGCACTAGCACAGACCAGACCCCAGTGGACTAGGGGCAGCACCTCATAGTGACCAAATCAATGGCAGCAGTAGCAGTTTCCAGACCTCTCAGCCCAAACATAGTAAAAGGATCTGATAATGGGTCAGGAGGAGATTCACAGGGGACTCTTTGCTGTCACCAGGATCAGGACCCTTTCATATTACCTATACTTGGGTGTGGGTTCCAGTCCTAGGTCTTAATCCCAGTTCAAGAATGAGAATTAGCACAGCAGAGCTGGTGCTTTCAGAGGACCAAGGAACCTTGTCACTGTTCCAGGGTTGAAAAAAGTTCTTGTGATCACTTACAAACTAAAGCACAGTACAAAAGAGTAGCAAACACACCTCTTATCAGATTATACCATGTTAGAAGAGCCAAAAATTTATAGGTCCCCAGAATTACCTCTGAAAACAGATGCACAAAAACCCCAAAGCTTGGGACAGTGCCCCCTCCACTTGGGAAGCAGAGCTCCACGTTAGCCTAGAGTGAAAAGTCAGGAAATAGGTTAGAAAATGATGAAGTAACAGAAAAAAAAAAATCTGACCATAGAAAGGTACTATGGTGACAAGGAAGATCAAAACAGACAATGAGAAGAAGATAACAAAGTCAAAATTCCTGCATCTACAACCTCAAAGAAAAATATGAATTGGTCACAGGCCATGGAAGAGTTCAAAAAGGATTTTAAAAATCAAGTAAGAGAGTTAGAAGAAACATTTGGGAAGAGGAATGAGAGTGATTAAAGAAAATCATGAAAAAAAAAGTTAACAGCTTTGTGAAAGAGACACAAAAAATACTGAGGAAAGTAACACCTTAAAAACAGACTAGGCCAAATGGTTAAAAAGACACAAAATCCAATGGGGAGAATTAGAATTAGCCAAATCTAAAAAAGATGTACAAAAATTCACTGAAGAGAAGAACTCCTTAAAAAGAATTGGCTAAATATAAAAGGAGGCACAAAAGCTCACTGAAGAAAATATATCCTTAAAAGTTAGAATTGGGCAATTGGAAGCTAGTCATTTCGTGAGACATCAAGAAACTATCAAACAAAATCAAAAGAATTGGAAAAATAGAACATGTGAAATATCTCATTAAAAAAAAAAAGACTGATCTGGAAAAAAATAGATACAGGAGAAATAGTTAAAGAATTTTTGGATGACCTGAAAGTTATGATCATAAAAAGAGCCGAAACAACACCTTTCAAGAAAATATTAAGGAAAACTGCCTGGATATTTTAGAACCAGAGGGTAAAATAGAAATTGGAAGAATGTACCAATCACCTCATGAAAGAGATCCCAAAATGAAAATTCCCAGGAATATTACAGAAAAATTCCATCACTCCCAGGTCAAGGAGAAAAGACTACTGGCAACCCAAAAAACAATTCAAATATCATGGAGCCACAGTCAGCATATCACAAGATTTAGAAGTTTTTTCATTAAATGATCAAAGGGCTTGGAATATGATTATTCCAGGGGGCAAAAGAATTAGTATTACAACTAAGAATCACCTACCCAGCAAAACTGAATATAATCCTCCAGGGGAAAAAAAAAACTGGAGATTCAGTTAAATAGATGATTTTCAAGCATTCTTCACGAAAAGACCAGAGCTGAATGGAGAATTTGATTTTCAATTACAAGATTCAAGAGAAGCATAAAAAGGTAAAAGAGAAAGGGAAATAATAAGGGACTTATGATTAAACTGTTTACATTTGTACATGGGAAGATGACACTTACAACTCATAAGAAATTTCTCATTATTAGGGCAATTAGAAGGAGTATATATAGACAGAGGGCACAAGTGTGAGTTAAATATGAAAGCATGGTATCTAAAAAAATAAAATTAAAGGGTGAGAGAGGAATGTATGGGGGAAAAGGGAAAGGGAGAGATAGAATAGGGTAAATTATCTCACCTAAAAGAGGCAAGAAGAAAAGCTTTTATAATGGAGAGGAAGATAGGGGGAGGTGAAGAGGAGTGAGAGAGTGTTACTCTCACCTAAACTGGCTCAAAGACAGAGTAACATGCACAGTCAGTTTGGCATAGAAATCTATCTTGCCCTACAGGAAAGTAGGAAGCGAAGAGGATAAAAGGAGGGGGAGTGATAGAAGGGAGGGCAAATTGGGGAAGGCAAAGGTCAGTAGCAAAACATTTTTGAGGAGGGACAGAGTGAAAGGAGAGAGAGAGTAGGATAAATAGGGTGGAAATAAGATGGAGGATATACATAGTTGGTAATCATTACGGTTTCAAAATGCAGTGAATTTCTCTGATAAAGGCTTCATTTCTCAAACATATAGAAAACTGAGTCAAATTTATAGAAATAAGAGCAATTCCTCAAATGATAAATGGTCAAAGGATATGAACAGGTACTGTTCAGATGAAGTAGTCAAAGCTATCTATAGCCATATGAAGAAATTTTCTAAATCAGTATTGATGAAAAAAATGAAATTAAAACAACTCTGAGCTACTACCTCACATCTGTGAGATTGGCTAATGTGACAGAAAAGAAAAATAATAGACGTTGGAGGGGATGCAGGAAAATTAAAACACTAATGTACTATTGGTGAAGTTGTATGCGGATTCAGCAGTTCTGAAAAGCAATTTGAAATAAGGCCCAAAGGGCTATAAAACCATGCATACCCTTTGACTAAGCAGTATTACTGCTAGATCTGTATCCAAAAGGAATAAAAAAAAACAGGAAGAGAATGTCTGTATACAAAAGTATTTATAGCAGCTCTCTTAGTGGTGGCGAAGGATTGGAAATTGAGGCGATGTCCATCAATTGAGGAATGGCTGAAAAAGTTGTTGTATGTGATCATAATGGCACAGTATTTTGCTTTAAGAAATGATGAGCAGGATGCTCTTGGAAAAAAATAGACGTGGATAAACTTACATGAACTGATGCAAAGTGAAGTGAACAAAACCAGGAGAACATTTTAAGCAGTGACAGCAATGTTATATGATAATCTATTGTAAATAACTTAGCCATTCTCAGGAATACAGTGATCCAAGAGAATTTTGTAAGATGTATGATGAAAGGTGCTATCCATCTCAAGAGAAAGAACTGGTACAGTATGAATGCAGATCAGGATACTTTTTCTTTGCTTTCTTATTTTTCTCTTTTGTTGTTGTTGTTTTGTTTTGTTTTTGATTTTGTCTGTGTTTTCCTTCACAGAATGACTTACATGGAAATGTGTTTGCATGACTACACGTGTATAATCAATGTTAAATTACTTGCATTCTCAATGAGGGGGAGAGAGAATTTGGAAGTCAAAATTTGAAAAATAAAAAGTATTAAAATTGTTTTTATATGTGATTTGTTAAAAATAAATTATTAAACAAGATTTTTTTAAAAATGACTTGCTTGAAGACTTCATTCTTCCAAAATTTTGAGTATTGTCTTTGAGGGTTTTTTGGTGAAACTTTATCACTCAAAACATCATTAATCCAATTAAAACTGATGCATAAAATTGGGTAATTGGTGCAGAAAGTAGTTTTTTCCAAGCAGTTATTGGTAAGTTGACCAAATACTAAAGAGTTTGAAATGTGAAAGGGCAGATGTAAATTTGTTGTTGTTCAGTTATTTCCTTCATGTCCAACTCTTTGTGACCCCATTAGGAATTTTCTTTGCAAAGATACTGGAGTGGTTTGCCATTTCCTTCTCTAACTCATTTTACAGATGAGGAAACTGAGGTAAACAAGGTTCATTGACTTGCCTATGATTGCACAGCTGGTAAGTAAGTGTCTGTCATTAGGTTTGAACTCAGATCTTCTTAACTTGAGGCCTGGTGCTTTATCCACTATGCCACCTAGATGCCCCAGGCTTAAGTGAGAAGCTGAGAAAAAAGATGCATATTTTGTCTTCTAATAAAAGGTCTGTGTGACTTCTAGTCTAGGTACATGAGTTCCAGTGTCCCACTTTTATTAAGAGGATATATGGCCTTAAGTAGTGAATTTAACCTTGGTGAACCTCAGTTTCTGGCCTTATGGAATAAATACACTCCATTTCAGACCTAACCTCTCTTCTTTAATTTGAAAATGAATATGAAAACAGAACATAGTTTCAGACACAGTTTGCTTTGTTCATTAGTACTGCCTAGAACTTTAAAAAAGTGTAATAGACTTAAATGTAATGATGAAAACAATATTTTTCAAGGGGGAGAAACTATTGAAAATATATACTAGTTTACATTTGACGTATTATATTGCTTAATAAGGGGAATTTATCTTGTAATTATATTTCCACTCTGTGATTAATCTCTTTCTGTAAATGAGTAAAAGGAAAATTAAGAGTGTTTAGCAACCTCAAAATAAGTTGTGCAAAATTGTTGTTAAGTAGAGCATAATGAGAGTTTATTTATTGTAATGGTGCCTTAATTCAAAGAATCCTCCCCATAGAGCCCAATAGGCCTGCATTGTCTCTGATGTGGAATGGAATAAAATGCCACAGTTACACATTTTCCTCATTTCTCTCTTTGTAATGTGGAAAAAAGAGCATTGCCTCAGGATTGGCAGAAGGGTAGAAAACACATGTCCTTGTTTCCATGTCCAGGGGATATATTATGGACGGAGAATAGAAAACTTTCCTCTCAGAATCAGAGCACTCTAAACTCTGACTCCTGGGTCGGAGAATTTGTCTAAATATATGCTTAGAAACCATAATTCCAAAATTTCTTTTGAAAATGAACACAGAGAGAGAGAGAGAGAGAAGAGAGGAGAGAGAGAGAGAGAGAGAGAGGGAGAGAGAGACAGACAGAGAGACAGACAGACAGACACAGAGAGAGAGAGAGAGAGAGAGAGAGAGAGACAGGGAGAGAGACAGAGAGAGAGAGAGGATATATTTGAGTTATTTTACTTAGCTCCAACCTCAAATGTTTGAAGTCTTGCTTACAATACTCAATTTTGTGTCCTTTGTTCCTGTTCTTTACATGCCTTTAATTAATCATGAAGGGCTAGGTACTGGTGAAACAAATACAAAAGTGAGATAGTCTATAGCTTCAAGAAGCTTTCATCAGTGTTCCAATTAGAAGTTGGCTATATGAATACAAATAATCTCAAATTTATATTTGTGTAATGCTTACAAAATTACTTCCATAAAGATTTTCATTTACTCCTCACAATAATGCTATGCACTATTTAACATTCTTCTTTCCATTTTGCAGCTAAGAATATTGAGGATCAAAGAGGTGAGGGATTTACCTCAGATTATAACTGATAAATGGCAGTGTCAAGACTTCATAGAATCACAGAATCATACAATTTTAGGCTTGGAGAGAACTTTAGATATACTGTAATCTAACGCCTTAATTTTATAGATGAAGAAACTGAGACTGAAAAAAAGGAATTCAGCTAGCTTGACTGAGCTCAAGAAGTGACTGGTAGAGCTGGGATTTGACCGAGGTCTCTTGACTCTGAAACAGGCTTTCTTTGAAGTAGAACTCTTGACTTGTGTTTAACAGTCTGTTAGTCAATTAGCATTTAGTAAGCACTCATTATATGCCAGGCACTGTATGAAGCATTGGGATCCAAATAAAACATAAAATTAAACAAGCAAAACAAAACAAAAACAAGCAGTCCTTACTGTCAAGGAGCTCCCAGTCTTATGCAAGAGACAACATGCAAACACCTGTGTACAAACAAGGTAGTTATAAGATAAATTGTGGGGTAGTAAGATTAAGAAGGACCAGGATGGTTTCTTGAAGACAGTGCAACTTTAACTGAGACTTGGAAACCAAGAAAGCTAGGAGGGAGAGATGAGGAGGGAGAGATTTCTAAGCATGGAAAATAACTAGTGAAAATATCAGAAATGGGAGATGGATTATTGTGTTTAAGGAGCAGAAAGTCTGTGTCTGTGGATTATAGAGGATATGTGGTACAAAAAGTGAGTAAAAGGGCAGATTTTGAAGGGATTTAAAACATAAATTGAGGATTTAATCTTAGATCCAAAGGGAGCTGGAGGACTAGTCATTGGGTCTGTGATCATTGGAGTTGGGTAGTTTTGGTGCTATTGGGATGGACTGCATGAGGCTGAGAATCAACTCCATCTGGTATAAGAGAAAGAATTGCGAAATGTTGGACAAACTAAGTTTTTGGTATTATTATGACACTATTTGTGCACTTGGTCCTGTGTTCCTGCACAATTGTTTTTTTTTTCCTCCTATTTGTTGGAATCAACTGAACATTCATGCATTATCATTATAGCTTTGCTATTGATCCTACTGAAATAAAAATCACCTGTGAAGTTTCCTCTCTAGTGAGCCCAAATGACAATATTTCATCTATTACAAGGAATTCACAAATGCATCCACTTTGAAATATCATCTTTTTTCATTATATTGATTGCATAGCTCTTTTTTGACATAACAATTAAATGGAGTTTCAGAAACTAGACTACTCCTAGGCCTAAATCTCAGTGTGCTTTATGCATCTGTTTTTTTTTTCTTTTTTCCCTGAAAGAAAGAAGAAGACACAAAGGAGGGCAGCATGGGCGACTCTAGGTGATTTCTTTTCAATACATATCTAGGTAATAGATGATAGTGTCACTCATGGCATTCAACACGAAATTACTCATTTTAATGAACACAGCAATTGTCTCATCAGAGATGTGAGAGAGAAAATTATGATTGGTGTGAAATTCTCTCTGCTGTCACTTTGGAAATATAAAACTTTTCATTGCTTATGTGCAGATTCAGAGACAGCACCAAATATGTTTCTTAAATATAACATATAGCCAGCAAAGCTAACCAGTGTCTATGTATATTTATTGCACGGTGCATACCATTTTATGGGTTTAGGGGGAAAAAAGGAATTTTTTAACAAAGGTATTTTTGATATTTTGTGATATATGTTTGAAAGTTTCACATTTTAAAAAAGTTGAGATCAAGCATGGAAATAATATATACTTAGTTTTCATCTTACTGTATAAGGTTTATATATTATATTTAGCAAAATTATTATGAATCACAAAAGTTGAGTTTATACAATAAATATTTTATGACAGCTCATAAAACTGTTATTATAATTTGTATTTCAGAAACACAATGGAATCATTCCATAAGAATATTTATGTGAAGACAGTTTTGGTCATGATTTTCATCTCAAAATGCAGAAAGGTTTTGTTAATACATCAATTTTGCATCACATCATGCATACCCGATGTTCATTTTAATGGCCCTTCATAAAGTCAGCATTTAAACTCTTATCCCACGTAGGTAAATTTGATTTACCAGGCTTGATTGTCGTGGGGAAGTGTTTACAGAGATTTTTGCAGTCCGCAAATTGCCTTCCATTTCCTCATATTTATTGTAAACAGAAGTCAGGGAATACAGATTGGCTAAGTATTGGTTAATTTTAAGATGCTCTGCAGCTATAAACTTGTGATGTCCAGAAAAATCTGAGTTGTCATTAATCCATGATTTAAGACTTTACAAAGGATTAAATTGTTTGGATTCTAACAATACCTCAAAGAAGTCATTATAACACTAAGAAAAGTTTGTTGACCTCTATTCCAATGTTTAACCAATAGTGAGATGCAGGGATCAGTTAAAGAGGCTGGTGGATGGATCTTCATAGATCAAAATTCTGTATGAAAACAGTCAAGTGGCATGTGATGTTATCTTTTCTGTTGTTGTTGTTGTCATTTTTAAGAATCATTTTTCATTTTGACATCTTGGCGCTATTGTGAACCAATCAGAGTTCAGAACCCTGCCTGAATTCAGAAGTCCCTTCAAAGAGACACTTAGGGAATTAGTTGAGCATGGATAAAGTCACTGTAGTGAAGGCCTAATATTCTGGAATGCAACTAACTATGGTTAGTTGCAATGACAGAGGAGGTTCTTTACATCAAATGACTCCAAGCACCATGTTTCAGTACTTTCATTCAAGTCCTTCACAAAGATAGAATGTTCAAACACTGATAACATCATTCAGTCCGTGGTGCCTTTGTGCTTTAACAGACTCTTTGTTTTGAAGAACAGATTTATTTACTTGAGTTTTGTGGTAGGTAAGGGCCTAACTAATTGGAAGAATATGTTTATCGATTAGTTTGAGTTTTAAAGTGTGTCAAGGCCATATTAATGGAAGTCAGTAGTGCTGAGAAAAGAATGCTAGATGTGTAGTCAGATGATCTAGATTCTAATAGTGACTCTTCCTTACTCTCCATATGATTTTGATGATTCATGTCACCTTTATGGACTTCACTTTCCTCAAATGTAAAATAAGATATTTGGATTAGAAAATTTATGTTGTTTCTTCCAACTCTCTATATATGAGTCTATGAATCTCAACTTCCTCGGGGGTGAAAATGCCCATTAAAATAAAGATATCCATTCGTGTTGTATCATTACATTTTCTTGTCCTTTCTCTGTTGAGGAGAAATGAAGTGGAATGGAAAGGGCATTGTATTTGTGATCAGTGAGGTGTTACAGTGGGTCTGGGTAAAGAGGATCTGAGTTCAAATATGACCCCAAACACTTACTAGTTGTATGATCCTGGGAAAGTCACAACCTCTGTTTATCTCAGTTTCACTAACTATAAAATGGGAAAAAATAATAGCACCCACCTCACTGGGGTGTCATGAGGATCAAATGAGATAATAATTGTATAGCACCAGACACAGTAAGTGCTATATGAATCACATAATAATAATAATAATAATAATAATAATAATAATAATAATAATAATAAATTATTAAATTATTAGTATTATTTATTATTATTTTATTACTTACAAAATGCCTGGCATAAAGTAGGCCGTATATAAACGTATAATATCTTTTTTTCAACTCTAACTTTAATAAATAAATAGATTAAATATAGCAATAAGTATCTTCTTTATGCCTCCAGTATATATTAAAAAATATGTTTCTTCACTCTTTCTCTGAGAGCTATACCTTGTGCCCAATGAGGAAGTAAGGTGATTTTAAATGGAAGTAGCGCAATAAAATGAACCATTAGGTCAACTAGGTGTGTCAATATATGTGACACTTACACTTGGTCACTACATGGAAAGCATTCTGGGTTTGGAGTTGAGAATCTGGGAGCAAACCTGAGTGCTGCCATTAATTATTACCTATGTTGCCTTGAGCAAGTCAACCTCTCTGGACCTCATATTTATCATACTGAATTACTAATGTCAGCTAGGTGGCAGAGTAGATAAAGTACTGGACTTGGTTTCAAGAAGACCTGAGTTCAAGTCCTCTCTCAGACATTCATTACTTAAGTGACCTTGGACAAGTCATTTATCCTTTATCAATTTTGATTTCCTCATCTGCACAATGGAGAAAAAATTAGCTCCTACCCTTTAGGATTGTTTTGAGGATAAAATATGATAATATTTGTAAAGGTCTTTTCAAACCTTTAAGTGCTATGTAAATGCTATCTAGTGTGATGACGATGATGATGATTGGCTTTGATGAGATGTCCCATTCTGTCTTTGAATCTGTGACCCTATGAACAACCATTTCTTAAGTTTCTTCTATTGACAAGGCCCTGTGATAGGACATGAGTTTGAATTTTGACGCTGTTATTTATTCACTTCCTATCTGACCTTGGGTTACTCAGTTCCCCTCTTTGGGACTTCAGATTCCTCATATATACAATGAAGGAGTCAGACTAATCAATCGCTGATGTTCCTTATTGTCACAAGTGCAATCTATGAGATTATGTGCTAGTTGTTTCATACATATCAGGCTTATTTCCCTAATTAAATTGTTTGTTTTTCAAGGAGAGAGGGAGCTGGTATCTTCCTGTCTTTCATCCTACTCAGCTATAGTGTACATCAGTGCAAACAGTAGGTGCTCGGCAAATATCTGCTAAACATTTTTTCACATTTCTGTCCCAACATTTTGTCAAAAATACAGTAACCTAGGGGCAGCTAAGTGGCACAGTGGATAGAGCAACGGCCCTGAAGTCAGGAGGACCTGAGTTCAAATCTGGCCTCAGACCAAGCAATTGACACTTACCAGCTGTGTGACCCTGGGCAAGTCACTTAATCCCAATTGCCCAAAAACAAAACAAAATAAAACAAAAAAAAAATACAGTAACCTACTTCCTCAGCCTTTGTTGTACCTTAACCTACTCATTGAACATTGGTTACTTAAAAGACTGACAACTTTACTTACATGGAACTCACCTGAAGGAAAATGGGAGAGTTGTTGATCATTCAATTTTCAGAGCTTGGTGTACAGAGAACCTTAAAGTTCAGGAGCAGACCTTCCCAACAGCTCTTGTCCTTGTCTGACAAAGCAGTGCAGTCTGGCGATTGTGCTCAACCATCTTCTGGCTGTAGCCCTCTATCTTGTTCTGACTTTACAACCTATGGGAAATGAAAAAAAAAGTGTTGAGAGTGTCCAGGGGAGAGCCACAGGGATATTTAAACTATTTAAGTAATAACTGTGAAACAAGGTTAGAGGAACTGGGAATTATTTAGCCTGGAGAAAAGAAGTCTGAAGAACTTAATAATGGTTTTCCAGCATATGAGGTCTTTCATAGATGATGGAAACTAGCTCTTTACCTTTTCTTTTGATGACAGATAATGAAAATTCAGATTTAAGTATGAGGGATATGGATGAAAGCTTCTTGCAAACGGGGGGGAAGGGCATTCCCTATTTATATATTTTACCTCCTACTGTTTCTACTGCATTGAACTAAAGAGAGAAGGGGATGATTAATTATTAATAAATGCCTGCGGAAAGAATTTTTGAAAAAATATTAATAATATTCAGCATTTATATAGTGCTTTAATGCTTACATATCATGCTGGTTACCTAAGCTATCTCATTTGATCCTCATAACAATCTTGGGAGGAAGGTGCTTTAATAATTGCTATTATTATATATGTGATTATATATATATATGTATATATATATACATATATATGTATATATGGACATATAAATATATATATATATATATATATGTATATATGGAAATTAAGGCTAATATGTTTTTAGACTTTCACAGATTAATCCAGCTACTACTTGTTTGAGGAAGGAGTTGAACATTTCAGGTCCATCACTATTCACCTTGTTCCCCTGCATGAATGATAAGGAAGAATAAAGAACCCATCATGGGGCAGCAGTAGCACGGGCCCTGGAGTCAAGAAGATCTAAGTTCAAATCTAGCCTCAGATACTTACTAGCTGTGTGAGCCAGGGTGAGTCACTTAATTCCAATTGCTTAAAAAAAAAAAGTCAAAGAGAATTTCCTGGAACAGAAAAGACATGGGAATGTGGAGTGATTTATTGATTGTTGTTCTGTCATGTCCAACTGTTCGTGACCTCATTTAGGATTTTCTTGGCAAAGATATTGGACTGGCTTGTCATTTCCTTCTTTAGCTCATTGTATAGATGAGGAACCTAAGGCAAACAGGGTTAAATGACTTGCCCAGGGTCACACAATTAGTAAGTGTCTGAGGCCAGATTTGAACTTATTAAGATGAATCTCCCTGACTCCAGGTCCTGTACTCTATCGTTTGTACCACTTAGCTGCTCTTGTGGCATTACAGTTGACTTCAAATATGAAGGCCTAATCAATGGGAGAAATATTAGATTTATTTTGCTTTGCCCCATTTGGGAGAAGTAAGAGCAACAGGTGAAATCTGTAAAGCAAATTTAGAGTTGATCCCTGTTCGAATGTAAACTCTCTGAGGACAGAAAGTATTTGCTTTTGCTTTGTTTTCCCAGTGCTTAGCATTATTCCTAGGCATACACTTTGCACTTAACAAATGATTGTATATTGAATGATTTACTGATTTAAGGAGAAAATAAAACAGCCATCAAATCTCTCTAAGAGTGAAAAGGTCTGCTTTGACAAGTAGTGAAATCCTTCTCACTGAATGTTTTTAAGCAGAGTGTGGATGAAAAAAATTTAGATATGTTGTAGAGAGGATTCTCATTCAGAACCATGTCATGTCAGACTGGCATCAATCAATTTATCAACAAGTTTTATTAAGCTAGGCTTAGGTCTCCTAACTCCCAAACAAGTGTTCTTCACATCACAGCAATTTGCATCTCCTAAAATTCCTTTCAGAACACCAAAGAGCGTCGCTATGCATTCAGGGGCTTTTCAGGTCAGGGCCCAATACTTTAAAATGGACAATGAAACAAAGAGCCGTGAAAAGAACACTGGCCATGGTATTGGAGGATTTGAGTTCAAGAGCCATCTCTGCAACTTAATGTCTATTGTTGCCTTCCACAAAAATAATTTTACCTCTGACTCCTAGTGCTTATATTTTGACTTGCCGAATTTTCTCTGGCTGTCCTTTGTGCTTGGAATGCTTTTTCCTCTTCCCCTCTGAGTCTTGGCTACCCTGGCTTTCTTCAAATCCTAACAAAACTCATATCTTCTAGAGGAAGACTTTCCTAATTCCTTTTAACGGGAATACTCTCCCACTGTTGAGTATTTCCTGTATATCCTGTATATAGTTTGTACATACATAAATGTTAACATATTTTCTCCTCTGTTAGATAGTGAGCACCTTGAGGGAGGGAATGAAATTTCATTTGCCTTAGTTCATTTCCTCAACATTTACCTGACACATAGTAGGTGCTTAATAAATGCTTATTGCCTGACTGAATAACTGACTATTTGAGAGAAGGGAAATAGAATTCTGCTCTTTCCCCAACTCAGTTGATGTAGTCACAGAAACTCGGAATGTAATTATAAGGGACTAATAAAATGTTAAAGATTTGTATATGATTTATGTGATATAAACTTCTCTGATTGAATCCAGCAAGAGGCAATATAATAAGCTGAGATAAAAAAGTACTCAGGCTTCTGAAGACCTTAATATCAATAAGAAGAATGTTTCCATATTCACCAACATATTCTAGCAACACTTTTTGTGATAGCAAGGAACTGGAAACAAAGTAGATGCCAATCAATTGGGGAATAGCTAAACAAATGTTGGTAAATGAATGAAATGGATATTACTCTTCTGTAAGAAAGTATTTATGTGATGAGTACAAAGAAATATTCAAAGATCTACCTGAACTAATGCAGAGTAAAGCAGAGCCAAGGAAACAACTGATAAAACAATTACAACATAAATGGGAAGAAGTATACATAAACAAACAGTATAAATCAATTGAACAATTGAACAAAATTATGATTAGTTAAACATGACTAAGAGATATGAGAAGGCCTCCCTATTCAGCTGCTGGTGGAGATGAGAGCTCCACAGGTATTAAAACTTTCACATTTTTCAATGGATTGAACAGTTTCACAGATTATTTATTTTTCTGCTTAAACACTGCTATTTGTTATATAAGATAGCATTCTGGGAGAGGGAGGAGGAAGGAGATCAGTGATAACTAAGAAATAATAAACAGAAAACATCAATAAAAAACTTATTTCTAAAAATAGCATGCCTTAGATTAGTTTAAGCAGCTTGAGTTCAACAACAGGAACTGCTGAAAACTGTAGCTATTGATTTCGGAGACTCCAGAATAGGAGGAAGGAGGGAATCGTCTTCATTTTTTTCTCTTCATTGGCTACGGTGTTTATCATTGCCTTACCCAGAGCAGACATTCTAGACATTCTATCTAGTGTAGTTCGGTTATTCCTTTGAGGAACATTTGAGGAAGGAGGAAATCGTCTTCATTTTTTTCTCTTCATTGGCTATGGTGTTTATCGTTGCCTTACCCAGAGCAGACATTCTAGACATTCTATCTAGTGTAGTTCGGTTATTCCTTTGAGGAACATTTGAGGAGACAACACAGAGAGAGACAGAGAGAGACACACACAGAAAGAGAGAGATAGAGAGACAAAGACCCAGAGACCCAGAGAGACAAAGAGAAACAGAGAGAGTCAACCTAAAAGCATATACTTTCAAAGAAAGGCACCCTTAACATCAGAGGTGCCATAGTGCCCAGAGAGGGAAAAAACCCATTCTATCAGAAGATGGACAAGTATAGGAGAATTGTGCCCTTTGAGAAGCAAGCCCAGCTTGCTACATATGATAGCTACTACATCTCAAATTAAACATTTTTTTTTTGGTTAGTTTGTTTTTACTAGATGTTCATGATGGCCTGTTCCATTGCAAATCTATGATTCTAAGCTTCAGCAATCAGAGTATAAAAGAATGGAATGGCAATCAGGCAGAGTTATTGACCAGGCAGACTGATAGTGTTGAACAAATGATGTTGGCTGAATGTATTATAATCCATATTTTATAGAATTCCATTGATTGCCATCTCAATGCTCTTATCATTCACCCATGTTCTTTCAATATCAATTTGTATTTATTAAGCCTCCTCAAATATCTTTTAGGTTTAGTCTTATATAATTAAACAACCTTGATATATTCAAAATGATACTGTTGCTATTGGTTGCTTTGTGAATAGAACATTTTCATTATATCATAGTCTGTTACCTTAAAGATCAATTATTCCACCCTCCCAATTTTACATGCCTATTTAAGATCCACACTTTCCCCACCTCCACCCCCATACTTAAAAGTCAGGCCATGGAAAATCAACAAGCCTTTGCTAGGTGCTTACTGTATGCCAGACACTGTGCTGACTGCTGAGGGGAACAAAGAAAAACAGAATAACTCTTCGCCTTGAAGGACTTATGTTATAAATAGAGAGACAACATACAAACTACTATATACGTATGAATCATTTACAAGGCAAATCTGAGGTCATCTCTGAGGGAGGACACTGGCAACAAGGGCCTGGAGCAAGAAAAAAATCTTCCAGAAGAAAGGATTTCAGCTGGTCAGAAAACCCATGGGGTAAAAGTCAAGAGATCCACCAATCCCGGTATTTCCTGTAGTTGTCGTGATAACTGTGCCTGTGTACCAACACACTTAGCATAAATACATACATGCATGCATGCATATATGTGAATATACACGTATACATATATACATATATTCATATACATACATAAACAGAATATGCATGCACACTCATATATGTGTATATACACATGCATACATATGTGCATATACATATATTTATATATGCATATACATACACACACACATACACACACACTTTTTTTTCTTTTTTTCCAAAAAGGGGTCCATGGACTTTAGCACACAATGAAACAGGACCTCCAGAAACACAGACCTAGACACAGACACACAGAAAAGTTAGGAATGCCTGTATATCATTGCTCATTGTTTGAACTAACCTGGCGTCAGTGTTGTTATAATCTGCAAATTTTATAAGCATGTTATTTATACCTATATCTAAGTCTTTAATTAAAATGTCAAACTGTACAAAATTCACAGATCCAATGAATTCAGGGAAGTAAATAGTTGTTAATGTGAGTAATTCCATTCTTAATGTGCATTTAAAGACTTGAAATTGTACACACAATTATGGAGTTCACAAACTGAGAAAATTGTTATTCTTTGTATGTGTCACTATTTCACATTTCCCTTGGTCTTGGAAGGCAGGGTATTCTAATGGACAGAGAAATGGACTCAAAATCAGGAAAAAAAAAAAACCTTAACAAATATTGTTTCTGTCTCAGTTTCCTTGTCTATAAAATGTTGGGTTGGAGTAGATAGCATCTGGGATGCTTTCTAGATCTAGGGCCTATTAATGACTAACTCAAATGGATTCAAAATAAAATGTTTTTCCCAGTCTATTCCTATGATCCTGTAACCTTTGAGTCTTCAAGTTCCATTTTATTATTTCCATATTTGTGTATACCTGTCAGTCCCCTAGTAAATTGTAAGTTCCTTCTAGGTAAGAACAATGCCTTTTTATTTTTCATTTTTTTACCCTCTCTAGCATCATAGTTTATACTTTGGACATTTAGAAATATCATCTATCTATCTATCTATCTATCTATCTATCTATCTATCTATCTATCTATCTATCTATCCATCCATCCATCCATCCATCTATCTATCTATCTATCTATCTATCTATCTATCTATCTATCTATCTATCTATCTACAGTCTCTCAGTCTGTCTTTTTTTCTCTCAGTCTATCCATTCATCTACATTATTTACCTATCAATTCATTTGTTTACTTCTTTAATTATGGATTTACATATCACTTGTCACATACATTTTACTTGTCAGCTTAACTATTTTCTGTCTGTTGTTTTTAAACTGATCAAATGTTAGTTGTTTCCTTGTCTAGTTTTTAAACTCCTCATGGTAGCTTTCCTAGTTTTACTGACTGCAGCACTAGTATATAAAATATATGATGAGAATGATAATAAGTAACATTTATATAGCTCTTATTATGTGTCAGGCACTATGCTAAATTTATGACAATTATTACCTCATTTTATCCTCAGAAGAACACTGAATGAGAGTGTTACTATCTCCATTTTAGAGGTAAGTAAACTGAGACTAATAGAGAGGTTAAGTGACTTGCCCAGAGTCACACAGCTAGTAAGTAGTCAGAGGTTGGATGGGAATTCAGGTTTTCCTGATGCTTTTCTTGTATTCTACACACTTGCCACCAATAAGATTCAGTCCCTGCCATAAAGAACATATATTACATCAGAGGAGAAGACCTAAGACAAATACACAAATAATTACACTGTAATGTGATAAAATACATAGTAGCTTTAAGTGGTGCCTAATTAATAAGTTTACTTCTGTTTTTGTAGGAGGACTTGGACCTTGGATGGCCTAGGTTCAAATCTTGCCATCATAGCTATGTGACCTTAGGCTTGTTATTTAACCTCTCTACCTCAGTCTACTCATCTCTATGATTAAAGGGTTGGGTTTAATGGCATCTATGGTCCCTACTGGCCAGCAAAGTGGCATAGTGGAGAGAGCAGTGGCCCAAGAGTCAGGAAGACCATAGTTCAAATGTGGCATCAGACACTTACTAGCTGTATGATCCTGGATAAGTCACTTAACCCATTTGCCTTGGTTTCCTCAGCTATAAAATGAGTTGGAGAAGGAAATAGCAAACTACTATTTTATTTCTGCCAAGAAAACTCCCAAATGGGGTCACAAAGAGTCAGACACGACTGAAGAGACTGAACAAAGATGGTCCCTCTTACCTCTAAATCTATGATTCTATGAAGACAAACTCTTTGAGGGTGAGGGCTGGTTGATTTTTGTCTTTGCATCTCCAGCACCTGGCACAGTGCCTCACACATACAGGAGCTTAATAAAGCTTGTTGAACTGAATTAGATGGAGTGAGAGAAATATAATAACAAAAAGAGAGAAAATATGAACTGTGTATTTTAAGTTTATTATCCTAGTCCTTCATTTATTGAAGAGGTTGCCTTTCACATAATAGCACATGATAAGAAACACTAATAAAAAAAATTGCTTTTTCACAAGCTATGATTTGGGTTAAAAGAAAATGTAAAACCAGCATGTGATTTTTGAAGTCATGGCACCGCTTTCAGGAAATTTTTCTTTTTGCCAACTTTAATTCTTTAAACTTCAAAAACCATTAAGTGGAACACAAAAAGATCCAAAGGAATGTACCTCTGTCTTTTGGGGTCCTCTTCTTTTATTTCAATTGCTCAGGTATTTGACGGAGTCATTTTTCCTAAGGCCACTCTATGATGTTATTAGTTACAAAGTTCCAGAAAGGCTAAAACTGATGTGTCAATTTATGGATACCAAAGGGAGTAAAATCCACAGCATTTTCTTTCCCTTTCTCTCTACAACTTCTGAAGTTGGGATAAAAAAAAATACTGTTAAAAGGAGGAAAGATTTCACAATGCATGCTATACCTGAAAAAAAAAAGATAGATGCTGATATGATTATTTTAAATATATACACATATTATATATACATGTACATATATGAATATATGCATTTATACACATGAACAAACCCAGACAATACATGTGTATGAGAAAGAGAGGGTTGGTCTCAATTAAGTACCCTTGCTTTTCTCTAAATCCTATTAATATATGCATATAAATATAATGCTTATATGTACACACATTATGTAACATATACATGCACACTAAGTATAATGTATATGTATGCATATATACATATACTGTATGTACTACATATAAACATGAGTGTAGACAGAATTCATGTGTATACGTACATATATGCATATATACATGCACATAGATGCACATATACATACGTGCATGCATACATACACATACTAAGTGTGTATATATCTCCCTATTATGTGTGTATATGCATGTGTAGGAAGAACAAGGGTATTGGAACTAATCGTGTCTGATCTTGTCATTTATAGATGGAGATATTCAAGCACAGAGTAGGAAAGTATCTTGCCAATGTCATATGGACATGGTATGGAGATGACCCGGGGCACAGTTGTCATATATAAAATACATCATTTGTACCCATTTACCTAATATATGAGGCATGAGCACAGTGTTGTAGAGAGAGGATAATGTATTGAATTTGAAGTCAGGAATATTAAGGTTTAAATCGCACTCAGAACCTATGAGATATATGATCCTGAACAAATCACTGAACATCTTTGTGCCTCAGTTAATTCATCCATAAAATTAAAAGGTTGGGGTTTATAATTTCCATAGTTCCTGCCAGCTCTAACTGTATGACCTATGATCACACTGACTCCCTAACACACCCCTGCTTTTTAATGGTTAACACCAGATTTCCATATGTTAAATAAAAATTGATGTGTGGACATCAGTGGTGACACTGCTTTTTTTGTGGTTTCTTTAAAGCAATGATCCATCTCCCAAATCCATGCTTTTTAAATATACTCTCTCCTTTTTTGACCCCATCTACTGGCTTCCCTCACTTCCTTTTAGATTCCTAAACTTATCTCAAATCCCTCTTCTACACACATTGCTAGTATCTTTCTTCTAGAATTATCTTCCATTTACAGTATATATATCTTGTATACAAATAGTTTTATAGTTTTCTGCATGCTGTCTCCTCAATTACAATGTGAGTTCCTTGAAGGCAGTTGTGTTTTTGCCTTTCTTTGTATTCTCAGGATTTACCACAATGCCTGGGATGCAGTAAGCAGTTAATAAATACTTATTGACTTGACTTGTTGACTTGGTAGCTATGAGAGACAGGCTAAAGAAGGCTTTCCTTTCTTCAGTTTTAATTGTAGTTTCCCCCCCACACTGAGGACCTTGTCATATCCATATCTGCATACATTGCATCATAACAAAAGTCATATATGATGTATTAAGTACATCATGTATACTTGGTGGCTAAGAAGAAATTCAAATAGTTTCCTAGTTCAAAAATCAATATTGTTTTCAATTCATCAGAAGGTGCATTAAGGGAATTACTATCATTAGGTAACTAACAACATGTATTCTGACTCTCCAGAATACGCTCTGGGATCCTGTCTTGGTCTTCCTCAATGATGACATAGAATCTTTTCACCCTAAAAGTTTCTCCACCTTGGACTACTTCTCACATTCGAAATACCATTCATACCTAGGGCCTCTGCTTCTGATTGATTGGTTCCTCCCCTAATCTCAATTTTAAGATAGACGTCTGAGCCGGAAATGTCTTCATTTCTCTGCAGGCAGCACTTAGGACTCTGAACCATTTTTTTTAAAACCATGCCTCATTTTCTTCAATCCAGTTTTAAATACATAGTAGTTAAAGTATATAGTACTTAATAAATGCTAGGTAACTTGACAGGATCGGAGTTTACTGGTGGGTTGTTAAAATGCTTTCAGTTCTTCAATATACTTCAAGCCAAGGTTTAATAAGCAGAAGGTGTATGTATGTACATTCTAGAAATGGCGAACACAGGTCCATTTACCTAAAGTAAACAAACATTTTTATTAAATGTTTTCTGTGTACCAATTCCTATGTTAAATGTTGGCAATAGATAGAAGTAAAATGAAAGACAACCCCCACTCTCAAGTGGTTTATATTCTAATGGTGGAAAAATACATAAGGTGCAAGGGGTGGGTTGAGATAATTTTATAGTGGGCGTAGAGGACAGAGAAGTCTAGAGATTTGAGAGGTGCCTGGAGAGGAATGAAGGAGTGAACCTAACTGACCTGGGGATTTTGCCTTAAAAGAAAGGTTCTGCGAAGAAATAGTCAGTTGGGGAAGAGGATACAGGGATAGAAGCATATTCTGGTGTGAGAAGGCTTTTGGGGTATGTTGACAAAGGTAGTTGCCAGGGTAAGAAGACTGCTGGGATATAATGACAAAGGTAGCTTCTGAGGTTACAAGGAAAGAGGGAAGGAAGGAAGAAAGGAAGGAAGGAAAGAAGGAAGGAAGGAAAAAAGTCATTTGTTAAGTACCTATGATGTGCCAGGCATTGGGATAATAATTTTATAAATGTTATCTCATTTGATCCTCACAACAAACCTGGGAGATAGGTACTATTATTATCCTTATTTTGGACATGAGGAAACTGAGGCAGACTGAGTTCAGGTGACTTGCCCAAAGCCACACAACTAGTAAGGATCTGAGAATCTGTATGAATTCAAATCTTTCTGACTCTAAGAAAGGCAACCCTATTTAAGTTATGCTTTAGATCCCGAAATGTTTAATACAAAATTAACTAGGCTGGTTCATGAACAGTAGACATTAAGTCTGCTCTGTGCTCTGTTGCCATAACCTTTAAGATGAGTGGGTCACACCCATGCCATAATCAAGCAATAGTGGAGGAGGAGAAGAAGGAGGAAGAAGTGGAGGAGGAGGAGGGGCAGGAGGAGAAGAAGATGATTTTCCCTTAAAACTAAAATGACTGGTAAGAAGAAGGTGGGGTTACAGGTTTACTTAGAGCTTTACACACTCTTCCTTTGTGCAGGTGGAGTAGAAATGAAGTTGTCAAAAGGAACATGGATAATAACATCCTTTAGCCTCCCCAGACCAGTCTCCTCCCAGCTGTACAATTTGCAAACAGTGATCACTCTTTAGTTTTCTTTTAAAATGTCAACTTATGTGAAATGATCCAACCATTTTGGAGAGGAATTTGGAACTATGTCCAAAGGGATATAAAAATGTGCATACCCTTTGATCCAGCAATAGCACTGCTAGGGCTATATCCCAATGATATCGTACAAATGGGAAAAGGATCCATATGCACAAAAATATTCATAGCAGCTCTTTTTACGGTGGCAAAGAATTGAAAAATGAGAGGATGCCCATCAATTGCGGAATGGCTGAACAAGTTGTGGTATATGAATGTAATGGAATGCTATCGTGCTGTAAGAAATGATGAGCAGATCCACTTCCAAAGAACAATGGAGTTTGAATGCAGATCTGTTGTGTTTTGTTTCCTATTTCTGGTGGTTCCTCCTATTGGTTCTAATTCTTACTTATAACATCACTAATGTGAAAATATGTTCAATAAGAATGTATATAGCCTATATCAGATTGTACACTGTCGTGGGGAGGGAGGGAGGGAAAGAGGGGCAGAAAAATTGAAAACTTAAAAGCTTATGGAAGTGATTGTTGATAAATCAAAATAAACTAATTTAAAAAATAAAAACGATAATTTTAAAAAATGATGACCAGGCTGACTTCAGAAAAACCTGAAAAGACTTCTATGTTCTTATGCAAAATGAAGTCAGCAGAATCAAAAGAATATTGTACACAGTAACAGCCACGTTGTGCAATGAGTAATATTGATAAACTTAACCCTTCTCAGCAATGCAAGAATCTAACACATCTGCAAAGGCCTCATGATGGAAAATGCTATCCACATCCAAAGAAAGAGCAATGGAGTTTGACTGCAGATTGAAGCATAGTATTTGCTCTTTTTTTCTTCTGTTGTATTTTGTTTCCTCTTTCTGGTGGTTCCTCCTATTGGTTTTAGTTCTTACTTAACAACATCACTAATGTCAAAAAATGTTTAATAGGAATATGTATATATATATATATATATATATATATATATATATATATATATAGACAGAGAGAGAGAAGAGAGAGAGAGAGAGAGAGAGAGAGAGAGAGAGAGAGAGAGAGAGAGAGAGAGCTTATATCAGATTGCATGCTGTCTTGGGGAGGGATGTAGGGAGAGAGGTGAAGAAAAATTTAAAACTCAAAAACTTATGGGAGTGATTGTCGATAAATCAAAATAAATTAATAAAGTTTAAAAAATAAAATGTCAACTTAGGTATCTTAAATTAAGGGACAGAGGATAGTTTCTGGGACTTAGTGGTTTGGGGCTCAGGATGAACTAGATCCAAAGTGTTCCTCAAATCCAATCTAGCTATATGAATAAAGGTAATAAATACATAATGAATGAACTCTCATTGCCTGAGGACAATTCCCTAAGGCTACAAGTTCTTGGAAAATTACTGAGTTGCTTCAATAGAGGAATTTTCTGTACTGGGAATTCCCTTCCCTGATGATCTCAAAGGTCAGGAACAAATTTTTTTAAAAAAAGGGAAGATGAGAGGCAATAATTCAAAGAAAGCTAATCTCTGGTCATCCCTGAGAGATTCACATTTATGTATTTTAATCAACAAGCACTTATTAAATACTAAGTGCCAAGGTACTGTGTTATATGCTTGGTATACAAATAGAAGGATAGCTAGGTGGCACAGTGGGTAAAATGTGGGGCCTAGGGTCAGGAAGAATCATCTTCTGGAGTTCAAATATGGCCTCAGATCCTTCCTAGCTGTGTGACCCTTGGTAAGTCACTTAACCGTATTTTCTCCAGTTTCCTTATCTGGAGAATGAGCTTTAGAAGAAATGGCGAACCACTCCAGTATCTTTGCCAAGAAAACCCCAAATAGGGCCATGAAGAGTCAGACGTAACTGAAATGACTAAATAACAACAACAATGACAACAACACACAAATATGTAATGGTCTGCACCCTCAAAGAGTATGTATTCTCTCTGGAGAGTTAATCCATACGTTTAAGTATCTATAAAATTGCCAATATCAATACAAGGTTAAGCAAAGAAACAATAATACCTATCTCTTCCTCTGTTTTACTACAGTTATCTAAGGAAGGACAAAATGATGGATATGCTAAACATTGTGCCTTATTTTCCATTTTCAAAGATGGAATTGAGATTTAGAAATTGATTATATTAGGAATTGGATGGATTAGTTCTTTTTAATAATTTTCCTTCAAATAACAGCAAACACTTGGGTGTGGAGGGCATGGCAGCGATGCACTCTAAAAGATCCTGGTGAATTCCCTTTAAAGTTGTATCTCTCCCTTTCAATAGATTATGCTCGTGATTGCCTGCTTTCTCCAATACATCTTGTTGTTGTTCAGTCATTTCAACTCTGTGTTGTTCAATTGTGTCCAACTCTATGATCCTATTTGGGGTTTTCTTAGCAAATATATTGGAGTGGTTTCCCATTTCCCTCTCCAGTTTATTTTATAGATGAGGAAACTGAGGCAAACAAGGTTAAATGACTTTCCTGGGGTCACATAGCTAGTAAGTATCTGAGGCCAATAGATCTTAAAATTTCACAAAGTGAATGGTGACACAGCCCCTACTTTAAAAACATGAATTAATAAATCCAGATTTTTGGACTCTTCTAAAGCTGTCAAATATGGTAAAATGTGAAACCTTAATAAAAATTCACTTATATGTATTGAGGGGTATAAATATGAGTTTAACTTCATATACACACATATGTGTATGTGTAGTGATATAGAGATGAATTGGCATTGTACTTAAAGGTATATACACATATATGTACCTATACCTAGGTATGTATTTATGTACATGCACATATGCAGACATTTATGTTTAGATGTGGACTGTTTCTATATGATATACAGATATGTGTGTATGAGCACACATGTTCACACAAGCATATGCATATGTATGTATGTGTGTGTATATATATGTATATATATATGTATATATATATATATACATATATATACATATATATACACACACACACATATATATACACACACACATATGCCTCTAAGTACAATGGCTAATCACTAAATACATTTTATTTAATTTTATATACATATATATTATATATGTGTATAATATATACACAGATGCATATACATGTATGCACATGCATATGTTTGCATGCATGTGTGCATGCATGTACACTTATAAACCTAAATGGATTCTATGCTACTATCCTTGCCCTTGTACTTTATCTCCTACCATCCCATGCAGCTCTAGACTCATTTTTCTATCACAGGCATCATTTTTTTCCTTTTGTTATTTAGACTTCTCCCTTCATATCCTAAGGCACCTTCCCACCAGTGCAGCTTCAACAGTGTTTTCTCTAGGCATTTTTCCTTGTTTCCTTGCTCCCTTCTCAGTGGTTTCATACCTGAGGCCACTTTGTCGTTTTCTCCTGTAGTTAAACCAGCTGTTTTGTAATAACATTGTTGATTTCTCTGAGCAGGAGGTGTGCAAAGTATCTTTTACATTATCATAACATTTGTTAGACATGAGCCCTGAAGGATCTGAGAAAACCTATAGGATACGTGTACCTTAGAAGAAGAGGAAGAAAAAAAAAAAAAAAAAAAGGTTGGTCTAATTTGGGAATGTTTACGTTAATGTGGAAAGAGACTAATGGAAAATTACTGTGCTTACCTGCCTATTGCCAATTCTGAAGAAGTATTGGGTCTTTAAAGTCAGATAACAATGAATGCTGAAGCCTTAAAGCTATACATCTGTTTAAGTCTCTGAACAACTTGGCAGGGGGGAAGAGAAAAGGAAGAGCTAATGTCAAGTCTCAGCCATTTAAATGATCAGACATCTATGGGGACGATCAAACCATCTAGTTGGAGTCAAACATATTTTTCATATACTCATCTTTTAATAGTATATTGCAAGATCACTTCTTTATTAATAAAAACCTTGGTGTTTTTTTTTTTAAATCAGGGACTTTGAATCCATGGGCGACACTTTTTTTTGAGGAGAACCTTCAGGGATGCATTTTGTTCTACCAATTCAAATGCTTTTAAGAAAATCAATAAACAATAGGCACAGCAGGGTTTTATATTCTCTACACATCTCAGCCTGTTGTGTGACTGTAAGACTGTAAAAATGCAGGCTGCTGCTGTTCATGAGGGTTAAAGAAGATATGCCACACAGAATCTAAATGGAAGGGAAAAAAACAACAACAGCAAAGATTGCCTATTGATGAAGAAGTTCTCCCAATGTAACTGGCTACTGAATACATTTTGCTAATTGCATCAAGTCCCAGAAAATTCTAAAACTTCCTCCATGAAATCCACAACTATTTGAGAGAGGTGAGTCTGGCCATCCATACTAGATAAACAAAGTGGACACAAAATCATAATGTTTAGTCACAACCAGCTGTCCAAATAGGCGTGTATATTGATTTCTTTTTTTTCCAGCATCATATCTTTTAATGGGCAGAGAAATATGTCTGATTATTCAGACTTGGAAAGGGAAAAGGAAAGAATGAGTTTGTTTTCCTGTATGTGTGTGTGTGTGTGTGTGTATATACTACGTGTGTGTGTAACTATAACTGTGTGTGCATAATATAACATATACTATATGTATATGTAGTTAAATGCATGAAGATAAACCCACTGAGGCCAGGATTGAGCAGGAGGAGGGGAAGTGGGTTGGATTAGATTTGTGGAATTGTTCAGTACTTAAACAAACAAAAAAAATTTCTCACTGCCACACAAAACCATCTCTTTGGTAAAAGTTTTCTCCTGTTCATACTTTCAGACTATATGGCTGTGAATCATGAGATACCATGATCTTTAAAAAAAAATCAAAGTTTCTAAGTTGCCCAGGAGAATGATTTCTGGTAGGCATAAGTAGGTTGCTTCATTTTATTAATACAAGTTTATGTTTTAAATGGCACAATTGAAATGTGTAACTTGATAAGAAGGTGAACTGCTCATGCATAAGAAAGGCAGACCAAATATAGATAGGGAGGACTCTTGTGATACTAGTGAAATATTTAAATCAACAGCAATAAAAAAACTTCCCAATTTATTCCTTTCCCCAAAATTATTTTTTTATAGCCATCCTTACAGATACTTGACTTCACATCTTTAGAATCATGCTTGATTCTTCCCTCTCTTTTATATTGCATACCCAATCACTTGTCAAAAGTTTTTGGTTTTGTTTTTGTTTCTGCTTCCATAACATAACAATAAACTCAGTCCTTTCTTTCATTCACTTAGCTACAACTCAAAATCATGTTGATTATAATTCTCCCTAACTCTTTTAATAGCAGCATCACTAATTTCCTTTCTTATAGTTCCTTCACCCTTGGACCTAACATCTCATAATTTAATCCCTTCTTCTCATAGCTGCCACAATGATGTTCCCAAAATAAGTATCTGAACATGGTACTCCTTTAAAAAATGTGGCTCCCTATTGCTTCTAGAAGAAAACAGATGCCCATCTTTGACATTTTAATTCCTCCCAATATGATTTCCAGCTATTCTTTGAATATTATTTTGTATTATTCCCACTTACACACTTCATTATAGTCATCCTGGCCTTCTGTCTCTTCATATATGTCATTCCATTTCTTACCTCCTTGCTTTTTTTCTGAGACTATGCCCATTCATTCCTGCCCACTTCAAATGGCTATCTTCACATGATACAGAAGAGACTCCTAACCTGAGATCAGTGACCTGCTTAAATTTTTAATATGTCTTGCAAAATATTTGAACATAATTCATTTCCTTTGTAATCTTATGAATTTCATTTTATGCTTTTAAAAATCTTGTTTTGAGAAATAGTCTATAGGGATCACCAAATGGCCAAAGTTTCTGTGACACAAAAAGATTAAGAACTCCTGTCACAAAACATCTGACTGGAAGAATCATGGTTGTCCTATGTCTCCAACCCTTTCATTTCATGATATTGCAAATGAGGCCTATAGATGTTAAAGTAACTTGCTTAAGGTCACCCAGATGCTGTATGGACAAAGCCAAAAGGGGAGCCCATATCCTCCTCCTCCAGATCCTAACCATTTTGTAGTACACCAGGTGAAGAGCTTCAATGAATTGCTAAGGTCCCATAACTAATTGTCTAAGGCAGAAATCAAGCTTAGAACTTTCTGACTCCACAACTACCATGTAAATAGCAAGCTTCTCTGTTCCCCCATAACCAAAGCAGTATGCTATCTCCTCTTCTAGGTCTTTTCTGTTCTCTCTTGTTAATTTTCTCTACCATTGGATACACACACACATGCACACATGTATGTATGTATGTATGTATGTGTATGTATGTATGTATATGTATATATAAAATGAAGGAATATACACACGTACATACACATACAAATTTAATCTGTTATGTGGCTTCAGTAGATTTTATACCACTTAAAGGCAAAGAGATTTTGGCTTTTGGCTTTCTATCCCTAACTATATTTTTTGGGAAAAAGTCAATCAATTGCTTTATTACTCTACCGTATCTCTATATGTGTATATGTGTATATGTGTATGTGCATATGTATGTATATATATATATATATATGTATATGTATATGTATATGTATATGTATATGTATATGTATATGTATATGTATATGTATATGTATATGTATATGTATATGTATATGTATATGTATATGTATATGTATATGTATATGTATATGTATATGTATATGTATATGTATATGTATATACATACATGCACATGCGTACACACATGTATTCCTTTGGGGAAATACATTTCTTTTTGTATTTCATTCCCAGAGCTTAGCACATAAATGTTCTTTTATTTATTTATTCATTCATTAATGTAAAAAAATGCCATTAAATATACAAAATGAGGAGCATTTAATTCTTGAAAATTTTTGCACTGATTTGCTATATGTCTTTAAAGGCATTAAATTCGATTTCATTTTGTTTCCAGGACACAAACAATGCTATCATTTAGCTCATGTTTTCTTCAGGGGTAGAGTTTATGACGCATGTTAATAATTCTAAGTTTTACATGAATTTCTTTTTTTCCCCTTTACTATTTAAGTAATTTCACCATTGAAGTCACTATATTTATCCTCCATCTCTGATTCTGACTAAACATCAAAAGTAAAATGTGTTCCACTTGAGTTTATGAAATGGTACAGTAAGCCCTTTTTTATCATGATTGATGAATCACTCTGCAGTGTTGCTCATCTCTCAGCATCTGTGCCAGATGTTAAATATTATGAGCAATCTCTAGTACTTAGAACACTGCTAAGCATCTTAGAGAGAAGCCATTATTAGATTTTAGGGGGAATTTCCAAAACTGAAGAAAATTTATAAAAAAAAAGAATGTTTTTAAATATAAAATTTATTATCATCTGTAAAGATATTCTATCACAAATGGGCACGTTCCATTTAATTTATGCTATAAAATGATGAAAACTATCAACATAGCACTAAAGCAAACTGGAGGAAAGAGAATAGTGTGTGTGGAGCTCTATAAGGATGAGTGACTGTGAAACCTAACCAGGTCGTAAGATGTCTATTCACAATTCCAAACACAATCCAACCTAACAATCTTTTATTGAGCATCTACTATGTACAGGACATGAGTTACATATTCCAGAGTGCACATACAATTTCATATGGGATCAAGTCTGATTCCAATATCATAGATTCATAGATTTTCAGCTAGAAGGATGTAAGATGTCATCAAGGAGCAGTGAGATATAGCAGAAAGTAGATCACTGGGCCAGGAGTCTGAAAGGACTGAGTTCAATCTGACCCCAAACACTCATTAGCTATTTCACTCTGGAGAAATCAATTAAACTCTTTTTGTTTGTCTCAATTTTCCTCATCTGTAAAATAGGGATAATAGTAACACCTAACTCTGAGTTGTTGTGCAGATGAAATAAGATAATAGTTACAAAGTGCTTAACACAGAAGCTGGCACATAGTAAGAATTCCAGAGCTATTATCTATTATTAGGAAGGCCAAATTTCTTTTTTTTATGCTGGGCTTAACTAAGATGACCCCAAACCCACCTGTTAGCCTTTTCTCCCTTACAATCACCATTTTGAATAGGAGTGGACAGCTTGGCAAGAAAGCATTGCTTTAGGGTATTTCCAACATGGAGGAGAAATGTAGCTGTCACCAGTACCAACGCTACTGATACCAATGATATGTAAGGCCAATTGCCCATCCTCCTCAACCTATTCAAGTTATGTTAAACCTTCATAAATCTGAAAAGCATAACATCCTTTAAACACGTGGGGACTGCTGCAGCTAAGTGGTGCAGTAGATAGAGCACTGGCCTTAGATTCAAGAGGACCTGAGTTCAAATCTGGTCTAAGATGTGTAACACTCACTAGCTGTGTGATTCTGGGCAAGTCACTTAACTCCAATTGCCTAAAAAAAAAAAAAATTGGGAACCCATGTCCTGGATCATATACCTTTCTGGTGAAGGGTTTTAATTTTTCTACCCCAATGTCTAGTTTTCTTTTTCTTTTTTCAAATTAATTTTATTTTTTCAATTAAGAAAAATCTAGTTTTCTTCCTGTCTCCACTTTTCCCCAGGAAACAAAACAAAACAAAACAAAACACCTGATACCTAGCTTTCAACTGAAGTTCAAAAGATGCATTATGAGAAAGATATTGGCCAGATCTAGGTAGATCATAGAAACATAGATATTCTCACTGTAGTCAGAAAACATCAGCTCATTTATCGTCAACTGTGAATACCACAATTGATGGGAACTATTTAAAATCTGCCCATTGGAGGGCATCTTGGGTGGCAAAGGCCCTTTGATTTCATGTTAGATGAGGATCAGTGGATGGAACTGGGAACATTTAACATGCAGAAAAGAATATTCAGGGGTCATAGGATGGTTCTTTCATATCTTTGAGGGTTTGTTGTAATAAAAGATTAAGTTCATTTTCATGGCTAAAGGTGGTCAGTCAACTGTTACTTATTGACCACTTTCTGTGTAGCAGGTATGAGGACAAATTCTGGGACTATAAAGAAAGGGAAAAGACAATATCTGTTTTCAAGAAACTTATGATCTAACAGGGAAGACAAAATGTAACCAAGTAGGTATAATTAAGCATTATACAGGATAAATTATAGATAATCTCAGAAAGGAAGACACAAGAATTAAAGGGGATCTGTTCTTGTAGAAGTTGGGATTTTATTGGAGACCTAAAGACAGCCAGGGATGTCAAAAGATGGAGTAGTAGTTGGAAACTTTAGGGAGGCATATTTAGAGATAATATAAGGGGAAGCAAAACGAAATAAAGAAAAAAAACCAAAAAAGAATCTCATCAGAGCTATCCAAAAACATCATGACTGCTCTCAGGAGACAGTGAAGATTTCAGGTCTTCAAAACTTTTGGATAAAACCTGTTGGGGATGTTGTAATGGAGAATTTCATTAAAACACAATTTTAGTAGGATGGTCTCTACCATCCTATATAATTTTAATATTGTAGGGTTGTATTATCTGAGACAGCCATTGTCTTAAGCTAAATGATTTAATCAAGTAGAGGAAAGGATGGGGGATAGAAAGAGTAAAAAAAAAGTCATGGAAAATGATTAGTTGAGTGTTTTTTTTTTTTTTCCTTTCGAGTCACCAGATTTAATGAATGCATGTGCGTCTTTCTCCAACCTATGGTCATCCCCTATACAATAATGATCATTGGAAATCATTAATTACCCCCTTTGCTCCCCAATCCAATCCAATTTTATCCTACAAGTATTCATTAAACATTTACTATTTATAATGGTGTGAAGCACTATGGATAGAAAGAGAAAGAGGCAAAAAAAAATCCTTACTTTCAAAGAGTTCTTATTCTATGGAACAGATAAAATTCATAAATGGATAAAGACCTACTGATTTGAGAAGGATGAGAGCTTTCACACCTAGGGTGGTCAGCAAAAGTTTCTATTGGAAAATGTCCCATGAGGTGAGTCTTAGGGCATCAAGGATAGGGTGAAAAGAGAGTGTATTCCAGGCAAGACTGGAGATCCTGTTCAAATGCACTGTTAGCGAATGGGATGTTGAGTTCCAGGGTTAGCACCTTTATTTTTTCCTTCCTCTATTAATAGTGCAGCCAGTGCTGGTGAGACATGTAGGAATTTCTTCCTCCCCCTAAAGATTTTTCTGTACTTCTACCAAATAATATAATAATTTAATAAAGCAAAAGAGTCCATCAGAGAAAAGCTTGGCAGATGCAACTTCTACAATCAAGGAAACTGCTTGTATATCATGGGATTCTGTGCAAGAGATTTCATAGGAAGGAAAAAAAAATGCTTAGTTCCAAATTATGGGAGATGGAGTCTGCTTAGAATGAAGGATTCCAGTGGAAGAAAGGAAGGAAGAATGGGACTCAGACAAGGGATAGAAAGAGTACAGAGAATTGACCAGCCATTTAGGCTGGAACTCAGAGTAGATGGGGGTGGAGGATGTTAAATTCAGACATGAAAGGTAGTCAGGGAAAACTCTTGTTAGATTTTAATGTCAAAATAAAGAGTTGGTATTTTAGCCTAGAGGACACAAGGAACCATTCCAAGTTCTTGAGCAGAAGAGTGACATGATTAGATGTGCATTTTGTTGACTTTAAAGAGGATGGGGTGCAGAGGAGAAAAGGCAAACTTTGAGATTCAGTGAAGAGACTGTTAAGAATTACAATTGGCAAGAAGTGATGTTAGCCTGAATTAGTGAGGTGGTCATATAAAGGGAGATAAGAGGACAGATACAGGATATCTTGAAGGCAGAGAAATGCCAAGATTTGTAAATTAACTACATATAGGAGCAATTATATTATTTTGCATTATACATGCTTGCATGTGAAAATTGGAGATGTTGTTTCATATTGGATAGAATACTAGGGATTGATCTCAGAAGGACTTAGATTCCCTAATTCTCCTAATTGCACCATGCCTTGGCTGTCTCCTCACTTTGCTCCTGTGGGTTCCTTCTCCTATTGGTGAGTTCTTTCTGGAATCTCCATTTGGGGAAAGGACCCAGACCAGTCATCCCTTATTCTCAAGACTATGAAACTATGCTAGCACTAGAGTACTTCCTCCCCCTCTCTGTCTTTTCAGCTTCTATTTGATATCTTGTATTCCTTCATTACAATGTAAGCTCACTGAGGGCATGAATGTCTTATTTTCACTTGTATTTGAATTCGCAACACTTATCACAGTAACTGATACGTAGTAAGCATTTAATAAATGCTTGTTGATTGACTTGTTGACTTACTGATTATGTTCTTTCCATTACGTCTCTGGAAGTTCCTCAGGAAACATCTACAGTGACTTAGATGAATTGACTTCTGCATTGGTAGAGGGAGTTTCTGCACTGGGAAATTACTTTTTTGGGCAGCTAGGTGGCGCAGTGGATAAAGCACTGGCCCTGGATTCAGGAGGATCTGAGTTCAAATGTGGCCTCAGACACATGATACTCACTAGCTGTGCGACCCTGGGCAAGTCACTTAACTCCACTGCCTAAAACAAAAAACAAAACAAAAAGAAAATTACTTTTTTGATGAAATCATAGGTCCTATTGATCTATACCTCTTATTCCAAATAATAGAGTATAAGTTCCACAGAAGCTAGGCTTATATTTTTGTTTTTGTTTGTTTGTTTTTGTCTTTGTATCTCCCTCAATGCTTAACTACTTTTTTTTTGAATGAGGTAATGTTAAAAGATAAAATTTAAGACAAAACAGCTGTGCTTATCAGTTTGCAGTTGATAGACATTCCATTCTGAACATATATAATGAAGGCATGCCACTTGAAATAGAAATGTGTCCAAGATCTCTTGGTAGCATGTGCTATAGTAGAAAGAACCTTGGATTTCGAGTTTGAGGACCTGGGTTTAAACCTGAGCTAGACTACCGTTTACCTTTATATATCTGGCAGGTCACTCAAGGGCTCTGGCCCCAAGGTTCTTCATCTCTTAAATGGAAGAGTTAGAGTAGACAGCTAATAGCTAAGGGAATCACATAATCCATCAGTTATTTGCATATAAAGTATAAGAGTTTAACTACATATACATAGCTAGAGTATCCTTCTAGGACTCCAATTTGATTATAACTTGATGACACTATTTCCGTATTTGAATTCCAAATCCAGGTTGATTTGTAGGTCCTCACTGCTAAGAAATCACTGACACTCACTCTATATCATTATTTATTGTTGTTATTTTAAAGCACCTCAAAAAAGAAGATTTATTGCCAAAATAATCATATTAATTCATCAGCCAAATATCTATAAGGTATAATTAGGCTAAGATTCCTTAAAGGGGTAAAATTAAATAAACAATAATCTAAATGTTTTGACATGTTTGGGTCTTCTAAGTACAAGTATTCCACATCTACTTTCTTTAACTTGAGGCCTTTTCTAGTTCAAACATTTTTGTGTCCGCCCCCATCCCAGCCAGATACTGATTTCTCTTACAATATTTTTTTATATGTAACTCTGAAAACTTGTAAATCCTTTGCGGAGCTCCATTCCATTTTCTTCTTCAGACTGCTAGCTACAAAATTGCAAGTCAAGAGTGAATACATATCAAATTATCTGACTCAAGGTTATTCTTTCTAATTGTAACTATTCTTATTATGGTATCTGGTTATGCAGGATAATTCTCGGTGTGATAATTCCACACAGCGTTCCAACTTGAAATGTATTAAGTTGAAATTGAGTTTGTTTAATGGCAAGCCCATGGATTGGGAGTTAGAAGACTCGGGTCTTGATTCCAATGATGACAGGGAGTATGTCATAGTGGATAGTGCGGTACACAGGGTCAATAAGATTTGTTACTCAGTGCTGCCTTATATTCTTGTAGATGCTGTGTGGCACCCAGCATGTCTCCTACCTTCTCTGAGTTTCCTTTTCTTAACCTGGAAAATGGGGATATCAATAACAGGTTCCTCACAGAGTTGCAGCTATCAACTGCTGTTAAGCTATGGATATTATACTATGTAAGTGGTATGGAGTTATTGCTGTTTTTTTTTTTATGTCATGCTTCCCATATGTTTAATGGAATTGGTTGGTTATTGTCTGTCATTCTCAGAGAAACCAAAATGACCTTGTTAGGCATTTAAAGCTTTTCACAACTTGGATTCTTATTTTTCCAGGTTTTGTTACACGTTAGGACCCCTACAAACTCTGCTGTTGAGCCAGGTTGGTTTTCTTAATGCACCTTACCCAAAACATCCCGTCTTCTTTTCTCTCTGCTTTAGTATTAGCTTTCTCCTGTGCCTAGATTTTTCTATCTCCATTCTACCACATTTTAGAATAATTTGATTCCTTCAGGGGTGAGTTCAAATGCCATCTTCTGTAAGAGGAATTTACTTGCCTCCAATGTACCCCAATTACTGGTTCCTTCCCCTCTAGAGCTACCATCCATTTATTCTGTATGGATCTTCAGTATGTCTATGAACATCTATTCTGTACATATCTTTGGTAAGTCTATGAGGGAAAAATGTTGTTTTCCTCATTAGAATGTAAGCTTCTTCAAATCAATGATTTTTTTTCTCTTTGTGTTTCTACCACTTAGCATAGTACCCAGCATATAAGAAGCATTTAATAAATCCTTATTGACTGATTAATTAATGTTTTGATGGAATCAGTCTTAAAACAAATAATTTATTTTCTATTGTCAATTTATATTTAAAAGAGGCCTATTTGCTGAATGGGCATTACCTCACTCAAAGCGAGAACCTGAAAAGATCTTAGTTTAAAAGGGCCAGGGCTTTCCATTGCATCCTGGGCCATCTCTAGTTGTCCTGATGAATATCTGGCCATTGTACCCAGATGGCTCTGGAGGAGAAAGTGAGGCTGCTGACCTTGCATAGCCCTCCCTCATTCAAATCAAAGTCAATTGCAAATGTCATGGTTCCCTCCAAGAAAAAAGGACAAACAACCTGTGAGTAGTCTAAGCTGCCTGAATATGGAGCCAGCTGGCCAGTTCCAGTTGGGTAACTCAGCTCGTTGTCCCATCTCCTTGTCCCTGCCCCTATACCTGTCCCTCTCCCTCTTCCTCTCCTTCTCCCTCCAATTCCATATACTGTTGTACTGGTTGTTAAAATAACTGGGGCTTTTTTTTTTTTGGTGAATAAAAGTATTATTATATAATCATGGATAGGTTCACTGAGAGCCTCTTTGGGGAAAAACAAAATAGCAGAAGAATGATTACTTTGGTAGCAGAGATTTTGTGGATTGGTCTTATAAATAGAATGTCAAGAATTCTAAAGTTCAGAAAGAGCTGATGTTGGAAATGAAGCTAAGGAGAATAGGAATAAATATTTTCTCCTACATAGGCAATCTTGATCCAGGTATTATGCTTCCTCTTTTGTGTCTGTTCTTTCTTGGTCTTAGAGGAATGAGTATCTATCCTGACATGGATGTGTTCCAGTTTGAAGATGACCTGGTTGAAAAGTCTTTTTCATGAGATCTGAATGTGACAAAAGAAGAGCTCCTGATATTTGTTTCAGTGCTCTTAGGAAATAAGACCACCGCAAGATCAGGATCAAACCTGGTTCCTTTAGTGTGAGGACATATCCTAGGAACTGTTGGGATAGACTAGAACTGAGATGAAATATGTCTACCATCAGTCACTCCCAAAATCTTTATGTTTTGAGGAGGTTTAATTGTTGATCTCCTGGTGGAAAAAAAACTTTATTTCTAAGTTAACTTCCTGAATTTTGTTTAAAGTCTTTCTGACAGTACATTTTGTGAGTCTTTGTGCCTTTTGGTATTTTTTTTATGTATAGGAAATACGTGCCTACTACATGAATAATTAGCATTTTATAGTGAGTATTCTTCTATTCCATATTTTAAGGTTACCCTAGATATTCGGGGGAAAAAAAAGCTTTAAATATGTTGTTTCTGACATGTAAAGGTAGGGCTAATGTTCTGAAAGCTATGAAGATAAAGAACTTAGCCCTAATCTCTTTAAAGTTTGGGGTCCCCCAGGACTGAAATCAATCCAGTCACATGCCTGCATCCAGAGCAGAGGATCCCTTAAGGAAAGAGTTCTTAGAGTATCCCAGTCCCATGAGCCAACAAGGATCCCAATTATTAGACAGATAAATTTATAATTGTAGCAGTTTCTATGTGTGTCCTGTTAAGTAAATTAAATTCCACAGGCCAAGAGGATTTTTTATTAGTAAGGATATATTAACATTTGGTGGGAGCAGGAATGATTTCATGTAGGGGATGCTCTTTAAGGTGAGCTTTTAAGGCATTTAGTACTTCTAATAGGTAGATATGGGGAAGTAGTACCTTTCAGTAATGGGGTACATCTTCTGTAAAATCTGAGAGAAATAAAATGGACTATCATGCATGTAGAATTGTAAGACCAATTAGACTGTACCATATACAAGGAAAAATATAAAACAAAGCTGAAATAGTGGCTTAGTATCAATTTGTCAAAGGGTTTAAATGACAAACTAAAGAGTTTTAATTTGATTCCAGAAGTAATAGGGAATCATTGGAGTTTCTCAGACAGAAGAGAAAGGAAAATACCCTTAAGAGAATAAGGCATTTTTGTGGGGGAGGCAGTGATTGATGTGGCAAACGAATGGGTTCTAGAATATATGAGATAGCAGTTCAAACAGTAACACAAAGTAGGAAGCTATGGCATTGTAACTAAGGAGAAGATGATGGATACAAAAGATGGTGTAAATGGCAAAATAGTAGGATGTAGCAATTGATTAAATATGTGGGATGAGAGAATGTGAGGAGTTAAAGAGCACTTCAGTTTCGTAAAGTGATTGACAGGAAAGATCATGGGGCCTTTGTAATAACAGGGAAGTTCAAAGGAAGGGTAGGCTTTTTGTTTGTTTGTTTGGGGGGAGGGGATGAGGTAACAATAAGCTCTCATTTGAGATGCAAATGGGATATCAAATTTAAAGTGCATAAATTAGTGGTTGGTCCTTAAGAGGGAGATTTGGACTAGAGCAATAGACTTGAGAGTTATCTTTGTAGATTTAATAAAGAAAACAGTAGTAAGTGAATAACTCCCCAAGTGTGTTGAGAATGGAGAAGTCCAAGGATCCAACCTTAGGATACTTTTACACTTACGTACTATAAATGCATCATAATTCCACAAGGGAAATATAGAAGGATTAGTTTCATAAGTAAGAGAAAACTCCATAAAGGAAAGAGTTTCTTGCAGTAGAAAAAGTCAAAATTATCAAAATGTTGCATAGAGTTAAAAAAATTATGATATTTGGAACTGACAATTAAGACAACATTGGCAATATTAGAAGACCATTTCAGTTTAGTGTTAGACTAGAAGACAGATTACGAGCATTTAAGAAGCAAGAGGAAAGGAAGTATAGGTGATGCATGTAAACAGTTTTCTACCTCCACATTGATCCCTTCTTCCTCTACTTAGTTTGACTGACAACTGCTTTAGATATATACCACTATAACTTGAGTGGGGAAAAGTGTCAAATGATTTACTTTTCAAGGATTAGGAATACCTGAACACGTTTGTTGGAAGCAGTGAAGTTATAGGTAGACAGAAAAAAAAATAAAGTAAAGCTAGTGAGAAAAAGGGGCCACAGTTGTATCTGTTTGTGCATGTGGGTGGGTGGAAAGGAACATCTACAAGAGGAGACCAAAGGTGATAGAATGAAAGATAGAAGTAGAAAGGTTAACTTGGGTGAGAAGCAACTTCTATTCTAATGAGACTCCAGTTAAAAGGAGGGCTAATGGTGGTGTCAGAAGGCACCACCTTCTGTTGTTTTTGAGAGGAGAAGAGAAAGCTCTCAACATTGAGTCTCTATTTTGCCTGTAAAATAGAACTGATAACTACAGAGGGAGTGGAAAAAGGGAGGGGGCAATGCTGGAATCTTGAAGGTAAAAGACAACATTTTTAACAACTGTTCAGAGAAGAACACTTGATAATTAGGGAGAAATAAAGAAAACAGTTTTAATGCAGTAAAGATACAATTGTGATTAGAGGACACTTGTGTAAAAGTAGGGATTTATGCTACATACAAATAGCCATATAGATGTATATGTGTACACACACTTAGATATGCACATACATATATACATGTTCACATAAATATAGATACATTATATATATATATACACACACACACACACACACACACACACACATTCACACGAATATGTGTAACATGAATTGGCTGGCTCAGTATAATAGGGACTTATGTAGAAAGATCTGGAAGGCTCCATTTCATCTTTCATGGAGATTAGAGTTTCACCTTTGTGAAAAATAGAAGGATGGCAAAGTTCGGGTGATCATTCTGTCATCTTACTACTTTTAAAAGGGTTATTAGACTTAGAATTATATCTTTTTAGTACACAACAAATAGCTTTATTCTTAAAGTATGATTGCTTTATTAGATTTAAGGAAAAAAAATCACAATTTCCCTGTGTGTGATGGTAAGGGTGTGTGATGAGTATTCATGTTCTCCTGCAGACCTGGAGGGTAGCTTCTACCAGCCTTGCTCTCTGCCCATCAAAACACTGTTTACACAAAAGACAATCATAAATAGCAAGCAAACATATTTATCATCATCACAATAATAAAACAGTAACTGGGAAGCTCAGATTAGTTTAGGTTTCAGCAAACACAAAAGTAAAGGGTCTGGGGCCTTTGGGATTTGGGAATAAAATGACATCTCTGCTCAACTAAGAAGAGAAAGGTTGCATTTGAAAAGTCTTCCCTTTATATTCTCTGAGGGGTCAGGTGCTGGAACTCATGTGTGGGTGCTTTCTCTTCCTCATAGGCCTATGCCACCAGAAGCCTTACATCTACTATTCAAAACACATATCTTCCTTCTCTTTTCAAATAATCATATATGTATGATGTAGGTATTTGTGTGTATGCACAGATGTGTATATACATATGTATGATATATGTATTTGTGTGTATATACATATACACATATATGTTCATTGTACTCTACATTTCAATACAGAAGCATAAATATTCATGTGTATATATTCATATGCATGATATATATTATACAGATATATGATAAAAAATAATAGATTGATAGATAAATCAATAGATAGATAATAGAGAAAATGAACATAGGGAAATAACTTCAAACCAATTCTCCCAAATATATTTATGTACGATTTTAAATAAATATGGCATCTACTATACCATAAACTGGCATTTTGGTCTTGAATCAACACATATTAAGACGAATATTTAATAATTGTCCCTTACTTCACCATATGAAAGGTTTTAACTGTCATTTCTAAGTGAATAGAGGCTACTTGAAATACATCTGCAGCATTCCACCTGTCTGAAAATTCTCTTAATAAGAAGTGCTCCAAGATCGAGCTAAGGCTTGATTGTGGTCTTTCTATGATGTCTCTCTTTGTGCTATACATTAAGGCTGATGCTAGGCAGCATTGGTCCCAAGGCTCTACAGAATGTTTCCCCCGCAGGTCTGAGAAGAGAAAACCTACATGATAGAGAATGGAGGGGGAAAAAAAGAATGTCAATGTAGGCATGATCCCTTATGAGCTATTCATCTTCAAAGGGCAGTAGAAGAAATTTGGAGGGTTAAGGGCTGCATCCTTAAAAAATGAGTTCTGGCATTTATTAAAAAAGGAACTAAATCAACATGCCTGTCATTATCCTCAGAACAATTCATCAGAGAACAGATGGTCGCCTAAAAGTGAAACTAAACAGTTCTACAAACATGACAATCCATTTATCTTAATGTGAACATCCTCTAGCAGATATTGAAAAGCAACAGAGGCAGATTTATAACTCCTGGAGTACATTTTACATGCACTTGAAAACAAAAAAAAAGTTTTAGTTCAATAATACGGTTCATATTAGTAAATGATGTGTAAAAACACAGGAAATTTTAAATATTTTATTTAAATATTTTTAACTTATTCACAACTTCTGCATCACTGGTGGAATTCATCTTTGAAATTTCTTCACCATGTCAATTATCATATGGTGAAAAGAAATAACTCTTTTTTTCCCCTTCTATATATCATCTGCAAAATCATATGGTTTCATTGAACAAACAGTGGCAAAAAAAATCTGAGGTTCTGGATTTCAACTATGACATTTACTATCTGAAAACTTATTGTGATTTTTTATTCTCCTTATCCTTATTGTTCATTCAGTGATACATTGTAAACACTACCTGAGTCAAAGACTACCTAAGTTCCCCCACAAGTTTGTTTTTAGCGTTTTTTTTTTCAAGTCAGTGTCCTCTTTGACTAATTAGCTTCTTAAAAATGGAGAATAGGGTGTTTGGTGAACTAAATCTCACTTAGAGCATGAAATATCTGAAGACCTCAGACTCCTGGCTGTCTTCAAGTCCCAGCTAAATTCTTTACTTTTGCAAGGAGCCTTTTTTCCAGTCCCTATTAATGCTAACACTTTCCTCTGAGACTGCCCCAAATATATTCTTCTCTCTCTCTCTCTCTCTCTCTCTCTCTCTCTCTCAATATATAAAAATATATTATACGTTATATAATAATATAAATCTCCATATATAATATATATGTAATTTGCACAATTGTTCACATGTTATCTCCCTTAATTAGGCTGTGGCTGCAAAATCTTTTATGGTAGGACTGTCATTTTATTTTTTTATACCATCTTCAGTGCTTAGGATAGTACCTGTTGCATAGTAGGAGTTTAAGAAATGTTTATTCCCTGAATGGTTGGAGGACTGATCTCCACTTAATACCTCAACTATCTGATTTCATCTGCATCACTTAGACTTAGTAGATATAAGTTATTGTATTAGAGAGATTGTTACATGTTCAAGGTCATACAACTCCCAATCTTAGAGGCTAAATTTGAATCCAGGTCTTTTTTGGCTCCATATTCTGGATTCTACATATGACACTACTGCTTATACTGCGCTAAATAAACAGGCAATAATTCTGAGATATAAGAAAGAGAATCAATGAATTTTATTAAAATTAAAATTAAAAATTTACCTTGTGTCAAAGATTATACTAAATAAGAGGGAAGAGAGAGGAGAGAAAGTCAGAGGCAGAGACAGAGACAGAAATGACAGACAGAGGCAGAGACAGGGACAGAGAGAGACATACACACAACACAGAACAGAAAAGTACCTACTCTCATCCAATCCTAACTTCTTGTTCTAGCTAGAAGTGAGTCAGAAGTGATGAGATTTATACTCCTCTTTGACAGATAGCTAGAAGTAAATTGGTGCCAGAGTTAAATTATTGTATTTTTAAGGAAATTTGATATTAGACAAACAGCACCCTAACAAATAGTTTAATTCTTGCACAGTCTCAATCACACGTCTTTTCATGAGGATTAAGAATAATAATGTCCTCATAGACGTTGGAACTATGATGTGCTATATAAATGACAGCTTTAATTATTTTGAGGTATCTAGATAGTTGTTTACTTTTTCAGTTATGTGTATGTAATAAAATGTAGAATAAATAAATAAATGACTCTGCATAACCATAAAAAACAAACAGCCACTAAGTCATGGTTGGTGGAATTGTATATTGATCTAAACATTTCAGAAAGCAATCTGCAATTATGCCTAAAGAGGTATTAAACCTCCTATACCCTTTGACCCAGCAATACCACTACTAGGTCTATTTCCCAAGATGATTAGGGAAAAAGGAAAAGAACCCATAAGTTCTAAAATATTTATAATGCTCTCTTTGTGGTAGGAAAGAGATGGAAATTGTGATGATGCCCATCATTGGAAATTGCTGTACAAGTTGTGGTATATGATTATGATGGAATACTACTATACTAGAAGAAATGATGAATTCAATGATCTCAGAAAAACATGGATAGACTTGCATGAAATAATAGAGAGCAAAATGAGTAGAACCAAGAGAATGTTCTTTACAGTAACAATAGTATTATTTGAAGAACAGCATTGAGTGACTAAGACATTCTGCCTACTATAAATGCCCAAATTAACTACAAAGGACATTTGAAATAAGATGCTATCTGCATCTAGGGAAAATTGTTACATAGAATTGTATATAAAAAGATTTTACATATGTGTACATGTGTGTCTAATGGTAGTCATATCCAGGGTCAGGGGAGGAAAAAAAGAGGAAAAAAAGAAATTTAAAGGATAATTTTATTATATTTTTAAAAGAAATAATGAGGTGTGCATAATAGATTTGCAGTTTCGTGTGCAATAGTTTTTATTATACCATGTTATGGAAATGCTTTTTTATTATATAAATTAAAACAAAAAAAAAGATTAAGTGGTCAAAACAATAAAAACAAAAACAAAAACAAAAACAGATAAAGACCATTCTGTTGGGTTGCATTCAAAATATGTTAGGGGTTAGGAGATAGGAGCTTGATCTATGGTTTCATTGGTTTAAGGAACTCTTGTGTAAGGAAACATCCTCTGCTAAGGTAGGGCCACACTTTATCAGTAATCACTTTAGAGATTTGCCTAGAGAACTAAAAATCCTCAATTACATACAGAATATGTATCATAAGCAGGGTTTGAATGCACATCTTCTCCTTGAGGTCAACTCTATTCATTGCACCATGAAACTTTTAGAGTTCAAAATATTTTATGGGATTTAAATTAAAATGTGGCCCTTAAAGATCTGCCTCTTTCAAGAGCCAAGAAAAGTACCAAGTAATCAAGAGGAGAGTTGCACAAATGGGAAAGATCAAGAAGGAAAAGGTTAGGATCTTGAGATAGGGCAAATAAGCAAGTCACTTGGTGAGAGGTAGTGAATGGACAAATGTCAGAATGCTGATGAGTCTTTATAACTAGGCAACCCCTAGTTATGTGAGCGTCAGGAGTGACATCTAAGTCATGTTGGTATAATACTTTGTGAAAAACTTAGAGGGATAACAAGAGAAAGGGATTCCCTTCCCACAGCTGGGGCCAGTTTAACTGATCTTGGTGCTTAACTGAGGATGAAAAAAGCCCAAAAACTATGGCTTAGAGGTGACAAGCTTTGGCATGAGACTGATGGAAGGAAAAAATGGCATAACTTCCTGAATGTCAAAATTGAAAGTAGTAACTGGGGAAGAAAGATGACCAAGTCTCTCTCTCTCTCTCTCTTTCTCTCTCTCTCTCTCTCTCTCTCTCTCTCTCTCTCTCTCTCTCTCTCTCTCTCCATCCATTGATTCACTTATGTACCATGTTAATAGACTTCCCCTGAATAAGGGGGAAGTCCTAGTCAAATATTAAATATGTATTGAGATATTTATGATGAGAATGTAATATGTAATTTGACATATGGTTACTGCCTCAAATTGTATATCTTGTAGACATCCTAAACTCAATATTTTCAGAAGCGGACTCGTTATCTTCATTCCTGCCAAACCTTACTTTCTTGCTAATATCCCTATTGCTGTTGAAGGCACTACCATGCCTCCAATCACCAGACTTGCAACTTTGGTGTTATTATTGACTTCTTCATCTCTCCCACTCACCATATCCAATTTGTTTCCAAGGCCAGGGGATTCTAGGTGTCCTTAGGTGGCATGTTGGATCGAAGTTAAGCCTGGAGTGAAGAAGACCTGCGTTCAAAAATGGTCGCAGACACTTATTAATGACACTGGGCAAAGCACAACCTGTCTTCTTGAGGTTTTCCACCTGTAAAATGGGGATAATAATGGTATATACCTGGTAGGGTTGTTGTGGAAATCAAATGAGGGAGTGGTAAAGTGCTTACCACAGTTGCTGGTACGTGTTTTATTTAGTTGATTTCAGGAGTGTCTGACTCTTTGTGACCCCTTTTAGGGTTTTCTTGGCAAAGATTCTGGAGTAGTTTTGCCATTTCCTTCTCCAGTTCATTTTACAGATTAGGAAACTGAGGAAAACAGAGTTAAGTGATTTGCCAAGGGTCATGCTAGTAAATGTCTGAGGCTGGATTTGGACTCAAGTCTTTCTCACAGGCCTGGGACTCTATTCACTGTGCTACCTAGCTGTCCTCCTGGCACATAATAGATACTTAATAAATGCTTGCCCCACTCTCACACTTTCTGCCTTTTTGACATATCTTGTCTATGTCTCCTCTCCTCTGATATTGCCGCTAACCTCACCCAGTCTGTCCTTACCTCATACGCATGCCTTTTCAATAGCCTGCTGGTTGGTTTCTTTGCCTGAAATATTTCTCTACTCCAATTCATCCACTTTTCAGAGGTCATATTGATATTCCTAAAGCACGTATCTATGTCATCCCCTATTCAATAAATGCCAATGCCTCCCTATTATGTCCAGGGTCAAATAAAAATCCTCTGGTGTTCAAAGTCCTTGATAATCTAACCCTTTCATATCTCTTTAGCTTTCTCACACTTTCTCACACTTCCCCTCTTCCACTTCTGTATCTCCCACCTCCAAGTATTCTGCAATTAATGTACACTGATTTCTTTGCTCTTCCTTGCAGAAGAGACTCCATCTCCTGATTGCAAGCATTTTCACAGACTGGCTCCAATATCTGGAACTCTATCCCTCCCCACCTATTCTCAGTAGCTTCTTTAGCTTCCTTCAAGTCTTCACCTGACGTCTCATCTTCTGCAAGAAGCCATTCTTGACCCTTCCTTAATTATGGTGTCTTCTCTCTGAGGCCATCTGCAATTTATCCTGTAGAGACAGAAATAGAGTTAGATAGAGACAGATCCAGAAGGAGAGTAGAAAGGCATAAATATAGATATTATCAGTACATAGTTATCTGCATGCTTTCTTCCCAATTAGAATGTGAGCTTATTGAGAACAGGGGCTGTATTGCTTGTCTTTGTTTCCCTAGAACTTACCATAGTGCCTAGCACACAAAAATTGCTTAAAACTGCTAGTAGACCTGACATCATATTTTTATTTCAATATTATATTATTTTAACTTTTACTTCAAATATATCTTCTTTTTATTATTACAGGTAGGTATAGATCACATTTAGCCCATATTTATTATATTAATGTACTTTAAAAGTTATGTTTTCCATTTAAACGTGGCTTACTCTAGATTCTTAATTAAGGGTGCCTGTTAGCGAGATGTGGATCATGTTTATTAGCTACAAAAAAAAGAAACTTATTAACATATAATGGGAATTGCCTTGAATTATAGTCATATACAGCAGAGTAGTACTTCAGCCTCTCATAAGATAGATGTGTACAAGAGATCAAAACCTTTTTTAAGGGAGAAGTAATTTTAAAATGTTATGATTAATTTTTGAAATGTTATATATAATGCATAAGAATATATCGTAACTATATACTTATGTGTAGATATCTATTGTATGCACTTCAGTGGATTTGTGTTCTCAATTATGGGGATTATGAAATTTGTGCCAACTGTCCACATGGACATTGAGCAAGCACATTTGTGGGAGAAGGTGTCCATCACACTTTATTACTATATTCGATTTCTGCAAATTAATTTAATAAAGAAGAAAGAATAACATTTATTGCTTCTTAAGTACCCTTATTATAGTACATACATGGCCTAGGAATTGGGAGGATTGTCTTTGAGGAATACCTACAAGCATGTTTGTATTACTTTATCAAATTACCTTGTTGTCACCGTGGAAGAAAAACAGCACTGGCTTTGAGAAGAATGGGACAGGTGAAGGGACAAGAGGTGGAAGATAAGGGAGCAAGGTTGTAGCAAGTATCAAGGCATCAAGGCTTAATGAATAAAGTGCTAAGCTTGGAGGTCAAAAGACTTGGAACAAATCTTATCACATGCAGTTACTAGTGGCGTGAACCGAAGGGATTGATTTAAATTGTCTTAGTCTCAGTTCTTCAACTATAAAATGAGAACCTCTAAGATTCTTTAAAACTCTAAATCTCTGATCTTTTTAACCCGTGTGCCTCAGTTTCCTTATCTGTAAAATGAGGAGAATAATAGCACCCACCTGCCAGAGTTGACGTGAAGGTTAAATGGGATAATATTTGTAAAGTGCTTAGCAAGGTGCCAGGCGCATAAAAGGTGCTAAGGAAATGTGAGATATGATGGTGATGATAGTGGTGGTGGTGGTGGTGGTGGTGGTGATGCTGATGTTGATTCTGTAAGGCCTGGCTTATAGAATAATGGTGTGGAGCAGTGTTTTTGATGGATAGGGGCAATAAATTAGGAGAGAAAGCCCCAAGCGGGGAGCCAAGGGCAGCCTCTATACTTCAGACATTGGGGAAGTGGGATTACTGAGGGATTGGGCTGCATGAGAATTCTAAAAGTAGGTTCTATTTGTGTCAAAGATTAAAGATCTACTGATCTTAGTGCATAATTCGTTTGTATTTTAATTCGATTTGTCAACAAACAGGTAAAACTCATCATAGATATTAGCATAACAGGCTAAAATATCTCCATTTTAGTACTTAAAGAATACCACCTAGAATCACTTGTTTCCATGTCATGTATGGCCCAAGGAATAAAATTATCTATTTGATTTATATATCAAAGGGCAGATTTTTAAAAGTAGATTTGGAACAATTTAGAGTATATATAGATCTGTATATATGTAGTAGGGGATGGAGAATTGACTGGCAAGCTGAGATTTTTAGTTGAGGATATAATTCCCTCTGAGCCCTGCAGTCTATGAGCTGACCTCAAGGGTTCTTGAGAGGACACATAGACATTGTGAAAGACAGACTGGGAGTAAGGAGTAGGTATTGTAAGAGCTGAGCAGCAGCAGCAACAGTGGGCAGATAGGCTCTCCAGCTCAACCCTGGGATTTACTAAGCTAAACTAGAAAGAATGGGATAACAACAGCAACAGCAAAAAGAAATTAAAAAGAAGATACCAAAAGAAAAGAAAAGAAAATTTTCAAGGAGAGCTGAGCTGCAACAGAGAAAGGAGAGGCTGAGATAAGCCTATATGTTCCTTCAAGCCTTTTGCCACAGATAATTCAGACCGAAGCTGCAATTGTAATCTTCTCTTCAAAGACTAAGGGGTATTCCCAAAGACTTTTGGATTAGAAACTTTCTTCAATACCATACCCTTGGTTTTATATAAATAATACACTTAGGTGAAACAAGGTGTCAGCATGGTACCATGCGAAAGTTGTAAATTTGTAATCTGAAGTGCCATCTTCACATCCTAGCTCTTCTGTTGCTCCTTGTGACGTCTAGCAAACCATTTAACATCTCTGGGCCTCAGTTTGCTCATATATAAGATACTGAACTTGGATAAAATGACTTCTAAACTTCTTTCACCTCTGAAACTATGATCCTAAAAATCCAGGGAACACTAATGGTATTAACTGAATGAACTCTCTTTACAAAATCCATTTTGGAGGACAGAGAAATAAATGAAAATCTATTTTTCCATGTCATGTAACTCCAAAGGATACTTACTTATTTTCTGAACTCATTGTTCCCTTTTTTTTTTTTTGCCAAAAGTAGAATATATCCAGTTTCCAAAGTAGAACTGCATGTAATTGGATTCCATTTGGCAGAGAATGGATTCGTAGGATTCTACAGACTTGTGCTACAGTAAAATGTAAGAACTATGTTTTAGTTTTGGGTTGTTTTATTTCATAGTTGTGGCTTGTTTAAAATGAAGAGCAGCATGTCATACTGGATAAAGAGTTGACCTCAGATCCAGGAACACATGGGTTAAAGTTCTGCCCCTAACAAATAGTGGTTGTGTTACCTTGGGAAAGCAACTTTAACTATCTTTGATAACTAGATAGCTAAGAAATAACTTGTGGATAAAGTAATGATCAGGATGAGTAGAGTGAATTTTTACAACCATGTTTTCCATTGATCAAAAATGATAAACAAATGAGTAAATATAAAGATAAATAAATAAATGAAAAAATTAATGGGTAAATAAATGAATTAATAAATAATTAGATCAATAAATTTAATAATAAATACATGAATAAATAAATGAAAAAGATAAATAAGAAAACAAAATGATTATAAATAAAAATACAAAATTAACAAATAGAAAAAATGAATACTTATAAACTTATAATTAAATACACAAAAATAAATAAGTTAAAAAACCAAACAAACAAATGAATGGATTAATGAAGAAATGAATGAAACTGCCCATCTGAAGTTTTGAAGCATCACAGTAGGTAAACATTTTGCTGGAAAATGATATTGGTTGTTACCCTGGGCTGATACCAATCAACTCTTAGCGAACAACATATATAAGACAGAAGCTAAATTTCATTTATTTGTTTAGTGAAATAGTTTTGCATTCAGAAATTTCTGGAAAGAAAATAATTATATAAAGTAAAGAGTATGGAGAGTCAAAAACTTTGGCTATGTGTATATCTATGGCTAAATCAGTGTGTATCTATCTATGTATCTGTATACCTATCTATAGCATCAATATCCATATTTATAGCTATATACATACACATATACACACATGTGGACACATAAATATAGATGCACCTGCACACATATGCATACACTTATGTGCACATACTTGTACAAATATACCAAATATAAGTTTATATATATACATTATATATATAAATGTGTATATGCCTATATGTATGACTTTATATGTAAATTATTTTCATATGTGTTTATATGGTTTTTTTGCATATGACACATATCTGTCATAATATCCAAGTAAGTAATAAGCTGAATTTTGGTCAAGTTACTGCTTGGTGATTTCTCTAGACTGACTCAACTCATGTAATTTATGTAATCAAACCATCATCTAATTCCTTGACTTTAACACAATGTTATTAAGCTATTAGAACTTTTCATAAACATTTGGCCTAGTATATGAACTTGTCTAAGTGACTGGAGGAAAAAAAAAAGAAAAAAAATGATGTAATTTCCCTTTTTAATTTGCTCCTTGCTTATGCTTATTTCCTGAATATGATTTGAATTGGATGTACCATGGTTCTGTAATTGCATCTGGGCACATCTTCCAGAGGCTGGTGTAGCTTGTATGTCCAGAGGGGCCAACCTGGATTTTGAAGGACTTCAAGTCAATGTCACAATTTGTTGTTAGGTTCCAGTCTTGCCCGACTTCATGTGACCTCATTTGGAGTTTTCTTGGCACAGACACTAGAGTTGGTTTGCCATTTCATTCTCCAGATCATTTTCACAGAAGGAGACTGACGCAAACAGGGTTAAGTGATTTGCCCAGAGTCACATAGCTAGTAAGTATCTGAGGTCAGGTTTGAAGTGAGGAAAATGAATCTTCCTGACTCTAGGCCCAACACTCTATCTACTGTGCCACCTAGATGCTAATCCCGAAAATAGATTTGGCTAAAACAACTAAGGATATTTAACTTCCAGAAGAGAAGACTGATGGGGCATTAACCTATTTTCATAACATCGTTCAAATTCAATCCCTTCTCTCTGCTAACACATTTATAATACCAGGTCAGATCCTCATCTCCCCTTTTTGGATTATTGCCATAGTCTCCTAATTAGTCTCCCTGATTTTCAGTCTTTCATCTCTACAATCTCCCAAATTTGTTGTCCTCAGACACATGTCTGAGCATGCTATTCCTTGGGTTAAGACTTCAGTAGTCTCTCTTTGCCTCTAAAATAAAAGACAGAATCTCATATTTAGCATACCCATTCCTCCCTCATTTTTAGAAAATTGGGAGAGGGAACATTGCATATACTGTCAGATGTGGTGGATTTTGCTTAATGACTTTCATTTAAAAATAATTGTTACAATGAATGACACTGGCTAAGGGATGGGTAGATTTAAGAAATTAAGTCAATGGTAAAACAAAAATCAACAGAAAATAAAGCACCTGCTATAAAAACAAACAAAAACATGATGAGGAAAAGAAAAAAATAAGAGAATCTGTTCTACTATGGTGGAAGAGAAAAGAATAAGACAAATGGTCCTTTCTAGTAATCTATAGCTGATAAGTGCAAGTATTGTTCAGATGATTTCTAATCTATATCTACAGCCCCCATATACCTGTATTTTTCACTATATATTATCAAACAGCTATATAAAAGTTACCAATTGACAGTCCCATATCACCAGTTACTGGATAGCTATTTACAACCATATCAAGCTGGTAGCAGACAATGATTCTTATGCATCTACTCAATAATTCCTGGGACATTTGGGCAGCTGACCCTGCTGTTTCCCTTAAAGAGCCGTATCTTGACCACAGACCCTACTTTCTTCTCTGGAAGAGTGAATATTCTCCAATTAATTAGAATTACACCCTAGGGTTGGTCTTGATTAACCAGTCAATGAGTGAGTGTAAACTCCTATGCAATACAAACTTCCCATCTATCCATATTAGGAATCTTGGTTTTCAGGAAGAGCACAACAATGGACTGTTATAGAAGTTCAATTATAATTAAAACAACAGCAACAACAACAACAACAACAATAACAACAATAACAACAAACCCTGTCATCACTATTGGTCACTCACGTATTTGAGTTATATTACTCTCATAAACTCGAAGTCTTTTTAGGAAAGGGCTGTTTCACATTTGCCTTCCTATCCCTAGTACCTAGCACAGTGCCATGTAATAATAGGTACTTTGTGTGTGTGTGTGTGTGTGTGTGTGTGTGTGTGTGTGTTCCTTTCATCCATCCATGCATTCTTTCGCCTCAAATTTAACATGTCAAAACCAGAATTTATTGTTTCCCTCACATGGTACTGAATATACCATCTCCTTCAAACTTTCCTATTTCTGTTAAGAGAATCACCATCTTTCAAGTCACCTAGGTTTAAAACCTCCGCATCATTTTCAGGCTATTCTTTCTTCTTCATTTTCCCTAAACAATCAGTTGCCAAGTCTTATTGAATGTAGCCCCACAATATATTTTATCTCTCTCCTTTTCTACAATGACATGACCCCTCACCTAATCGAATCCCTAATCACCTCTTGCCTGACTGTTGAGACAGATGATCTGCTATCGGTAATCTCAGCTTCCACCTTCTCCTCTTGCTTATCCATTCTTCACAAAACTGAAAGAATTACTTCCCTTAAACAAGATTCTTACCCCTATCTCAAGATTCAATGTGTCCCTATTTCCTCCAAGACAAAACACAAACTTCTCATATTTGGTTTTAAAACCATTCACAATCTCATTTCAAGCTGTATTTCCAGAACTCACTTTTACCCACTCCGCATTCTAGTCAAATAATCCTACTTGCTATTCTTCAAAACTGGAGATACTTTTCCATCTCTTTTCTTTTGCACAGACTCTTATCTGTGCTTCAATGCACCCCTGCTCCATCTCTGCTCCTTAGAATCTGACTTCCTCTGTGAATTATTTCTCTATCCTTCCAATCATTATTACTCTCTCCCTCTTCACATAATCATGTGTACATCTACATACACATCATTTGTGCCAAGGCAATGTACATTCCTCAAGAGCCAACTATTTGCTCTTTCTCCTTTATATTCCTAGAGCCTTGAATGATGCTTTGCATTTAGGATGAGCTTTATAGGTAGTTCTTGGATTAAATAAGTAGAAATTAATAGTACTCTGGAGGCATTCAAATGTGGAGGAAGAAAGAAGAGGAGATTGTTGTGTCTGAGTGACTGAAGATATAATGGAGTCGTTAACAGAAATGGGCAACTCAAGAAAGGTAGGAGACTTTTTGGAGATAGGTGACAAGTTGGATTTGATATATGGTGACTTTCACTACCAGGGCCTCTGTAACTTAGCCTGTTAACAAGGTTTTCTTAAAATATTAAGTGGGACTGTGTGTGTGTTGACCTAGAAAAAGAAAGAACATCTAAAAATAATGAAAAAAAATAGTATTTTATGGATTTACCTTAGACCAGTCCCTTGGCAAGCCAGTTCAGTAAATAATTCCTATATACTCATTGGCACCCAGAACGCTTAATGAAATATTAAAGAAGGTTCATAAATATGACAGTTCAAACTGTCAAGAACTTGAGCTATTGTCACTACAATTTGAGTACATCTCTTCTGCTACTTCATTCATTTTCTTTGGTCTACAGAATAAAAATCCAGGGTCCTATGAGACGGAACATGCAATCAGTTTGGTCATAAAGCCCCCCTCAGCTGCTAAAAGTGAGGATAGATACAGAGTTCATTTTGTGGGATATGAAATAAAGACATTGTTCTATCTTTTTCATCACACGAGGCATTGCAGAAAAAATAGCCTCACTAGAAGAGCATAACATATCTACCAAATCTGCAACTGATGAGGCTTTAGGAGATGGAAAAGCTTAAATTATGTCAGTGCTTTGCCTGATGGTAGAGGGTTATTTCTTTAGTACATTCATCTCTAGTGCTTTTCTATAGTTCATTTTCAGTGACTGGTGTGATCTAAACTTCCATCCTTTAGAACTTTGGTGGTTCTATATTTTGAGAGATTTCATTAAATGAGATTCTCTCTGTCGTAGCTTAACTTGTCCCATTCTGGAATCTGACTATATCCTGTACTATTTTTCTCAGGACAGTATAATTTGCTTGTAATAATACCCTTGATAAAGAGAGCCATTTGTATGATGAGTGGAGATTCAAATCAAAAGGTGTTTATCTGGTGTTTAAATAATAATTCTATGTAACTACCATTCTTGCCCCAGCAACATTATTTCACTTTAAAGTCATGAACTCAATTAATATTAGGGAATGAATGTAGCCAAATAGAAGCTTCCCTCCTCCTTGTTATTCTCTCCTTCCCTTCTCACTCACCACTACGACAGAAAGCTCCATCCCCAACAGAACTGAGATTAAAAGACACTTGTCTTTCTAGACTACAAAATCACCAAATATCAGAGACCTCAGAGGCCACCAACCCCACAGTACATTTGAACAACAATTCTGTCTACATCATTTAATTGAAGTCCTTCAATGAAAAGGAATCCACTCCTCCTGACATGGTACATTTCCCTTTGGGGCAGTTCTAATTGGGAGTAAATTAGCTATTACATTGTGGGGAAATATCCTCCTCTGAGGTGGCCACATTATCCCTCATTTTGGATCTTGGGAACATTCAAAATATGCTAATACCTTTCTACATGACAGCTTTGCCATTTTCAAAAATGCCCCGCCTTCCCAACATCTGATACTTATATGACCTGGACTTCAGACACACGCTTATTTTGGTTTTTCCTTGTCAGATACAATCCAAATTATCAGAGTACTTGCTGAAATGTGGTGTATCAAACATGATGTGAATAGAACAAAGTTCAGAGGCACTGTCACTTCCCTAGTCCTGGACACTATGCCTTGCTAAATGAAGCCTTGATTCTATTATCTATATTAACTGCCATTTTAGATGGTGGATTCATATTGAGCTTTTAATGTCCTGAAACTCTCAGTTCTTTCTCATGTGAAATCCTAAACAGTCACAAATCCTTCATTCCTTATTTTATTACAATTGGTTTTGAATCTAACTATAGGAATCTACATTTACCTTTATTCAGTTTCATCTTTCATTATTTATTTATTTATTTTTAAAGATTAGGTTCATCATTCATACTTATTGAGATAGCATTGATTCCCTATTCTATTATCCAGCATGTAATCTGTATCTCCTAGTTTTGTTCCTTTTGCAAGTTTAATAAGCATGCTATATATTGCCTCTAGGATAAAACAAAAAACTATTTTTTTTTATATTTAAATGCCTTCTGAATTTAGATCCAACCTATTTTTTCAGACTGATGTCACATCATTCCCTCTCACCCAATCTAAAATACAGGATAATTTGGTTGAACAGATTGCTATGCCTTATAAACAACACCACAATTCCGTCTTCAACCCAAAGTTTTGGAACCCTTAGCATCTTTCTAAGACAATTCAGGAACCACCCTCTATCAAAGTATAGTAAAGAAAACTGAGAATGGCAAAGTTAAACATTGTCTGAGCTAAAAAGAGGATTTAAAAGAAGGAACCTCTGAAACAAACACAACTATTGTGAAAGCTGATTGCAAAACAAGCAAGAACTGGGGAGTGGTTAGCAAGAAGAGAGACAAGACCCTATGTACATGGGTTTAGGTTGAGAAGGGGAAAGACAGGAAGTTTACTGTGAAAAGTTGATCCAAGAAAAATAAAATGAGGGTCCTTATTTTTTTTTATGTTGTATGATAAAGAAAGAAATACTCCAACAGGCTTTGGAAGAGAGAAAGCAAATGAAAAAAAGGAAATCACAACCATAAATGGGATCAATCATCCACAAAACAGTGACAAAAGTATTTAAAAACAAAAATCCACCCATTTTGTAAATATAACACATTTAGTTAAAACATGAAGATTCAGGAAGAGATCAAATGAGGCATTGAAATAGATTTTATTATACTTTGGCCTGATCCCCCTAAAAATATGTAGAACTAGTCATGGAAATAAAATTTAATATGGTCACCAAAGATAGTCAGCTATGATATGCATGGCTATGCTTTGCTTAAAGACTCTATAAAGTATGAAAAAAATGGAAAGAGGTTGGTGGTCCAGTCCTATGATTTGATTACTATTGATTACTATTGGGAACTATGCATTAATACCTTCCCTTTGGTGTGCAGATAATCAGCTTTTCTGATGCTATTTTAAAGAGTTGCCTAGGGGGCAGCTAGGTGGTGCAGTGGGTACAGCACCAGCCCTGGAGTTAGGAGGATCTGAGTTCAAATTTGGCCTCAGATACTTCACACTAGCTGTGTGACCCTAGACAAGTCCCTAAAACCCAATTGCCTTACCAAAAAAAAATGCCTAAACCAACAAGAGGGAAAAGACTTAGTCTATTTCACAAGGTATTCCTGATTCTGAGGTCCTCTCTTTAGCCATTATTTCCTGTTGACTCAGGATCAATATTAAATGTACCAAATAGTAGAGTAGAAGAAAAGATACTTAAATAGAAGGGAGTCCTAGATAGATCAATATATATGTATATGTGTGTGTGCGCACACACACACTTGTGTATATGTACACATACACATGTATATGTATGTATACACGTGTACACATATATGTATACATACGTATGTGTATGTGTGTAACATTGGCATGCCTTATTCAAATTTAGGATTAACAAACTTTTTTTTAAATAACTTAAAAGGATGTAAGGAAAACAATATATGTTTGAGCTTTGACAATTATTGAAATGCAATTTCTAGGATCCTAGTTTTTCAACTTTATATGGCATCCTAAAAAATTATAAATAAATGAAGAAAGACAGAAATAGGCAATACTTTTATAGGTCAAAAAGCAAGGAACATTTCAATCAATAATAAAAATATGAACAAAGGATAGAAGTATAATGTAGTCAAACTATAGGTTTCTTAATATTGAGTTGAACAGCCCATAAAAACAAACAAAAAAAGAAATTCTAACTATGAGACAGCAAACACAAATTGAAGGATGAAGGTAAAGAAATCTTTAGAAGTAAAATGCAACTTTGAATACTTATATTATCAATATAAAAAGAGAGACAAGACTAATGAGCTGAATATGAACTAATGAAATAAAAAAATAAACACATTCATAATTCCCAAACTAGAACAGAAGTAGAAGATTTGAAAATAATTGTACCTCATTATGAATCTAAATGTTTAAATAGCTTTAAGATAAAATTGAAAAGTAAAATTATTGAGTTGACAAAATAAAAGGAAAGTAGAAAAAAATGAAATAATAAAAATTGTCATAAATTAGTATTTCAAAATCATGAAAAAATCTGAATGGCAAATAAAATGAACCATTATTTAGAAAAGGGAAAGTAATAATCATGTTTAAAGTACCTAATATGTACCAAGCACTATGATAAGCCTTTTTTACGAATATTATCTCAATTTTAAAATTTCGCAACAGCTCTGAGAGGCAATATCAAGATTAACAAAACTGTAAAATGTAATTCTAAACAATCACATCTCAGCTGTAGAAAGTAATCAAACCTAGATGGATTTTTTTGGGGTGGTGAGGTGGTTTGGGTTAAGTGACTTGCCCAGGATCACACAGCTAGGAAGTGTCAAGTGTTTAGTCTAAGAACAGATTTGAACTCAGGTCCTCCTGAATCCAGGCCAGTTCTCTAACCACTGTGCCACCTAGCTGCCCCCTTAGATGAAATTTCTTAAATGGGAATAATGGGAAATTAATCCATATGAATTTTAAAAGAATACAATCAAAAGTTAAAAGACCAAGTAACTGCTATGCAGTATAATTTTTTTATGAAAGAAAAATAACAGGTGTGTTTTTAAACATCTTCCCACCAAGAGATACATATACTACTGATGCACCAATCAGGGAACAATAGAAGCTTTAAATCAATGATACTTATGAATATTAATACAAATGTAAAAATAAAATATTACTACATATATTAGATCAATAGCATGAATAAAATATTTATTTGACTGACAAAACAAAAATGTAATACATACCACGATATTGTGATAACATTTTGAAATTGCAAATAGAAGGTTGTTGATGTAGTAGATCTCAGAAGACACATATTTATGGCTGTATCTGTATATCTCTGAACACGGTGTGCTAGTAAATGTTTAACAATTGACTCTGAAAAAGTGGAATATTTATAGGACATACTTTAAAGCTTAATCTGCATTGTTATAATTTCCTCTAAAACTTTCTTCAGCCTAGACAATCCACAAAAGAGTAAAATAAGTTCTAAATTTTGGCATTTGCTAATTTTATGAGGAATAAATGCTTACACTGAAAATTTAACAATTGGTTTTCAAGAGCTGTTTGTTGACTACATCTGTGCCTGGGAATCATATTTCCCAGTCTATGGGAATGAATAAGTTCACCAAGTGAGTGTAATAAAAGAAAAGAGAAAAGAGCTCAGGACAGAACCTTGGGATATGCTCTCAATTAAGAGCCCAGGTATATCGTACAAGTATTGATTAATTAGTAACCATGTGACAGGCAATGTGCTAAGTACTGAGGGTAAGAAGAAAGGCAAAAACACCCTCACTATCTTCAAGGAGTTCACACTCTAATGGGAGAAAACAAACAAACAAAAAATACACATACAAATATGCTTAATGTAAAAGGAATGTAATTTCAAAGGGAAAGAATGAGCAATGTGTATCTGTGTGTGTGTGTGTGTGTGTGTGTGTGCACATGCCTGGGTCTGTGTGTTTCCATGTGTGCTGGGAGAAATCTGGAAAAAGCCTGTAGTGTAAGTTCCAATTTCAGCTGAATCTTGAAGGAACCAGGGAAGATAGGAGAAACATGAGAGTAGGGGGAACATGCTAGGCACATTGTGTCTCTATGCAAAGGCCCTAAACTGAAGAGATAGACTGTTGTGTGTGAGTAACAGTAAGAAGGCCAGTGTCATTGGGTCATATGGTAACATAAAGTATATTGTAAGAAGACTGAAAAGGTAGGACAAGGCCAAATTGTGAAGGGCTTTCAAATTCAGATTGGATGTCATATTTGATCCTAGAGGAATAAAGTTTAATGAGTAGGAGAGTGACATGGTCAGTTCTGTTTTCGGAAAGTTATTTTGGCAAGTGAGTGGAGAATGACTTAGAATGAGGAAAGCCTTGATACAGAGAGATTAACATAAAAGGTCTTCTAACAGCCCAGGCATGAGGTGATAAGGTAACAATAATCACAGTAAATTCAAGAGCCTGTAACTTTAGCAATGGGATAACTAATCTTCTCTAGCAAAACATAAACTCATTTAGGACAGGAGCTGTGTAGGTTTTGTCTTTTAATCTTCAGACTTAGTGTGATACCTTATACTTGAAAGACACTTAATAAGTATGTATTGCATTGAATAGAATGGTGATGAGATGAATTGAATTGAAGTGAATGAGGATCTCATTGTTAAAAGGAATTCTGTGAGGCCAAGCATATCAACTAAAGTATTGGACTTTCTCATAAAAGCCTCTGTGTTATTATGCTACATATATGAATGTGCAAAGTTTCAGAGTCCAAATGGGGAGGAAAAAAAAAAAGGTTCATCTATATTGGCCTTGTTCAAACTGTATAAATTTTTTAAAAATAATGACTTCTTAGGGGAAAATTCATAGATACCATGCTATTCAATTTAGATTCAATGTATGTTTTAGTCTATTCAGAAGATTTGATATCAAGTGCTCGGGAATACTAACATTTTATCTTTGCAAGGTTATAGCTAAAATATATATTTTTTTCTTTTTTCAAATTGAGCTGTTGAGCTTTGAATCACAGATGTTTCTATGCATGATGTCTAGGGTTCTCTTAAAAAATAATTTTAAAACGATGTTGATGTAGTAAAAAATATCCCAGTTTCCAAAGCAAAGGTCTCAAAGCACAGAGTGCAGTTAGGTCAAGGGTCAGTGAAAAATATGGATTGGATTATATGTTTTCTTAAAGTGCTGCAGGCTTTAAATGACTTTCTAAATAATTCACTCCTACCATTCATATTTAAGGACAGGCCCAAGATTTTTTTGTTGTTGTTTTTTCCCTCCTTGTGAGCACAAATTGGTTAGCAATGTCTTTACTTATGAATGTTGATTTTTTTTTAGCTTTAATAAACAAAGATGTGCTTAAAACATAATGCTTTAACATTATTTTCATTGAGTGCTATTAAGAATTTTAAATAACTAATTACTACTGGTATGCAAATTTAGTGAAACCCAATTAAATAGATATCAGATCTATGGATCAGCCAGCTAAACAAATGCTTTCTATCAGCCATAGACATCCTAGGTTTGTAGGGAAAGCTGTTTAAACAAATGGATGATAAAAGATTAAGTGTATCCAATAAGGAATCCCCATAAGGATTGAGTGCTGGAATTCAGTGATTATATTTGCCTTATAAATGTGGTAATACTTTGTTTCAGTTCTTCAAAGGATTAAAATAATATTATCCCAAATAAATATTCTCCCCAATTGATAAGCTGAAAGCAACAGCAGGAGATTTTGTTTCAAGGGAGTGGAATAACACAATGCACTAGGGAAAGTACTATTGGAAACCATAGGATCTGGGCTCAAAACCCAGTTCTGCTGTTTACTCCTTAGGATACTTTGGGCTGCTTAAAACTCTCAGGGCTTCAATTTTCTCCTTTTTAAATGAAGGGGATTGGACTTTGAGATGTTATCCTATGAGGTTAAGGAGAAAAGTTGCTTAGGGTTGGCAAAGTTGCTATATTCATGCATATGGATATCTGACACATGGAAGAGATTTTTGATTCATTCTGCCGGCTCCCAGAAGGCAAAACCAGGAACAAAGTGTGCAAATTGTGGAGGGGGCAGATTTCAGCTTGATTTAAGGAGAAACTTAACAACAGAGCTATCAAAAACTAGAATGAGTTGTTTTGAGATGAGTCCTGTGGCTGACACTGGAAATCTGCAAAGGGAAGCCTGTATGTTCATACATATTGGGGAGGTGGGAGAATCAACTCTTATGAATATATGGTTCAGACTAGATAGTCTATGAGATATTTTACAGCTCTGAGATCCTATGAATTTATAATTCTTTCACACCATTCTTATTAACCCGTTGAATGGCTAGATCATACCCTATATTAAGAGAAGCAGTGTGGGCTAATCACAGGGGTGAGGATGGTTTCATAATCACAGGACCTGGGTCTAAAATCACACTCTCTACTTCATTGTTCCCTTGGGCAAGTCACCTAATAGTTATTGGCTTCAGTTCTATCATCTTTAACATAACACCACTGAACTAAGTGATCTTTAAGATTCTAAGGTTGCAGCTCTAAATCTATATTCTTAATATATGCAATATTAAAGATTTCTACTTTATATCATAACAAAGCGAAGATCTATACAACTTGTGTGTGTGTGTATGATCAAGAAAACTGTTTTATGCCACAAAGTATGAAATTAATAAAAATGGAAAATAAAAAGATAATAACAACAGCAATAATGATGATGATGATGATGATATAATAATAATAATAATAATAATTATTATTATTATTATTATTATAGGACAACACCCAAGAAAGTGATTATAAAATCTCAGCTACCGAAGATATTTAACTAGCCAGATTTCATTGATGTGCTGTAAGGCTTTGTCAACTAAAGCTTCTCCCTCTCACCCCACCTTAAACTGATTCTCCATTTTGTCTTCTTTTCTCAAAGGCACACAGCAGGAGCCACTATCTACAGACAGAAAACAGGATCTTGCTGTAGGCATGGGTATAAAAGAAAAAGACATTGATTAAAGGGGGGGGAAAAAAGCAGACCACTGTGACCATTTGATCTTAAAATTATTGATCTTGTCTATCAGTTACCGACACAGAGTGCCCATTTAAATCGGTAATAACTATTCATGTTCCCACCATAAACCTGAGCATTTTAAAAGTTCAAGAAATCCATAGGATAATGTGATTTGGTGTTAATTTCACAGGGAGGACCTGCAGTAGATAAGTCAGTAAATGTTTTACTTTACTGGAACAGGACCTCCAGAGAATCCTTTGAAATTTTAAAGCCATTCAGCCAGGATCCTGACTCTTCCTTGGCAGACCCCAAGGTAGAAGGTGTTATTGAGTAATTGACCTTACATGTACCTTTTCTAAAGGGAAAAATGGGAGATAGTGTCAGTGGATAGGTAGAGTTAGGTGCTTGACAGGGTAATTGATAGAACTAAGTTCCTCAAGGACAGGGATTTCTATTTCTGTATGGATCCCTAGTACCTGGCTAATACTGATTGATTGATGGATTAATAGGTTGATTGAATGGTTTATTTAAAAAAATAACTGGCTTATATAAAAATAATCTTTGCCTCATTAAAAAAAAATAACATGTGTAACAGCAGGGAAAGGGCCAAGTAAACTGGTCCTCAAAAAGATCCTGGCCACAGTTACTTGAAGTTTTAATATGCAGATTCTCAGCATAGATGTCTGATACATAGGGATTGCCAATAGACTTTGTTCTACTACTCCTACTACCTGAGATCCAAACAATGGATAGAATTTTTGTATCATAAAAAAAAAAAACCTTCTAAAACAAATTGTTGTGTCTTTTTCTCAAGTAATCTACTGTCATTAACAATATCACAGTAATAGCTAGTATTTATGTAGTGATTTAAAATTTGCAAAATGTTTTACATATATGATGTCATTTGATCCTCTCAAGCATCCTGGGAGGTAGGTACTATTATTTCCTCATTTGTAGATAAGAAAATTGAGGCAGAGAAAAGTTAAATGACTTGTCAAGGGTCACACAGGTAGTAGGTATCGGAGACAGAATCAGAACTCCAGTCTTCTTGTTTCCACGCCAGCATTATTTTTACTGCTTAATCTCACTATTAGAAAGAGCAAGATGGAAAGTGTGGTCTATTGCAGCGGTATCAAAGAGAAATGGGGCCTTTCAAAACATACATAAGCATTCTTAGGGGCTGCGTATTAACTTAAAAAAACATATTTTTATATATATATATATATATACACACATATACATACATATACATATACACATACATGCACACACATATGTATATATATATATATGTATGTAATCATAGATTCATTGTGTTAAATGTTTCCTAATTAAATTCTAATCTGCTTTGTTGTATTTTGGAATAATGTGGCCCATATGTGCCCTTTGATTCATGTGTTTGATCCTTTTTGTATTGTGGATAGATAATTGGTTGTAGTTCAACTGCTGTCTCTGACACCACGGATTAATGATAACCCTGGTAAGTCATTTCTCAGTGTCCCAGATAACTGTCGAAAAATATAAGTTACAAGGGGCAGCTAGGTGGCCCAGTGGATAGAGCACCAGCCCTGAAGTCAGAAGGACCTGAGTTCAAATCTGGCCTCAGACCAAACACTTAACACTTACAAGCTGTGTGGCCCTGGGCAAGTCACTTAACTCCAACTGCCTAAAAAATAAAAAAAAATTAAAAAACTATAAGTTACAGAATGGATACTACTACATTGCGAGGAGTTCCTACAATGAAGATGTCACAGAACTAGCCTTATCTCATTAAAAATGCAGAATGGCTACTAGAGAATAAGGCAGATTTAGCATCAGATGATGTGGATTTAGACTTCATCTCTACCACTTATTGTGTGAAGTTGGTCTAGTAATTTCATTTCACTGACCCTCAGTTTCTTTCTCCTTAAAATGAGAAGTTTAGATTATATCATATTTAGGATGCTTCATAATGTGTAAGGGCTTTAGGAATTACCTAATCAGACCCATGCTTAAAAAAGTCTCTAGCTTGAAGACCTACCAGGAGGGAGGAATCACTCCTTCCCTAAATAGTGTAATCAACTCTTGGACACTTGGAATTGCTAAGGAGTTTCGTTTATGTTATTATTTGTTGCTTCATTCTTCCCCTAATCTCAGGTGTAAATCTGCCAGTATCATCCAGTGCTTCTACTTCTGTCTTCTAGGAATAAGCAGAACAAATTTAATCATGCTTCCACGTGACATGATGCTCTCCTCCAAATCTGAAAATGTGATTCTCAATTGTAATTCACTTGCTATAGGCTGTTTATTCTCCCTTTTTGAGGGATTTATCTTCCCTCCCATTAGAGATCTTTGCATTCCTTATTCTCACAAGAGGTGGAATGGAATAGTATTAATAAATGGATAGCCTTGGGGTCAGAAAAACCTGGGTTAGAACCTAAATCAATAAACAAACATTCATAAAGTACCAACCGTGTGCCAGGCTTTGCAGATACAGTGTCAAAAATGAAGCCATCTATGGCCTTAAAAAGTTGAAGTACACAAGTAATTCTTTAATATCTAAGTTACAAGCTAGCTGATGTTCTTCATCCAGAGAAATAATTTCCACACTGGGAATTCTCAATATCTATGAATTGAAAGGTCCAAATATCTCTCCCCACTCCACCCCCTCTCAAAAAATTGCTATTGTTAGCACCTTGTAACTGACAAATTTAAAACCAAATAAATCTGTTCCAGGGTAAGTAGGGAAACACATGTGTATCCCACACAGGTAGAACAAGAAATGTCTTTCAAGAAGCCTTGATTCAGTGCTCCCACATATTGTTATTACAACAGAAATATGCAATCCCTAGAACTCTTCACCTTCCATAATAAATGGATATTTATAAGTACCATTAGTCCCGGGTTCTGGGAAGTTTCACAGACAGCTAAGGGCATATTTAGCCCATGTGTTTCTCCCATTTTCTTTGTGTTTCCCAGTACTGTGGCCCATGTAAAAATGAGTCATTCTTTTATTTCAGTGGAAGTGATGTGGTCTAAGGGTTAGAACTGATACATATTCATATTCATTCAGATCCTTGTTTCATTTTGCCCTAGTCCTGCTCAGATCTTCAGGATTACTATTAATATTGTGATTCAGAAGGTAAATTGTGTAAGGGACCAAGTAAACTTGTAATGGCAGGTCTCTAGACTTGAAATACTTTTAAAATGTCTACTTTATTATCTATTTTCTTGAAATTGTAAAGCAACCTTTCATGATTAATTTGCATTTATAGATTTTCCTTTTCCTCCTGATAAATGTCACTCATCCTGTGAGGTAAGTATTATTCACTACTATATAGGGAAAGAAAGGGGAAAGACAAAATTCACACTCTAGCTTCTTACCTGCATGAGCAACTTAGTTTAGAGTAGACAAAGCTGGGGACAGTGAGGCATGGTAACTGACTTCAGGCATTTCATATGGAAGGAAATTTATACCTGATATGTTTGATGCCAGAGCACAGGACCAGGAGTAATGGGCAGAGATTACAAAGAAGAAAATTTAGGTATGCTTTAAAAAAAAACCTTTCTAACAAATAGATCTATATTAAAGAAGTAGAATGTTTGGCTTCTCAGTCAATAAACATTTGTTGAGCACTAATATGTGTCTGGTCCTCTGCTAAGTACTGGGGATATAAAGAAAGGATTTTAACTGTGACTTGAAGGAAGTCAGCAAAGCCGGAAGGCAGAGATAAGGAGACAAGAGTATTCCAGGCAAGGGGAACTGTAAATGAAAGTACCTGGAGTATGGGGATGGAGTGACTTATTTTAGGAACAAAAAGGAAGCCAATGTCATTGAATTAGAGTCTGTGGCAGGGGTACAGGGAGTAGAGTTAAATGGATGTAAAGTATAAGAAGACTAGAGAGGCAGGAGGAGAGTAGGTTGTGAAGGACTTTGAAAATGAAACAGAATTGTATGTTTTATTCTGGAGTTGGTAGTAAGCTACTGAAATTTAGGGAGAAGGACATTATCAGGCTTGTGAATTAGGATGATACTGGAAACTGAGTAGATTAGAGTGAAAAGAGATTTAAATCATGGAGAGGAGACAAACCATCAAGCTATAGCAATAGTCCAAGTGTGAGATGATTAGAACCTGTACTGGGTGGTGGCAATATTCAAGCAAAGAAGGGGACATTTGCAAGAGATTTTACCAAGGGAGAAACAAGACGACTTGACAAAAGATTGGAATTTGGGAGTAAGAGAGTGTATTAGCAGAGGAAGACATCTAGATCATGAGCCTGGAAGACTGGGTGGGTGGTGATGTTCTCAGCAGTAAGAAGGAAATTTGGAAGTGGGGAGATTTTGTGACAAAAGATAATGAATTCAATCTTGGAAATATTTTATTTAAGATGCCTACATTACATGGCGTCTGGGTGGTGCAGTGGATAGAGCTCTGGGCTTGGAATCAGGAAGACTAATTTTCATGAGTTCAAATCTCACCTCAGACACTTACTGGATATGTAACCCTGGGCAAGTCACCTAACCCTGTTTGCCTCGTTTCCTCATCTCTAAAATGAGCTGTCAAAGGAAATGGTAAACTCTAATATCCTTGCCAAGAAAACTCCAGATGCAGTCATAAAGGGTCAGACACCACTAAAACAACTGAATGGCTTCATTTTGAGATGTCTAATTAATTAGAGGTAGGAGATTTGAGTCTGGTGGTTAGAAGAGAGGTTAGGGATGTATAAGTAAATCATCTTCCGTCAAAGGCTAGATGATTATTGGGTGCACTGCAGTAATTGCCTCTGGGGTCATCTTTAAATGTGAAATCAGATACTTTGGTGATTCTGATTCAGATCAAAGAAGGAATGTATTTTCTACTGATAAGAATGACACATTTTGGGTTCATGTGGTAACACCAGATGCAACTTCCCACATGGAAAACATTCTGCTCTCAGTTACCTCAAATCATATCTGGGGTCCATCCCCAGTGATGCTGCGATTGAGCTTTGAGAGTCTTAGAAAATGACACTGTGACAACTTATTTGTTCTTGGACTTGAATTTCTGTAGAATTTCTTCCAGAGTTCTTCCTTCCTGATCAGGGTAGTCCATCCTATATGCTAAGGATGAAGCATTATAACCTCTGGAATGTGAAGCAAAGATTCAATGGCACACACTATTCTTGGAGTGAAATATTACCCTGGGGAGGTCATTTAGACTTTGAGTCTCAGTTCCCTCATTTTTTTTAAGGGAAATAGATATTTACATTACATAGCTGACAAGTTTTTAATAATGTAGCAGAAATGAATCATTAGACCACTTATTCTTGAGCCTATGACTGTGTGTGTGTGTGTGTGTGTGTGTGTGTGTGTGTGTGTGTGTGTGTGTGTACAGGGCAGGTAGAGTGTGGGGTTTACTAGAAGCAGGCCAGAGAATTTACAGATTTTTTAATTTGAAAAACACAGGTGAGCTGTGTCCTCGGGCAAATTATTTTACCTAGTTAGCCATCATTTTTCTTATTTGTAAAATGGAGGGGCTGGATTAGATTCCACAGAGGTGTGGAACCTGAGGCCTCTAGGCCTCTAGGCCACAGCTTCCTCACCCCTGAGAAGGTCTTTAATGCCTATTTCAGCCCCTATAACTTTGAAAAATGCAGCTTTGGCCAGAATTCAGATAGGCTGGGTAAAATAAATGTGTTAATCAATGAAAAGAGTCAGGATCACAACTCTCACAAAATATGCAAATAAGTCTGTGGTATGAAAATATGATGGTCAATAATAGCCCACACATGCTATGTATTTTGGATGCAGTCAAAACAAAAAGTTTTGGAAAAGAAATCACTGGTAATGACCATGGGACTGGATTGAGGAAGCTGCTTTGGGGAAGCTGGTTGGCACAGTGGATAGAGCATGGGGCTTGGAGGCTGGAAGACAGAATTCAAAGTCTCAGCCATTTACTAGCTATATGACTCTGGGCAAGTTATTAAACCTCTGTTCACCTCAGTTTCTTCATCTTTAAAGTGGGGATAATAAGAGCACCTACCTTTCAGGGCTGTTGTAAGTAACAAATGTAATAATAGTTGGAAAGTGCTTAGCACATTTCCTGACACGTAGTAAGCATTATTTAAATGTTGTTGTTGAGTCATTTTTCACTCATATTTGACTCTTTGTGACCCCATTTGGAGATTTTTTTTTTTTTTAGTGAAAGACAAGGTTTATTAGAACATTGATTGGAGGTGACTGAGATTTAAAGAATTCACCATATTGGCTAGACTCTTAAAGAATCTAAACATTTGTATCACTAATGCAAGAGGAGTCAGATTTGAAGAAACTGAGCAATGGCTAGATTTTAAGAATCTGAGCAACTTAATGGAGGCCAGATGGACCTTATAGACAGAAAGACTGTGGGAGGGATCTAGGAGTAGCTAAGTAGTTGGGGTGACTGGAGGAGGGGTCTACAGAGGATCTGGATGGGAGTGGCCAGTAAGCTGGGGGTGAGCAGACCTCCAGGGACCTTGGCAAAGGAAGAAAGAAGTCTAGATAGTATTATGGGTGGGAAGAGGCCAGAGGCAGTTGGAAGGTAACAGAGCTAAACTGGGAGATTTGATGTAGCCACAACTAAAGGCCAGTTGAATGGATTACAGCCTCAGGCAAATGCCAAGGATTTGGGAAAGTCCAGGGATTTTCCTTTTTGGGGCCCATGTCTCAAAGACATAGTCTTTGCCTTTTAGGGGTTCAGATCCCATTCCCATCATTCCTCCCTCAAACAAATGAGACTCAAATTCCTTTGGGATAAGGGGCAAAGATCTTGCCTTCTGAAACTGCTTGTTACTGGCAAGGGGCGTAGAGTTTTCCCTGCCTTGAGGGGGTCCTGAAGAAGAGATTGACTGGAACTGAGCACAGACTGCATCTTGGATTGATGGGGGGTACATTGGCTGGTACCCACTGTTTGCTACCAGCTGTAGATGAATAGCCTGTAGTCTGGAAGATACAAATCTGACAGAAAAGACTGCAAGGCCCAGATATAGGGAGAATTAAAAGTGTAAGAGACCAATTAAAATCATTTACATTTGACCTGTAGGATTATTTGATCCTGTTACTTTCTTAAAATTTTAAGTAACATTTTTGCAGGTAGAAATTTTCCACCCCTGGGTTCAATAGTTACACAAATGAATTTGCCAGAGAAGTACTTTCACTTCAATTATCACTGAAATTTTCCTCCCCAAACCAAACTGAAGATGTTTCTGATTTAATTTCAGTTGTATAGGGGTATTGAATGATTACACACTCAGGTCAAAACAAGATCTCACACACTTGCATTGATCTTTTACTGACCACTTGCTCTGATTATAGAAATTTGCTATGAAAGAATAAATCAGGGACAAGATTTAGGGCCCAAATATGACAGGATAAAACATTCTTAGCTCTGTTTGGATTTAGATAATTGACATTTTTCCAACCATGCAGTATTACATCCACCTCATAGTAGGTGGGTAACATTCCTTTTCAAAGGAACATAGTGGGGAAACTGAACCAGGAGATTCCCACCTTAGACTGAGGTTAAAATTGTCCCCTCAGCTTTTCTGGATGCACACTTCCCACCAGTATCACATTCTGTCTGAGCAGCTTGTGGTATTTCTCTCAGAGATGGTGGATTGTTGATTATTGATAGATTATGATACATCAGACAACTCAAAATAAAATTATTTATGGTCCCATAAGCTTTTACCTCAAACAGCAAGTTTCAGTAATCACAGCTTAGGAAAAACTTTTCTAGGATTTACATCTCAAATTTAAATTTGTCCTGTTGTAAAAAGCCAATCGTTAGACATTATTTCTATATATTTGCAAATTCGCAGCAAGCCATAACAGGCTTCCTGGCAAGCTTACACAATGAAAACAATAACCAACAAAAACCAAATTTTTTTGGTGGTAACTTGACATAACTGATACAAAAAGTTCACCGATTTGAAATGAACCCTTTACCAATCAGGTGACATCAGTTTTGTTAAATGCATTTCCAAATTACACAGAGAATCAACATCTCATCATTAATAGCTGAAACTACAACTTCAAAAGAGCGTGCTTACCCAAGTTCAGAGGCTAGCTTCTTTACCTTGACCCATCACCCTTCCCTCTCTCTCCATGGCTGCTGGGGGTTGAGGTAGAGGTAGGGGGGTGAGCAGCATGTGCTGAACCTGGGTGATGCTTCCGGGAAAAGGTTGTCCCAGGGTCCAAGGCCATTGCCAGTGGGGCCCATGCTGAAGATGCTGCCTCTACCCCCTCCTTCCTTTTGCCAGGTAGGGGAGGGTGAATTTGAAGATATGGGGGGAAGGGTGAAACTCTCTTCTCCTATGAGAGGGGTTAACAAAGTTACCCTCTTGACTCAAGGGAAGGGAATGGGAGAAGGGACTGACTAGGGTTGTAAGGAGGTGTTTCAAAACTCCCTAATAATCTATCACAAAACCTCCAGAATTTGCTAAGATGATTTTTAGATGTTCTAACTTTTCCCTGTAATCTCCATGAAGGAGGATCCAGGGGTGTAGTGGGAAGCAGTAAGTAAGCCTCAGGGAACCAAAAAGCACCTGCAATTTTCCCAATTTCTCAGCACTGACAGAATTGACAGAATTGGGCATACACTTCCAGATAAGGCATCCATCCTTGTCCTCTATGCTATGGAAAGTGTATCCAGGTCCATGGCCTCTAATTGAACCGGTGAACTGAGAGCCTGAGAGCCTTAGGCTGAGTGCAAGACAGCCTCATAACTGTCTGTCTGAAAAGCACCTCCAAGCCTTCCTAGGTGCTTGGAGAGTGACCCCAACTGCAGGGGAAGAAAGAGTGGGGAGGCTTACATAGCTTCTAGTCTTGGCTGGAGAAGAGCTTGGGGTTAGGCAGTTTTTTTTTTTCCATATGGGCCACCAAAATGTTGAGGTTTAGAGGTGTAGGGGTTCTGGAACCCCAAAATCACAACATGCAGGTCAAATGAATTTGACCCAAGACTTCTTTCAGCAAAAGACAGGGTTTATTAGAACATTGATTGGAGGTGGGTGAGATTTAAAGAATCTGCCACATTGGCCAGACTCTTAAGGAATATAAACATTTGTATCACTATTGCAAGTGGGCCAGATTTTAAGAATCTGAGCAGTGTCTAGATTTTAAGAATCTCAGCATTTGGCTAGATTTTTTTTCAGCCGAAGACAAGGTTTATTAGAATATTCATCATATTGGCTATACTCTTAAGAAGTCTAAACATTAGTGAGCTATTGACTAGATTATAAGAATCTGAGCCCATTTGGAGATTACTTGGCAAAAATACTGGAGTGCTTTTTAAAGATGAGGAAACTAAGGCACACAGGATCAAGTGACTTGCCCAGGGTCACACGACTAATAAGTGTCTGAGGCCATATTGTAGAAATTTATAGAAATCATTCTTGACTTTTCAACTGAACTAGAAATTTCTCTGAAAGTTCATGTCCTAATAAGTTTTCATTAAATAACTCCCTCTCTAACAAACTGATGGGAAGTAATGTCTGTTTTATATATTTTTTTTATTTTATTGCTTTTTTAATTACATGTAAACAAATAAATTAACTTTTTTTTAATGTTGAGCTCCAAATTCTCTCCACCCTTTGCCCCTCTCCCCACTTCTTGAGAAGGCAAACGACTTGATATAGATTATACATGTGCAGTCATGCAAAATATCTCCATATTAGCTATGTTGCAAAACAAAATGCAGATAAAATCAATATATAAATAAAACAAGAAAAATAAAGTAAAAATAAATTTTGCTTCAATTTGCATTCAGTCATGTCAGCTTTACTGAGTGAGATTCAGTCAGCCCAAAGCTTTATTAGCTGCTTTCTGAAAAAAAAAAGTCTTCAAAATTGAAGCATAGAAGAGAGTCAATTAAGCCCTGATATACTTGCCTCAAGCAATATGGATAATAGATGGCAGAGGATATAGGAAAATTCTTCATAAAAGTCCATAATGAACCAAAAGAAGGGAAGAGAAGGAATTGATCATAGGAGTTTATAAAAATGGTAAAATTAAGTTATTGGATATACGAAAGTATACACGTTCCATTCATTCATTCAATAAATGTATATTGAATACCTCCTCTGTGCAAGACACTAGGGTGGGCTCTCCAGTTATCCAATAATGAAAAAGACAGGATAAGAAAATATTCACAGTTCAGCTTCATTTTAATTCAAAAATAATCATAGCATAAAACAGAATGAGATAATCAACAAAACATATATATATATATGTATATATATATATATATATTTTTTTTAAGTCCCTGAGGGTTCAGAAGATGTTTCTCTTGACCAGTAGTTGAAGAAATTTTCTGATAAAGAATCTTCATTAGGTCCTTTTAAAATTTTTGAAAATTTTTGAAATAAAACAAGAATTTTCATAATATTATACAATGAAAAAGATGATTACATATAAAACTGTAAATCTTGATAAATTTGATAAAACTGTAAATCTACTATGACTTGATATTCATTTACATATACATATACATATATAGCAAAATTAGCATGTAAATTTCTTTTTTTTTCTTCCCTTCCCCCTCCTGTCCTAGACTTAGCTACCATCAGGCATGAATAAATATATGTGTATGTGTGTATGTATGTATGTTTGTATACATGTATGTATAGAAATATATACATGTATGCTATATATATATATATGCACACACATACTTCTATTTATCAGTTCTTTCTCTAGATGCAGATGGTGTCTTTCTTCATATGCATTTATAGTTAATTTAAATTTTATATTAGTCAAAATAACTTATTCTCTCAAATTCATTCTTAAAACAATATTGCTGTTATTGTATTCAATGTTCTCTTGGTTTTGCTCATTTCATGCAAGTCCTTATATTATTTTATAAAATTATTGAGCTCATCGTTTCTTATAGCTTAGTAGTATTCCATCATGAGCATATACCACAACTTGTTCAGACATTTCCCAGTTGCTAAATATCTCTGCAATTCCCAGTTCTTTGCTACCACAAAGAGAACTGCTATAATCATTTTAGAACATATAGATTATTTTCCCTTTTCTCTAATTATCTTCAAAAAATAGAGTAAGTAGTGTTATTGCTGGGTCAAAGGGCATAAGTAGGTTAATAACTCTTTGGGCATAATTCCAGACGGCTCTCCAAAATATTTGGATCAGTTCACAATTCCACAAACAATGCATTAGTGTCCCAGCTTTTTCATATCCCCTCCAACATTAGCTACTTTCCCTTTCTATCATTTTAGCCAATCTGGTGGGTGGAAAATGATGTCTCAAGATTCTTTTATTTTGCATTTCTATAATAAATAATTATCTAGAACATTTTTTATATGACTATTAATTGTTTTAATTTCTTCATTGGAAAATTGCCTGTTCTTTAACCATTTATCAATAGGGGAATGACTCACTTTTTTATAGATTTGACAAAATTCTTTATGTATTTGAGATATGAGACTTTTATCTCATAAATATCTATAAAATTTTCCCCAATTTTTTGTTTCATTTATACAAAATCTTTTTAATTTAATATAATGAAAATGATCTATTTGCCATTTTTAGCCTTTCCCAGTTTGGCTCCATTTTAACTGTCTAGAGCTTCTTCATTCCAGGCAAACTAGCTAAGTCGTTCCCTATGAATGGAATTTCTTCTACCACTACTCCTTTGCCCAAATTATTCCCTATGCCTTTAATGTACCTTCTCTGAATCTTAGATTCTTAAAGTCCCTAGAGTCATTCAACACTCAACTCAGAAACCTCTTCCTAAACAATTTACACAGATAAATAAATTCAATATGATTTGAGGAAAGAGAAACATTCACAACTATGAGATGGCCATTGAGTCAAGAATTTCTTAAACAAGACTGGCATTATCAACTATCATCCATTGCATTTTAACTGGTCCCATGACATAGTATTAAGTACACCTGGGAATTTTAATGAAATTAAAATTGATGCAAATTAATATATGACCTCTACCTCCCTGTCACACATATACACATTTTCTTTGCACTCTGACTTTCCAGTGTTATCTCCCATTACTTTCGTGGAATGTTGCAAAAGAACGCTGGATTTGGAGTACAATCTAGGCCCTGATACATTCTACATTTTAGGACTTCACTACTCATATTATCTCTATGTGCCTCAGTTTACTCATCTGTGAAATGGAGGTATCAGATCAGATGGTTTCTAAGGTCTCTTCAACTATAAAGCTTTTGTTACACTCAATACACTCTACATCAGAGGTGTTAGGCACATGTACTGCAGGCCACATGAGGCCTATAATACTCCGAGTGCCTTGGGAAACAGATAAAATTTTAATTGGGAAATATTTAAGAAAAAATAAAAATATAACAAAACATAGATAATATTAATATGTGTTTTCAAGTCAATATGTGGCCACAGGGATCCTTATGTATGGTTTAGTGGCCTCCATTTCTATTTGAGTTTGATACCACTGATATTCATTGCAGTCAAAATTTTCAACTTTCTACCCCCATCCTCATTCACATTTGTGTCTCATAAATTCTTGATAATCCTTTAAAATTAAGTTAAATTGAAACTTTCTCTAAGAAAGCTATCCTGAGTCTTCTAGTTGATCAGTGCTCTTTTCCCTTCGGACCTATATTGGTTTTGGGTATCTCTAGAACGTTGTGTACTAGTGAACATAAAGCAATCAGTCAAGCAATGGACAGGCATTTGTCAGGGGTCTATATAATATGAAGCGCTGAGCTAGGATCTGGGGTTGTCCATCAAAACAGTCTCTTTCCTCAAGAAGCTTGCAATCTACTAGGGGCAGGAAAAACATTTATATGTAGCCATATAATACAAAATAGATACAAGATGATTTTGGAGGAAGGCATGAGCATCATACTTACCTGAGGTTATCTTATCCCACTAATAAACTCTGAACTTTAAGAGGGAGCTGAGTGTTGAACTAAAACGTTGTTTCTCCCTCAGCAGTATGCTGTAATGGTTGGAGAGCCAGTCATGGAACCAAGAAGAATTAAATTCATATGTCCTGTTGTACACGTTGGTTGTATGACCCTTGCCATGGCATTTATCCTTTTAGATCTAAGACTCTGAGTTGCAGAGAAGGTACTGGCCTGTATTATTAGAGGGAATTAATTTATCTTGGAATTCCTTGTGTAAGTGGGCACCTAGGTAACACAATGGAGAAAGTAATGAGTCTGGAGTCAGGTAGGCTTGAAGTCAAATCCAGTCACAGGCACTTACTAGCTGTATGGCCAAGTCACTTAATCTCTATCTGCCTCACTTTCCTCAAATGCAAAATGGAGCTAGTAATACTACCTACCTCCCCAGGTGTTGTAAGGATCAAATGGAATAATGTTTGTAAAGCTCTTAGTACATAATAAACACTTAATGAATGCCAAATTTGTTCTTTCTTTCCTTCTTTTCTTCCTTATATCAATGACATCTCAGGTGGGTACTGTCTTTATCCTATTGCCTCAGTACCTAACAGTATTCTATATACCGTAGTTTCTTAACATCTCCTTTCTGTTGTAAATAATGAACAATAGTAAATAAATGTTGGACGATTTTGGGAATATATGTCATTGTAAGACATTATCTTTTGAGTTTTCTGAGGAATTAAAAGTACATATAAAAATTATCAAGATAAAAATTATTTTTTAGTAATTAAATATATTCAGGTTTATACAAATCAAAAAGCATGATTAAATCATATCCCAATTTCAAAATATTCTGTGCTGTAACTGAAGCTCTCAGACATTTACACAGAGTAAGAAACCATGAAAGATTCTCAATCTTGCTGAGTCTCCATGATACTTTTAACAGCTTAGCCATCTTCATAGGTCCTAGCAGCTCGAAGGCCACAGAATCTGTATCTCCAGGTGCCAGGGTCACTTCAGGATTTAACCCCAGGCCCAGTGGACTTCAGACCACGTGGATTTGCTTTCTCCCTGAGACCGGAGCCAGCAGGGCCTTTACATTTGATTACCCTCAGGAGGAATAAACCCGTTGATGAATATATGAATCAGCCAATTTAAAGAAGCAGAGTGACAACTTGATAAAAGTGGGGGGAGGTGAGTTGGGAGGGTAGCAGAGGTCAGTAGATAATTACATATGCTTTCTCATGTGGGCATACCCTGGAAGTGAGTAGCAAGGTACTTCAGAGAATCAGGAAGCAAGAAGAGGGAATGTGAAAAGTCACTGTAGACTCAGTGGCTTATCCAACAGATGGACCACCATTTTGGGTTGTCAGAGTCCTGAGCAGTCATGTTGACTCTGTGGCCATAGTAAACAATGGACCTTGGGGGTAAGGGGAGAAAGTGACCTTAGAAAGCCACCTCATGATTTCATGTTCTAATTTCGTAGAGGTTAGAAAATATATAACTGGTTATAAGAATATGATCAAAGGATAAAATAAAAACTAAATACTGATCCCTCCCACCCCTTCCCCAAAATTTAAGAAACAAACCATTCTAAAATCTAAGCATGGCACAAAGATTTGTTTGTTGTCCTGTCTTCCATGGATATTTTTTTTAAGTACAACAAAAATCACCTTCATTTCTGTGTGGTGTCACCTGGTGACCATAGTGGCTAAAATGCCAAGTTTTTTCTTTGTTTTTAGGACTCCCTGAGGCTTGACAATGGTATTAAAGGCTGTTCCAGAAAAGGCCTGGGCTGAAGCTATAAATTGCTGGGTACATGTTCCCTCTGGAAAGTGTTTTTCTAGCTCAGGATCTTAGGGAAGAAATGTCACTAAGCATCTGGACATACAGATACGTTTGTTTACTTGGAGCAGTGTTTTTTTATCTAACCCACACAAAAGAAAAATAAATGAAATGTCATGGGTTTTATTATTGATAAACTCAAAGGTTAAATGATTTGCTCACCTGTGCCAACAGTATGGGATGGATATGATTCTTTTACAAAGACAATAATGCCCAGAGTACATCGATATGAGAGGGGGAGGGAGGGGAGAGAAGTTGTATGGACAGTTCACAAAATCAAGTCCCCTTTCTGATTCTAGTAGAACATACACACAGAAACGCAGACTATATATGCATTCATACATGCATATACACATAAAGACATTTTTGTGTATATACATACATTTAAGTGTATATGTGTGCATGCATGTATGTATGTATGTATATATATATATATAAATCTATATCTATCTTTCTGTCTCTCCACACATACACACACACACACACATCTCACACCTTGGAAAAAGTCATCTGCAGCTGCAACTTGTGTCTCATAATAGTTAGCACTGCTAAGTTAACATCAAGGAAACATGTGCTGCTTTGAAAGTGTTCTATCATGGAGGATCCGGACTAGGAATAAGAAGACGTGGGTTCACATTCCAGCTACAATATATAGTATATATTGAACCTTTATTAGCTTGGTGACTATGGATAAGTCGATCAATAAACTTGTTTCAATTTCCTCATTTAAGTAATGAGAATAATTGGAATCACAGAGTCTTCTAGTTATAAGACACATCAACAGGCATAATAAGATCTAATACATAGTGCCCCAAGGCTTGCAAAGAACTTTATGTCTATTATCTATCACATTTATGTCTATTATCTATCACGTCTGAATCTCATAAAAATACAGAGAGGTCGGTGTTTGTTATTATAGTCATTTTACGTGAGCAAAATGGGTTTAAGGGAAAGGTTAAGCCTGGGTTAATGCCACTAATGTCTGAAGTAGGATGTGAACTCAGCGTGTCCTGACTCAAGGTTTAGCCATCTATCTACTAGGCTAGTTAGCTGCTCCAAGTTAAACAACATTAACAAAACAACCAAACAATCAAAGTAAAAACAAAAACAAAAACAAACCTCAAAAAGGAATTCTCATTACTGAATACTTAACAAGAAAGAATTCAACACCTACTTGGAGATTTCCAATAAGGGAGAATCCACTATCTCCTGAAATAGCACATGACCCATACAGAGTGGACCATTTTTTAGGAAGTCTAGATATCAAGCTTAAATTGCTCTCTTAAAATGTAATAATCACTAGTATTTATAAAACATTTTATGGTCTGCCAAACATCTTGCAAATATTATTTTGTTTAATCCCTACAAGAACCCTTGGAGGGAGGGGTTATCTGTATCATTTTCATTCTTTAGAGAGGAAAGTCATAGGTGACTTGGCCAGCGTCACACTACTACTGAGTTTCTGAGGCAGAATTTGAACTCAGGTCTTCCTGATTCTAGATTCAGAGTTCTATCCACTCAGGCCACATAGGGCTCTCTTTTTCTGCAAACAGAAGAAATCTACCTCTTCTTCAACCTGACTTGCACAACTCATCTCATGGGTTTGTGCTATATTTTGTCAAGGAAAATCATTTTAAGTTATAAAGTGCTATGTAAATATGTAATTAGATGGCTCAGTGGATAGAGGGCTGTATCTGCAGTCAAGGAAGATCTGAATTCAAATCCTGACTCAGATATTCACTAGCTGTGTGACCCTTGGTAAGTTATTTAACCATTATTTGTCTCAATCAACTGGAGAAGGAAATGGCAAACCACTACTGTCCTTTCCAAGAAAACCCCATGGACAGTATTGGATTGCTATGGTCACAAAGAATTGGACCTGATTGACCAATAACAAGATAAACATGAGCTATTATTTTATATACAGGGTCCAATGGATACAGCACTAGATCTGGAATCAGTAAAAACTGGGTAGAAATCTAACTTCAGACACTTACTACCTGCATGACCCTAGGCCAGTTACTTAACCTCTGTCTGCCTTAGTTTCCTCAACTACTGAGTGGGGATAATAATAGCACCTACCTCCCAGGATTGTTGTAAGGATAAAATGAGATAATATTTGTAAAGCAATTAGCACACTGCTTAGCATATAGCAGGCAGTTAGTTTTTTTTTTATTCCTCCCTCTCTCATTGTCCCTTCCTTTTTTTCTTCCTTCCTCCCTCCATTCTTCTCTTTCTTTTTCCTTTATTCCTTCCTTCCTTTCTTTTTTTTCCCTAGGGTAAGGAAATGATTCTGTTAATTATATTTGATAGATTAATAGAATTTCAAATCTTAGAAGGATCTTAGAAACTCGTGGCCAAATCTCTTCCTTGTACAAGGGAATTAAGTTTCAGAGAAATTAATTTCCTTGCCTAGCATCACAAAGTTCCTCAGTGGCCAAGTTGGGATTAGAATTTTGCCTCTCAGACTCTTAATCAAATGGTCTTTGGAACTACACCACTCTGCCTTTCCCATGATCTTTTAATCATTTACATTATTTATGGGGTGTTAACTTTTCATTTTAAAATGGCAATGTCTAAACAAATTACAGCTATACTATCTGTGTGTATGCTGGACAAAATATACTTGGCCCAAGTTGGTGGCTTGGCAAAGTAAATAGCATTTCACAACTTTTTATACCTATCATTTATACCTCTTATACACCTTGCAAAATGGCTGTAAACTGCAAAATTGTCAGCAGTGAAAAGATATAAAACTATATGGATAGGTCACTACTAAAGCAGTATTTTTGTTGTCTCTTAAATGAATGGGCCTGCATCATGAATGTGTTGTAGCATTTTCTATTCGGAGAATGGAAGCAAGGAAATAAGCTTTTTCGTGAGCTTTACTTTGTAATGTTAGGGAAAAAAGTATGAAAAAGAAAGTGAGTCCATAGAATATATTGCTGCTTATATGTGAAGGAGATTCTAGTGGATATCCAGGTATAAGCCTCAAGTTATTTCTCTGGGATTGGTGAGTGCTTATGAATATCCATTCATGTTCTCACATGTAGGCTATTGTGTACAATGAATGCCATATGAGACAGTTAAGTGAGTGTAGGAGGTACCTTCTGCCATGGAAACAAAACCAAGTCAACTTATTCATGACTTCATAAGCATGGCCTTTTAATTAAGGAGGCTAAGTAGTAGAGGATAATGTTACATCTGCAGATTACTATACTGAAAAGATATCTTTCGCACCTTTCTATTATGATAGATGGTAGATATACAGAAATATAAAGAGATGTATACATAAATGGAAAGTAGATTATATATGTCAAAGATATAGGTGACTGTGATACAGATATATTTATATGAGTATATGGAAGGATATAAAGATTACAATGGATTTGTATATTGATATAGACAAATTTATAGATATATAGAGAATGGGTAGATGACAGAGAAAAAGACAAAGAAAGACAGAAAGAAAACAAAGAAAGGAAGAGGAAGGAAGGAGAGAAGGAAGGAAAGGAGGGAGGGAGAAAGGGAAGAAGAAAAAGTGGAACACAGGAAGAAAGGAAGGGAGGGAGGGACAAAGAAAGAAAGGAAGAAGGAAGGAAAAAAAGACAAAGAAAAAACACAATAAATAAAGAAGAAATAATGAAAAGAAGAAAGAAAGGAAGGAAGAATTAGACAGTTATTTGAATTGGACAATAAGCCTGGTACAAAGTTTAGCTAGAGGAAAAGAATGGATTGAATTGCTTTTGGAAAGTCACAAAGTTCTCTTAATAATTACAAGCTATTCCCTAAAACTAAGGTTATTCTTTGTAAAATTAAAATATTGCTCCATGAATATTGTATGACTGCATGAAGGAAGGAAATACGTATTCAGAAAGTGATTAATATTTGACAAACACTATATTAAGTGCTTTACAAATATTGTATCATTCCTTCCTCACAACAAGCCTGGGAATTACTTGCTGTTATTATCCTTATTTTAAAGATGATGACCCTGTGACAAAGAGAGGTTAAGTGACTCCAGAGTCACATAGCTAGCAAATGTCAGAGGCTACATTTGAACTTGGGTCTTCTTTACTCCAAATCCAGAGCTTCATCTACTCCACCTGCCTGCCTCTGGGCATTTACTTGTCATGAAATACTGTATTTTTCAATGAACTGAAATTTAGAATCCTCCAAATATTAATCAAGAGGGGATGGTAGATATAAGGCAGACAGACACCTTAACAAATAGGAAATCATAGAGGACAAGAAGAGTAAAGAATGTCATCAAGGGAATTTTTAAGTTAGAAGAGGTGACAATAAGCCATAAAATTGCCTCTTATTTATATGGTACTTTAAAATTTGCAAACATTTGACATATTTTATCTAATTTATTTTCACAAAAATCTTACGTCATGAGTACTATAATTATTCCCTTTTTATAGATATGGAAAACTGAGGCTGAGAGAGTTGAAGTGGTTTGTGCAGGTGTACAAAGATATGATTTGTCTGAGGTAAAATTTAAACTCACTTCTTCCTGACTTTATCAGAATATCAGTAAAGAAATGTTCTGATCAAAGGAAAACCATGCTCTTTGGCCCAGAATTGCCACTATTAGTCCTATTTTCAAAGATGATTAAGTTAAAAGGAAAACAATTTATATGTTCTAAAACATTTATAGCAGCTCTCTTTGTAGTAGCAAATAACTGGAAATTGTGGGAATGTCTATCAATTAGGGAATGGTTAAACAAATTGTGATGTATAATTGTGATGGAATACTACTGTGCTACTAAAAATGATGAGCTCAATAATCTTAGAAAAATGTTGATAGAGTTGCACAAAATAATGAAGAATGAAATCAGTAGATCCAACAGAATGTTGCATACAGTAACAACAATGTTGTTTTAAAAACAGCTTTGAGTGATTCATTTTGACTATTATAAGTACTCAAATTATGCACAAAGGACATGTGAAAGAAGACAGTATCTGCATCCAGAGAAAGAACTGATGAAGTATTTTTAGAATGATTGTATATGTGTTATGTCTGTGTGTGTATACATATTTGTGTCTAATGGTAGCCATCTCTAGAGTAGGGGGGAGTGGAAAAAGTTTTTAAAAAATGATAACTTTATTATATAGTTAAAAGGAATAGCAAATTATATGTAATAGATTTTCAGTTTCATGTTCAAACATCTATTTTACTATACTGCTATGGAAATGCTTATTTTATTCCATAAATTTAAAACAAAAAATAATTAAAATTAATAAAATAAATTAATTTAAAAAAAAATAAACTATGTTGGCCATGTGGCAAGAGCTACAGATACAAGAACTTTCCTTGACTTTACTGTTATACTGTAGTCATCAGGAGAAAGCAAGGAAGACCCTCCAGAAACTTGGGAGAATGTAGATAAGAATGATATATTATTAATGTATGGCAATTGGCATTTTTGAAACAAAACCCACAATGACAAAATGAAGGATTTGGGTTATGTGGATACTTACTTCACAACAGGCAACATATTGTGTTCAGATGGTTCAGGGAGAAAAAGTGAAGGAGATTATACAAATGGGAAAGTGATGGTTTCCCCCTCACTGTAGGTCTCCAAGTGAAGGTTAAATATCACCTTTTATTAGAAAATCACAAAGGACTTTTGAAGACTCATTCTAAAATATTCTGAGTTTAGATAGTCATTGTATGTGTGTGTGTGTGTGTGTGTGTGTGTGTGTGTATTTTAAGTCCTTAATAGTTGTATTATAGAAGAGAAAATAGATATATTTTTCTTGGCTTGAGAGGATAGAGAACTAAGGAACATGAGAGTAAGTTGCAGAGACGAAGGCGTTGGCTCTAAATAAAGAAGAAAAAAGAAACCGTAACAAATTAGAGCTTTCCCAGAATGGAACAGGCTGCAAAATTAGAGAATTTGAAAGCTGGTGGGGAATTCATCAGCCATTTTGTCCAAGGCATACATTAAAGGAATCCTTGTTATAACATATCTGACAAATCTTCTTCTAGCTTCTGCTGGAAGAACTCCAAGGAGAGAGGAACCCATCGGTTTTCAAGGAAGCGCATTCCACTTTGCACAGCTGTAAATGTTTGTTAATTAATTCATTTTTATCTAAGTACTTCTGATAGATCATCATTTTGAGAAAACATTTTGAGAAAATGTTAACTCTTTGAAGGCAGAAAATGGGTTGCTTTTAACTTTATAGGAATCAAAAGCAGACTTTATAAATTTTTGTTAACATTAATCAATTCCTGACACAAAGCTGAAATTTGCTTCTTTGAAATTTCTACCCGTTTTTCCTGGTCCTGACTCTAGGGTTGAAACAGAATTAGTCTGATACCTCTTCAACATGACAGCCCTTAAGGAATTCTGTCTTACCCACTCTGATGCTCACTCTGCTGAGACTTCTCTTTCTAGGCTACCACATGCTTATTTCTTTCTACCAATCCTAATGTGACTTGAACTCAAGGTCTGCCCTTAGGACGTAGTGTGTTGTTCATTGATGGGAGATCTCCAAAGGAAGGCTAGATAATTACAACAATAATAGCTAGCATTTATATAGCACTATGAAAGTTTATATAACACTTTATATAGATTTGCAAAATGATTTACAGATACTATCTTATTTTGTCCAACAACCCTGGGAGATAGGAGCTCAATTATCCCTGTTTTGCAGATAAAGTAACTGAGGCAACCTGAGTTCAAGTAACTTGGATAGGGTCATGCAGATAGTAAGCATATGAGGACCATTTCTTTTTTTTTTTGAGTTCTTATATGAGTAAACAGCAAATATTTTATATTTTTTATAAATTTATTTTTAGTTTTCAACATTTACTTCAAGTTTTTGAGTTCCAAATTTTCACCCCATCTCACCCCTCCCCCACCCCAAGATGGCATGCATTCTGAATATCCCTTCCCCTAGTCTGTCCTCTCTTCTATCTCTCCCCTTCTCCTATCCCCTTCCCCTTCTATTTTCCTGTAGGGGCAGGATAGATTTCTGCACCCCATTTCCTGTATTTCTTATTTCCCAGAAGCATGTGAAAACATTTTTTTAAACATATGTTTTTAAAACTTTAGGTTTCAGATTTTCTCTCTTCTTCCCTCCCTACCCACCCTCACTGAAAAGGCAAGCAACTCAGTATAGGTTGTACACGTGCAGTTATCCAAAACACTTCCATAGTAGATATGCCATGAAAAAACTAACTCTATTTCCCTTAATCCTATCCTGCCCACCCATTTATTCTATTCTTTCTTTTGACCCTGTCCCTCCTCAGAAGTATTTACTTCTGATTACCCCTTTCCCAATGTGCCCTCCTCTCTATCATCCCCCTGCTCTCTTGTCCCCTTCTCCCCCTATTTTCCTGTAGGGTAAGACAGATTTCCATACCCAATTGAATGTGTATGTTATTCCCTCCTTAAGCCAAATCCTATGAGAATAAGATTCACTCATTCCCTCTCACCTTCCCATTTCCCCTCCACTGTAAGACTTTTCTTTTCTGTTTTTTTTTGTGAGATAATTTACCCCATTCTACCTCTCCCTTTCTTCTTCTCCGAGTACAATCCTCTCTCATCCCTTAATTTTATTCTCCAGATATGACCCCTTAATCTTCAACTCACCCTGTGCCCTCTATCTATCTATATATACATACATATAATTTTTTCCTCCAACTACCCTAATACTGACAAAGTCTCATGAGTTTAAATATCATCTTTCCATGCAGGAATGTAAACAGTTCAATCTTAATAAGTCTCTTATGATTTCTCTTTCCTGTTTACCTCTTCATGTTCCACTTGAGTCCTGTATTTGAAAGTCAAATTTTCTATTCAGCTCTGGTCTTTTCATCAGGAATGCTTGAAAGTCCTCTATTTCACTGAATGACCATTTTTTCCCCTGAAGGATTATACTCAGTTTTGCTGGGTAGGTGATTCTTGGTTGTAATCCTATCTCCTTTGCCCTCCGGAATATTATATTCCATGCCCTGTGGTCCTTTAATGTAGAAGCTGCTAAATCTTGTGTTATCCTGATTGTGTTTCCACAGTACTTGAATTGTTTCCTTCTGGCAGCTTGTAATATTTTCTCCTTGACCTGGGAACTCTGGAATTTGGCTATAATATTCCTAGGAGTTTTCCTTTGGGGATCTCTTTCAGGAGGAGATCTGTGGATTCTTTCAATTTCTATTTTGCCCTCTGGTTCTAATATATCAGGGCAGTTTTCCTTGATAATTTCTTGAAAGATGATGTCTAGGCTCTTTTTTTGATCATGGCTTTCAGATAGTCCAATAATTTTTAAATTCTCTCTCCTGGATCTATTTTCCAGGTCAGTTGTTTTTCCAATGAGATATTTCACATTGTTTTCTAATTTTTCATTCTTTTGGATTTGTTTTACAGTGTCTTGATTTCTCATAAAGTCACTGTCTTCCAATTGCTCTATTCTAATTTTTAAGGAAGTATTTTCTTCAGTAATCTTTTGGACTTCCTTTTCCATTTGGCCAATTTTTCTTTTTAGGGCATTTTTCTCCTCATTGGCTTTTTGGACCTCTTTTGCCATTTGGGTTAGGCTATTTTTTAAGGTGTTATTTTCTTCAGTATTTTTTGGGTCTCCTTTAGCAAGCTGTTGACTTGTTTTTCATGATTTTCTTGCATCACTCTCATTTCTCTTCCCAGTTTTTCCTCTACTTCCCTTACTTGTTTCTCAAAATCCCTTTTGAGCTCTTCCAAGGCCTGGGACTGATTCATATTTTTCTTGGAGGCTTTGGATGTAGGAGCTTTGACTTTGTTTCTTCTTCTTGTATATTTTGATCTTCTTTTCACCAAAGTAAGATAATATAGTCTGACTCTTTTTGCACTGCTTGCTCATGATCCCAGCCAATTACTTGAGTTTTAAACTCCTTGTTAAGGTAAGAGTCTGCTTCCCATGTGGAGAGTGTACTGTCCCAAGCTTCAGGGCTTTGTATAGCTGTTTTCAGAGATACTTGTAGGGACCCGTAAATTTTCAGTTCTTCCAAGGTGGCATGATAAGGGGTGAGGTGTTTACTCCTTTCCTGGCCTGTGACCACAAGTATTCCTTTCTGTCCTGTAACTGTGAGGAGGGGTTCCTCTTCACAGCCACTACAAGCTCCACCATGCCAGTGCTCCTCCTCACCCCAGCACTGCCCCCAGAACTGTGACCCAGATCCAAACAGGGGCAAAGCAAGAGATTCCTGCCTCAGCACTGGCAAAGAGATTCCTGCAGTACCTCTCTGATCAGCCACTGGATTCCCGCTCAGTCTGTGGGCCAGAAGCTGGGGAAGCAGCCCCCCCCCCCCAGGGCCGGGCTCTTGGGGAATGGAGCTGAGACCCCGCCTTCCTCTCTGACCACCGACAGACACAGACTTTTCCCACTGAAGTTCTAAGTTGTCTTTGGCATTCATGGGTTAAGGAGTCTGGAAACCGCCACAGCTGCCCAAGATTCACTCCTCTGAGGCCTGCTCCAGGTTTGCTGTGGACTGTGTGCCCTCGACCCGCTGCACTGCGCTCCCAGCCTGGTGCGATACACCTTTCTGATCAATCATCCAGGTTGTCTTGGGCTGGAAATTTGTTTCACTCTGTCTTTTTGTGGGTTCTGCTGCTTCAGAATTTGTTTAGAGCCATTTTTTATGAGTATTTGGAGGGCTTTGGGGGAGAGCTCAAGCAAGTCACTGCTTCCGCTCTGCCACATTGGCTCCACCCCACCCCAGGACCATTTCAAACTGAGGCCTTCTTGACTTCAGGTTCAGAACTCTATCCAACACACCACCATGAACATATCTAAATATTTACAAAACACTGCCCTCTCCACAAACCTGTGATGCAGTCATATTCTTCAATGTGCATATGAAACAGCTGAAAATTTGAAAAGCTAAGTGATTTTCCTATGATAAGGTAGGAAATACCTTCTGAGGTAATCAAAGAAAGCTCTATCCTCAAACCTCAAGGCTAGCATGCTATGCACTATGTCACACTGCCTTTGGGACAGAGGACTGCCATAGATGATTAGTAAGGTCTCATCCAACTCTGATACTTTTAAAAATTTAATTCTAAGAGTATTTCCTTCTAAACAAAATGTCTGTGCCTTGCTGTAAGCTTATGGTGGGGTCTTAGGAAAGACACAAGTTTTCTGTTCTTCTAAAATTAAGAGATCACATTTCTCAATCATCATCTAGGGGAAAGAAGAGTTTTTAAGGACTTAGTTCTACTAGGTAACAAATTAAAAGTCTTTTTGACAGGTTGACATTGAGTGTTTTTACCCCACTTATCAGATCTAAGTAACAATTGCTGTTATGAATATCCTTTTTTATTTGTTTGTATTACTTTGTATTATTATTATTATTATTATTATTAGCATTATTACTAGGAATGAATTAATTGTTTTCCTACCAAAATACTTTAAATAAATGAGCATTCCAAGAACATAGGAAGGCAATTTGTATTGCCAGCTTCTCTAGTACGAGGGTGTGCTCAGCCCTTTTTTTGTTTTTTGTTTTTTTTTGGTTTTGGTTTTTTGGCTAGGCAATGGGGTTAAGTGAGTTGTCCAGGGTCACACAGCCATGTGCTCAGTCCTTTTCAGGGTTGCTCAGCCACCTTTCCACCTGTCTGCATGCCACCCAACTCCCAACTGTGGCTCCAAGAAGCTGTTCCATGAGAAGCAGCCGCACTGCAGTAAAACCGTCTTTGCAGACCAGTTTCAGGGTAAACAACAAGTCTCAAATCTATTGTGAGTTAGGGGGGTGTCTGCCCCAAGCATGTGAAGACTTCCCTGGGAGAATGGGCAGATGAGAACAATTTGTTCCAATGGCTGTGAAGACAGCCGAAGCAGGTGCTGTGGAGTGCTTAGAGCCTGGACAGGAGTCAAAGATGCAAGGTCATCCACTGCGTCCTGGGCCATCACCAGTTGTTTTGGTTTATGTCTTGCTACTGGACTTCAATGACTGGAAGGAGAATGAGGCTTCCTCACTTAAATTCAATTCACAGGCAAGACATCACCCTCATGATATCATTGGTCATTAAAATAAAAATGAAAGATAAATAACAACCAAGATCTAGCAGAGTGTTTAATAAATGTCTTTTAAAATTAATATAGCCATTGCTTGGTTATTTTTTTTAATTTTATTTTTTTTGGCACTGGATGGTTGGAACATAGATTTCTTAGGGAGGAGAAAAATATTGTTAAAAGGTACATGGATACAAATGAAAATACAGATCTCTTGCTACCAAACATTAACTTTTCTATGGAATCATAATGCATTTTTGCCTTATTTTTGCACAGGTAGAATCTCTGTTTATACTTTGACAGAAGATCCTCTTGCTCCTGCTCAAAGTGATGGTCGTATCTCATCTTTAAAATAAGATCAACTGCAGCCCAGCCCCTTAACCTTAGGTGATGCCATCCACCCACATCTGCAGCCAGACCAGGCTATCTTCATATCCTCTTTGGATCTTTAACAGATGCTGGCTGCCCTCTAGTGACAAGACATCCTGATTGTTGCCGGTGAAAAAGAATGCTCTGTTTGCGTCTTTATCCCTTAATCAGAACCAGCCAACTTTTCAATGGACACTGGGCATAGATACTTCATTGTGCTTTTGATTTTATAATATCAAATTTAGCTATGTAGATCCACTTCTCAATCACTGCAATTTTCCACCATGCCTTTCTATAACAGCCATATTTCTGTGAAATATTCATACTATTTGATCAGGCAAAAATAAGTGTTCTTTTAATAAATACAAAATAAATACAAAAATAATTAGCCCAAGACACAGTGAAATACTCCCTCTTTTTTTCCCTTTTGCCCTGACAAGCAGAACATTCTGTGCTCATCTGAATAGTATGGGTATACTACCAGAACTAGGAAGATTGTTCTCTCTTAATTATTCCATGTCTGAAACTACATTAGGATGACCACCTGGGCTGCTCCTGTTGGGCCACATTTTAAGGTTAGTAAGTAAAGAGGGAACATTCCTTTCAACAGGAGTGATTTTCAGGAACCGAGTTGAACTGGTTCCAGGAAGATTGCTTTCTTGATTCACCTCATCCTTAATGTGCAAGAGCATGATGTTGAGTTTGATTATTTCAAAGTAATGAAAAAGAAATGGTGTACTTTGTCCCCTGGTCAAGAGAGCTGAATAAAAACATGGCTTCCTGGCAACTATATCAGAAGAAAATTACAGCTTTGGAAATTGATGGAAGAGCTAAGCCATTTTTTATTTCCCACCTGGTTAGTGTTTAATTTGTTTGCTTGCTGTTGTCTCTTCTTCCAAAGCAAGAGCGTTGTCTGCAATGAAAACGAATTGTCATCCCTAGGAGAAACAGTTTTCCATGTAAGTGTGAGAATAAAAAAAAAAAATTCCCAAAAAGGAAAATTCCTTCAGTGTAAACTGAATATGCCACCCTTTGTTAAAGTACTCTGAAACATCTAACCTTAGATTATATTTATACATAAATAAATGTCCTGAATTTTCTGATAGTCTGACCTTGGAACTTGTAAGCCCTGGGTTCAAGATCCACCTCTGACATTTTGTAGCTATGTGACCCTTAGGCAAGTCACCTAACCTTCCATTGCTCCAGGGAAATATCTAAGGCTGTAATTTATAGAGGAGTAGCCAATCCTAGTGGGAGAGAGTTGTACTGATAGAATGAGTTTACATTTCTCTATGGTATAGAGCATTTATCTATCATCAGTCAGTTTCACATTAATCTTCTAATCCTTGCCATGGCGCTAAGATTTTTAGTTTTCTTTTTAATTTTCAAATTAAAAAAATAATTTTAAGTAACGACATGAAGAATGCAATTTGAGTTACTTTCAAGATTTTGTATCTTTAAATACCTAACATGATTTTATTATGGATAGCATACGGTCCTCTCTAAATTCATTAAGGGCGGCTAAGCAGTACAGTGGATAGAGTGCCAGTCCTAAAGTCAGGAAGACTCATCTTCCTGACTTCAAATATGGCCTCAGACACTTACTAGCTTTGTGACCCTGAGCGAGTCACTTAAATCTGCTTGTCTCAGTTTCCTCATCTGTAAAATGAGCTGGAGAAGGAAATGCCAAACCACTCCAGTATCTTTGCCAAGAAAACCCCCAAAATGGTCACAAAGAGTCAAATATGACTGAACAAAACAATAGACTCATTAAATGACAAATCACTCCCCCCTCAAGAAAAAGAAAGGATAATTAATGTTATTAACTGTCATATATTCCCTTCCCCTCCCCCACCCCTTCCATTATTGGCACATCATTGGTCTGAATCTGTTGAATGTCTGGAAGTTGACTATTAACCTAGTCAATTGTTATTATGGAAATCTGTCCACAGATGCAAATTAGTAAATTAAAATGATGGGATTGCAGATTTAAATTCTAAAGGGGCCTTTATTTCATTTTGACGAGTAGGAAACTGAAAGAAACAGAGGTTTAATTGAGCATTAATTCAGGGACTCATTCCACGAGTTTCTGGGCAGTGTGGTCCAGTGATGCTTCTTCTTGTCATTGGAAGGGTGGAAACTAGCGTGAGTTGTAAGGTAGATATAACTCCTGCATTGTTAGCAGTCAGTCATTAAACATATATTAAGCACCTACTGTGTGCTAGGCGTTGTGCTAATTGCTTGGGAAGCTAAGAAAAGTAAAAGACAGTCCTTGCTGTCAAGGAACTCACAGTCAAATGGGAAAGTAACATTCAGACAACTTTGTATGAACACGTTATATACAGGACTAGTCATATTCCAGATTGTTTTGACTTTGAGTTTGGGATGAAAGAGGAAAGAAATATGTATCTATGAAGTGCCTACTGTGTTAGACACTATACTGACTACTTTATAAATAGTATCTCATCTGATTCTCACAACAACCCTGGAATATAGATGCTATAATTATTCTAATTTTACAGTAGAGGAAACTGAGAGAGACAGAGGTTTTTTGACTTGCTCAGGGTCACACATCTAGTCAGTGTCTGAGGTCCAATTTGAATTCATGGCTTCCTGATTGTGGGCTCAGCATTCTATCCACTTTGCCACCTACATCCAGACAATGAAGAATATGCCTCTTTTGTTCAATGCACATGGCCAGATATGACGTTAGATTGGAATTATCTATCAGGAAGGTCCACGGCTGCTCAGTTTATGACTTGAATGGAATTGAGGGAAGAGAGAAAATGGAAATTAGACCAGGAGACAAGAGATTGACTAGCCACCTTTGAGGCAGTTCCACTCTTTTGGCCACTACCTCTGTCTGCCGGGAGCCTGATGAGAGACATGGACGAAAATGATTGGAGCCGAATGAAATATTTCTCTCCAAGAAACTGAGAATCCTGGTAAACTATGTGAATCTGTATCATTAAACCTAGGCAATGTTTGAACCAAGAGAAGACAGATTTCAAAAATAGGGGGGGAAGTTCTATCAGTGAGTGGGTGCCCCCCTCAGGAGCAATGACCCTCAAGATATTTTAATACATACCCACCCACCAAACCTACCTCTCCACCGCATTCCATTAAATTCTGCCAGACAATTTAAAAGATTCAGTCCAGGCCTGAGTCAGTGCGGGAGTGGAGGTGTTGACTAAGGGAAAGGAAACACTTAAGAAAGAGTGGATTTGCCCCCAATTCCAAGGCGGGGAGTAGCTAAGAGGCAGTGTCCTGTTTATAGGTGATGCTACCTACCAGTGACTTTATTTGTAGCAAAACTGTCTATAGCTGTATAGGAGGAAAGAGATGACTCTATGGACATTGGGGGTCCCAGTATGGAAACTTCCTCTACCAATACAGATAGTCACCTTTATGTTTAGTCTTACACAGGTGCAAAAGATGCTGAGAGGTTATCAGTTGCCCAAGGTCAGATACCTAGTACATACCAGAGACAGAACTTGAAACTAGATCTTTATAACACTAAAGTCAACCCTCCATCTACTCTTCTATAACCCTTCTAAGTGTAAAAAAGTCACTGGCACAAAGAGATGTATTATTCACCATCAGCATCATCAATAATCATAACAGCTAATATTTAGATGGCACTTACTATATGCCAGGTGCCATACTGAGCACTTTATAATTATTATCTCTTTTGATCCTAATTGCCCCAGGAGGGAAGTGCTATTATTATTCCCATTTTGCAGATGAGGAAAATGAAGAAAACAGAGGTTAAATGACTTACCCTGGGTCACACAACTAGTAAATGCCTGAGGCTGGATTTGAATGCATCTATTATTCTTGACTCGAGCCCTGGTACTCCATCCACTATGCCATCAAGTTGTCCCAATGTCGTTAAGTGGCTCCAGTGACCCAATGAATGCACAAGTAACAGATTAGAATAAATTCAGTCACCAACTTTGTCATTCAGTGAGAGTTTTCCCAGTTCAATGTGTGGAACAGATTGCTTCTTGCCTCATTCTTCCTGTCATTCTCGTTATCCTTCTTTTGGAGAAATGAACTATTTTTTCCCTCTGTTGTCTGAGATAATACCCATCACTACCTTCTCAGACGATCCTGATGATATCTTCTGTGCTTTGCAAATGTAGATAAAGTTGCAAAAAAAATAAGTAATGAAACCAAGACCTCATAGTTAGAAGAGACCTTAGTGCTTAATCCAACCATCATCATGACTTCTACCAAGCTTTGAACAATTCCGTCAGTAATCTTCATTCATTCAGTATTACACAGCCTGCATCTCTTCACTTTGTCCATAGCACTCTTCTGAGATACTTTATCACATGCTTTCTTGAAAGCATTCAGATGTACTCTGATCTATCATTTTGATAATTTCTTCAAAAAGTGAAAAAAAAAGTTAGTCTGATTTGATGTGTTCTTAAAACAATCTCATGATGTCCCCTAGTGATCACCGCTTCCCTTTCTAAGTACTCCTAAACAATCTTTTTAATTGTCTGATATTGTTAGGAGTGAGCATTAAGCTTCCCAGTCTTTAGCTTATAGAATTATTCCTACTTTTGTAAGATGGAATAATTTTGCTCAACCTTGCTCCCCCTTATTTTTCACCTTTCCCCAAGGTTTGTCCATAGATGTACACAAATCATAAATTTGTGTACACAAATCACAGATGATTTATTTAATCTGGGTATTGTTTCTGAAGGGCAAGAGTCTGGAACCCAGACCCAAAGATGATCTCTTGTCATCTCCTCAACTACCCTGGGCTTAGATTCAATGGCAACCAATTTTGCCCTGCCCTTCCTGATCTGCAGATCACTCATAATGATAAAGAAAGAAGCACTACATAGGAGAATCCCCAGTACTCTTCTCTACCATTTGCTGTCTTTCTCAAACTATTTACAAGAGATTCATTAATTCAAGAATTCATATCAGTTTAGATGTGCTCAACACAAGAAACACAATGCAATGATAAAATGTTGCTTACAACAAGTTCCTGCCTAGAATGTCCATATCCTAAAGATCTAAGCAGCTTAATAAACACTTCTTTCAGGGATTTCTGAGACTTTAAAGAAATGTAGGTGAGAAAATATCTAGTCATTTTCTCTGAACTTTTTTTAGTGTTATTTTCAATAAACCTGCCATCTAAGTGCTGGGTTTCTCTAGCAAAGGAGATCATTTTGACTGAAGTCTATCCATGAGATACTGTAGAGAAATGTTCCACTTTTCCTACTGATACCAAATGACTTAATTCATATAAGATACAAAGGACATATGGCTATGTAAGCTACAGCTTTGTTCAAATATTTAATTTTGTCAAAATCCATTTTTACCAAGGACAAAATCCAGACTAAATTTTTGCTTTTCATTGTTGGTCTTTTTTTTTTTTTGGGGGGGGAGGGTAGTATAGTGCATGCAGTATTGAACTTGGCCTTTATAAGGCATAGACTTGAATCCCAACCTTGACACTTACTGGCTGTGTGACTCTGGCCAAGTAAATAAACTTCTCTGAGGCTTAGTTTCTTCATCTTTAAAATGAAGGTGATAATAAGGCCCAACTCATAAAGGTGTTGTAAAATTCCAATAAGTTAATAAATTAATAATCCGCAAACCTTAGTCCACTAGACAAATGTGAGATATTATAATTATTAATGACCAACTGGTTGTTCATGGGTTAGATAGTTCATTCTCCAAGGTTTCAGTTTGCTCATCTACAAAATGGGGATACAAGTACAAGAAATTACTACCACACAAGCTTGTTGTAAGGCTCAAAAAATCCTAAATTTATATTACAAGAAAAAGTATAAGTTTAGCAGTGGGCAACAAGGGGGAAATGGGGAAAGCCTTTTTTTTCTCTTTCCCTATACACAATCCCATGTTAGATAAGCTTTTTGCAGACAAAATGTTAGGGTAGTCCTTGAATCCTTTCCCTTTTCCCAAAGGCAGACACTAAGGCTACAAAGAGGCAAGCCTGGTCCCTGTTCTGAGACAATATGTTAAGAAGGGGAAACAACATAAAAATGAAGCAAGGAGGGGTCAAAAATGTGGTCTTTACATAGATAATATACATACACAAAGTGTTTTGTAAACTTTAGAGCCATACACAAACATATAAATATGTGCATTGGTTATCATTCCTTTTGGACTAAATTGAATTTTTTGACTCATATGGTATCACTTATGTCAGTCTACTGCTGAAAACTGCCATTGCAAGGAAATCTCCTTCAGTAGCTTTAACATGACTCCAAGTATATCATTGCTTCTGATAATGCCCCATCCCTTAAATTTATGTATGACTCATGGGTGACTTTCTCGAAATTGATCAAAAACCTTCTAGGATGCATAGATGATGCAGGACTCAGAAGCATGTAGTAAGTTGGCTCTCATCACTGCTTTGTAGACTGTAGGCTGGGCAGGATTATGAGGCCACATTGAGAGCACTTAGTTTTCATGTTTCATTCTCAAGAGGACCCAAATGACATCATTATGCTAGAGTCATTCATTCAAGGCTACTATTTGGATGTGATACCTGCTGAGTTCTCTCAAAACAAGAGCTGTTCATCTTTCAGGTCTAACTATATCTTGTGTTGTCTATAAGAGTGCATATATAGTCAATGTATTGATGGTGAATGGAATTATCTTTGCAGACGTTTTTGTGCATTTTTTTGTGCTTTGACCACAGGGTGGAATCCCTGCCTGCCATTGTAATCAGGCCAGGATTGGGTAAGTAGACAATTTTTAGGGCCACTTTTCTAGCCCCTTCCTTACACCCAGAAGTGAGCAGTGTGATCCTTAAAAGGCTTTTCAGATCTCTGGGCAGCTGCCAAATCCCCCATCTGCTTCAAGTGAGAAGATGATCCTATGGCCTAGGTCACCTGTGTGCAGTGTTGTCATTATAGTTCCCAGTGTATCTGTACCTACTACTTCATCACTTGTCTGTCATCACAGGATTTTCAGATAGGTAAAAATGTTAAAATGGTATGGGTGATGTCATTTGATTCCTGCATAAATTGAATTTAAGTGAGGCAGAGTTGCACGGAGTTGCTGACCTCTCTTCTCTAGAGTCACCATAGTCTAGTGGCAGAATGGAGTCAAGACAACTAGTAATGGCTTGAGATGCAAAGGATGATCTTGGCATCTTTGATGTCTAACTAAGCTGTAAGCCCTCCACAATGCCATGCTTTCGTGGCTTTTGTAATAAATTGTTCTCATCCTTTTGTTCAACCAGGGAAGTCTTCACACACTTGAGATAGAAACCCCTTTAATTCACCGATGGGTTTGACATCCCTTGGTTATCTTCATTCTGGTTTAGCCTATTTGCCAAAACCAGGGTGTAGCCACTGTACTTGCTACAGCTTCTTAGAGCTATAGGTGTAAGTTAGGTGGAACAGGTGGATACCAAATGGAGAAAACAACCCTGAAAAAGGCTCAGCAGCTGTTACACCAAAGGTTTTCCTTAAACACACCCTACACCCATGAGAGCACTTATTTCCCAAGAGGACATGCCAGCCTTTTGTTTTGAAGAACGATAAGAAGAAAGCTACTGTTGCATGGCAATTTGTGCTGAGTGTGATTTGAAATACTACATTTCAAACCCATATAGATTTCCAACTTCCTCATTTTGTAAATAAGAAATCTGAGGTACAAGGAATTTACACGAGTCACAGTCACACAAATAATAAGCGTCATAAGTGGAATTTGAATACAAGTTTTTCTTTCTATTCCAGGGTTATTGATATTTCTAAAAAACTGTGAGATGGCTATTACGGAGATGTATCAAGGTGTACTTCACAGAGCACTAGATTCAGAGGATTACTTGGCTACATATCCCAAATCTGTTTTTAGTGATTGATCTGGTGGCTACATTTTTTACCAGCTTTTTAACATGTAAAGTGGCTATTTTAATTTGTATTTGCTTCTTAATTTAGCAAACAAACAAAAACATGCTCAATCTTATGTATAAAGGAAAAGACTAAGAGACGATTGCATATGAAACTGAAAATCTTTGATCCCTACATCTTGCTATTCAAAACTCCTATAATGCGTTCAATATGTTAATTTCAAAATGGTTCCCATTGTCTGTGCTTGCTTCTGAACTTCCTTCCTTACTGTTCTGTGCATATATAAATGGTTCAATAACTTTTTTCTCTTTTCATTATTATTGATAAACCATTTCCCCTTCAAATCCTCCCAATGAGAATACAAAAACTAAAACAAAACAAAACAAAACAAAAAGCAAAACAATACAAAAAAAATTACAACCCACAAGTTAATAAAGTTGAAAAAAATCCATTTGGTTATTTATACTTTCCAATCCTAGGTTTAAAAACTGTTCATATCCTTTGCCATTTAGTGTAGTATATTTTTGGCAATTTCCTAGATTTTTCATCTGTCATACTTGTACTAGGGCTATTTGATGCAAATGTTTTCCCATTCTATTATTTATTTTCTATCTTCATTGATTTTATTCATGTAAGATTTTTTTTTAATTTCATGTAGTCAAAATGGTCTATTTTATATTTTATGAATTCCTTTATCCTTTGGTTAAGGGTACCTGGAACCTTTTCCTCACTCCTTTCACATAATAAATGCTATCTCTTGAGGGAGATAATGCTAGAAAATTAGGGGAATATACAACTCAAAAAATTCAATCCTGAGAATTTCTTCCCACTTCAGGTCTGGCAGTTTACCACCAAAGATTTTTATCTAAAGTGACCTGAAATACTCTACCAAGTTCTTAAGAAAAAAAAAAATTAAGAACAATTGGGTTATATTTCCTTGGGTGAATGACACCCATCCTGGTGTCAGATGTGGAAAAATATATTAATATATTTGGTCACTGTAGCTGAAGCTGGAGAAACTATAACAAGTGATTTGGAGCTGGAAGGTGTTTTGAGGTAATCTGGTCTTAGAAACACTGATCCCAAATCCCATGCTTTTCTCACAATGCTTTAGTACAAAATTAAAACCATGACAATATGAAAACAGACACTCCCCAACTAGCAACTTTCTCCCTAAGAGGTATCTAAACTAATAGTCACTTATCAATTTCAATTTCCTCACCTTTGATACTTTAGTCCCCAATAATTGAGATTGTAAATACTTCTCTCGGCAGTCTTCTGCTATGTGTCAGATGCACTCTGCTGGCAGAGTGGTTCTAGCGTAGTACTTAACACCAACCTTCTCTGTTGTTCCCAGTATGTGTCTTTGGGTCTTGTATTTTTGAAGCTCTCTGTTCTACTAGTATTCTCTCTATGGCTCCAGTGATATGGCTCCTTTTGAGTTTCCCAGTTGTTCCATGCAAGTATCAAATGGTGTATTGTTTTGTCTTTGTATTATTGTCCCTTCATCATTATTTCTTCCCAGAAACCTGCCTGAAGTGGGGCTCTCTCTCTCTCGGTCAGCAGCAATTGCCTTTTGGCTGGACAAAGCCTCAAGCTTCTGTGTCTAGAGCTAGGGTTCTTAACCATTTTGTTGTGTACTGCACCCATTTGACAGTCTGGTAAAATCTAAAAACCTCTTCTCAGAAAAATAATGTGTATCCAATAAAATAAATAACATTACAAAGCAAAAGCAATCATACTGAAGTAATGATATAGTTTATCCCTTTTAAGTTCCAGGTTGCATCTGTTCTAGATGAAGTTTCCTATGACAATAGAATTATCTTAACCAATACACACACACACACACACACACACACACAAAAAACAAACAAACAAACAACTTCAATTTGCCTAGCAGGAAGCACAGTTCCTTCTTTCTTTTATTATATCTCTATTGATGCACTACCTGAAAGAGTCCATCTTATTGAAAATGCTGGGGTTTTGGCACTCATCATCTCACCTTCTAAGCACTCCATAGCTTTTCTAGAAGTAGGTTTTACCACTAATGTTCAAATTTCAAGACTGTCTGCTTAATGATTTATGGGAAGTAATACTGAATAAAAAGAGCTGGGGCTCTCCGATTCCTAGGTTATAACCTTTGGAAAGTTTGGTGAGGAGGCAAGATGGAGGGCAAAAGGAAGGGATTCCTGCCTCCCAAATTCCCCTCCTGGACTCAAAATGATTTCTGGAGCAGCATAATGGAAGGGGTAATCAGTTTTTAACCCCAAGACAACTTAGAAGGTTGATAGGAAAGGTGTATGAAACTGGGGCAAAAGCAAAACATAGTTCATCGACAGGCTGTGCCAATGAAGGCTATGACCCAGTGAACCATCAGCAAATACTGGGGCTGCTGAATCACCAGCAGCAGCCACAGCAGCTTCCTGGAGGTCTCACGCCACAAAAGGTGAGGGTGTCAGAAACTGCTCAGGAGATTAAAGGGGTCACTTTGCTAGTACTGAATACAGAACTCATTTGCATTGTCCACACTAGGATCTGGATAATAGTCTAATGTCCTAGTCCCAGGGTGAGGAGGAACACTAGCCTATCAGATCTTGGGGGCCCAGGGAAACCAGGTTGTCATCACAGTTCCAGGGTGGAGTATAGTGATTGTGGTCACTCACAGAACAGAACACAGGCCAGAAGAGTAGTAAATACACCTTCCCTTAAATCATACCACATTAGAAAAACTAAGAACTTATATACCTCCAAGAAGTAGCTCTGAAAACAGTTGCATAAAAAATCTGAAGTTTGGGACAGCCCCTCTTTCACCCCAAAAGCAGAACCCAATTTGAAAATCAAGAAAAAACAAGCAAACATAACCAAAAATGACCTGAACATAAAAAGTTACTATATTGACGGGGAAGATGAAAACACAAAGTCATAAAAAGGCAGCAAAGCCAAAACTACTACATCCAAAGGATAAAAGAAAAATGTAACTTGGTCTCAGCAGCCCCCAAAAAAAAATAATTCCTAGAAGAGCTCATAAAGAACTTTAAGAATCACATAAGAAAGGAAGAGGAAAAACTGGGCGAAGAAAGAGAGTGATGTAAGAAAATCATGGAAAAAAGAGTCAAAAGCTTGTTAAAGGAGGCACAAAAAATAGTGAAGAAAGTAACACCCTAAAAAGCAGAATAGGCCAAATGGTAAAAGAGATACAAAAGTCCACTGAAGAGAAGAACTCCTTAAAAAAGGCAGAATTGGCCATATGGAAAACAGATGTACAAAAATTCACTGAAGAATGGAACTAATTAAAAAGTAGAATTGATTAAATGAAAAAAAAAAGGACAGAAGCTGATTGAAATGGAAGCTAACGATACCTTAAGAACTCAAGAAGCAATAAAACAAAATTTAAATATTGAAAAAAATAGAAGAAAATATGAACTATCTCACTGGAAAAAATAACTGACTTGGAAAATAGATCCATGATAGATGATTGAGAATTATTGGACTACCTGAAAACAGCAAGAAAATAATGAAAAACAAATTAATAGCTTGGTAAAGGAGACACTCATACACACACACAAACATACACACACACACACACACACAACACACACACAAATACTGAAGAAAATGACACCTTAAAAAGCAGACTAAGCCAAATGATAAAAGAGATACAAAAAGTCAATGAGAGAAGAATGGCCAAATGGAAAAAAGGCACAAAATGTCAGTGAAGGAAAAAAAAAAGCTCTTTAAGAAGTACAATTGGTCAAATGGAAAAGGAGGTACAAAAACTTACTAAAGAATATAATTCCTTAAAAATTAAAATGCAGCAAATGGAAGCTAATGACTATGAGAAATCAAGAAACATAATACAAAACCAAAATAATGAAAAAAATAGAATAAAATGTGAAATATTGCATTGGAAAAAAAACAATTTACCAGGAAAATAGATCCAGGAGAGATAATTTAAAAATTATCAGACTACCTAAAATTATTAAGGAAAATTGCCCTGATCTTCTAGAACCAAGGGTAGTAAAATAGAAATTGAAAGAATCCACCAATCACTTCCTGAAAGAGATCTCAAAATCAAAAATTCCAGGAGTATTATATCCAAATTCCACAGCTCCCAGGTCAAGGAAGAAATATTGCAAGCATCCAGAAAGAAACAATTCAAGTATTGTGGAGCCACAGTCCGGGTAACACAGATTTAGCCACTTCTACATTAAAGGATGGGAGGAAAATTATATTCCAGATGGCAAATGAGCTAGGATTATAATGAAGAATCACCTACACATCAAAAAAGAGTATAATCCTTCAGCAGAAAAATTATATTTAGTGCAATAAAGGACTTTCAAGTATTCTTTACTTTGGCTAGGCAATGCTGTTAGTTAAGTGACTTGCCCAAGGTCACAAAGCTAGTAAGTGTCAAGTGTCTGAGATGAGATTTGAACGCAGGTTCTCCTGACTCCAAGGCTGGTGCTCTATCCACTGCACCACTTCACTGCCCCCAACTTTCAATCATTCTTAAGGAAAAGACCAGAGGTGAATAGAAAACTTGACTTTCAAATACAAGACTCAAGAGAAGCATAACAAGGTGTACAAGAAAGGGAAATCATAAGGGACTTAACAACATTAAACTATTTGTATTCTTACAAGGGAAAATGATATTTGTAACTCATAAGAACTTTCCATTATTAGGACAGTTAGAAGGAGTATATTAAGATAGAGGGCACAGGTGTGAGTTGAATGTGAAGAGATGATATCTAAAACAATAAAATCAAGGGGTGAGAGAGGAATGTGCTGGGAAAAAGGAAAAGGGAGAGGTAGAATAATGTAAATTATCTTATCTAAAAGAGGCAAAAAAAATTTACGATGGAGAGGAAGAGAGGGCAGGTGAACTCTCATCAGAGTTGGTTCAAAGATGGAATAACATACACACTCAATTGGGTATACAAATCTATCTTGCTCTAGAGGAAATTAGGAGAGGAATGGGATAAGATAAAGGAAGGTAGATTTGGGGAGGAGTCATTAGAAGCAAAATTTGAGGAGGGACAGGGTGAAAGGAGAGAAAGAATGGAATAAACAGGGGTTGGATAGGATGGAAAGAAATAGCAATAGTAATTGAGAAAAAGTGAATAAAGTTTCTCTGATAACGTCCTCATTTCTCAAACATATAGAGAACTGAGTCAAATTCATGAAAGTAAAAGCCATTTCCCAATAGATAAATGATCAAAAGATGTGAACTGTTTTCAGATGAAGTAATCAAAATTATCTAGAAGTATATGAAAAATACTCTCTACTTCACTATTGATTGCAGAAATGCAAATTAAAACAATTCTGAGGCACTACCTTTTCCTATTACATTGGCTAATAGGACAGAAAAGTAAAATATCCAATGTTGGGGCAGGCGTGGGAAAAATGAGACATTAATGCACTGTTGGTAGAGTGGTGAACTGCTGATTCAAACAATGTGTAGAGCAACTTGGAACTATGCTCAAAGGGCTATAAAACCATCCTTATGGTTTGACCTAGCAATATTACTACTAGGTCTGTATCCCAAAAGAGATAAAAGAAAAGGACCTATATGTGCAAAAATATTTGTAGCAGCTTTTTTCTGGTGGCAAAATATTGGAAATTGAGAGGATGTCCATCAGTTGGGGAATGGCTAAACAAATTGTGGTATGTGACTGTGATGGAATACTATTGTGCTATAAGAAATGATGAACAGGTGTTTCAGAAAAACCTGGAAAGACTTTCATGGGCTGATGCAATGTGAAATGTACTGTGTACAAAGTAACAGCAATATTGTGTAATGATCAGCTGTGAATGACTTAGATATTTTCAGCAATACAATGATCCAAGACAACTCTGAAGTACTCATGATGAAAAATGCTATCCATACCAAAAGAAAGAACTGATGGTGTTTGAATATAGATTGAAGCACACTTTTTTTTAACTTTCTTTGTTTTTCTTGAGATTTAAAAAAAAGTGTTTATGTTTTCTTTCACAACATGACTGATATGGAAATGTTTTGCCTGACTACACATGTGCAACCTATATTGAATTGTTTGCCTACTTAATGGGTGTAATGTGGAGAGGAAGAAAAAGAGAGAATTTGGAACTCAAAGTTTTAAAAATGAATGTTAAAAATTGTTTTTACATGTAACTGGGGAAAAATAAAATAATAAAAATATTCAAAAAATTTGACTTTCAAATTCCAGACTCAAGAGAAACATAAAGAAGTAAACTGGAAAGAGAAATAATAAGGAATTCAATGAGGTTAAACTATTTATATGCCTTCATGGGAAGAAGATGCTTGTAATTCCTAAGAACTGTGCTTTTTTAAAATTATCATTATTAGGGCAGTGAGAAAGAATATACATAGACAGAGGGCACAGGTATGAGTTGAAAATGATGGGATGATATCCACAAACATATAAATAAATTAAAAGGTGAAAAAGAGGAATGTACTGGGAGAAGGGGAATGGGAAATTACAATGGGGTAAATTACCTTACATAAAAGAGGCAGGAAAGGGCTTTCATGGTGGAAGGGAAGATGGGGGAATTGGGGAGGAGATTAGCTTAAAGAGGGAGTAATACACATACTCAATTGAATATAGAAATATATCTTACCCTACAGGAAAGTAGGAGGGGAAGTGGACACAAGAAAGGGGGTCATAGAAAGGAGTGTGTTTGGGGTGAAGTGGTAGTCAGAAGCAAAACATTTTTGTGGATGGACAGAGTAAAAGCAGAGAGACAGAGGGAGAGAGAGAGAGAGAGAGAGAGAGAGAGAGAGAGAGAGAGAGAGAGAGAGAGAAGTCGATGAATAGGAGGAATACAGGAAGGAATAAAATACAATAACCATAACTCAAAAAAATGTAGCAAGTTTCTCTGTTAGAGGACTCATTTCTCAAATATATAGAGAGAACTGAGTGAAATTTATTAAAAAAAAAGACATTCTCCAGTTGATAAATGGTGAAAGGATATGAACAGTTTTCAGATGAAGTAAGCAAAGATATTTATAATCATGTGAAAATTGTTCTAAATCACTATTGATTAGAGAAATGGAAGTTAAAAATATCCTAAGTACCACCCACACACTTCTCAGATTGGATATGACAGGAAAGAAAAATGACAAATGTTGCAGGAGATGTAGAGCATTGAGACACAAATGCATTATTGGTGGAGTTATGAACTGATTCATCCATTATGGAGAACAATTTGACACTATGTCTACAGGGCAATAAAACCATGTATGCTCTTTGACTCAGTAATACCAATACTAGGTCTGTATCCAAAAGATGTTAAAAAAAAATTTAAAAAAAGATCTATGTGTATAAAAACATTTATAGCAGTCCTTTCAGTGTTTGAAGAGAGTTGTAAATTGAGGTGATGCCCATCAATTGGGGAATGGCTGAACAAGTTGCAGCATATGCTTTTGCTGGAATACTATTTTACTGTAAGAAATGATGAGAATGTGTCAGAAAAAAAAAAAACCTGGAAAGACTTGCATGAGCTGATGAAAAGTGAAATTAGCAGAACCAGGAGAACATTGTACACAGAAACAGCAACATTGTAGAATGCTCAATTGTCAATGACTTAGCTATTTTCAATAAAACAATAATCCAAGACAATTCTGCAAGACTAATAATGAAAAATAGTATCTGTTTCAAGAAAGAAGAGATGAGGACTGACTATAGATGAAAGCATACTTTAGAAACTTTTATTATTTTTCTTTTCTTGTTTGTCTTTTCTTTCATAACATGACTAATACAGAAATATGTTTTGCATTACTTCACATGTATAAAATTGCTTGCCTTCTCAATAGGGAAGGAGGGAGAGAGAAAATTTGGAAAGCAAAATAAAAAAAATGAATTAAAATTATTTTTACATTTAATAGGAGAAAATTTAAAAAACAAAGCAAAACAGAATGTAAGATTAGGGTTAAGGATCAGCTAATTCCACTGCCTCATTTTACCACTGAAACAATAAAACTGCAGAGATGGTTTTACTTACTTAACTTTACACCTCAAGTAAGCAGCAGAATCAGGAAATAAAGTAGAGGCTCTCTAAATCCATATTCATACAGCTTTTTTCCATGATAGTAAAGTGTCTCATGAAGTCAGGTGTTCCAGAATGGCATGTGGTGGTTGTCTTTAATGATCATGTGCCACTGATGAGATAGCTTGAGGCTTTTATATAATTTCCATTCCTTTAAATGGAGCATCAGCTTATAAACCCTGGGGATATGGGAGAAAAAACAAAACAAAACAAACAAAAAAACCCAACAAAACAAAAAAAAAACCTAGGCATCCAACTTGCTAAGGTAGGATCATTAAACTGTATTATCTTAATCGTGAATTCTGAATTAACTTGGACTTCGGAGGTCATCCAGCAAAACCTCTGCCTACTGTAGCATAAATTTCTTCTACCATGGCAAGCTGTCATCCAAGCTTCTGCCTGAAAGGCAGGGATGGGAAAAATTCAAATTAGGATATTAACTCTGTGCCTAAACATGTGTGTGTGTGTGTGTGTGTGTGTGTGTGTGTGTGTGTGTGTTTATTTCTTCAGTCTTATTGGTTTGTTTGTTTTAGGGTGTGGGCAAGACAATTCTTTCTCCTAAAGGGAGACTGCAGAAGCACTTGAAAGGTTTATTATAAAACTTCAATCCATACACTTCTCATCAAAAATTCCTAAAACACTACAAGAATATTATTTCCTGAAAACTAATATGTTCTTAATGTATCCTATTTCAACTTAGTCATTTGGTTACACATTTATAAAGCAATGTTAAAATTCTAGATACTCAATTTCTTGTAACACTTTTATGTCTTGGATGAAAGCAAAATGTGGTAAAGGTTACCAGCAAATCCTTTTGTATTTTAATTTTTTATTAATTTTTTTTCTGCTAGAACCTTATCTGATTTTCTAAGATTGTAGTGGATTAATTTTCTAAGTCATCTTGCTATTTCTGATTTTTATCTCCACTAAGGAAATATTTTATCTGTAATTTATCCAATGCTTTGTGTTTCAATTCTGTATATTATCAATTGCAGGCAGAAATTGGAGATGAGAAAAATAAAAACAAACAAAAATGTATTTCTTATTCACAATGGAGAGGCATGCATGTAAGATTCAAATGTAAAAGTCAAAAGATATTGTTTAATCTATAAAATTTAAAATATGCAATGCAATCTTCCCTGCCCATGAATTTGAGAGCAGGGTGCACTCCAATTTTTACCTCAATTTTCCAACTCCATGTCTTTATACTAGTAGTGCCTAATGACATGAATGCATTCCATCTCCAATTCTGCTGCTTGGCAGCTATATTTTTTTTTTCAAGACTCAACTCAAATATTATGTTCTACAGGTGTCTTTTCTGCCCTCTTACCCCATAGCTGTTGGTACCACTCTCCTCCAGGTTAAAATTTGGTAGGTACCTTTATATTAATACATTTCTGCATGTTGCCTCCCCTCTCATCCCACACACCCCTTAAAAAGTAAGGTCCTTAAGGTCAAGGGATTATTTTTTTGTTATCTTTTATCCCTAGTACTTTGACCAGTGTTTAATGTACTTAATTAATGCTTCTTGGTTGGTTAACTAATGGTTACTAAGGCTTAAAGGCCTGTTTATAAACTTGAGTTTCTCTGAGGTAGAGTGCTTTGCATCCTTGTTTATGAGAAAATGAATTCCTGATAGGTATAACAATTTCTCTGAGGTTACTCAGGTAGTAAGTTGAAGAGCCAGGAATTAAGCAAATTTTGTGTTTGCTCCATCAACCCATGTTGCGTTCTGTATTTACTTGGTACCTACTATGTGTGGGACCCTGTGCTAGACATTGAAGGAGATACAAAGGTAAATAAGCAAAGATGGAAAGAAGGTTTCAGAAGAATAGGGGAGAGAAGACCTCAATGAATAACAACTACAAGGCAAATTGAGAAGCAATCAAGTTTAGTTGATAGAGAACTGATTTACTAGCTAGGAGGACCTGGCTTCATTTGTAGCTCCATTACAAGCTATGAGACGCTTTGAACATTCCCTCAGGCTATTCTCTAAGAGACACCAAACTTATTTGGCCTACTGCTCCCTTTTCAAAAAGAAAAATACTCAGTACCCTCCCCTGGAAATGAATTTTCTTTAACCCTTGAGCATTATTGTTTTGTTTGTTCATTTTGAAATTTACATCCTTTCAGTATATAAATACACACACACACACACACACACACACACACACACACATATACGTATATATGTGTGTGTGTGTATGTATGTATTTAAAATGATGCATCTTAATTTTAATAATTTATTATAAATTTGTGGTTTTGTCCTGCATTGAAATTTTGATGACATAATATTGCAGCACATAACTGTTTAGTATGATATTTAAACAATTCATTACACATATATATTCCTGCCAATGCATGCTGGACTTTTCTAGAATGCACAACACACTCATCTGCCAACACTTACTTGTTAAGGTCTGTCAGAAGATTTGATCACTAATTAGTTACGACTTGCATTTTGTGTATTTATTTGAAAAGTAATGTAATCACTAAGACCTTAACCCTGTTACACAACAGATGAAACATGTACCAAAGTTTTTCAAAATCTTCTTTCTTCATGGTTCCACTGCCCCCTTATTTTATTTAACACCCACCAATTACACCCAAGGCTACTACTCCCACATCGTTCCAGCACCCCCAGTGGGTGGTATTGCCTACTTGGGGAACCCATGAATCTAAGATTATAAGTTGTAGAAAATGTGTTTTACTTTCCTTGGTAGAAGGAGTTGCTTTACCGAGAGCTTCCTACATTCATAAAACTGACACTTCAGCTAAAAAAAATGAAAATAAAGAAAGGTATATCAACAAGAGAGAGAGATACTAACAGTCAGAATGCTTCTTTTCTAAATCCTGGAGTCAGAGAGCTCAAATATATGAGAAGTCCATTAAACAAATTATGTTCTGTTAAAATATAACTTCCTAAGTTTCACACTTACCAATTATGAAATAAGCTTACATTTGAAGCAAGGTAGAAAAGAATATAAGATTTAGGTACAAAAGACATCTTGCTTGATGTAGGATCATATCTTAAGAGTATAGATCTGGAGCTCGAAGAGACTTCCAGGGTTGTTTGGTCTAGTCACCTCATTTTACAGATGAGATAACTTGGGCCATAGAGAGTGATTTTCCCATGGTTAAATGACTAATAAGTGGCAGAGGTATGACTCTACTTCTTAATGATCATTCTAGTGTACACTTTATGCTTTGTTATGAATTTACCTTAAATCCTCTCCTCTACAATTACTGTTCTTATTTTCCTCAATCCATTTCTCTTGCTTTTACACTAGCTTCTTATTGTCTCCAGGTCTCAAATAACCCCATAACCTGAAGCTGCTTTCTTAATGGATGGTCTTAAGTGATTTGGGAATAGGAAAGCTTTGGAAGCAACACACTTCTGAGCTTGTGCTTCTCTGAGGAAAAGCTTCTGAATTCCTCCAGGCATCCAGTCTGTAATTAGGAACTTACCCTAACACCTTGGATAACTGCCACTAGGAGAAAGTAGGCCCAGATAAGTGTGTTAGTAAAGGTGTTAGAGTAAGTATCTCATTAAGGGATGGGTGCCTAGAGGAAAAGAATTTTAAAGAGAATAGCAGGAAAACTGTACTTGAGAAAGAATACCCAGCATTGCCTTTTCTGTAAGGGCCTAGTCCAACTTTCTTAAAGGAAACCTTGGTTGGGGAAAAAATAAAATACCTCCGTAGTGGATCATTCAATTGATTCATATCCCCTTAATTTGAAAGATAAGGGAACAAATTTTTCCCCTTCTTCTTAGCCTTCAGCAGTTCCCAGGATAACATAGCCCTAAGTTGAATCCAGCATGAAAGCAATGGTGTTTTGTAATTTCTCCTTTTTCATATTTTATTACATGTGTCATGTCTCCAAAGATGGGGCAGTGGATAGAGTACAGGGCCTAAAGTCAGGAAGACCCTTCCCTGAATTCAAATGTGGTTTCAGATACTTACTAGCTGTGTGACTCTGGGCAAGTCACTTACCCTGGTTTGCCTCAGTTTCACAACTATGAAATGATTTGGAGAAGGAAATGGTAAACTACTTCAGGATCTTTGCCAAGAAAACCCCAAGTGGGGTCATGAAGAGTTGGACACAAGTGAATGATGACTGAACAACAAGATTGTTATTATTTGTCCTTCCTTCTCAAAGTATACCAATGGCATCAGGCTGGTGATGTCTAGACTTGCAAATGCATTGGATTTAAGTGAGGAAGGGCTGTGAAAACTTATCAACCTTACTCTCCTCCAGAGTTATCTGAGTCCAGTGGTAAGACGTAAGTCAGGACAACTGGAGATGGTCCTAGATGTAGTGGAAAACCTTGGTCTTTTTAAGCTAAGGCCTTTCCAGGTCTCAATTTGTCTAAGGCAACACTCATTCAGTGATTTAAAGATGGGTAAGAATTCAGGCAAAAAAAAAAATGGCCCAATTTGCCTAATTCAAAGAAATCAATCTGGGACAAGAAGACACTCAGGGTTTCTTGGCCAGAACAGAAACAACTGCTATTTACACTCACTTTGAGCCATCAAAACCCAAGCAATGAACAGACAATCTAGCAAAAAGAACAATGATAACAACAAAGACATATCCCCCAACAGTAGAAGTAAGGTATTTGGGGATAAGGTTGTCATCTGTTTCTGCTTTAAACATTCAGAACCTGGCATAGTACCTTGCACAAAGTAGATGCTTAAATCAAAAGGCCCCTTCTCTGAATGTGTTTAAATATATACAATATTTATAGGATTACATACAGCATCAATTATACAGAAATAGAGCTATCAATATATCCCCAAATCAAAAATAATACCAACAAAACCAAGTTTATAGACTTCAAGCTGAGAAGTCCTGTCTACAGGAAGACTATCTTGGTATTTCCAGTTACCATCCATCCAGGCAATTTATTTTGCACACATTTTATATATATTACCTTTACTTTTCAATATGCCTATACATTTTTTTCTTGGAATTCTTCTAGAATTTATGCCTTTTGTGGATTGATTATTTGCTTTTTTGTTAGTATATATTCAGCACATAGCTTGGCTCTCTCCATTTTCCATCAAAAGCTCTGCTTAGTTTTGATTTGGGTGGATGCCCCACAGCGTAAGCTAATCATTTCAAATCTCATCATCGTGCTAACTGACTCAATTTTTGTGACTCAACTATTTCTCAAAGCCTTCAATGTATCTCCCTTCTGATCGGAGGACTTTATTAAATTGAATTGGAACATGGTATGCTCTGAGTATTAGACTTGTTGGATTATTTAATGAATGGACCAACTATATTAAAAGAGGGAGTTGATTTTCAAGGACTTACATGGTAGTATCCAGAAAGTGGCCAGAAAGTCTTTGCCACTTTTGCTGTCAGTACCTGTGTTTAGTTATAATGGAAAGCAGCTCCAAGGCCTGTTAACAGCAGTGTGGACACTCAAGAGGGAGGCTGTCATTACTGAAGATAACAATGGTGCTCAGCTCTGGGAGGACTGGGCTACTGAATGACTAAAAAGAAGGAGGAGAGGTTAATTCAACGCAGTCCTTCTACATTAGTTTAGCTGTTGCTATCTGGAAATCTGTGCAGCCATCAATGTCTTTTGCTGGCTACTTCTTCTACTGTATGACAATGCTGAAAAATGAATGTATGATGATGGCAGCAAGGAATTCAGTTCCTCAATGGGAATGACTCTGAAGACAGAAGAGTTGTCCCTGGAATTTCAATCAATCAAGTATTAAGTGAGTACCTACTATGTGTAGTTACACAGGATAGAAAGGAAAACAAAATGCTTCCTTCCCTCAAAGAATTTACAGTGTAACATAGAGATAACAGCACATAAAAATGCATGCATGCACATATATGTGTATCTCTTTATAGAAATATATATGGCATATAGTAATATATAAATGCTTGCATGTGTACAAAAGCACACACAGATGCATATATCACATATACATGTACATGCCGGTGTGTATGGTTGTAGGCATGCATGCATGTATTGGTAATTTGGTAAAAAGGTCATTAAGAGATGATGATATTAGCCAAGGCTTCATGTAGAAGGTAGTCCTTGAGCTCAGTTTCTTAGTTGACTCACTTGAATATTTCCTAAAGTCACTATAAAGGACTTTTCCAGGTGTACTAAACAATCCAACATTGTTTTTAGGGAACATGAGGCCTATCTAGCTATATAAGGTAACCTGTCATGTTCTAGCTAGGTTGCTACTCTTTTTAAAATTTTTTTGTTTTTACTTTTCGGTATATACTTTCATAAGGTTTTGAATTCTAAATTTTCATCCCCTCTTGCCCCTCCCCCCACACCATGGTGGCATGCATTCAGGATATTCTTTCCGTTAGTCTGCCCTCCCTTCTATCTCCCCCCCACCTTCTCTCATCACCTTTCCCTTCTATTTTCCTGTAAGGCAGGATATATTTCTGTACCCTATTTCCTGTATTTCTTATTCCCCAGTTGCATGTGAAAACATTTTTTTTAAACATGTGTTTTTAAAACTTTGGGTTTTAAATGTTCTCCCTTCCTACCTCCCCACCCACCCTCATTGAAAAGGTAAGCAACTCAATATAGGTTATACATGTGCAGTTATGCAAAACACTTCCATAGCAGTCATGTTGTGAAAAACTAATTCTATTTCCCATAATACTACCCCCCCATTTATTCTATTCTTTCTTTTGACTTTGTCCCTCCTCAGAAGTGTTTGCTTCTTATTACCCCCTTTCCCAATCTGCTATCCTCTCTATCACTCCCCTGTTCTCTTGTCCCCTTCTCCCCCTGTCTTCCTGTAGGGTAAAACAGATTTACATACCCAATTGAAGTTGCATGTTATTCCCTGTTTAAGCCAAATCTTATGAGAATAAGATTCACTCACTCCCTCTCACCTTCCCCTGTTTCGCCTCCCCTGTAAGAGCCTTTTCTTTTCTGTTGTTTTTTCTTGTGTGTGTGTGTGTGAGATAATTTACCCCATCCTACATCTCCCTTTCTCCTTCTCCCAATATAATTCTCTCTCACCCCTTAATTTTATTCTCCAGATATGACCTCTTCGTCTTCAACTCACCCTGCGTCCCCCCTCTCTCTCTCTGTCTCTTTCTGTCTCTTTGTCTGTCTCTCTGTCTCTGTCTGTATCTCTCTCTGTATCTCTCTCTGTCTATATATATATATAATATATATATATATATATATATATATATATATATATATATATACGTATATATATATACGTATATATATATATATATATATATAATTTTTTTCCTTCCAACAACCCTAATACTGACAAAAGTCTCATGAGTTATAAATATCATCTTTTCATGAAGGAATGTAAACAGTTCAACCTTAATAAGTCTCTTATGAATTCTCTTTCCTGTTTACTTCTTCGTGTTTCACTTGAGTCTTGTATTTGAAAGTCACATTTTCTATTCAGCTCTGGTCTTTTCATCAAGAATGCTTGAAAGTCCTCTACTTCACTGAATGACCATTTTTTCCCCTAAAGGATTATACTCAGTTTTGCTAGGTAGGTGATTCTTGGTTGTAATGCTATCTCCTTTGTCCTCTAAAATATTATAATGTGCCCTCTGGTCCCTTAATGTAGAAGCTGCTAAATCTTGTGTTATCCTGATTGTGTTTCCACAATACTTGAGTTGTTTCTCTCTGGCTTCCTGCAATATTTTCTCCTTGACCTGGGAACTCTGGAATTTGGCTGCAATATTCCCAGGAGTTTTCCTTTGGGAATATTTCTTTCAGGAGGAGATCAGTGGATTCTTTCAATTTCTATTTTGCCCTCTGGTTCTAAACTATCAGGGCAGTTTTCCTTGATAATGTCTTGAAAGATGATGTCTAGTCTCTTTTTTTGATCATGGCTTTCAGATAGTCCAATAATTTTTAAATTCTCTCTCCTGGATCTGTTTTCCACGTCAGTTGTTTTTCCAATGAGATATTTCACATTGTTTTCTAATTTTTCATTCTTTTGGATTTTTTTTTTATAGTGTCGTGATTTCTCATAAGGTCACTAGTTTCCAATTGCTCTATTCTAATTTTTAAGGAAGTATTTTCTTCAATAATCTTTTGGACTTCCTTTTCTATTTGGCCAATTTTGCTTTTTAGGCATTCTTCTCCTCATTGGCTTCTTGGACCTCTTTTGCCATTTGGGTTAGGCTATTTTTTAAGGTGCTCTTTTCTTCAGTTATTTTTGGGTCTTCTTTAGCAAGCTGTTGACTTGTTTTTCATGATTTTCCTGCATCACTCTCCTTTCTCTTCCCAGTGTTTCCTCTACTTTTCTTACTTGCTTCTCAAAATCCTTTTTGAGCTCTTCCAAGGCTTGGAACTGATTCCTATTTTTCTTGGAGGCTTTGGATGTAGAAGCTTCCCAGGGGGTATGATAACAGGCAAGGTATTTACTCCTTTCCTGCCCTTTGCTCTGGTCTATGAGTGACCACAATCACTCTTTTTTGTTTTGGAACTGTAAGGAGAATTTTCTCTGTACCGCCATTACAAGCTCCACCAAACCAACACTTCTACCTGCCCCAAGACTGCCACACAGAACTGTGACCCAGATCCACACACGGGCAAAGCAAGAGATTCCTGCCTCAGCACTGGCAAAGAGATCTGTGTAATCCCCTTCTGATCAGTCACCAGATTCCCCCTCAGTCTGCAGAAGCTCAGGAGGCAGCTGCCGCCCAGGGCTGCACTCAGGAACTAGAGCTGAGACCTAGCATCTCTCACCTCAGAAACTGACTTTTCCCACTGACCTTCTAAGTTGTCTTTGGCATGAGTAGGTTGAGAAGTCTAGAAACCACCACAGCTGCCTGAGATTCAGTCCTCTGAGGCTTGCTCCAGTTTCACTGTGACCTGCACGCCCATGCCTAACTGTGCTCCTTCTCCATTCCTTTGTGATATATCTTTCTGATCAACCTTCCAGGTTGTCTTGGGCTGGAAATTTGTTTCACCCTGTCTTTTTATGGGTTCTACTGCTTTATCATTTGTTTACACCCATTTTTATAGGTATTTGGAGGGGTTTGGGGGAGAGCTCAAGCAAGTCACCGCTTTCAATGTGCTATCTTGGCTCCACCCCTCTAGACTGCTACTCTTGACTGATGAGATTCAGATAGGGACAGGTGAAGAAGAGTCACTGATTCCTTGGGTCTAACTTTGTGGCCACCCAAATTGTGCTGTGTTAGTGACTGCTGAAAGACTAAAAAGTAATCCCTTCTTTCACTCTCATATAGACAGATGTAAATTTATGCACACTTTCTAATTCAAAGCCACAGATAATTTCAAAGCAATGAAAGCATATTCTCTGTATCCCAGCTCTCAGAATGGGCACTCCTGGTAAAACATAACTAGGGCAGGCTCCTAGAACTTTGAAACCTAGAAACACAATTTAGAGTGCATTGATGTCATTTGGAGTCTTTCAGTACCAAAGAAGCAGTTGGATTTTTCAACTAATTAAGCTGAATATTGAGTTAAAATAGGAAGCCATTAGATGACATGACAGTGGTTAAACCTACTCATTCTACTGCCTGCAAATTCCTTGACCCCATAGTCTGCCACCCGTGTTTGAAGGTACATTTCATGCAACTTATCCCAGCTATATTTTGTGCTACTTGACTCTAGTGTCAAAATTCTTAGCTGCCACATTTTCTTCAATCTCATCAGACCCTTAATTTCCAGTAGGCTCACATCTATCTCCTGGTCCTTTGACTTTACTTCCATTTATCTGCCTTCAGTGGGTGAAGCATTAGATCCCTAAAGCAATGCTACCCTTTTCTTTCCTCAGAAGTTTCTTACACTTTATTGGGAAAATTTTCTTCCAGTTGTGTTGGACAGATTCCTAGTTTTATCAGTCTTTATTTAACTCTCTCTGCTTTGGCATTCTAAGAAGGAAGGAGTGGGAAGATAGTTGGAACTATGGGGCAGTGTTCATTTTTGAGGTGGAATCTGGATACTTTCCTAAAATGTAGTGCCAAGAATTGAGGACATTCCTTGAGTATTGTCCAATCCAGGCAGAGTACAGTAATATTATCATTAATTGTGAGTACAGTCATAGGCTTTATTAATATAGGCCAAGTATATAGAGAGCAAGGAAATATAAACCACACATAGGACATTATAAAACTCTTAAGACAGCCTTCAATTTGCTTAGGTTTTAGATAGCACTTCGCAATCGTTGATTGCCTTCTATGGAATTTGTTTATCTTAATAAAGCCTATGACTGTACTCATTTCCTTGGCTGCTACATAGCATCATTGATTCATACTGAGCCTCTTGTCCAAATAGCTTACACACTGGAATAGCTTACACAGAGGAGAACAGACTCGAGATCCAATGGATTCTGGATTAGATGATTTTATCTGGGAATAAGAGCCATCATCAATCTCTTCTGCTGATTGCTTCTTCTTCTGCATGATGGTCATGAAAAGTGGCTATATGATGATGGCAAGAAGCAACAGATCCTTATTAAGAATGTATTTGAAGCTGAAATAGTTGTCTCTGGAATTCTAATAAACCAGGTAAGCCTATTTGGCCAGATATATTCCGATTAAATTTAACAGGGATAAGAATAAAGGCCTGTATTTGAATTCGACAACAACAACAAAAACAAACAAAAAAAAAAACTTCACAAGTATAACAGCTGATCTTCTTGCCCAAACAACTTACACAATAGAATAGCTTGCACAGTGGAACACTGACCCAGGATCCAATCAATCCTGCAATAGGTGGTATGAGAATGAGTGAATTTTTAAGGAATGAGAAGCATTTTTAAAATCATACCCAATCTGTGAGATATATTTTACTAACTAGAACTCTTATTTCATTAGAAGAGGACTCCCAGTGAATAAATAAAACAACACCAAATCCCCCACACTAGTGCACATCAGCACTTTTTAAAAATTTGTTGCGGTACGCAATGGGGTTATGTGACTTGCCCAAGATCATACAACTAGTAAGTGTTATGTGTATGAGACCAAATTTGAACTCAGGTCCTCCTAGCTACCCCAACATGTTTTTTTTTAAAGCACACAGTCTTAGAGAGTGATTTAGGGCTTGAAGAAGTTAATTGACTTCTCCCAGGTCAGGCAGTCAGTTATATGATGGGTCTTTAAGACATGATTTGCGACTCTAGCCACAGTGGCATGCTGCCTACATGGTAAGTCCTACAGGCACTGTTACCCACATTTTATAAATAAGGAAACTGAGGCTCAGTGTAAATCAAGTGATTAGTATAAGATCACACAGCTGGCAAGTCCCATAGATAGGATTCCTACCCAAATCTCCCCTGACTACATAGGGTTCTTTCCACCATACGGGGTTTCATCCTAAAATATACATAACATAGCCATGCATCAGCTCATTGGAAAAATATCTGGTGGTCTTAGTGGATTTTACAGTTAATGGGAATTAAAAGTATGATGTGTCATCTAAAACCTAGCTCAATTGAAGGCTATATTAATAATTTTATAACATCTTATGTATGGTCTTTGTTAATACCACTGTACTCTGCCCTGATCAGGACATCTTTGGACTATAACGCCCTTTCAGGGCATCACAATTTGGGCAGGAAAATAATTACTTGGAAAATAACCAGATAAAGTCAACAAATATGTTGAATGTCCTAGAAATTATACCATATGAGTATTTGTTATATGAAATGGGTGTTTTTATCCTGGGTAAAAGAAGACGGGTTACATGATATCTATTTTCAGGTATTTGAAGGATTCTGATGTGGAATTCCAGTGAGTTGTTCTGCTTGGGCCTAGAGGACAGAATTAAGAATGATGGCTAGAAATAGAAGAAAAGCAGGTTTGTGTTCTATGTCAAGAAAATCTCTGATAAATTTAAAGCTATCCCAAAGTGAAATGGGCTATTTTTTAGAGATAGTGGGCCACCTCTGTTGAGGTTTTCAAGATAAGAAAGCTGATCGTCAATTTTATAAGTGAGATCCTTGATTAAATATGTATTGGACTAGTTGTCTTCCTAGAGTCCCTACAATTGAAAGAATCAGTTAATAGACTGAGAAACTGTCAAAAATAAAGAACTATACAAATATTTTAAATATGCATTAACTATAAGAAACATGGAGCCAAGTCAAGGCATATAAACAAGCATTTATTGCACCTACTATATGCCAGGTAAGATGTAATGTTAAAAAGATTGGTGAAGTTGAGGCAGAGGTCATGAAAGAAAACTTTTGGGATCTATGGTGAGTCATGGAAATTCATTCTGTGAGACCTACAGTTACTTGGCCATTCCTGAGGAATACTCATTCCTTGCAAACTAGAAAATTCTACCTCACATGACTGCATTTTGCATCCTGATGTCATCTTCCTAATAATCAACTTGGATGAAGGTTTGTTTTAAGATTTTGTACAAGGCTACATGCCATTCATGAAGGAATACTATTCCTCCCATTCTGACCTCTCCTCCCTCTACTATCATCACATTCAAAGTAAGTCCTGTATCCTTTCCTTAGGTGGAGATTACCCAGAATTAATCATAATGGGTTTTTATTTCAAAAGTCTTTAGATAAAGGTCTTCATTTAAGTAAGCTAAAAAGGGAATAATATACATGAGGTACCTGGAATCAAATGTGCTTTTGAAATGATGCGTAGGCAAAGGAAATGAAGGACAAAATTCCCCATGTGCACTGAAATATTTATAATGGCACTTTTTGTGCAAGTTCTGGAAACAAAAGTGGGGGCCTTTCAACTGGAAAATGGTTAAGCAAATACCAGTTTATGAATATAAGGGAACATAATATAGTGCTTTGAGAAATGAAGGCTACGAAGAATTCAGAGAAACATGGGAAGACTTTTATGAGTTGAGCCAATTAAGCATAAACATGAAGACAACAATATAGGCAATCACTACAATAACATAAGGGAAAAAATCACTAAAAGGAAACCCAGTGCTTAGGGACATGTAACGGCTAATTGTGGCACTGGATAAGAAATAACACTACATTAGTAAGAGAAGAGAAGCTATGGATTATGCGTACATGATATTGACTCTTAGCTGTGGTCACTCTGTTGATTTGGTTAGCTATTTTTCTGTTAAAAAGTAAAGGCTCAATTGGGAAGAGTATGGCCTATATAGCTAGTAAAATAGAAACAATGCTTGATTTTAGGTCAGAGTGCCTAAATTAATTCAAATCTGGCTTTGCCATTTCATAATTATAAGACCTTGGACAAGTCTATTCACGTTCTGAGATTCAGTTTCCTAATCTCTAAAGTGAAGTACTTCTGAATTCACCTCGTCCTTTAAATCTATGGCCCATGATTCAGAATTACTCTTATATTAAAAATGTCATCAAAATATATTTATCAAAAATAAAAATTTTTATCTTTATGTACAGTTATGTAGAAGGGAAAAAAAAAGAATATTTACATAGGCTAATTCCCTCTTCTTTGAAATTCTTTTCAGATTTCCCCAAACAGTAAACTGATAACATTTAGTTCATCTGATCCATGCCTGTTAGTTCTTTTGTGACATGACCTGCTATGACTGAGGAAGCCACCCCACAGAGACATTTCTCAGTGCATCTGTCATGCTTGTCTTATGTGCCAGAGATTTCAAATCATGCCAGGAAGTCATCCACTGATGACATCACTCAGCACTTTCTATTGTCCCTTTGCCATTTGAAGAGATCAATCGATCAGTTCTTTCCAGCAGGAGACACTGCATCCCCCTGGGTCTCAGCTGAGGCTGACCAATTGTGTTTTACTACAAGTAAGAGTGATTTCCCTTATTCCTGGAATGGTTAATTGTCCATGGGATTTTAAATATCAAATATTATAGAGTGACTCAGGTCCAAGAGTTTATGTCTGGAGCCAAGCAAGGGTAAAGTAAGATCAATGTGTTTATTTTCAATAAATCAGTTGGTTAATCCAGGTGGGATTCTATAGCTGTGGGGTGGAGCAGCAGAGGAGATCATTATTTTTGTTTAGAAGAGTCAAAAGAAATCAAATTTTTAATCAAGGATCAGGCAGGATGGACTGATGGAAGGGCAGAAAGAGCAAACAGTGCCTATTTTTAGGTTAGAAAATCCTTCCTCCTCAGTGGTGATATTCTCTGTTCTTCATTTCAGCATTCACCAAAGGTAAAAGCATCGTTAAGTGCAGGTAAGTGACCTGAATGAAACTTTTGGAGGCATTGATGAAAACAACAGGCTCAATGGGAGAATTTTTCTAAGCACTTACTTTTTTTTTTTTTTAACCTATTACATCAATAAGATGTAATGAAGGGCTGGTTAGCAGGTGAGGCTTTTCGACATTATATATACACAATTTAAGCAGCTCTGTGTATGTGTAGTTCTATTACTGGGGCTTAATAGTCTCCTCAGGCAAAAGATGACTTACATGCATATTAAATTTCCCAGGGAAAACTTTGAAACAAAGCACAGCACTAATTTTAACATGTCACAACTTTCACTTATTTTTGTGATAACTACTTTAAAATAGTGATGCCTTGAAATGGATGTAATGGGCAACTTCCTGCTTGGAAGGCTGACTGAGAAAGAATTTCTACATATTGAAACGTACTCCCCCACCCTCGGATTTCCATTATTCTTTATGAAATGTGTTCATATAAGAAGTAACAAATACTTGTGGGGAACCTGCTATCAAAAGATATATTAGCTTTTATTTCTGTAGGGTTTTGTACTTACAAAGCACAGATTCATAGGTTTAGAGCTGGAAGCAGCCATAAGGGCTATCTAATCAATCAGTAAATCAACCAATAAACATTTATTAAGTACCTACTATGTGCCAGGTACTGTGCTAAGCAATGGGGAGAAGAAAACAGGCAAAAGACAGTGCCTGCCCTCAAGGTGTTTATAATCTAATATAGTCTATTTCTTTAATGTTCTAGAAGAGGAAATGGAGGCTAAATGATTAGCACTTAACACAAAGAGGTAAGTGTCAGAGCAATAATTTTAATTTAGGTCATCTGACTCCAGACCTAGCATGTTTTCTGTTGCCCGTGCTGCCTCTACTTTCACATATATAATTGACATTAAACATCAGGATCTGCTTGTGAGGACAGAGGCTATGTGGTATTATTCTTATTTTACATAAGAGACAACTAAGCCCAGGGTAACTGTGACAGCTTCTGTTCCCTTCACTTCTCTTTGTTTTCTCAAGCCATCAACTTTGCTCTGTCTCTATTTTTCTCCTATTGAAATATGAACCTTATAATTAAACAGTCCAATTGGATATCGTCTTTGACCTTGCATCTTATCACTGTCCAAGCTCCAAACGTGTATTATGGCTATTATCCACCTTCTCCATTCCTACAGTTTATGATTGCAAGAGGTAGATATAGAACCTGGTTGACTGGACCCACTGAAAATTTATATTATGCAGTTTTAATTAGACCCTCACTTCCTTGAGTATACTAGCCCTTTTACACATCGTTAATTGACCCTCCATTCCACTCTCCACAGGGGGCTCTTCCTAAAACTTCTGTGCTCTCCTAAGATCTTTACCAATAGTCCTCTCCGTAATTCTTCACAGCAAAGTACCTTGCCTCATATTTCACTGAGAAAATTCAATCCATTTCCCTTAGAGGCCTTCTTCTTTTTTCCACGTTCAAAGCCCTTTAATACCACTACCACCTTCTCAATTCTCTCTTTCTTTGCTTGTCTTGAGTGACTAGGCAGCCCTTTCCCTAGTCAATTTCAAATCCTCCACTTGTACCCTGTACCCTGAGTTCATGATCTCCCTTCTTGTCCAGGAGCTCAATCCTTTTGTCATACCCAGTCTTTGCCAAATTCCCAAATTATTCTTCTTATCTATTGGTTCCTCTCTCTCTCTCTCTCTCTCTCTCTCTCTCTCTCTCTCTCTCTCTCTCTCTCTCCTTTTCTTTCTCTTTTCTCAGAATTCACTCTTCTTAAACCCTTTGTAATATTTGATCATTTTGTCTATAACCCTCTTTCTCTTTCTTAGGTTTCTGTGACACTATTATGTAATGAATATTTTACTACCTGTCAGACCAATGCTTCCTAATTTTCTTTGCTGAATGCTCAACCATATACCCTTTTTATCTCTCTACATTCTGTCTCAGTGATATCATCAGTTCTTGTATATTTAACTATCATATATATCTATATCTATATCTATATCTATATCTATATCTATCTATATCTATATCTATATCTATATCTATATATACATATACATATATAAAATTATCTATAACCACAAATCCAACCCATGCTTCTCTCATGAGTTCTAATTCTACACCCCAACTCTCTATTTGATATCTTGTCTAGTATATGACATAGGTATCTGGAGAAAAAAAAACAGGTGCAAAATAGATATTGGTATCTTTTGTCCTCCACTTACCCATCCTCTTAATTGTAAAAAGTCTATCAAAGTTATCACCATTTTTAGATACTCAATCTAGGAATCACATTCAACTGATTATTTTCAGTCACCCCATTTCCCTCTCTCATTTCTAGTCAGTCACCAAATCTTGCTTATTTCACCTCAACATCTCTCCCTTCTCTTTATTAATCCCATCAATTAGGTTCAAGCATTTATTACTTCTTCTCTGAATTAATGGATTGGTACCCTGTTTTAATTCTCTGCTTTTATCCCTATTGATGTTTCTAAAATCTAGGTCTGATTATGTCAAGGTTTTTTGTTTTTTAGAAGAGGTTTGGATGGCTGCCTATTGCCTGTAGGCTAAAATGTGAACTCCTGCTTCTTTCTTTCTTTCTTTCTTTCTTTCTTTCTTTCTTTCTTTCTTTCTTTCTTTCTTTCTTTCTTTCTTTCTTTCTTTCTTTCTTTCTTTCTTTCTTTCTTTCTTTCTTTCTTTCTTTCTTTCTTTCTCCCTCTTCCTTTCTTCATTTCTTTTTTTTTTTTTTTAATTTAAAACCCTTCATAATCTAACTCCAGTCTATCTCTGTAGTGTGATTTCACATTACTTTCCACTCATGCCACCCAATTGGCACTCGCATGTGTCTGGCATGCTTATTCGTCATTACATTTCCCTCTTCCTCACCATGACATAGGCTATCCCTCATTCCTGGAATACTGTCCCTTTTCACTCAGACTTTTGGAACCCTTAGCAATTCCTTTCTTAGGACAACAATTCAAGAGGCCTTTCCAGATACAATTAACCTCACCTGTCCTCTGGCTCTGTCTCTCTCTCTCTTTCTCTCTCTGCTCTCTGTCTCTCTTTCTCTCTGTCTCTGTCTCTCTGTCTCTCTCTCTGTTTCTCTTTCTCTCTCTCCTGTATTTATTTATTGATCTGTGAGTAAGGTGCCTCCCTTAGTAGAATACAGTCAATAAGAAGACAAGCATTTTATCACTGTTATCTGTATCCCCATGTTCTGTTACAACTCGTAGCAAGTAATAGTTGTTTAATTAATGTTTGTTTAAAATAGTATTATGTTCAGATCTTTGATTTCATTGTTATTGGGAAATCCCAGTGAAGTTACTCCCTTTACTAATGCACATGGACAAATATTGAAGCCTGAGATGCTAAGTATGCTTGCATGAGTAGGATCAGGAATCATACTCTACAAGTTTTCACCTTTTGTAATTTTTGTGGTTTGTTTGTTTTCCTGGAACTGTCACCCTGGGGCCCTGTTGATTCATAAGAATATCTCACTATTTCAGGATCAGATACTACCAGTATATCTTGTCTAGATTACACTCATTTTCTCCACTTTGCTAATGGCTTTCCTAAAACTAAAAATGATATACTGAATAATTTCTAGAATATAACCTCTCCTATCCCAGGCACGAAGCTTCTCTTAATGCATTCAAATTTCTCATTAGTCTTTTCACCACCAATATCATATGATTCATGCATATAGAATTTACATTCTTTGAACTGAATTTAATTCAATAGATTTTTTTTTCTTTCGTAGAGGGAATGAATCCTGAATTTGGAGCCAGAGGATTGAGTTTGAAGTCTTTTCTCTGTCACTTATTTTGTGACAATGGGTGAGTCACTTTGGGTCTCAACTTCCATATTTAAATGAAGGAGTTGGACTAGATAGTCTCTAAGGCCCCTTCCGTTACTACATCCATGACCCATTCACATGAAAGCCAGTGAACTTGGGATTTGTCATGGAAACAACAGGGATTGACACAAGGAAGATGACCTGAGCAATATCACACAAAGAACTTGTGAGGAGTGAACTAGAATGCTGTGCTTGGAGGAAGGTAGTTCTTCTCTGAATACAACAACCTGTTTCTGATTTTGCCTATGGCATGCTGATATTCCAAAAACTTTCCCAAACTGTTCTCAAACAGAAATGGGGTCAATTTAAGGCCTGTTTCTGGACCCATCATTTGGGTTGATCCATTTCTAACACACTCTTTATAAACCTGTGCATATGACATTAACCAGGCCAGAGGAAAGTGCAAGAACGTGCAGTGTATTTATTCTCAGAAGTGCATGGCTGGTGTGGCTGGGCAGTAATGAACTGCTGGTTTAGTTTACCTGAATATAAAACAGAATTAAATCACCCAGCTTGGAAAGCACAGAATTTTAAACAGAACATTTTTCAAGGGGTATACTTTCCGAGATTTGCTTCCGAGCCATGTACCTCTATTTGCCTTTAAAAAAATATAAATCTTTAGATTCCTAACTTGGGAAGCACTGGGGGCTAAGATACTGAATATTCACTGAATATAAAATAAACACTTTGAAATAAGAATGCCAAGAACTTGATTTTTTTTTCATTTTTGGTTTGTAGTCTTTTAGTAAAAGGTCATTTTCCCATTTTGAAACATAATTAAATATTAAAAATAACAGGAAAAATAATCAAATCTCACCCAGTAAGTAACTGGAAGCAACACACACGGCACAGTTTTCTGGCAAGTAGATCGGTAACACATAGCCACAGAGCGTAAAAGAAGAATGAAACCCCATGTCTTTGATAAAGTTATCATTTCTCAACAATTTTACATTATTCATTGGATATCCTGCAATGTTGTTGAGGGTATTAGTTTTCTCAAACAAAGTTCAAGAGAGAAAATACACTTTTTGCCCTTTCTCTGAATGCACTGCTTAAGACCACTGTTGTTTATCATAGCAAAGGGGCAAGATTTATTTCACTTTTAAAAATTAACCTCCAAAAATCATTAATGCTATCTGTCCATAAAAATAGAGCTATAGACATGTAGTTAAAAATATGCAGAGAGGATGGAGATAGAGATGGACAAATGATAGATAGTAGCATGGTTTAGAGATTAAAAAGCTGGCCTAGTAGTCAGAGAGACCAAGGCCCAATTTTTACCTTAGACACCTTTTGACTTTGTGACCTCAGACAAATAGCTAAACTGCTCAATGCTTTAACAACTCTCTCACATTATAAGCTGAAAATATATAGAATATATAGGGGAAAAAAAGTGGACCTGTTTTGACAGAGAATATTTTCTCTCCTGGGAATTCTTTATATCAACATCAATGACATCATAGGTTCAGTCCTTATGCTATTTAGAAATATCAGTTTTAAAGTACTTTAACTATTTCTGTCCTCAAAACAGTAATATTTTCAAAATGTTTAGCAGGTATTTACATCATTTGATAGATGGGAAAATTGCAACTCAAAGGTCTTTTCAATAGGTAACCTAACCAGTGCATGTTGGGTTATTACTACTACAGTTGAAATTAGAACTCAAGGTCTCTCAACTTTCATTTGCTTTGAACCAAGTTAATAAACATTAAGTATTCTCTAGGTGCAGAGCACTATACTAAGCACTGGAGGAAAGAATGAATGTTTAGATGAGACTAATCCTTGCTCTCATTCAATTCAATTCAACAAATATTTATTAAGTTATTATGGGTCACACTCTTGAAGTAGGATAATGGCAAAGAAGTGGCCCTAGAGTCACTAAAACTGACCATGGTTCTAGCTCTGCCTCTGATACCCACTTATGACCTGTGGAACCAGTTCTCCAAGACTTGCAGAGTACGTGTCACCTGCATTGGTAGAATAAATTTACTCATTACGAGCTTTTGATTTAAATAAAATTATAGGCTTTTTATGTTCTAGGTGTACAAAGGGAAAAATGTAAACAGTCTCAGTCCTCTAAGATCCTAAATTTGCTGGAGAACTACATTCTGTGTTTTCTTGGAGATTTGCTTCTCATGAAGGCATAGCCCTCCATACCTGCTGTAAGAACAATCCTGTTGGGATTAAATTTGAAAACAATATGACCAATGATATTTGTATTTTTGTTTAAATATCCTGCTATTTCTGTTACACAGTTGAAAGAGAAGTAGAGCTGTGGACCAGGCTGTTCTCTCTGTGGATGGGAGGAGGTAATTTCCAAGATGGTAGGGGTGCTCCGGAGAGTTGTTCACCAGAAATTGGAGATGTACCACCAAAGAGGCCACTGAGAAATTCCATCATTCATTCCTAACATAGACAATATTTGAATAAGCATCTGGTTGTGCTATGTTCTGAATTCAACTATCAACCTAAGCCAGCTGGTCCTTAGTATTATTTACACAAATAAAACATGATCAGCCAGAGTTGTGAGATATAACACCTCATTCTGTGAGACTCTAGGACTGTGAAATTCTAAATTCATACTTGCCTTCTCACTTGCAGTTGTGGGGGCTGGGTTGGAAACAAACAAACAAACAAACAAACAAATAAATAAATAAATGAATGAATGAATGAATGAATGAATAAATAGATAGATGAATAAATAAATAAATAAATAAATAAATAGTAGATGGAGTCTAACTCCAAGAAACTATTTGAGAGCCATTTCAAATAATGAGAAGACATGAGCCCCAGCTACCCCTGAAAATCCTCATGGGTTGAGGATTTGTGTAAGGCAGATAAAGATGAATCTCAGATATAGCCTGATATTTTCTACAGACAAGCCAGAAAAAGAGTAGTCAGTCATTGAAAAGCTTGGCTATATCACTGTTAACAATGAAAATGATAAAAATAATTTCTTAATACCTAGTAGGTTACAGATACAGTACTGCTTAGGTCCACAACAAATTTATTCTCATAAATTTATGGTCATGAGCTCAGGTAGGTTGTCTTGGCCCCCGCTGAATTGTGGGGATTTTTATTTCACCCCTCCCTAGTATTTTTGCTATTTCACTTGCCTCAGTTCCTTTCATGTATTATCATTAAGTCATTCACACTAACCCCATGTGTCCCCAACACTGTCCTGTGTTTCTCTTCTCCTCTATTCTAGCTGTGTGACCCTGGGCAAATCCTTTAATTTCTGTTTATCTCAGTTTCTTGTTCTGTAAAATGGAAATAATAATAGCACCTACCTGCTGGGGTTGTTGTGTGAAATAAATGACATACTAATTGTAAAGCTCTTAACACAGCACCTGGTAAGTACTACATAAATATTGTTGTCACTTGATGATCTCACCATTTTCCACTGGTTTGTCTTTACACACATGAATCCCAAATCTCTGTATATAGCCAGGCCTTCTCACTCTCCCTAGCACCAGTTCCACATCCCCCAATTATCTTTTGGACATTCTAAATTTGGTGATCAATATTGATATCAAAACTATCTTGTCTAAAATAGAACTCATCTTCCCCACAAAACCTCCCCAACACTTCACAGTCTTCTATTATTATTAAGCATACCACTAATTTCTCAGTCATCCACATTTGCAATGTCAATGTCATTCTCAAATCCTCAGATATCCAAATCCTACAAATTTGAACTGTTATCAAACTTTACCATATCTACTTCTATAAAATCTTTCCTATGTATTCCCTGCATTCCATTCACCCAGTTGCCACCATGGCAGAAGGCATCATCACCTCACACTTAAACTATTATAGTAGCCTTCTGGTTGATATCTTTGACTCTGCTCTATTCCCACTCAAATTTCAGCTACAAAAAGGATTTTCTTACAGTGCAAGTCTGAGTATGTACAGCCCTATCTCTACCCCCAACTCAGTATACTATAAAGGTTCCCTATTACCTCCAGGATAAATTATGAAATTCTCTGTTACACATCTAAAGCCCTTTACATCCTGTACTCTTTCTACCCTTCCAGTCTTCTTACACTTTATTCCCTATCATGTACTCTATAAATCAGTTACCATTGCATACTTCCTGGTCCTCACTCATAACCCTCCATATCCCAAAGGAAAGCAGAAGAAAGAATATGCTATTTTCTCCCTGCCCCAAGTAAAAATCAGTCTCTTCTTTTATCTCCTATCTGTTATAAAGGGAGCCATTCCATGCAACATATAGAGTTGTTCATCCTGATTCTGGTAGGCACAATGTGATTTTAAGGGCCTGCTGCTGGCTATATTTGATCCATTACAGCTTGTAGAGCTTATGAATCAATATACTTATACAAGAGGGTATCCACTCATTAGCTGAGAATTGTGTTAATATTGTGTCAAGGTGTTTCTTAAGGAAGTGGTGAAGGAATGGTTGTTTTGTTCTATTCCCCATCCTGGCCTCAATGGGACCAGGAGCATATAACATATCCCACGTATGTCTCCATTAGAGAAGCTTGAGCCTACACTTGGAAAAGCCCTTTTCTACCACCCTCTTCTTTTTTTCCCATTCCTGATTCTACACAAATGCTTTTTTTTTTCAGCCTCAAGGTAGTTTCCAGACTTGGGGTTGACCTTTTAAGTTCGAGAGATATGCCTTACTCAGAACTAATAAGTGGAGATAAGCAACCTTTTAATCCAGAGAAGATGGCACTAATAACAGGATGGACCCAAGCCCAGCTCTTTGTTTAGTTTAATTTAGTTTAGATCCTTTTTTTTTTTCCCTCAGAAGATACACTGGTAATTGTTTCAACAGTACAGAAGCAAAGGGAAATGCTTTATGCCTAATCAACAGTCTTAACAATTGCTTTATGTTCAGATGAAGTTTAAGTAACAGCCTCCCAGAAGATTGTAACAGTAGTTAGAAGTGGTGACTGGTTCTTTGCTAAAGTCTTTTTCTTTCTTTTGAAAATTTTGTTTGTAAATATTCTGGGTTTTTTTAATTTAATTTGTGTGTCAGAAATAAATACCCATCCTATACCTGATTCATTTTGTACGTTGTGTATTGTTTCACTCTATTTTATTTTATTTTTTTTTGCTGGGGTATCATAGTTGAGTTAAACAACTCAAATATTCTCAGAAAAGGCAAGGTAACTTCTGCCATTCTTTTTAGAGGTTAGACTCCCCTAGGACATCTGGATCTAGAAGAGTGGCCACAGTCACACAGACAATATTATGAGAGACAGGTTTTTAACCCAGGTATTTCTGGATTCAAGGTAATCTCTCTATATGCTTTAACATATATTTACATCAGAAAGAAAAGAAAGAAAGAAAGAAAGAAAGAAAGAAAGAAAGAAAGAAAGACAGACAGACAGACAGACAGACAGAAAGAAAGAAAGAAAGAAAGAAAGAAAGAAAGAAAGAAAGAAGGAAGGAAAGAAAGAAAGAAAGAAAAAGAAAGGAAGAAAAAAAGGAATGAAGGAATGAAGGAAGAAACAAAGGAAGGAAGGAAAAGAATAAAAAGGAAGGAAAAGGAAGGAAGGAGGGAGGGAAGGAGGGAAAGAACAGAAGTAATGAAGGAAGGAAGAAAGTAATGTATGATTATAGGTAATCCCACCTATCCTTCATATACCTTGTGGTCAATTCTTTAATGAGGGACTGTTCAAACATTTTAATGTTAAAATAGGATATGACATTTAAGTATATAATTTTCAATAATATAGAATGATATCAGATAATCTCAGTTTATGTATTTGGTCTCTTTTTTGCTAAAGCTTGAGCTGTCCAATGACAAGTGTCAGATTATACTGACTTAGTGACATAGGACAATGGTTGTAAGATGATGATAATTTGTTGGATTAATTAATACCTTAGGTATGTTCGATTATGTTTTCATTACACCATTTTGGCTTTTCTAGGAAGGTAGATGAAAATGAACATATTGATTCATGCCATGCTGATAGTCCTCAAAGGATGGTTTAGGTCATTTTCTTTGGGCTCCAATAATTGCAGTAAGAAAGGTTCCCTATTAATGAGGGTGCTGAAACTAGAATTTGGTAGGCTGTGAGGCATACCCTGCAGACTCACATGAATGCCTCATTGTTAACTGGAGTAGTAGTCATTACTTTCTCTATTGAAATGAAAGTTCTTGACTAAGAAAAATGGGGCCTCAGACTCTTGAAAGAACTTGCTAATATCTTGTTAGTAATCTCTCAGAGATTCAAACTGAAGTTTAAATTTTATAGGCCAGGGAATTACCACTAGATTCTTAAATATACAGAATAGACATTTACAGAATATGAGGTCTGGAAAGGATCTCAGTGGTCAGATTCTTACCTTCAATTTTTAATGAGGAAATTGAGCCCCCCCAAAAAAAATCACATTGCAAGTTCACACAGATAATAAGTTGAAGAACTGGATTTCGCCCCAGAATCTGTGACTTGGTATATGAAGTTCTTTTGATGATATGCAATACTTCCTAGTAAAATTTTAAAGTGGCTTTTTAAGGGCATATCTGGTAAACGGCTCTATGAATAGGAATAGGTTATTGCTAAAAGCTATCTTGGCTACACACCCACACTAGGGTAATCAAATTTCTTTGATAAATATGGTTACTAAAATAAGAACAGATCAGCCAAATTCTGGGTACAAAGGATTTCAACAAACATTAGACAATGTTTCTTCTTACAGAGGAGATTGATATATATGTGCTCAGCAGTCAGGTCCTGCTTAGATGCAAAGCATATTGATTCAATGATACCTTGATGAAAGTGTCCAATAGAATGTCTAGGGGATTTATCATTGACCCTGCTGTATTTAACATGTTATATTAGATGATGATATTAATATCATGCTTATCAAGTCAGAAAATAATCTAGGAATGGTGATTAAGTACATTAGGTAGTAGAACTGGAATCTTAAGACTTCAACAAGCTGGAACAATGGGTAAAACTTAAGAGGAAAAAAAAATATAACATCCTACACTTCGACTAGTTGGCAGAATGGATAAAATGCTGGGCCTGGAGTCAGAATGACTCATTTTCCCGAGTTCAAGTCTGACCTCATGTTAACTAGCTGTGTGGTCTTGAGAAAGTCGCTTAAACATTTTTGCCTTAGTTTCCTCATTTTTTAAAATGAGCTGGAGAAGAAAATGACAAACCACTCTTTTATCTTTGCCAAGAAAACCCCAAACAGAGTCATGAAGAGTCACACACGACTGAAATAAATGAAGACAAACAAACACGTTCCATTTGTATTAAAAAAGAATACAAGATAGGTAAAATGTGACTGGATCATAGCATATGACAAAAAAAATACAAAAGCGATATCAGTCACCAATATGATGTGGCAGCCAAAGGAGCTAATATAACTTTAGGTTACATTAATAGAAGATTTTTTCATCTGGAAAGTCATTGTCCTGTCATACTTTGTGCAAGTCTGGCTGCATCAGGGAATTATTCCTATTTTCTATCTTAGGAAGGATGAACAAGTAAAGACATTGAGAATGGTTAGTCAGATAGGTAGGGGGAGAACTGGTGGAGAAGAGTGTCATGAAAGTCGAAGAAAGAGAATATTGAATAATAAGGAGGGAATCATAGTAAATAGTGTCAAAAACTTCTGAAAATTTGATTAGGATGAGGATCCATAAAACATCATCAAAAGAAGACTCAGGGGAAAGGTGCTTGGAAGAATTCTATCCATTGGTGTGTTGAAAGAATTATAGATGTTTAGCTTGGAGATCAGTCGAATAGGAGTAAGGCATAAAAAAATCGTTAAATATTTGAAGGATTTTTCTGTAAAAAGATTGGATTTGATAATCTGCTCACCCATCTTTTGAATTTTTTTACCCCTTACCCTTCACACACATACTCTGTGATCCAGTGTCACCATCTGCTTTGTTATTCTTCAAACAAGACACTCCATTTCCTGACGCAGGGCCTTTTTACTAGCAGTTCCCCATACATAGAATGTTTTCCCTTTTCATTTCCACTTACTGGCTTTCCTGGTTTCCTTCAACTTCCAGTTAAAATCTTAGCTTCTACAGAAAGTCTTTCCCAACCTCCCTTAACTCTAGTGCCTTATCTCCATCTGGTATTTCCAGTTTAATCTGAATATAGCTCATTTGAAGATAATTGCCCCCCTCTATCAGACTGTGTGCTTCTTGGGAATAGAGATAGTCATTCCTTTCTCCATGTTTCTAATGCATAGCACAGTCCCTGGACCATAGCATAAATAAATGTTTCTTAATTAATTTTCTTCTCAGACTTTGGATGCAAAACTAGGGCTAATGCAGATGCACTGAAGGATTGTTGGATGAATTATACTTGGATGATTAGTAGAGTTGAGAAAATGGACCTCCCTCTCTTCATTGCTGATGTAGGGGACTAAGAGGGGAAAATGTTGCATAAACTGACAAATATCACCAAAGCACTGGATTTCTTTGCTGAATTCCTTCTCCTCATCCTTGTCCTCTTTGTCCTCTTCCTCCTCCTTATCTTTCTCCTTCTCTTTATCTTCCTCCTCCTCCTCCTTCTTGTTCTTCCTGTTCTTCTTGTTCTTCTTCTCCTTCTTCTTCTTGTTCTTCTCCTTCTTCTTCTTGTTCTTCTTTTTCTTCTTCTTCTCCTTCTCCTTCTTCTTTTCTTCTTCTTTTTCTTCTTTTCTTCTTTTTCTTCTTCTTCTTCTTCTTCTTCCTCTTCTTCTTCTTCTCTCTCCTCCTCCTCCCCCTCTCCTCCTCCTCCTCCTCCTCCTCCTCTCCTCCTCCTCCTCCTTCTTCTCTATTACATGAGAAGAATTTTGGGTCCCTGAGCAAAGCAAAGGCAAGGACAGTAATCAATAAGGTATTGAAGAAGTCCCCAGCCCCAAAATATATTATGATTTTCATTATTTTCCCCCTTTTTGAAACTTTAGATGTCTATTTAAAATAATCAAATTACCTCCTTTTAGAGTGTAAATGTTCTTTCAAGTCAGCTTATTCATCAACTTCAATTTACTTATGAAGAAAGTTGAAGTCTCAGTGACAGCAGCTTACCCGAAATAAATTCACACACTTAGTAAAGGAAGAACCAAGATTTCAACTCAGATCTTCTCTTTCCAGTTTACATACTGTGTCATTTTCCCCTGATTCTGAAAAAATGCCAAGGCTCACTTCCCATTGGCTAAAGTGTCATACTAATTGAGAGTTTTATTACCTTCTATCCATGATGATAGTTTAATTGTTAAGTGAATGTATGGTTCAAATAAATTAGGAATATCTGAGTTCCTGAGTAATCACTGACCCTCACCCAGAATCACCAATAGTAATTAGAGCAGAATAGCTCCAGTATTACTCCTATCCATCCACCTGTCATCCACAAAAATTTCCAATTATGTTCCAAACACTTCCAGTCTACAGCATTTCCAACAGTGTGTGAAATAGCTTTGTTGGATGAACTATTTACAGCTTTTACCATTCAGAGTGAGGAGTACCATGGGACTCTCAGACTGTCACAGCCAAACAAACAAACAAACAAACAAAACACTGTGAAAATACAGGGGAACATTTGGCTTTAGCTCATTCACACATTTCTGTCATAGTTCAAGAAAAAATAGACTTCAATTCAACCAATTGCATACCTGCTCCTGGAATTCACATTTGTGCAGGGGAGCAGTAGGATGCAGATCCAGACCTCTTTTTTTTTGTTGTTGTTGTTCATGAAGAACCCACACAACTAAAGAATTTTAGAGTTAGAAGAGAAACCAGCACCATCCATTTGACACCTACCTTAAAATGTATCTTTAATGCAGCATGACTGACAAATGGTCATGCAGTCTAAGGTTGAAGATGTTCAATAAGGGAGGATACACTACCTCCTAAGGCAATCTATTCAAGTTATGGATTGTTTAAGATTATATACATGTGTATGTATGTATGTATGTATGTATATACATATACCTGTGTGTATGTATATATATATATATATATATATATATATATATACTTATAATATATTTCTGTATGTATATATACATATTATAATATGTTTCCGTATGCACTTACATGCAAATTGAATATATTTCAAGTTTTATTATATATATGTAATGCATGTGTGGTTAGTTTTATATGTATACACACACACACACACATACACACACAGATGGTTAAAATTCAGTAAATTCATTTAAGTTATAGGCAGTTATGGATCTTAGGAAAAGGTATTTTTGTTTGTTAGATTGTTTCTTTTGTTTCCCTTACATCAAGCCTAAATGTATGCCTTTGTAACTTCTGTCCATTGCCCTAGCCTCAGTTGTCCCCAGCTAAATAGAATTAATCCATTTGTTCCTTCTCTATCTGACAGTCACTCAAGCATTTTTGAACATAGCTATCATGCCAGCAGCAAACATTCCCTTCTTGTACTCAACACTGCCAAGCTCTTCAAGAAATTCTCATGCTACATAAAATTAAAGTTCTTCACTATGAAATTTGACTCTCCATATTGTGATTGTGACATCCAGAAATAGATTCCAGTTGAATTAGTTATTCTTTCCATTGATGCAGATTGTCAATTTATCTGTGATTTACTAACTTGGAATTGCTTGGGGCACCAAGAGGTTAAAGGGCTTGCCCTTGGTCATGCAAATAGTAGATATCAAAGATGGGACCTCAACTAATGGCTTCCTGACTCTATCCTGGCTCTTTTTCTATTTTTACCTTGTTGCCTCTTTGCCTTATAAATAAATTGCTTTATAAATATTTGTTGGACTTCCACTTCCAGAAGCCAAGATGGTGGAGTGAAAAGGTAGTAGCTCTCACTCTCCCCTATAGACCTCTGAAAACCCAGAAAATATCACCCCAGAAAAAAAACCCTGAAACACCTGAACTAGAAGAAATATGGGGAGCAGCACTGCAGCAGCACAGCAAACAGGTCTCCCACTGCCTCAGCAAAAATAAGGGAGGGAGAACTACAAAGAGCCCCAGGCAGATAAATACCCTGCGGCATTCATCTTAAAGGAGGTGAAGAAAACAACCTAAAGGCTTCCTAAAGCCCTGGCCTTTCTGATTCCAACCCAACACCAGGTGAGCTGTTGGAGCCCTGCAGCCTCCAATTGTGAAGAAATCCTGAAGCCCAGGTGGTAGAGCAGGCAAACACCAACACCTGGACCTCGAGTGCCTCAGTGAGGGGGGGGAACCGGTGGAAACCAGCTCAGAAAACCACCAGGTGCCTCGGCGATTCAAAGGAATCTCCCAGTGCATTAGCAGAAAAGGGAGAACACTGCAGGGGGCCCCAGGCAGATAAACACCCTGCAGCACCCATCTAAAAGGAGCTGAAGAAAGCTAAAGGAAAGGAAAAGCAGGCAACCTAGAATTGCCTGAAAGTTCCAGCCTTGCTGATTCCAGCCCAACACGAGGTAAGCTGCCAGAAACCTACAGCCTCCAATTGCCAGCATAAGAGGCCCCAGCACACAAAGCCAGTGACCAAGACCTAGGCTCCCAACACAAGAAGCTTGGGTCAGTACCCTCTGTTCCCCAGCAGGAGAGCTCAATCTCTTTAAAGGCCAGGGAATAAAGAAACACCATGAATAAAAAGAAATGTACCATAGATTCATATTATGAGAAGAGTGAAGATCAAGACAGAAATTCTGAAGAGGACAACATTGTCAACAAACCCACATCTGCAACAACAAAAGGGAATATGAACTGGTCTGAAGCCCAAAAAGCCTTCTTAGAAGAGCTCAAGAAGGATTTTAATAGTCAAATGAGAGAGGTAGAAGAGTCCTTCAAAAATACAATTGGCCAATTGGAAAAAAAATACACTGAAGAAAACAAGTCCCTAAAAAACACAATTGGCCAATTGAAGAAGGAAGGACAAAAACTAACAGAAGAGTATACTGAAGAAAACAAGTCCTTAAAAACACAATTGGCCAGTTGAAGAAGGAAGTACAAAAACTAACAGAAGAAAACAATCTGTTAAAAACTAGAATTGGACAAATGGAAACTAATGTCTCTATGAGAGAGCAAGAATCAGTCAAACAGAAACAAAAAAATGAAAAAATAGATGAAAATGTAAAATACCTCATCAGTAAAACAACCGACCTGGAAAATCGACTCAGGAGAGACAATTTAAAAATTATTGGACTACCTGAAAATCATGATGAAAAAAAGAGCCTGGACAGTATCTTTCAGGAAATCATAAAGGAAAACTGCCCAGAAGTCCTAGAACCAGAAGGGAAAATAACCATAGAAAGAATCCACCATCACCACCTGAAAGAGATCCCAAATTGACAATGCCAAGGAATATAATAGCAAAATTCCAAAATTACCAGATGAAAGAGAAGGTGCTGCAAGCAGCCAGAAAGAAACAATTTAAATATCATGGAACCACAGTCAGGATTACACAGGACCTTGCAGCTTCTACATTAAAAGACGCAGGGCATGGAACATGATATTCCATAAGGCAAAGGAGCTTGGAATGCAGCCAAGGATCAATTACCCAGCAAAAATGAGCATCATTTTTCAAGGGAGGAGGTGGATATTCAATGAAATAGGAGACTTCCAAACTTTCCTGATAAAAAGACCAGAGCTCAACAAAAAAATTTGATCTTCAAGTACAGGACTCAAGAAGGACTTAAAAAGGTAAATGGGACAGAAGGATACAATATGTTGTTAATGGGGGGGGCTGTTTAAACCCCTACAAGGGAATATGAGACTTGCAACCCTTGAGAACTGTATTGTTATTACACCTTGTTAAAGGAGTATACATAAAGAGGGTGGATATTAGTTGACTTTGATGTAATGATAAAAAAAAATCTAATCAAGTGGGTTAAATGGATCCAAATAAGTGGATCAATCTGATCTTAGAAAATGTACTGAGAAAGGAGGAGGCAGACAAGGGTAAATTACATTACAGGAAAAGACACAAAATCCTATTACAGCAGAGGGAAAGAAGGGGGGGGGAGCATTGTTTGAACCTTACTCTCATCAGATTTGGCTCAAGAAGGGCATAATATAATCAGTTAGGTATAGAAATCTAACTTGCCCTATAGGCAGTAGGAGGGAAAAGGGGAAAGAAAAGGAAGGGGGGGAAAGAAGGGAGGGAAGAAGCAGTAAGACTAAAGGGGAAGAAAAGGGAAAGGGATAATAAAAGGGAAGGGACTGAAGGAGGGGTGGTCAAAAGCAAAACACTAGTGAAGGGGGAAAGGAGAAAGGAGAAAGAAAAGCATAAATGGGGGGAAAAGGATGGAGAAAAAGACACAGATAGTAATCATAACTGTGAATGTGAATGGGATGAACTCTCCCATAAAATGGAAATGGATTGCAGAATGGATTAAAAACCATAATCCTACAATATGTTGTTTACAGGAAACACATTTGAAAAAGAGTGACACATACAGGGTAAAGGTAAAAGGCTGGAGCAGAATATATTATGCTCAGCTGAAGTAAAAAAAGCAGGGGTAGCAATCCTGATCTCAGACAAAGCAAAAGCAAAAATAGATCTAATCAAAAGAGATAAGGAAGGAAACTACATCCTGCTAAAAGGCACCATAGACAATGAAGTAATATCATTACTAAACATATATGCACCAAATGGTATAGCATCCAAATTCTTACAGGAGAAGTTCAGGGAGTTACAGGAAGAAATAGACAGCAAAACTATACTAGTGGGGGACCTGAACCCCCCCTCTGCACTAGATAAGTCTAACCACAAAATAAACAAGAAAGAAGTTAAGGAGGTGAATAGAACATTAGAAAAGTTAGGTATGATAGACCTCTGGAGAAAACTGAATGGGGATAGAAAGGAATATACTTTTTTCTCGCAGTACATGGCACATACACAAAAATTGACCATGTACTAGGGCATAAAAACCTCACAATCCAATGCAGAAAGGCAGAAATATTAAATGCATCCTTTTCAGATCATGATGCAATAAAAATTATATGTAATAAAGGGCCATGGAAAGATAGACTAAAAAATAATTGGAAACTAAATAATCTAATCCTAAAAAATGATTGGGTCAAACAACAAATCATAGAAACAATCAATAATTTCATTCAAGAGAATGACAATAATGAGACAACATACCAAAACCTATGGGATGCAGCGAAAGCAGTTCTTAGGGGAAGTTTTATATCTCTAAATGCTTACATAAATAAAATAGAAAAAGAGGAGATTAATGAATTGGGCATACAACTAAAAAAACTAGAAAAAGAACAAATTAAAAATCCTCAACTAAACACCAAATTAGAAATATTGAAAACCAAAGGAAAAATTAGTAAAATTGAGATTAAGAAAACTATTGAAATAATAAATAAAACTAAGAGCTGGTTTTATGAAAAAAACCAATACAATAGATAAGCCTTTGGTTAATTTAATTAAAAAAAGAAAGAAGAAAACAATATTGCTAATATCAAGAAAGAAAAGGGCAAAGCTACCACCAAGGAAGAGGAAATTAAAACAATAATTAGAAATTATTTTGCCCAGCTATATGCCAACAAATTTGACAATCTTAGTGAAATGGATACACATTTACAAAAATATAAATTGCCCAGATTAACCAAAGAGGAAGTAAAATAGTTAAATAACCCCATCTCAGAAGAAGAAATCGAATAAGCCACAGATGAACTCCCTAGGAAACAATCTCCAGGGCCAGATGGATTTACATGCGAATTCTATGAAACATTTAAAGAACAATTAATTCCAATGCTATATAGACTATTTGGGAAAATAGGTGAAGAAGGACTCTTACCAAATTCTTTTTGTGATACAAATATGGTGTTCATGCCTAAGTCAAGAAGAGTCAAAATAGAGAAAGAACATTATAGACCAATTTCTCTGATGAATATAGATGCAAAAATTTTAAACCAAATACTAGCAAGTAGATTGCAGCAACTTATCACAAGAATAATACACTATGACCAGGTGGGATTTATACCAGGAATGCAGGATTGGTTCAATATTAGGAAAACTATCAGCGTTATTGAGCATGTCAACAACAAAACCAACAGAAACCACATGATCATCTCAATAGATGCAGAAAAAGCTTTTGATAAAACACAGCAACCATACCTATTAAAAACACTAGAAAGCATAGGTATAAATGGAGTCTTCCTTAAAATAATAAATAACAGTTATCTAAAACCTTCAGCAAGCGTTATATGTAGTGGGGGCAGGTTAGAAGCATTTCCAATAATATCGGAGGTGAAACAAGGATGTCCATCATCACCACTGTTATTCAATATTGTACTGGAAACCTTAGCTTTCACAATAAGAGAAGAAAAATAATTGAAGGCATTAGAATAGGCAAAGAAGAAACAAAGCTATCACTCTTTGCAGATGACATGATGATATACTTAGAGAATCCTCAAGAATCAAGTAAAAAACTACTTGAAACAATAAACAACTTTAGCAAAGTTTCAGGCTTTAAAATAATCCCACATAAATCATCAACATTTCTATATATTACCAACAAATCCCAACAGCAAGAGATAGAAAGTGAAATCCCATTTAAACTTACTGTAGACAGTATAAAATATTTAGGAGTCTACCTCCCGAAACAAACCCAGGAACTCTATGAACACAATTACAAAACACTTTTCACACAAATAAAATCAGATCTAAATAATTGGAAAAACATCAGTTGCTCATGGGTAGGCCAAGCTAATATAATAAAAATGACAATCCTACCTAAGCTAATTTACTTATTCAGTGCCATACCAATCAAACTACCAAAAAATTATTTTATAGAGTTAAAAATAATAAATTCATTTGGAAAACAAAAGGTCCAGAATATCAAAGGAACTAATGAAAAGAAATGCAGGGGAAGGTGGCCTAGCAATTCCAGATGTCTTAAATTGTATTATAAAGCAGCAATCATCAAAACTGCTTGGTACTGGCTAAGAAATAGAGGTGGATCATGGAATAGGTTAAATATGCAAGACACAGTAGTCAAGACTATAGTAATCTATTATTTGATAAACCCAAAGACCCCAGCTTCTGGGATAAGAACCCACTCTTTGAAAAAACTGCTGGGAAAACTGGAAAAGAGTATGGCAGAAACTAGGCATAGACCCAAATCTCACACCATATACCAAAATAAAGTCAAAATGGGTTCATGACTTAGATATAAAGGCTGATCCATAAGTAAACTGGGAGAACAAGGAATAGTTTACCTATCAGATCTATGGAGAACAGAAGAATTCATGACCAAACAGGAGATAGAGAACATTATGAAAAGCAAAATGGATAATTTTGAATACATTAAGTTGAAAAGTTTTTGCACAAACAAAGCCAATGCAACTAAGATTAGAAGGAAGGTAGAAAATTGGGGAATTTTTACAACCAGTCTCTCTGATCAAGGCCTCATTTCTAAAATATATAGAGAATTAAGACAAATTTATAAGAACACAAGCCATTCCCCAATTGATAAATGGTCAAAGGATATGAACAGACAGTTCTCAGATGAAGAAATTAAAGCCATCTATAGTCATATGAAAAAATGCTCTAAATCATTATTGATTAGAGAAATGCAAATCAAAACAACTCTGAGGTACCACATCACACCTATCAGATTGGCCAACATGACAAAACAGGAAAATGATGAATGTTGGAGAAGATTGGGAAAATTGGAACACTAATACATTGTTGGAGGTTGTGAAATGATCCAACCATTTTGGAGAACAATTTGGAACTATGCCCAAAGGGCTACAAAAATGTGCATCCTTTGATCCAGCAATAGCACTTCTAGGGCTATATCCCAAAGACATCAAACAAATGGGAAAAGGACCCACATGTACAAAAATATACATAGCAGCTCTTTTTGTGGTGGCAAAGAATTGGAAATTGAGAGGATGCCCATCAATTGGGGAATGGCTGAGTAAGTTGTGGTATATGAATGTAATGGAATATTATTGTGCTATAAGAAATGATGAACAGGCTGACTTCAGAAAAATGTGGAAAGACTTACATGGTCTGATGCTGAGTGAAGTGAGAAGAACCAAAAGGACTTTATATACAATAACCGCCAAGTTATGCAATGACTAAGATTGTTAAACTGAACCCTTCTCAGTGTTATGAGGATCTAAGACATATCCAGAGGCTTGGGATGGAAAATGCTGTCCACACCCAGAGAAAGAACTATGGAAGTCGAATTGCTATCACTTATTTTCACCTTCTGTTGAGTTTTGTTTAATCTTTTTGATGGTTCCTCCCATTGGTTTTAATTTTTACTTACAACTTCCCTAATGTGAAAATATGTTTAATGGGTATGTAAATGTAAAGCCTATATCAGATTGTGCTCCATCTTGGAGAGAGTGGAGGGGAGGAAGGGGGAGAAAAATTTTCAACTCAAAAGCATATGGAAGTGCATGTTGATAAATCAAAATAAATTAATAAAATTAAAGTTTCAAAAAAAATTTGTTGAATGGATCAATGGATAAATGAATGAATGAATGAATGAATGAATGAATGAATGAAAGATGAATAAGTTACAAAGGAGCCAAGCAAATTTTGATAAGGACATAATGTCATTCTAGGTATATCCAAGGGGAAAATTATAAATAAAGTAAGCCATTAAACCTTTAAATGTGTGTGTATACATATGTAGACACACACATATAAATAAGTATGCATGAATGAATACATACCTGTGTGCACATGTACATGTATACTATATTTCAGCATCCCAAAGTCTTGGTTCCAAATAGACTATTTAGAATCTCTTGGGGAGAGAGTGAAAACTCTCTCTTTTTCATGTGCTCCTATCCTCATAATTTCAAAATTTTACTCATCAGTCCTCACTCAGAGTTTATTCTCGTAGTCTAGGTATATGGCTCATTTCTAGGTATTCAAAGATATTATTCAAATGGCCCCAAGGTCTATTCAGGCACCAGAGGTCCCAATGCATATCAGGTACACATAAATACATAAACCTAACTGATTTTCTTAATATGTATGTAAGTGTAATAAAACAATAAGGAATAGAATTTTGATTTCATTGCTTTGTAGTCCTCTCAGGTGAGGAGTTCCCTTTAATGCATTTTGACTCCTGCCTACAACTTAAGGTTTTATTTTATTTTTTTTTCTTTCTCTCCAGTGTTTTCTTTTTGTTGTTGTTGTTGTTATCAAAATGCTTTTTTCATTTAATTTTTTTAAGTTTTTTTAAAAAATTTTTAACATATGTCTTCAAAACTTTGGGTTACAAATTTTCTCACTTCCTCCCTCCCCACTCACCCTCATTGAAAAGTTAAGCATCTCCATACAGGTTATAGATGTGCAGTCATGTAAAACACTCCCATAGTAGTCCTGTTGTGAAAAACTAAGTATATTTCCCTTCATCCTATTCTAAACCCCATTTATTCTATTCTCTCTTTTGACCCTGTCCCTCTTCAGACATGTTTGCTTTTGATTATCTCCTCCCCAGTCTTTGCCCCCCACTCTATCAACCCCCTGCTCTCTTGTCCCCTTTCCCACTTATTTTCCTGTGGGGTTAGATTTTCATACCCCTTTGTGTATGTTATTCCCTTCTTAAGCCAAATCCTATGAAAATAAGATTCACTCATTCCCTCTCACCGTCCCCCTTTTCCCCTCCACTGTAAAAGCCTTTTCTTTTCCGTTTCATGTGAGATAATTTACCCCATTCTACTTCTCCCTTTCTTGTTCTCCCAGTGTAATCCTCTCTCACTCCTTAATTTTATTTTCCAGATATCACTTCTTCATCTTCTACTCTCCCTGTGCCCTCTATCTGTATATGCATACATATATTTTTTTTCTCTCCCACTACCCTAATACTGACAAAGGACTCATGAGTTACAAATATCATCTTTCCCTGCAGTAATGTAAACAATTCAACCTTAATAAGTCTCTTATGATTTCTCTTTCCTGTTTAACTCTTCCATGTTTCACTTAAGTCTCGTATTTGAAAGTCAAATTTTCTATTCAGCTCTGGTCTTTTCCTCAGGAATGATTGAAAGTTCCCTATTTCATTAAATGACCATTTTTTACTCTGAAGGATTATACTCAGTTTTGCTGGGTACATGATTCTAGGTTGTAGACCCATCTCCTTTGCCCTTCGGAATATTATATTCCATGCCCTGTGGTCCTTTAATGTAGAAGCTGGTGAATATTGTGTTATCATGATTGTTTCCACAATACTTGAATTGCTTCTTTCTGGCTGCTTGTAATATTTTCTCCTTGACCTCAGAACTCTGGAATTTGGCTACAATATTCCTAGGAGTTTTCTTTTGGGGATCTCTTTCAGGAGGTGATCTATGGATTCTTTCAATTTCAATTTTGCCCTCTGGTTCTAAAATATCAGGGCAGTTTTCCTTGATAATTTATTGAAAGGTGATGTTTAAGCTCTTTTTTGGATCATGGCTTTCAGATAGTCCAATAATTTTTAAGTTCTCTCTCCTGGATCTATTTTCCAGGTCAGTTGTTTTTCCAATGAGATATTTCACAGTCTCTTCTATTTTTTCATTCTTTTGGATTAGTGTTACAGTGTCTTTGTTTCTCAAATTGTCAGTAGCTTTCAATTTCTCCATTCTAATTTTTAAGAAAGTATTTTCTTCAGTAAGCTTTTAGACCTCCTTTTCCATTTGGCCCATTTTGCTTTTTAGAGCATTCTTCTCCTTATTGGCTTTTTGGACCTGTTTTGCCACTTGAGTTAAGCTATTTTTAAGGGGTTATTTTCTTCAGTATTTTTTTTGGGTCTCCTTTAGTATCACTCTCAGTTTTCCCCCTACTTCTCTTACTTGCTTCTCAAAATCCTTTTTGAGCTCTTCCATGGCCTGGGACCAATTCATATTTTTCATGGAGGCTTTGGATGTAGGAACTTTACTTCGGTGTCTTCTTCTGGTTGTGTGTTTAGATCTTCTTTGTCACCACAGTAAGATAATATAGTCTGACTCTTTTTGCACTGCTTGCTCATGATCCTGGCCAATTACTTGGGTTATAAAGTCTTTGTTAAGGTAGGGGTCTGCTTCCAGTGTGGAGAATGTACTGTCCCAAGCTTCAAAAGTTTCATGCAGCTGTTTTCAGAGATACTTCTAGGGACCTGTAAATTTTCAGTTCTCCCAAGATGCTATGATCAAGGGGGAGGTGTTTACTCCTTTCCTAGCCTGTTCTGTGGTCTATGAGTGACCACAAGCAATTTTGTCTGTCTTGAAACTGTGAGGGTCTTCTCTTCCCAGCCACTACAAGCTCCACCATGCCAGTGCTCCTCCTTGCCCCAGGACTGCCCCTCAGAGCTTCACAGATCCAAGCATGGGCAAAGCAAGAGAATCCTGCACCATTACAGAGATCCCTGCATTCCCCCTCTGATCAGCCAGTAGATTCCCCCTTAGTCTGTGGGCTGGAAGATCAGGAGGCAACTGCTGCCTGGGGCCACGCTGGGGAATTGGAGCTGAGGCACCCATGCTCCTGTCTCAGCACCGGAAAAACAGATTTTTCCAACTGACCTTCTAAGTTGTCTTTGGAGTTAGTGGGTTGAGAAATCTGGAAACTACCACAGCTGCCCTCAATTCAGTCTTCTGATGCCTGCTCCAGGTTTGCCGTGGCCTGCATGCCCATGCCGAACTGCGTTCCACTCCCAGCCCGATATACCTTTCTGATCAACCATCCAGGTCGTCTTAGGTTGGGAATTTGTTTCACTCTGTCTTTTTGTGGGTTCTGCTGCTTTAGAATTTGTTTAGAGCCATTTTTTATAGGTATTTGGAGGAGTTTTTGAGGAGAGCTCTAGCAAGTCACTGCTTTTACTATGCCATCTTGGCTCCACCCCTCAGAACTTAAGTTTTTAGAGAGTTGTGTAGAGCACTGAGAGTTTAAATTCCTTGTCTAAGGACACAGAGCCAGCATGTGCCTTAGGCAAGTCTAGAATCAATCAATCATTCAATCAACACATTTATTAAAAGACTACTCCTCAATAATTGTGACAATTTTATACTTCCTAAAATATACCAACATATTCACTGTTGATAATTGTTTACTATAAAATAAATTAATTTTTGAAAGAAGAAAAACAGAAAAAGAAATACATGTAATAAATTGACTGAGTTTATTTCATCTGACAGGAAGTATATCTATAAAAAAAATGACTCAAGAAACCACGGCAATCAATATCTGTTCCTTTTCCCCAGGGCCCTGCATCAGTTTCCAGCTTTTAGTGCTGCCCAAATGGCTTGTACTATCCTGGAAGGGAAATTAGTTTGGGGTTTCTAATGAGTTAATATGTCACATTCTGTTGAGTCTCAATTTTTACCCACAAGACCTACACAAGCCTTCAGCTTTGTTGTACTACCCTAAGCGTTTGAATTCTCATGTGATGAAAACAAATTTGGGGTTGCTAAAGTCAATCCTTGTAATCTCCTCTCCCACCAGACTAGCATAATCTGAAAAAGCCACTGTATTAGTAGAGGGAAAACTCCAAGTTTCGTTCCTTAGCATCATAATTTAGTTCATTTTTCTCCCTCCAATTCCAAGACAGTTTCATAGGTTCTTAGTATTAGCAATTCTCATTACTTTTCCACAAGTTTGGGGATTAGGACATCCTACCACATGACCAGATTGTCTCCCCTTTATTGCTAACTATGCTTGACATGCTGGTAAATCCCTAACCTCTACTCACCATTTTATACAGTTTCTCCCAGACATATAGCATCACTTTAAGCTTTAGACTCCACATATCTAAAAGCAAACATCTGTTTTCCACAAGACCTTCACCTTCTCATTAATTTATGGACTTTGCTTTGCAAATAATACACTCCTCCAGAGCTATGCCATTGATCCCTTTCTTTCTCCAAGGAGTACAATGACTTAGGATATTGTCTTCTCTAAAAGGTACTTGAATTTGAAATATCTCAAATTTAGAATTGACCTTTTAGCAATTTCTAGCCCTAGTCATAAATCAGAACTCTCACATCTTTCATGAGAAGTCTATAATTTGGAATCATGATAAATAATTCATAAGATCATAGATTTAGAACTGAAAACAACATTATAGTCTGAGTCCAATTCCCTCATTTTATTGATGAGCAAATCATAGAGAGGTTAAATAATTTTCCTGGAGTCAAATAGCTAGTAAGTCTCTGAAGTAGGATTAACAATCCCTTCTTCCTGACTCAAAGAACAGAGGTCTAAGCATTATATCACCTAGAAGTCAAACTTAAATAGGAACTTGGGGTTTGCAAACATTGCTCTTGATCCCCGCTTTTGGACTGTGCTTCTTCAAGACATCTATTTGTTCCCTCGTGCTTGCCATCTCTTGGTGTGGGACGTGCAACTTCCCCATGTCTTTGCACATAAGGAATCTGTTTATGGTTTGTTTTGGAAGGACATTGTGAATGAGTAGTGTCTGTACCCCCCACAAAACAAAATAAAACACCCACAAACAAAAGCAGCTCCACCCTGCTGTGTGCTCATGTGTGTTCTGAGAAGGGGAGACTGGAGGAAAAATATTTTTTAAAAAGACTCCAGATTGGTTTATCATCTCCCTTTTATAGACCACAAAGAACAGGTGCTCAGTAAGAGTCCATTCAGCTGAGTCCCAGACATCCAGACATCTTGGAGGCAACCCAGTATATGAAATTCAATTAGCCATACTCTGCATCTTCTTATCAAAACAACATTAGGTGCTTTCTCTTTGACATTGATAGGTATCTTTTAAATGCCTCTGAAGGAAAACTTACCCCATATAATTTCATCTAGTCTACTGTGCAATGTGCTATAGTGTTGAGGGACTTCTCTAATTACCCTTCTTCCCTTCTCCTTACATATATAGGTAAAATATGTATATGTGTGTGTGCATATGTTATACATACTACATTATATAATATGTAATGTGTGTATGCACATACACATATAAAATATGTGGCATGTGTTATAGAAATATATAGCATGTGTAAGGTATGTATAATATGTGTATGTATGTGTATAATACACATTTATGAATAATATATAGTATATATTGTTGCATATATGTACACACATATAACATAGCATATATGCATTATAGTACATGTATAGTATGTATTATATGTAGTGCATATATCATATGTGTAAGTACAATATATATGTGCATACACAAGCACATGTGTACATGTGTATGGGTATATGTTTAATATGATGTGAGCTCAAAGAAAAGAGAATTTATAGTTTTCCCAAATTTGACTCTCACTGGCCTGGGAAAACAACATTGCCTAGACATTAAGTTAGGGAGAAGAAAAAAATAAAAGAATGTTAGGTCCTTGCTGATGGTGTGATTGAACAATTTCTCTTTACTGAATCTACTAAAGCTCTTTGGACTAACTTACTCTCTATAAATGCAGATGTTTTTGTCCTAAGCAAATCCAACTCTGGTTAGCTACAAGTGATCCTTAATCCACCTTTCACTTTGACTGATAACCTCCATCGCCTTCATCCTTTTATTTGGAAAAAAAATAAAGTTAAGAAAAACATTTTCAAAATCTCCCCACCAGGTCTCTGGAATATTTACTACCCAGGGCTCAGTTCTTGGCAGTAGCATGTAATTAAATGGTGTTTCCAACTTCTGAATGACAATATCATATTGAATTCCACAAGGAAACCTGTCAGCAAAATGCGAATTATTCATGCTGTGAATTCAGAAATCTTGATTTGAAGGAAGGTCCCGGTAAAATGCCGGAGAGAGCTAGATAGATGAAACAATCAGAAAAACCTGATAAATTATACTGTTTCGAAAATTACATTTCTTTATGTTAAATCAAAGAAGCCAGTGAAGATAATATAGTCTATGGAAGAAGACTATCAGAGATTCTTTTCCAGGCAGACTTCCAGGTAGCTCTAGCCAGCTTTCCACAGTTCTACCTTCAGGTTTTATTTAAATTGAAATAAAACCTGTCGTCTTAGCTTTTGCTGGCACAAGAAATGCATGGCTTCTTGCTCAGTTTCAACATTGGCCCTGCAAGGGCATCCAGTGTGATACATCTGCAATCAACGGGCCTCGCCACTTTCACACTCCTTGCCAAAATTTATTGCTAAATTTCCTCGTCAGCTAAAAAGTGAATGAAGCAAACAAACAAACCCAGAAACCCAAGCCTCTCAGATACTTTGCCTTGCCAGATGGGACTTGCCATGGGATGCACATAAACATCTGGAAATAAGACAAATGGAATCAAAGAAATTGGGGATGACCTAGAAGGGTCATCTGGTCTCATTCCCCCAGATGACATGGGATTTTCCTGGTATGAAAATGTACTGTTTTCTTCCATCCACATCTCAATATCTTAAATGATAGGGCTTGGGAGAATATTACTCTACTCAAGTAGATTCCCATTTTGAGAACATTTTCTCAGATTTCCTCATATCAGCCAACTTTTTTTCTTTGCTTAATTTGGTGTCATTATACTGATGTAGTGCTATGCTCACCTAAACAATTCTTCTCAGTGTTTATATAAACCATCTGTTCATAAAGTTATTGCAATTATACCCATCAAGTATATGGGGATGGTTATCATGTACCCTTTAGTTATTGTTTTGTTGAGATGTTCATATTTTCTTTTAAAAACAAATCTACCTTATTTCTGACTTGTTTGATTTTTTTACATGCTTCTGCTTTCATCAATATTACTTAATATGCAATTTCATTTTTTTAAAAAAAACACTGTTCCACTGTCATCTTTTACCTAAAAGAGAACTTGGGAGATTATTTCCCTGTTAATCAATGCTAAAACATAAATATTAAGCAATCTTTAGGTTGAAAATGAACATGAGTAAGTAAAAGTATTTTTTTAGGGATGATATATTTTTAAAAAATCAAACTATTTATAAACAAAAGAGCAAAGTAGGTAAATTAGATATTGCAGCTAGGCAGCACAGTAGACACAGTGTCAAGCTTGAAGTCAGGCCTCAGACACTTACTAGCTGTGTGACCCTGTGCAAGTCAACTAACCCTATTTTCCTCAGTTTTCTCACCTGTACAATGAGCTGAAGAAAGAAATGTCAAACCACTCCAGTATCTTTGCCAAGAGAACCCAAATGGGATAACAGAGAGTTGGTCATGGCTGAAACAACTGAAAAAGAGCAAAGATCAAAATGCACAATAGCCTTTTTACTATGGGTTGCCATAGCTATTTGATTACTCAAAATATTTATTGAGTACTTCCTGTGTGCAAAGCACTGTGCCAGACATTGAAGAGATTCTCTCCAGTTCAGTCAATTGCACAGTCTTTCCTAACTTCCTTACTGCTATCAAGGGCAACATCATCCTCCCAGTTCAAGAGGCTCACAATCTAGGTATCATCCTTAACTTTTCACTATTTTTTCTCCCCTGCCCCACATCCATATCTGATCTGTTGCCAAAACCTTTCAGTTTCGCCTTCGTGTCATCTCTTAAACATTCTCCTTTCTTTCCTCTGATACTGCAACCACCCTGGATCAGGACCTTATCACCTTACTCTTGGACAATTGCAATAACCTACGTTTAGACCAGTCTGCTTTAGGTTGCTCCACTCTACTTCAATCTATCTTTCATTCAGCTGCCAAAGCGATTTTCCTAAAGTGCAGGTCCCACTATGTTATCCTGTATTCAGTAAACTGAAGTGGCTCCTTACTGCCTCCAAGATTAAATACAAAATCCTGTTTGTCATTCAAAGCCCTTCAAAACCTAATCCCCTCCAACCTTTCCAGTTTTCTTACACCTTACTTCCTGTCATACACTCTTCTATCCAGTGACCCTGGCCTCTTTGCAGTTTCACAGACAAGACACTCCATTTTTCAGCTCTGGTCATTTTTGCTGGCTGTCCTCTGTACCTAGTTTGTTCTCTCTCCTCACCTTCACCTAATGGCTGCCCCGGCTTCCATCAAGTCTAATCTTCTATAGGAAGCCTTTACGATCCTTTGTTAGTTCTAATGCCTTCCTTTTTTTATTGCCTATTTTTATTTTTTATACCTTGCTTGTCTTCCTCTCTGTTTGATAGTGAGCTCTTTGAGGGCAGCAACTGTCTTTTGCCTCTTTTTTTTTCATCACAGTGACTGGCACATACTAAGCACTTCAATAAATGTCTCTTGACTGACAGACTTTAAATTCTAATCCTGGTATATATCAATCAATCAATCAATATTAACTGCCAGTGCCATATGATTTTCCAAAATCTGTACTAACCACTAAGAATATAAACAAAAAGTGAAAATAATCCCTGCCCTCAAGAAGTTTTCATCCTAATTGGGGTGTTATCATGTACATTTACTGGCATGAATGAGATACATATGCAATACCTAAAATGTAACCTTTTAGGGTGATGCATTAGCAAGTGTGTGTGGGGGGGGCAAATGAGGGACACATAGGAATGCCTTCCTATAGAAATGGGGCTTGTGCTGCATCTTGAAAGAAGAAGCATATTTTAAGTTATAGAGGTAAGGAGGAAAAGGATACCAGACATGGAAGATAGCCAATGCAAAGACATAAGGATGGCCAAAGAAATCTCATTTGTGAGGAAGAGCAAAAAGTCAACTATACATAGATCACAGAATCTCAGATTCCGAGCTAAAAGGGACCTTAGAAAAATGTAGCACCACACTCATTTTATAGTTGAGAAGTGTGAGACCCAGAGAGTTTATTCAGATTCATGTAGCTATTAAATGTCTTAGACAGGATTTGAAAACACGTCTTCCTGAACCCAAGTGTATTACTGTATCCATTCTATCAACTCTACTATGTTGGCTGGATTATAGAATCCATGAAGGGGAACAAAGCATAAGACTGGAAAAAATAGCAAGAGACCAACTTGTGAAGACTTTTAAATGACACATATGGGAATCTATATTTGATTCTAGAAGTCATAGGGGAAATCTTTGCATTTGAGGGTGTGGGGGGCTACAATTCTTACTGGAGATCAGTGACTGCTTTCACATCAGAGATGTTGGCCCTCCACTCCCAATCTCTCCCAGATCTGGAAGCATTCTAAAAACCTGAAGTTTCTGGAAAGCTGGTTTCTGGATAGCTGAAGTACATATCTGCTTCAAATTGGTAAACAGTTACAGGCCTGTGTTTGAAGCTGCTCCATGCTCTGTTAAGGAACCTTCCAAACTGGTTGAGATATTTGACATCTATAATTTTGCTCCACACTAAGAAAGTAAAAGAACAACAGCTCTGGAAACAATTACTAGACATCATCACCTGTGTGAGAAAAATAGCCTGCAACCCGTTTTCAGCCTAGGATTGTGCAAAGGAAAAAGGAGAATGGAGTTATTGGGAAGATGCATGAACAGAAAAGAAAGAGGACTGGTCATGGGGCCAGGGTAAAAAATGACTGATGGGCAGCCTGGGTACTTCCTTGCTATCGGCAGGATGTCAAGTGAGCTACATGACCCCCAGCATATTTAAGGAAACACTTGTGGAGGATTTGCAGCTATCAGAGTCAGATTTCCATGAGCTACATGCAAACAGAGTAAGAAATCACAGATTCTTGCTATCTGCATTTAGAGAGTGAATGCCTCAATAGACAAGATCCTAGATCTGTCAAAATAGGAAAATACATCAAAATGTGTGGCATAGTAGAGAAAGTGCTCTACTTGGAGTCAGGAAGTCTTGGATTCAGATCTTTCTACTTAGTGACCAAGACAATGTCATTTTACAGGATTAATTTTTTTTTTGCATAAGTAGATGGGGGAAATAATAAAGCCTTATGCTACATATCAAGGCTGGGTGGCTTACCAGATCAAATTAAATACTGTATGTGGAGGACTTTGCAAATCTTAAACTACGACATGCATGTCATGCAGAAGTTGTAAGAAGAGCAGCAGACATTACAAAAATAGTATGTCACATGAATAGGTCAATCTCTCAAGTTGATTGCTTCATTGAATAGGCCATTATTTGTAATCCATGTGTAAAAGCAGTCTCGCATAATAAATAATAAAGTAGAATCAGTGTCAAAATAATGTAGATCAAATTTCATTTCTGACACTAGCTGCCTGGGGAACCACTAAAGGTGTTAAGCTTCTAGTCTCTCCTCTGTAAAATGGGTATGATAATAGCAGCTACTTCCCAGGATCACTTTCAGGATCAAATAAGGAAAAGCATGTAAAATGCTTTGCAAATCTTTTTTTTCTCTATTCACATTCAATTTTTTTCTTATTTTTTAAAAATTTTGATTTATCAACAATCACTTCCATAAGCTTTTGAGTTTTAAATTTTTCTCCCCCTCTAACCCCCCTCCCCAAGATGGCAATCTGATATAGGCTATACATATACATTCCTATTAAACATATTTTCACATTAGTGATTTTGTAACTAAGAATTAGACCTAATAGGAGGAACCACCAGAAAGAGGAAACAAACACAACAGAAGAGAAAAAAATAGTAAATAGTATGCTCCGATCTGCATTCAAACTCCACAGTTCTTTCTTTTGATGTGGATAGCATTGTCCATCACGAGGCTTTTGGAGATGTCTTAGATACTTGTATTGCTGAGAAGGGTTAAGTCTATCAACATTAGTCCTGGCACAGTGTGGCTATTACTGTGTACAACGTTCTCCTGGTTCTGGTCACTTCAATCAGTATCAAATCATACAAGTTTTTCCAGGTTTTTCTGAAGTCTACCTGTTCATCTTTTCTTATAGCACAATAGTATTCCATTACATTCACATATCACATTCACAGTTATGATTACTATCTGTGTCTTTCTCTCCATCCTTTTCACCCCATTTACAATTTTCTTTCTCCTTTCTTCTTTTCCTTCCTCACTCATGTTTTGCTTTTGAGCACTGCCTCCCTCAGTCCCACCTCCCTTCTATTCCCCCCTCCCTTTTCTTCCCCTTTACCCTTACTACTTCTTCCCTCCCTTCTATCCTGTTTCCCTTTGCTTTCCCTTTTTCTCTACTACTGCACGTTAGATTTCTATACCTAACTGATTGTGTGATTCCCTTCTTGAGCCAACTCTGAGGAGAGCAAGGTTCAAACAATGCTCATCTCTCTCCCTTCCTCCCCACATAAAAACCTGTATTGGTTTTTGTGCCTTTTCCTGTGATGTAATTTACCCTTGTCTGCCTCCTCCTTTTATTTTCTTAGATCAGATTAATCCACTTGCTTGGATCCATTTAACCCACTTGATTAGATTTTTTCATCTTTACATCAAAGTCAATTTATACTCACCCCCTTTATGTATACTCCTTTAACATAGTGTAATAACAATACAGTTCTCAAGAGTTACAAACGTCATCTTCCCTTGTAAGGATGTAAACAGTTTTCCCTTATTAATAACATGTTGCTTCTTTCTGTCCCATTTACCTTTTTTTCTGTCTCTCTTGAGTCTTGTATTTGAAGATCAAGTTTTCTGTTGAGCTCTGGTCTTTTTATCAGGAAGGTATGGACATCCCCTGTTTCATTGAATATCCATTTCCTCCCCTAAAAGATCAAGCTCATTTTTGCTGGGTAGTTGATCCTTGATTGTAATCCAAGCTCCTTTGCCTTACAGAATATCGTATTGCACACTCTATGAATATTTAATGTAAAAGCTGCAAGGTCCTCCATAATCCTGACTGGGGTTCCATGATATTTGAATTGATTCTTTCTGGCTGCTTGCACTATTTACTCTTTGACCTGGTAATTTTGGAATTTGGTTCCTATATTCCTTGGTGTTTTCAATTTGGGATCTCTTTCAGGAGGTGATTGGTGGATTCTTTCTATGGCTATTTTACCCTATGGTTCTAGGACCTCAGGGCAGTTTCCCTTTATGATTTCCAGAAAGATACTGTCCTGGCTCTTTTTATTTTCATCATGATTTTCAGGTAGACCAATAATTTTTAAATTGTCTGTCCTGGATTGATTTTCCAGATCAGTTGTTTTACCAATGAAGTATTTTACATTTTCATCTATTTTTTCATTCTTTTGTTTTTATTTGACTGACTCTTGCTCTTTCACAGAGTCATTAGCTTACATTTGCCCAATTCTAATTTTTAACAAATTGTTTTCTTCTATTAGATTTTGTACCTCCTTCCCCAGTTGGCCAACTGTATTTTTTTGGGATGTGTTTTCTACATTTAATTTTTGTCCTTCCTTTTCCAAGCTATTGACTCTCTCTTGCATACCTCTCATTTCTTTTCCCATCTTTTCATCTACTTCTCTCATTTGCTTTTAAAATACTTCTTGAGCTCTTCCAAGAAGGCTTTTTGGTCTTCAGACCAGTTCATATTCCCTTTTGAGGTTCCAGATGTGTGTTTGTTAACAATGTTGTCCTCTTCAGAATTTCTGTCTTGATTTTCACTCTTCCCATAAAAAGAATCTATCATAGATTTCTTTTTGCTCATGGTGTGTACTTATTTCCTGGCCTTTAAAGAAATTGAGCTCTCCTGCTGGGAAGCAGAGAGCAATGACCCAAGCTTCTTGTGCCTAGTGTCTGGGGCCTCCAATGTTGGCAGTTGGAGGCTATATGGTTCTGGCAGCTTACCTGGTGTTGGGCTAGAATCGGCAATACTGGAACTCTAAGCGTAGGATTGGGCAGTGTAGCTCCTGGAGATTTCCTCCTTACCTGGGCCTTTCCTTCCTTTTGCTCTCCTCAACTCCTTTCAGATGGATGTTGTAGGGTGTTTATCTGCCTGGGGACCCTTGGAGTGCTGCTGCCTTTAGTTTTGCTGAGGCACTGGGAGAGCTGGTTGCTGTAGAATGCCCAAGCACCTCTTACCCTGCCATCTTGGCTCCCAGAAGTGGAAGTCACAAATCTTAAAGCATAATAGAAAGGAGAGCTGTTACAGTTACATTCATCCCTGTGGTATGGTGAAAAGATAATGCTAGGTATCATATAGCAACTGTTTTCATCAAGGCAGTAAATGCTGTTTGGATCAACTCTGTTGAAAATCAGTAACAAAATTTGGTTTTAATGGCAAAGTTAAAAGATCCTGATTTATTCAGTCCTCCAAGTTATGTTTTTTGAAAATTCATTGAAAGCTTTGGGCCCATGATGCTCCTGTCAGTGAATACCAAGATAGTGAGTGACATTTTGGTATATTTGTTGTTGTTGTTCAGTCATTTTCTGTCATGTCCAACTCTTCATGACCCATTTTTCTTGGCAAAAATACTAGAGTGGTTTGCCATTTCCTTTTCCAGCTTGTTTTACATATGAAGAAACCAAGGCAAACAGGGTTAAGTGGCTTACCCAGGGTCACATAGCTAGAAGATGTCTGAGGTCAAATTTGAACTCTGGATAATGAGACTTCCTGATTTTATGACTGGCACTCTATCAACTGTGCCACCTAGCTTCCCCTTGTATATTTGTGAGTATCAATAATTATTATAAATTAGCTTTTTTATAACATGAAAGGTCCTGACACATAGTAGATGTTTAGCACCTAATAAATGATAATTGACTTGAGTTTTATTAGTTATTGACCTTTGTGCAGTCCTCAGATTTATGCAGTATGATTATTATATTTGTTTGTAAATACTCATGTATTCATAAACATTCATCTATATATACATATATTTACATACATATATATATATTATATATATGCATACATAAATTTTAGCATACAGATATATAAATATGTAATATAAATTGCCAGTCTCAAGATGTTGATAAAAGTATACATGTATGCACATGGGCATATATATGCTTATGTGTGTGTGTGTGTGTGTGTGTGTGTGTGTGTATACATGCATATATATATACACACACACACACATATATGTATGTATATATATATATATATATATATGTATATACATACATATACACATACATGTATGTATGTATAAATGCATACCTGTACAGATACACATGTTTATACATATACATGGCTAGTTACACAAATATGTGTACTATTCATGCATGTGAACAACCATATGCACATGTATATGCTCATGTCTCCATAGACCCATAGAGCATGTAGCACCCTTCCCAACATGTTGCTCCAAATTCATTTTGCTAATTAATTTCCTACTCATGTATTGAGCAAAAACATAAAACAGTGAAATGTCATTATAGAAACAATGTATTACCATATTTTAATGTATTATGATACAAACCTATACACACATGCATACACATACATAAGCACAACCCTTCTTTACTCATGTGACTGAAAATACACGACTCCTTTTTATAGCTGAGTCTCTGCTTGCTAAATTTAAATTCATTGTAGGTTTTTGACTCGAAAGGGGAAAAAAAAATACCATATTTTAAAGCCCAATTACTGGGGAGATTTATGTAAACTCTTTATGGAAATGTCATCAAGAATGATGCCTATTTTTGTAGATTATGTGGTCTAGAACTCGCTCACAGCTAGAAGTCTGAGGAGAAGCATCTCTGGTGGACTTCAATGCTGCGTGTGTTGGTGACATTCTAATGATAAATATTTTAAACTTAATTTAATTTTCCAAATCATTCTGAAGTTTCCAAAATGGGCATTTTATTGTCTCCACAGGGGAAAAAACTAATTAAAGTGAGTTTAAAAAATGCACACTTTATTAAGAAATCATATTCAGTTAAAGTCCTACCAAAGGTTGTTATAAAAAAGTTTACTCCGCAATACAAATCTGATATTCAATGAGAGAGGCTCTTTATTTTAACAATGTTGTTGCTGTTGATGATGATGATGATGATGATGATGATGATGATGATGAAATTTATTTAGGAGGGGTGAGGGGGATACAGATGTAGTCATATCTGTAATCTTTTTTCTCTATGGGGAGCTCTCAGTGTGGAAACTCTCTCTACCAATGTACATGAGTAACTGATCTCCATCTTTTAGTAATAGAGAATTTCACAGGACAAAGAGGAGCTAAGTCATTCACTCATTCAACAGGCATTTATGTAACACTTGCTATTTGACAGATTTTATGCTATGTGTTGGTGTTGCAAAGAAAGGGTAAAAGTCTTGCCCTGAAGGAGCTGCCATTAAAATGGGGAAAACAACATGTAAGTTACTGGGTAATACAAGCTATATACAAAGTATATGGGGAAAAAAATATTTCATTGGGAAGAACCTAGAATCAAGGGTGACTGGGAAAGACTTGTGATAGAAAGTAGGATTTGAGTGCCACATCTAAGGAAGGTAGGGAAGCTAAGAGGTGTAGATGAGGAGGAAAAATATTCTAGGCATGAAGGAGAGTACATGTAAAGGTATATTTTCAGTCATTGGACTGTTGTAAGTGAGGAATAGCAGGCAGGCCAGGTTAACTGAATGATAGTGTATGTGGAGGGGAGAAAAATCAGACAACCAGCCTTTACTAAATGCTTCCTATGTTTCAAAAAAACTGTGTTAAGCATTGGGAATACAAAGAAATGCAAGTACAACTCCTACCATCAGAGAGTTCACAATCTAATAGAGAAGTCAGCATATACATAATTAGGTACATACAGGGTGAAGAGCAGATGGCAGGTAATCTAAATGAGGAAGACAATAGCAGCAAGGGGTAGTGGAAAAGATATCTTGAAAAGGAGAAAGATTGAATCACATCTTGAGGGAAATCAGGGAAATTAAGAAGGGAGAGGATGTTTAAGATATAATAGAAAGCCAATTCAAAGGGATAAGAATATATAATATTCAAGGAATAACAAGTAGACCAGTGAAGTTATATGGCAAAGTGCAGAGAGGAGTAAAATGTGCAGTGGAAAGGTAAGAAGGTTATAAAAAGTTTTCAGTATCAAACAGAGATAGCAATTGATTCGAGAAATAATAGGGAACCACAGGAACGTATTGAGTAGGGAGAATCACTTGTTCAAAATGGTTCTTTAGGAAATCACTTTGGTAGTTAAATGGAGAATAGACTAGAGTGGGCAGAGATACAGCAAGGAGACAGATCATTTAAAAGCCTATTGAAATAGTTCGGGTGGAAGTATATTATAAGGATTTTATAAAGATTATAAGGATGGTAGCTATGTGAGTAGAGAAGGCAATATACAAGAAATGTTGTAAAGGCAGAAATGATAAGACAAAACAGATTGGCTAAGTGTCACAAGTATAGAAATGCTCAGGATGAAAGTGAGCTTGGGAGCCTGAGTGATTGTGAGGATAGTGGTTTCCTTGACAGCAATCAGAAAGGAGGGAAGAGGGGATGGCCTTGGGGAAAAGATGAGTTCTTTTGTATATATGGAATTTGACATGACTTTTAGACATACAATTTTGTGTATTTAAAAAGGCGGTTGATAATATGGTGCTGAAACTCAAGAAAAGGAATGGGACTGGATATATAGATCTGGTAAATACTTGTATAGGGATGATAATTAAGACTATGGGTGCTGATGATATCACCAAGTGAGGCAGAGGGAGAATAGATCAACAGTATGAGGCTTGGGGAATATTCATGGTTATCTAGCTTGACATAGACTTGACCACATAGCCACATAACCAGTATGACTCAGAGCTAAGAGTTGGGTCCAAGTCTGCTAACTCTGACAACTTTGCTATTCCGTTATGCCCCAGTGCCATGAACAACAATTCATGGGATCAAACATATGGAGCTAAAAGAGGCTTTGGAAGGACATCAACTCTAACCACAAATTTAATATATGAGAAAACCAATGATCGCTAAATAATGATAGCTATTATCTATATATAGCTTTAAGATTTTTAAAGGGCTTTATTTATGCATTTAATCCTCCCATCAACCCTGGGAACTATTATTATCCACATTTCATAGATGAATAAATTGAGGCTGAGAGAGGTTAATAGACTTACACAGGTCATTTAGCTACTAAGTGTCTAAGGCAAGATTTGAATTCAGGTATTCCTAGTTCTCAAGTATAGTACTCTGTCTCCTATGTGACCTTGCTGCCTTATGTGACATTTTGGATTTGTCTGTGATGGAAGATTGGTAAAAGGAATAGACATTTATGAAAAAAAAAATAAATTAAAAAAAGAATGCCCTAAAATTTTTTTTGAAGGATCTTCCAGGAATTAATTTCTCTTTTTCTATCTTTGGTGGGGATGGTGATAGTGGTGAGAAGGGGGATTTAAAAAGATCACAGCACATACAGAACAATCCTATTTTTAGTTATCCCAAATCTTTTTGACAGGAAGAGAAAAAGCCCAGTATCTGGGAGTGTAAGCGGGCATGTGCATTTCATGTCCGATTACATTGATTGATTTCATAGGAGAAAGGAGCCATTTAAAAATTACACGCCACTTTCTTATCTCCCTTGTACTCTCCAACAGATGGCACTCAGCAGAAAGCACATACCATCAATCATACTGCGTGTAGCCTGGCATTTTCCTGTCCTACTTGTCTCATGCATTTCAGCACCATGTGCAGTCTGTACATCCTTTGTGTGAGTTGAACAACAGTCAGCAGCCCTTGCTTAACAACTACCTCCTCACACATGCCAGACACCAACTTGACCAAGGCCAGGTACCATGCTATCCTTGCTGTGGGTTCACAGGGACAGTGAACAGAATCCCAGGAGTTGGGGATATCACTGGGGAAAGGGCAAGAAATTCTTAAAGGCATTATAAAATTTGTAGAAAAGTTTTGCATGCTAACTTTTACACACACACACACACACCACAAACAGTATGTGCTGTTTGTTTCCTACTTTTTTTGGGGGGCGCATCACTTTTCAGATCGATACACTCCTGTATTCAGAGACGTTTTCAAGATTTTGACAATTCGTACCAATTAAGTTCAAATGTGTCATGAAGTGACCCATCTGACAAGATCTTGTCAGTCAGTCAACAAGAAGTTACTCCTGTTGCATGAATTATAGAAACAATCTGATCCCACTGGGGCCCTGCATACAGAGATATTTAAAAAATGACAACTGCGGCTACTTATTAAAAAGAGGAAGAGGCAGAGTTGAAAAGATGGGGAAATTAAGTTCCATTAAGTTAATAAGAGACTAAGCTTTTTTGATTACTAATAGGTATTATTCTGTACTTAGGAACCTGTTATGTCTGACTGAACAGATGCTCCTTAAAAATTGTAGCATATAAAAATTGAGAAACAGTCTACACATAGGATTCTAATAATCTGATGGTGGGTGGCATATGGTACTCTGCACCATATTCAGTGTGGGCGGGGATGCATGAGGTGCTAGACCATTTGTAGTAGGGATGAGAGGATAAGACCACCCTCCCCCTTCATGGCTACTATGACAAAAGGTTCTAATTCTGTAGAATCCAAAAATACTGTTTTCTTCCCTTCTCCTCAGTCATAGACTAATCTGGCTCTGACCATCTTTCCATTTAGCACTCAAATTGCATCTAACTGGATCTTAGTTCTACAGCTTAAAGAGACATTATAGGCCAACTCTTTCAACTTGCCAAATAACCGATGAGGAAACGGAGATACAGACAGTGTGCATAACATGGCCCAAGTTACATAATTAGTAGTCACAGGAATTATAATCTGTGGCAACTGGATAGAGCATCAGCCTGGAGTCAGGAGGACCTGAGTTCAAATCTAGCCTCAGACATGTAACATTTAGTTGTTGTGTGATTCTGGGCAAGTCACCTAACCCCAACTGCCTTGCATATATATATATACATATATTGTGTGTGTGTGTGTGTGTGTGTGTGTGTGTGTGTGTGTATGTGTATACATACATTGTGTGTATATATGTGTGTATATGTGTGCGTGTATATATATATATATATATATATATATATATATATATATATATATATATATATATATATATGTATAAGTACATAATCTGAACCTATGTCCTTGGCTTTTAAAGCTCTTTCTAACTATGCAAAATTCCTCTCAGAAGGTTCCACAGAATTAGTAAATTTAGGAGTTGGAAGGGAAATTGAGGAACCTCCAACTATTCCAAGACATCAATAAAAAGGATCCCTTTTATGATATACTAGAAAAATTCAGGCTTCCCTAGAACGTATCAAATTAGGAGACACCAACAACCTGACAAGGCAGTCCATTACAATCTAAGATAGCTCTGATTGTTACAGACTTTCTTTTATATCCAATTTATATCTGCACCTTCAGCCTCCACCCACTACTTTATATTCCGAAGTATGGGGCCAAGCAGAATGAGTCTAAAAATATATATGTGTGTTTTTTGTTTGTATCATATATATTATATGTGTGTATGTGAAATCATATTTGTGTATGTACATACAAATGTTATTTGTGTATAGCATTTTGCTAATTTCATCAAACCCTGAAATATGGCAGAGTCTCCTGAAGAAATCTGTAATTACTTAAAAGAGTTTGGGCTAACCAACCAAGCAAGAAAATGAAGTGGATGATTAATATATGGTTTTGCAGATTATAACATACATGTAGAGGACCACCTATAGACTTATCTGTTTGTATGTATATCAGGATAGATGCTACAGATGGACAAGTTGAGGCTATCATTGAACAATTAGAAAAAAGTGGGCTGCATGATCTCCAGGAATTTTAAAAGTTTCCCATCAAAACGATGGTTCATCTACTTAATACCACTGTTTCTATACCCCAGCAAGGTATATAATAATACAGTATCTGAAAAATTGAAAATTTATACCACACAGAGAGCAATGAAGAGGTCCAAGATGGGTGTGAAAAGGGTACAACATCTAACCAAAAATAACTCTGAGGAAAAGAGGAAAAAGAAGTCATTAAGAATTCTATAACAGGAAGAAAAATTGGACTGTCAATGTGTCAAGGGCAAAGGATGACAGCTGAAAGTTCAATATTCTATCGTCATCTTCATGTTAAGAGAAAGACAGGATGACTGTCAGCATTTTGGGTGAACTCTTTTGGTGAACTTATGGGGAGATAGATAAACAAGAGTCACCAAGGATGGAAAAGCAAGAATACATTGTAATTTGGATTATTGAAAATTATTTGCAAATAGATAAGAACGCATATATTTGTCAATTTGAATATAATAATTTGCCATATTATATATGCAGACAAAATTGTGTCTGTGTCTATTTTCATTTTTTCAATAGTATAGAGATTGATATAGGCATAGATATGTGTATGTATGCATACACATATGTATGCATACATAAACATAGATATATTTCATAATGGTCCTTGTTATCATATAGTAATAACATAAGATCTTTGTGAACAGAGACATACTTCTTTGCATCTTTTTTAATAATTTTTCTAATTACATGTAAAAACAATTTTAACATTCTTTTTTTTTTTTTCAATTTTGAGCTTCAAATTCTTTCCCTTGCACCCCAACACCTCATTGCTGAGGCAAGCAATTTGATATAGGTCATATATGTTCAGTCATCAAAACATATTTCCACATTAGTTATGTTGTGTGTGTGTAGGGGAAACAGACCCACAAAAGGAAGTAAATAAAAAGTCCATTTCAATCTGCATTCAGACTCTATGAGTTCTGTCTTGGAAGGTGAATAGCATTTTTTCATCATAAGTCCTTCAGAATTAAATTGTATCATTGTCTTGCTGAGTATAGCTAAGCCATTCACAGTTGATTATCATACAATATTACTATTCCTGTGTAGATTCTTCTCTAGATTCCACTAACTTCACTATGCATCAGCTCACCTACATCTTTCTAGCTTTTTCTGAAAGCATTCTGCTTGTTATTTTTTATAATACAATAGTATTCCATTAAAATTACATACCACAACTTGTTTAGCCATTCCTCAATTGATGGATATCCCCTCAATTTCCAATTCTTTGCCACCACTAAAGGAGTTGCTATAACTATTTTTGCACATATAAGTCCTTTTCCATTAAAAAAAAAACCTAGAGTACATACTAGTAATGTTATTGAGTCAAAAGATATGCAACTTATTGCTTTTTTGAGCATAGTTTCTAATTGTTTTCCAGAGTGTTTGGACCAGTTCACAACTCAATCAACAGTGTTTTAGTGTCCTAATTTTTCCACATTCCCTCCAACATTCTTAAGTTTATTTCCTGTAATATTTGCCAATCTGATAGATATGAGGTAGTACCTCAGGGTTGTATACATTTACATTTTTCTAATCAATAGTGGTTTAGAGCATTTTTTTCATATAATTATAGATAGCTTTGATTTCTTTATTTAAAAACTCCTCAGTCACATCATTTGATCATTTGTCCCCTTCACACCCCTGCTCTAGTGTGCTAATGCTCCTTCTCACCTTGGAACTGTAACCCAGAACAGTGTGTGGCCAATGTAGCAGAGTCCTGCACTCAGTTCCAGAAAAGGGATCCTACTAATCTCCTTCTGATCTATTTTCTGACCCATGTCAAACACCACCCCCCAAGCCTCCTTCTGGGTTGCCAGGTGTGTACTGCACTGGACTGTGCTCCACACTCCTCCCAGAGAGACAGACTTTTCCCTCTGACCTTCTAAGTTGTCTTTGGCTGGAAAAATTATTTCCCCTCAACTTTTGTTGGTTCCGCCATTCCAGAATTCATTTTGAGGCATCACTTGAAAAATTGTTTGGTGGGGATTTAGGGGGAGCTCAGGTGAATCCCTAACTTTATTCTGCAGTCTTGGCTCTGCCCCTACTTCTTTTTATCTTTTGCAGGAAGTAGAACCTATTATGTACTTATTCATTCATTCATTCATTTATTTGTGCATTCACTTATTTATTAATTTATTTTATTGGTCTTGGGACCAATTGGAGATGTTGCTCTATCAGACAAGAGGAGTCAGCTAAACTCAGGAATGGACCTTTGCCTTCACCTTCTCTTAATAAACAATGTCAACATGTGTTATTAAATATAAATTGTTCATATATTTTTCAAAATAACAAAAATCGATATCAAGAATATGCTAAGTGTTTTGTACATACCAAAAGCAAATAGCACGGTTTACTTAATGATAAGTAGCTTCATAATTAACAGCTCCTTAATAAACTGGGGTGAGGGGGAATATTTTACTTCAATGGGATTCAGTTTAACCAACAGTTATGATGCCAGATGCTGTGCCAGGTGCTGGGGAAACAAAGGCAAAAGGGCAATGATCATTGGCTTAATGGAGTTTATAAAATTTCCTGGATTGTTGTTCTATCCACCTTTACTACTTATTGAAGTGGCAGAAGCTAAAAAGGTAAACTAATCAACTTACAATACAGGGTCTGATTTCTTTAGAATTCAAAACAGTATCCTCTCATTAACATTCATGAAAGAATTCACAGAGGGGAGGAGGGGGAAGATATAATGTGAGAAACCTGAAAAACAAAAACATAAGGAGATAAAAAGAAATGAGTTACTTAAGCAATGAGTATCCTTCATTTATTTATTTGAGAATTTATGGGGAACCTTTCCCTTGGAAGAGTTGATTTAATATTGTCCAAATAATATGTTTTGCCAAGTGAATTTCCCCAATATTTCTGAGCACTGAGGGGCACAGGCAGAAGAGGGGAAGAGGGGACAAAGTTGACAATTATCTTTAAAGTATTTTCCATTTTTCAGTATGGGTCATTGTCGCTATTGGTATGTCCAGTTAATACATTTTGAACACATTTTGAAAAGTGTTTTTCTTTCATTTGATTTTTTTTCCGAAATACGACTTTCTTTTGTTCTTTCTGGTAAAAAAAAAATGAGGCAGCTTTTGCTAACTGAGCAGTGTGGTACTGTGAGAAGAGTGTCCATAATGCAGCTAGAACTTCTCCACAGATCTCTCTATTTAATGCCATATGACTTTGAGCAAGGCATAGGATTCAAATTCTGTGTTTAGACAATAAAAAGGCTGTATTAGATGATCTCTGAGGTCTTATCCAGTTCTAAATCCATAATGTGTTGTGGATAGCCCCTTGCATTTGACTGAAAATGTATTTTTCCCTTCCCACCTCAACTCATGAACATCTGTGGATTATATATTATTTTCAAGCATAGGAATATTATCTCTTGCTTCAATTCTGAATGCGCAATTCAAGAGATATTCTTGGCAGCATTTAGCTTTATAACCATATGAAGGAGTAGAATATTGTTTTGTCCTAATGTCAGTTGGACAGCAACATGGAGCAGTGGATAGAGTGCTATGCCTGGAGTCAAGAAGACTTATCTTCCTGAGTTCAAATTTGGCTTCTAGCACATACAAGTGATGTAACCCTGGGCAAGCCACTTAATCCTGTTTGTCTCAGTTTCCTCATCTGTAAAATGATATGGAAAAGGAAATGGCAAACCATCCCAGTGTCTTTGCCAAGAAAAGCCCAAACTAGGTCATGAAGAGTCAGGCATAACTGAAATAACTGAACAACAACAATATGAATTAGAAAGTAATTCTTCAAGTTAAATGACTCTGAGAAAAGACATGATCAAAAAATAAAGGATTTATTTCTTTTGTTTCTGACTCAGTTCTCAAATAAACCAGTGAGAAATCTCTGTGTCATGGCCACAGAGCATTCAGCAGATATCATTGAGAAATTTTTCAGATGATTGATGCTTTTGACCAGAGACTCTAGAAGAAAAGTCTGGGATAGGCCAGAATACCCTGTCACTAGACTAGACAAATGAGTAGACACCACAGGCCAATAATGAATGAAAAAACAAACAAACAAACAAGTTTGTACTGTGTGTTAAACCCTGAGTATACAAATATAGAAGTATAGACAGCCCTTGCTTTCATAGAGCATATGTAATGAAGAGAAGCATACAGAAATGGTGTAGTAGGGGCTAAAGAACGGCACTTTGGTGAGGTGAGGTATTCTGATATGGAACACTATATATTACTGTCAGACTTTTTCAATATATCAAATAATTTTGTCCTCCCACCCAACACACTCTTTATTTTCTTTCACGACAAGGCATTGCACAGGCATACATGAAGAAATGTAAATGATATAGAAAGAAAAATATGTTAATAAAATTTATTTAAAATAAAATAAAAGCAAAAAAATAATCCTACATAATGTGGTTTGACTCACCTTTCCAGCCTCATTCCGTGTTACTCCCTTTTATACCCTCAATTCCTATCAAAATGGACTATTTAATGTTTCCAAAATTCATCTTGAACTCTTCCACCACTTTTCATTCACATAGATAGTTCCCTTTCTCTGGAACAAGTTGCTTCCTCATCTCTGCCAGATGAGATCCTTCACTGTGGAACAGAAGAAATAATGCTGGCACAGGAATCAATCCAAGGCTCCCCTCTGACATTTATTAATTGGGTGACTTTTCCTAAGTTACTTCATGCACTTCCTTTTAGACCTTTTTTAGAGCCCATGCGAGTTAAAGTTCATCATGCAGCTGTTCATTCTTAAGCAAGATCAGAATGACACTTCCTAGAGCACTAGTCCTACTTCTAACCCAGCCCTTCACCCAGTGAAACAGTCAGTATTGGAAGAGAAGGAAACAACCATCCCCCCAACTGTAACATGCAGGGCAGGTAAGCCAACTTAACAGAAGAAGCAAGGTACCCTAGGAAGAGAGAGGAGGCAGCATGTGCCAGGGAAATGAGACCACCTTCACCACCAAGAGCGACATTTCCCCTCTCACTCTGGTGGAGATAGCCAATGGTCCTGATCATAAGAGCGTTAGGAATAGCATTACTTTTAGCACAGTGCCCTCAGCCATGAACCTGAGAAATAGACTCTGAGGACATATAGCCTAGAAACTACTCCTGTAGATGCTATAATCATAGCTACTGAAAACACATGAAAGAAAGTGTTTGCCATAGAAGCCTGGAAACTAGTATCATCTAATCAGTGGAAATATATTTTAAAAAGATGCATTATTAGCACTCATTTTGCTACTTCTCCCTAAGGACCATGGTATCTGTTTGTTTGAGAGAGAAAGGAAGAAAGGAGGGAAGAAGGAAGTAGTGAAGGAGAAATAATTGGATGGAAGGAAGGAAAGAAGGAAGGAGGGAAGAGAGGGAAGGAAGGAAGGAAGAGAAGAGAGAGGGAAGGAGGGAGGGAAGGAAGGAGAAGGAAAGGAAGCAAGGAAGGGAAGAAGAGAGAAAGATGGTAAGAGAGATTCAAATTTACATTTGAATAAGTTTAATGCAATAACGTATAAGCAAGATACAAAAGAAAATGTTCTAAGAACAAAGGAGCTAGATTAGAGCTTCTAACCTTGGGTTCTGTTATTTTTTATCACTATTTTATTATAATTAATATTCTTTTTAATTTAATGGATTTTGTAGTATGCTATTAATTCTGAAAAGAGGCCCACGGGTTGTACCAGATTGCCAAAGGGGTCCAGGACACAGTAAAGTACATCTTTTCTTACAGAATGAATCAGTAAAGAATAGTTTAATGGAGAAGTTGTCACCTGAATGAGTCATAGAATCATAGCTCTAGAGGTAGAAGGGATGTCAGGCCATTTAGTAGACTCCCTCCCACCTCATTTTACAGAGGCTGTTGGTAAAGTTGAATGATTTGTGCAAGGCCCCATGAGTAGTAAATGTCAGAACTGGGACTTGAATACATCTCCTGATGCATCTATTCACCCAGGAACTCACTAGAAATGACAAAATTCCGTTTTTACCCCTAGACCCGTTGAGTCTCTAGAATAGCAGTACAAAAAGAAGACGTTGTTAATGCACCACATAGCTCAGGTAGCCACCCAATGTATTACCCAAGAGGAAAAAAATACGCTGCCTCTCTTGCCTTTTTCTCCCTTTCATTTTTATTCTGTTTCTTATCAAGGACTATATAATATATTGATGGGTTTGAACACAGAAAGAAATAACTTGAATTTCTCATCCACTAAAATCTCAGTTCACCTTTTGCAGGTTCAAAAAACTCCTGATTCACAATTTTGTGGTTTGATTTTTCATTCCTGTGCAACTCAGCCTCTCCTTCATGTGTCACAATGTCATCAGCAACACCAGCCTGTTGGTATTTCATTTCATCTAAACCACACAATCCTTGACATTTTATGGAAAAGCTTGTTTGCAAAGGTTTCAAGCCCCATTGCAGCTACATGTTCACTCCATTCCCTGTTTCTTGACAAGGGGAAGGCAGGCTTGTTGCTATTTATAATTATTGTATCATGGTATATGGTTTTGCTTTCTATCTAGATAGCCTACAAGGGACCCTTGGTCAGCAACTGCCTAGCTCTCTGTTGCCTCACTCACCATTCAAGGCCGGGGCACCAACAATCTCCCCTCCTGGCCGGCCAAATTTAGAGGACTGTGTTCAAATAAGGAATATAAAAATACCAGGGATAAGGCAAAGATTTGCTGAACATCTATACCCTCCTTTTTTCCTTCAAATTTGCCATAGTTATTATATAAACTATTCCACAACTATTCCTTCTATCCAAACTCTCTCCTGAGGCCCTGCTGCTGAGGGTCCTTCCATACAGAAAAGCATGTCACCCAGCACCCCTGCCTAGGTTATGATATCATATCATCTATTCCTCCTTCCCTGGGTTTCTGATCCTGTTATTCAGACTCTGCCTGGGTCCCATAAAATTGCAGAATTGCAAGTAATGATCATTCACTAATGTTTTATTGAATATCTATCATGTGGAAGGTACTCAGCTAGGTGCTAAGGATATAGAGACAAAAAGGAAACCCTATCGTGTCCTGAAAAGGGCTTACATTCTCTTAATTGGGTGTTTGGGTCTGAAATGACAAGTAAAGGTGCGAAGAACAGTTTAAACTCAACTCTGTTGATCTTGGCATCTTATTCTATGTCGAAAATTTGAAGGTGATCATTTTCTGTTGCTCATAATAATGTTTTGAAAGTTTGATACCAAGAAAATATGCAAAATCAAAAATCTAGGTACTCCTACTATAAACACATACATATATACACATGTGTATACACATATATGTGCAAGTATACATACATATATTAATATACTTTCATTTATAGCCACATATTTACAACGTAATTGTATTAATTATGTGTATTAATTAATAAAAGCATTAATATATACTACATATAACAATATATCACTATATATTAAAAAGTATGTGTATATGTATATATACATATATGCATACACACAGTTAACAAATGGTAAATTATATATGCATATGTATATGATACATGAATATATACACATACGTACATGTACATATACATGTATACACACATATGTGAACTTGTATGCATTTACACATATATTTATATTCATCAATATGTGTATATGTATACACACAAATACAAGTTTTCCCCAAAGTCTATAGTGCAGTTTAAGTTTTAATTCGGTGTAGGGACTAAGCTTGCAATTTCACTGATTTAGGAATCTTTCTCTACCATTGCAGGCCAGAACCTTTTCTGCAATTTACAATCTTAGTGAATTGCCTAGAGCACTGAAGGGTTAAATGCCTTGACAGAGGTCATGTAGCTAGTATTCAGCAGAGGCAAGGCTTGAACCCTGATTTATTGCCTTCAAGGCCAACTCTCTATTTATTACACCACATCGCCTTTGTCTTTGAAATGTCTGTGTCTGTCTTCTGACACTTACTGTCTGTATAGTCCTGGCAAGTCACTCCATCTGTTGGTTTTCTAGACAGTTCTTTAAGCCTGTAAGTGGATATGCAGGTCCCAACATTTTAAAATAACCAGCTTTTTAAGACTATTCAACTTTAAGCCATTGATTTAATGAGTATCAACTGACACTAACACTGAGACAATTTTTTAATAGTTTAAAGTTAGAATCATCACAAAAAATGAACTTGCTTGCATGTCACACATAAATGCACATACATATTTTTAATGCACTAGGTGATGCAATTCAGCATACATTACAGTTTTTTTGCTATTTTTCTTGAAATCTTTTAATCTGTTTGCCTCTATGTCCATGCCAACTGAAGCTCATTGGCAGACCACTATCATCAAGCCTGAGCAGTCAGAAAAAGCTGGCCCACTATAGTACTTTGAGGATATCCAAAGTACCATGCCAGCTGCTGGTTCCACAAATTCAATCCAAGACTGCTAATGTTTTGCCTGATAGCTTAAGTCTTTCTTTGCTTTTTGGTAAATAAGCCCTTTTGCACTCATACATACCTGCTAACCCATCTCCAAAGCCTCAGACATGGGGAGTGTGCCTGGGGCTCAGTAACATCTCAACCAGGGTTCATCCCCATTTTTGTGGACTAATTCTCCACCTAAGACTTTGACCTAGAACACCTGTCATATTGTTTTATCCAACAGACTGTAACTGCCACCAGGCAGACCCAGTTCTAACATTTGGGATGTTCCCAATTCCCATTCCTCTCCACCTGCAGCCTTTTCTTGTGTAATAGAGGCAGCGAAGCTGCCTCTTCCTGAATTTATGAACCAAGTCATTGAGTTTGTCTCCATTTTCCAGCCAAGGAAGGAAGAGAAGCTTGCCTTGTGAGGCAAGCCAGGGAAATAGAAACAGAACTCTAGTTTCCATGCACAGGGTAGTTCTGTCTTTGGAGTTGGAGAAGCTGGATTCAAATGTGGCTTAGCCACTTTTTATATTGATCATTCACCTTCAGTAAGCATGATATAGTGAATAAAATACTAAATGTGGAATAAGAGAAACCCATGCCTGAATCCTAACTTAGGAACCTAAATGATAATGGGTAATGTCTCTGGACTTCAGAATCCTCACGTACAAAGTGAGGGAGTCTTACTTGACAACCACTGACGATCTTTCCAGCTATAAATCGATGCTCCTAAGATAATTAACATCTTTGTGCCTCAATTTCACAAAATGAAAAATGGGAAGGGGGAGGAATGGACTAGATGACCTCTCAATTCCCATCTGATTCTAAATCTGTCTTCCTAGGTAAGACCTTTGGCTTCAGGTGAAAGAGGATAAAGACAAGTTATGTGGCAAGGGGGAAGGGTGAAAGAGCAACTGCTTTGGGGGCTTTTGTAATGGCAACCTGCTATTATTAAATGAGAAAAAGATGAAAAAAAACTTCTAACAGCAGTTTAACCACCTTTTTTCAGTCAGTGCTAAACTTTTCTACATTTCTCTGAAAAATTTTCAGGATACACAGATGAACTGGCAAGGTCAAGTATTCTAGAATCCATATAAACAGGATCTTCTCACTATAGGTACAGACATATAAAGCTGGAAGGGGTTTAAGAGGTCATCTGGTCTAGGGACCTCATTTTACAGGTGAAGAACCTGAGACCTATGGAACTTAAGTACTTTGTCCAAATTTACGTATCTTGTGATTATTGTATATTTTCAGGCACAGAGCACAACTTAAAAGGTTGGGATGAGGGGGTAGTGGGTGGGATAGAATTATATACAAACACTGCTCTATATCATAGAGTGTTTTATTCACAGTAACCCTACAAGTTAGGTTTGCAACTATTTATTTACTCATTGTACAGATGAGAAAACTGAGGTTCAGATAGGTTAAGGAACTTGGGCATAGACATGTAAGTATGAGAGTTAAAATGAGCATTCTCCTAACTTCAAGTACAAATATCTTTAAACTTTTTCCCTGCTGCCTCAAAAAGCCAGCATTCAAAACTCATTACCACACAAGAAGATTACTTGACTCACTGTCATTGAAGCATCTGAATGCAGAAGCCTTGAACATCTCAAAAAATCCCTAACAGCAACTGATCATAGCATCACTGATTCTTTGCATTTTATGGTTCCATAGCAGACATCTTGTTCAATTCATCATTGAACAAGAATCTTCACTACATGTACTGGGAAAAATGGATTTCTGTACTCAGATTGAAGATCTCTAATGAGGAAGTAAAACAGATAGACTACTTTTTTCACTGACTTTAAAATTCAATATTTTATATACTGAGACCAAAACAAACAAACAAACGAATGAATGAATAAATAAATAAATACATACATACATAAATAAGTAAATAAACAAACAAACAAATAAATAAATAAATGGATGAAGCCCCAGAATTTGGGAGACTTAAAATGTGGTAAGCCTTTCACTTCATTGTCCAACTTTATTTTTGTAATTCTGGAACATTGTACCTTTCAGTGGAAATGAGTTGAGATCATTGAACAAGAACAGTAATGGGTTGCTTTCTTCTAAAGTCACATAACTTTCTGCAAATACCACCTAAATGCTTCCCTGGAAGGGAATCTATACGTCTATACTCAATGTACTGAAATTTATGTGATATCTATCTATCTATCTATCTATCTATCTATCTATCTATCACTTACCTATCTATAGGAATAATACACACATATATGACATATATTTCATTACCTATATGTGTGCATTATACATTTTCTTGCACTTTCATCTATCACCTAGGCAAGATTTCTGAGATCCTCATTGAGAAATATGAAACATCTTACAACTAGTATTTTCCTAATGTGCTTGCTGCTCTAAATTGTTCTGACACCACAAGAGTTAATACATTGGGACTTTAGTTGCCTGATCCCTGGGATATGGATCTAGTCAGTAAGGATTCAGGACTCAATGAGCCACTCTTTATGTCATTATGAACTTGGGAACACTTATTGTTGTACTTCATTACAGACTTACTTCATTGAACAGCCAGGTTTTTATTATGGTGGTGGACTCTTCCAAAAACCTCTACCATTTGAAGAGAGTGCCCAGAGAATTTACCTTATCATTTCCTACCTGGCTGTTATCCTGAACTTTTGATCTCAAGAAATTCATTGTTCTTCAAGATCAAATCAACTCTGAAACACTCTCCTCCTCAGATTGTTTCTGGTCCTGGCTACGGGATTTCCCTATGACCTCCCACATGCTTCACTCCAACCCTGAGATTTTTCTTTCTTCATGTGTTGTCTTCTCCCATCAGATTATGGGCTCTTTGAGACTGGGAATGTTTTGTATTTTTTTTTAATATCCTCACTGCTTGGCACAGTTCCTGGCACATAGTACATGCTTAATAAATGTTTATTGACTGACTCTGACTCTGATGCAGCTACCCTCACCACAGGACTGGTGCTATTTAAATTACCCACTTATTGCTCTGGAAATGCTTCTGCTTTGCTTGGCTTCCCAAGCTTATTTTACCTAAGAATGGATAACAATTCATCTCATTTTATATTTTTGACAAGATTGTTCATTGTTCTCTAAGTTGAATAAATCTGTATGCCACGTACTGCCTGAAATATGACCAAATGGAAAAGAGAAAACAGTGTCTCTCCATCATTATAGTTCTCACCATCAAGAAAATTGTGCTACTGCCTACACTCCACAATCCCAACCCTCACTAACAACCCCAGAAACCACATATACTCATAAATCTTTTTTTTTACAATAAATGATAATCTTTACCCCATTCCTTCATTGCTCTCATAGACCAGACATTTGTGACTATAGCTAATTAACATCTGGGAAGCATTAATTAGGGAGGAGGAGGGGGTCAGAAGTTGTATTAGCAGACTTAAGAGTAGCTCCACATACCACCAAGGTTGCTTATAAAATGGGCAAAGATCTCCAACAGACTCCAACCAAAGTCTTATACATCTGTAAGAATAGGTATGGCTAATTAAACAGAATTTTAGTGAATTAGTCAATCAATAAGTACTTATTAATTTCCTATTTAGTCAAGTGATATACAAAATTGATTGATGAGGCCATAAGTTTCTTATTCAGCCATGTTGCCAGCCCTATGACCTTCTGATGAAGGATACTTACCCAACTGTGAAGTTGCTAAATTTTCCATTGGTTGTTATGGAAGGTATACAAGAGTTCAAAATTTGTTTCTGTTGACTGGATGAACACCTCCAATGTTAAATGATGACCAGAAAAAATTAATAGGCTCCTGGGAATATAATTTTTTCCCCAGTAATTGAACTGGTAGCTGTGAACAAGGAAGATCCTATGAATGAATTTAAGATTTTTCATAAAAATATATATTGTACAATATAGGTCTATGTCTGCTATCAATTTTTACTATTAAAATATAGTTGAAGAAGATTATGGAGGCATCCTAGAAAGAGGGATAGTGTCAATACTAGCTGACACATATCAGCTGAATAACACCAAGTACACAGTTGAAGACATGGAATGCTTATACCTTTTTGTTTTTAACTCTCTGAGCATGCAAAGTATAATTTTAGCTGCTAACTGCAGAATTTATCTAAGACCCAAAGATCTTCTGTATTTCTAAGCACATCATTTGAATAATTGGTTATGTCTTTAACTGCTCTTAGGTCCACATGCATCACTCAAAAACTGCAAAATCTCTATGTTGGAAGGGTACTTAGCGGCCATCTATGCAAACTCTTGGTGGAAGACAAATCTCCTGCACAATAAAACCACCAGATAGTCAATGAGACTTTTATTAGATGTTTCTATGGGCACCTAGATGTCAAGTGGATAGAGAGCTGAGCCTGGAGTCTGAAATACTGAAGTTCAAATCTAGCTTCAGGTACTTACTACCTCTGTAACTCTGGGAAAGTCATTTAAGGTCTGCTTTAGTTTCTTCATCTATAAAATATAGTTAATAATAACACCAATCTCCCAGGGTTTTGTAAAAATAAAATGAGATAATATTTATAAAATTCTTTGTATAGTCCATAGCATGTAATACATGCTTATTTTCTTCCTTCTTCCTTCTTTCATTTGCCTCTCTTACCCCTCTCCCACTCTCACTTCATATCCTCCTTCTTTCCTTCCTTTATTCTGTTCTTATGTCTCTTCTTATTTTCTTCCCTCCTTTCATACTTCCTTCATATTCCTTTCTATTTCCTTCCTTCCTTCCTTCCTTCCTTCCTTCCTTCCTTCCTTCCTTCCTTCCTTCCTTCCTTCCATCCAATGAGGGAGCTCCCATGGTCTCCCCAAACTGTCCATCCCAATTTTGCAAACTCTAATTTTGAGGATATTTTTCCTCTTACATGAAAGTCTAAATATGCCTTTTACCACTTCAACCCATTGTTCCCAGTCCTGCCTTCTGGGGAAAGTGACCAAGTTTAAATATTATGGCACATCACAGGCCTCCAAAAACATGAATATCACTATCTTGGGAAGCAGCATGTACAGTGGAAAAAATACTAGAGGGCTGGCTTAAAATCCTGATTCTGTCACTTAACAACAATGTAAATTTAAGTAAATGACTTCACTTTGGTGTTTCCCAAATCATTAAAATGGGAGATGTGTTGGAGTGGATTAGATAACTTCTAAGTCCCTTTCAAATTTTAAACCTCTGATCTCTTCCTATGACCAAGACTTTTCTTCCGTATTTAAATATTCCTCATTTCTTCAACTGATAGGGGAATCCAAAGGCCCTTAACCATTTTCATTGCCCCAGGCTCAAAAATTTTACAGTTCAACAGTGGCCTAAATTTTGATGCGACTTATTTCTTTCTTCCACATTGTACATTGAAATTAGTAAATATTCCCCACTAACTCGTCTTTTAATATATATTTACTCGTATCAATGGGAAAATCATGATTTCTACACTAAACTCATTGTGTGGTATTCTATTAAAGAGTATGCTCTTTATCCAGGACTGCCATCCTTAACTAGCATGGTAATTATTGATACTATTAATAATTATTCTAACATAGTACTCAATTCTAAAACGGCTTCAGAATCATTAAAATAAATTCATATTATATCTAATGTAGCTTTAGTGACAAATGTGTTTTATTGTATGTTTTGAAAATCAGTAATCCTTGTGTCATATAGGTCATAACACTTCATCTGTCAATATAAGTTGATTAACATTTTATCTCCTAATCGTTTGTGGTAGAAAGGTGTTTACCACATTTTCAGAGTTGAAGCTTGTTGCTTGATGAGTTTTATTATTTGGGTACAATAATATAAATGGAATAAACTGTAATATATTTTAGACATAAATTTTTATAATGCACAACCAGATATTTTCTTTTTTTATTTTTTTAATGAATGAAAAAAATATTTATTAAGCACTTACTTTATGCTAAGCAAAGTATTAAATCCTGGGGATATAAATTTAAAAAAATCTGGGTGGTCTCTGTGCCCAAGGAGTTCCTAAGAAGAAAGTAGGGCCCAGAAAAGCAGTATGATATGCCAAAAAGTCATGCAGCTAGATATTAATGTAGTCTTAGACCTGCAACCTGGGTTTTTTTATTTCAAGTTCAGCATTGTTCACTATGTCACATAAAGAGTCACATTCTAGGATTTATTTTCAACATTTGCTTGTCTTTATATTTCCTCATTTTCAATAGATGCATCATGCTGTTTCTTAGAGCATGACAGTGGACAGCTCACTAAATTTGTAGGTAAAGGTTCAAATCATGACTCCTTTCTTTTGTTTTGTTTTGTTTTTCCCCACTTAATAGAATGTTATTTTTCCAATTACAAGTAAATATAGTTTTTAACATTTGTTTTTGTAAGATTTTGAGTTCCAAGTTTCCCTTTCTCCCTGCCCTCACCCCTCCCCAAGACAGCAAACCATCTGATATAGGTTATAAATATACAATTATGTTAAGCATATTCCAACATTGGTCAGATTGTGAAAGAATAATCAGAACAAGAAAGGAAAACCACAAGAAAGAAAAAATGAAAAACAAAAAAGTGAAAATAGTATGCTTCAATCTGAATTCAGACTCCATAGTTCTTTCTCTAGATATGGATAGCATTTTCCGTCATGATTCATTTGGAATTGTCTTGGATCATTGTATGGCTGAGAAGAGCTAAGTCTGTCATAGAAGGTCATCACACAGTGTTGCCGTTATTGTGTACAATGTTCCCCTGATTCTGCTCACTTCACTCAGCATCAGTTCATGTAAGCATTTCCAGGTTTTTTTTTTCTGAAATCCCACCTGCTCATCATTTCTTATAAAATAATAGTATTCTATTATATTCAAATACTACAACTTGTTCAGACATTTCCCAGTTAATGGGAATATCTATAGTTTCCTATTTTTGCCATCCCAAAAAGAACTGTTATAAATATTTTTGAACATGTGGATGTGTTTCCCTTTTTAAAGATCTCTTTGGGATACAGGCCTAGTAGTGATATTGCTGGATCAAAGGGTATGCACAGTTTTAAAGCCCTTTGAGCATAGATCCAAATTGCTCTCCGGAATGGTTAGAACAGTTCAAAACTCCACCAACAATATATTAGTGTTCCAATTTTCCAGCATCTTTTCCAACATTTTCCATTTTCCATTTTTGTCATGTTAGATAATCTGAAAGGTGTGAGATTGTACCTCAAAGTTTTAATTTTCAGTTCTCTAATCAATGGTGATTTAGAGTATTTTTTTTATATGAAAATAGATATCTTTAATTTCTTCATGTGAAAACTGACAGTTCATATTCTTTGACAATTTTTCAAATGGGGAAACATATATTTTCTTAAACATCATCAGAACAGATACTGATCCTTTCTTTGAATTCTTGAAAATTTTGAAAATGGTACCAAGCTCATGAGGGAAACATCAGTGTTTGGTGACCATGATATTGATAAGTCTCATCTACTATATCACCAGTGTTTCCTGAAAATGAAACAAATTTCTCTACCTCCCCACATGTAAAATAATAGATACCTAATACCAGCTAACTCACACAATCTTTGAAACTTTGACCCCACCTCTAAATTAGCCGATGCGATAAATAACCCACATAATCCATTATTTGATATACTAAGGGAGGTCATTTAAAATTATTAGTTGTTTTATTTTTCTCCACTTACATGTAAAAGCAATTTTTATATTTGTTTTTAAAACTTCGAGTGAAGATTCTCTCCCTTCCTCCCTCTGCATGCCCCTCACTGAGAAAGCAAATAATTTGATATAGGTTATACGTGTGAGGGCATGCAAAACATATTCCCGTATTAGTCATATTGTGAAAAAAAAACATAGACAAAAAACAGGAAAAGTTAAGAAAGCAAAATAAATGTTTCAATCTGTATTGAGACAACAACAGTTCTTTTTCTGGGGCTGTATAGCATTTTTCACAACAAATCCTTCAGAGTTGTCTTGGATCATTGTATTGCCAAGAATAGGAAAGTTATTCATAGCTGATCACTTTCAATATTGCTGTTATTTTGTACCTAGTACATTTAGCTTTGCATCAGCTCATGTAACTCTTTCAAGGCTTTTCTGAGAGCATCCTGCTCATCATTTGTTATAGTACAATAGTATTCCATCATAATCACATAACAGATTTTGTTCAACAATTTCCCAATTGATGGGCACCCTCCCAGTTTCCAACTCCATGCCACCAGAAAAAAGCTGCTAGAACTATTTCTGTACATATAGTTCCTGTTCCCTTTTCAATTTTTTTTTGAGTTGAGACCTAGTGGGGGTACTGCTAGGTCAAGGGAGATGCATGATTTTATAGCCCTTTGGGCATAGTTCCAAATTTCTGCAAGGAATGGTTGAATCAGTTCACAATTCCACCAGCAATGCATTAATGTCTCATTTTCTCCACATTCTCCAACATTTATCCTTCTCTTTTTCTGTAATATTAGCCAATCAGATAGAAATGAGGTAGTACCTCAAAATTGTTTAAATTTCCACTCCTCAAATCAGTATGGCTATTTAGAGCACATTCTTATGTAGCTATAGATAGTTTTGATTATTTCATCTGAAAATTGTTCGCATCTCTTGACCATTTATCAATTGTGGAATGTCTCTATTTTTATGAATTTGACTCAGTTCTCTATATATTTGAGAAACAATTATCAGAAAATCTTGCTTCAATTTTTTTTCACAGTTACTATTGCCAACTGTATTTCCCTCTATCTGATTTCCCTCCATTTGTTCTATTCTCTCAGATCCTGCCTCAAAAGTATTTTGCTTCTGACTACTTCCTCCCACACTCTGCCCTCTCTTCTATTACTGCCCCCCCTTATCTCCTTCCCCTCCTAATTTACTGCAGGTTAAAATGGATTTCTATGTCCAACTGAGTGTGTATGTTATTCTCTCTTTGAAACAATTACGATGAGAGTAAGGTTCAGTCACTCCCTTTCACCTCCTACCTCTTCCCTTCCACTGTGAAAGCTTTTTTCTTGCCTCTACTATTTGAGAAAATTTACCCCATTCACCTATCCTTTACCCTCAGTGCATTCCTCTTTATAACTGCTGCAGTTTATTTTTTTATATATCATTCCTTCATATTCAACTTTCATACCTGTGCCCTCTGTCTCTATCTACTCCTCCTAACTGCCCTAATAATGAGAAAGATTTTTTTTAATGAATTACCAATTTCATCTTTCCATGTAGGAATGTAAACAGTTTAACCTTATTAAGTCCTTTATGATTTACCTTTCCTGCTTATCTTTTTATAGTTCTCTCAATTCTCTTATTTAAAGTCAGATTTTCTATTCACACCCGGTCTTTTCATCAAGAATGCTTGAATGTAGTCTATTTCATTGAATATCCTTTTTTTTTCCTTCTGAAGGATCATATTGCTTTGCTCAGTAGGTGTTTCTTGGATATAATCCTAACTACCTTGCCCTCTGGAATAGCATATCCCCAGACCTCACGTACTTTAATGTAGAAGCTGCTAAATCTTGTGTTATCCTGACTGGGGCTACACAATTCTTGAATTGCTTCTTTGGGGCTGCTTGCAATATACTCTTCTTGACCTGGAAGCACTGGAATTTGGATACAATATTTCTGGGAGTTTTCATTTTGGTGTCTCTTTCAGGAAGTGGTCAGTGGATTCTTTCAATTTCTATTTTTACCTTCTGCTTATGGAATATCAGGGCAGTTTTCCTTGATATTTCTTGAAAGATGATGTCTCGGATCTTTTTTTTTTTATCGTGGCTTTCAGGTAATCCAATAATGTTTGAATTATCTCTCCTGGATCTATTTTCCAGGTCAGTTGCTTTTACAAAAAGATATTTCATGTTCTCTTCTATTTTTTTTCATCCTTTTGGTTTTGTTTTATTGTTTCTTGATTTTTCATAAAGTCATTAGTTTCCATTTGCTCAATTCTAATTTTGAGGAATTATTTTTCTTCAGTGAGCTTTTGTGCCTACTTTTCATTTGGCCAATTAAACTTTTTGTGTTTTCCCCAAGGCAATTGGAGTTAAATGACTTGTCTAGGGTCACACAGCTAGTGAGTGTTATGTGTCTGAAGTCAGATTTGAACTCAGGTCCACCTAACTCTAGGGCTGGTGCTCTATCCAGTGCACCACCTAGCTGGCCCATTAGGCCAATTCTACTTTTTCAGTATTTTTTTTCTAGTGAATTTTTGTGCCTCTTTTCCATTTGGTCAATTCTGCTTTTCAAGGCATTCTTCTCTTCATTGGCTTTTTTCTATTTTTTTTTTAATTTGGCCTAGAATGTTTTTAAAGTGTTATTTTCTTCAGTATATTTTTTGTGTCTCCTTTACCAAGCTGTTGACTTTTTTTTTCATGATTTTCTTACCTCACTCTCATTTCTCTTCCTGAGTTTTGCTCTACCTCTCTTTCTTAATTTTCACATTCCTCTTTGAGCTCCTCCATGGCCTGAGAACAATTCACATTTTCCTTGGAGGCTTTGGATGTTGGAGTTTAGACTTTCTTATCTTCTGAGTGTCTTTTGATCTTCCTTGTCCCCATAATAAATTTCCATGGTCAATTTTTTTTTATTTACTCTTTTTTCCAGCCTATTTCTTGAACATCACTCTTTGTTAAACTGGGACTCTGTTTCCAGAGTGGAGGGCACACTATAACAATCTTCAGGGGTTTTGTGCAGCTGTATTCAGAGTTGCTTCTAGGGACCTGTTTTAGGTAGTCCAAGGTGCTATGATCTAAGGAGAGGTGTGTTTCTTATTCTCCTTAACTGGGCTCTGGTCTGTGAATGACCACAAGCTTTCTTTTTACCCTGGAACTATTATGAGGGTCCCTGTTGCTCCTGCCACATTAGCTCTGGTGTCCTAATGCTCTTCTTTGTCTTTGAACTGCCACCTAGGACTATAACCCAGATCTGAGTATGGACAAAGCAACTGAGTCCTGCCCCCAGTGCCAGCAAATGACCCCTCTAATTTCATTCATGTCAGTTTTCAAGCTCCTTTAACATCTGTTGGCTGAGAGCTCTGGAAGCAGCTGCTGCTGCTGCTGCTGCTGTTCCAGTGGCTCCTGGTTTCTGGGACTCAGTCTATGCTGGCAGGGCCTGTGCTAGAATGTGATCCACACTCACCCAGGTGCAGCACACCTTTCTTGCTGACATTCTAAGTTGTCTTTGGCTGTAAAATCATTTCACCTTGTCTTTTTTGATTTCTGCCACTTCAGGAATTATTTTATGGCATTATTTAAAGGTGTTCAGAGGGGTTTTGGGGAGAGCTCAAGCAAGTCACGGTCTTTTCTGTCTCTTGGCTCTGCCTCAGGAAGGTCATTATTGAATGGTGTCCACACAGTTTAAAAGAATTATGTGTTCTCTCATATTGAGAGATTTGTTCCTTTTCACCATCAGTCTCAGTCTCACCCCTACATTTTTTGTTTGCTTCTTTTTATTTCTATGAAAGAAAGCAAATTTTATTAATCTCAGCTAGTGGGTTTATACCAAACATACTACTAGTGGGCAGTAAGTGTTGCAGAAAATGAAAAAGAAGTTTTAGGTCAGTCCCTACAGTTAAGGAGCTTGTTTGTTGAAGGTAATGAGGGGAATCAGAAAATTATAGAACTAAAAGGAAGCTTTTAGCTAACCCCGGCCGTTATAATTTCCCTCCTCAAATTGCCTTTTATTTGCTTGTCCCTGTACATATTTTATGCATCTAGCAGGATTTCTTTCTTTTCTTCCACTACCGAAGAGTGAGTTCAAAGGATTTATTTACACAAAACTTTACTTGGTTGGCTAATTCTGATGAAATTTTCCTTCTTTCCATCATTTTCTCAATTGATAGTTATCAGGGTGATACATCAGAAAAATACTGCAAAGATATTATATCTGGATTTTAAGAAGACATTTGACAAAGTATTTCATGACGTCTTTATGGACAAGATGGCAAAATGAGAGCTGGATAAGAAAATAGGTTGATTCATAGCTGGTTGACCATCCTCAAAGAATGGAGATTAATGGATCACTGTCAAACTACTTGGATGACAAGTCGGACACAGAAATGAATATGGGGAGAAAAGTAGCCTGAATTACATTTTGGAAATTTTACTTCCAGTGACCTCAAGTTTTTCACTGACACCAAATCAAATATTTTAAACATTGATATTATCCTAGCAACACTGAATGACTGAATCACAGAATATGTTAATTTCAGAAGAACCTCAATTTTATATGACAGAACAACAAAAAGATGAAAGATTAGCATATGGAGACAGGAACATATTACTTACGATTATTTGCATTGTAAAATCAGTATGAAATCATCAGGGAAATATATGATTGAAATTGGAGGTGGGCTACTTATATGGAGAGAGTAAAAGATGGCAGGTACACAGTTCAAGTGTTGTACTTGTATCTATAAGCCATTAAATGACCCAAAAGAAGTTTTTCCAAGGCATTGAGTAAGCCTCCATATAGTATTCATGGAAGGATGTGCACAAGAGTCCTGTAGACTGAGAAGGAATGGATAGGCTGCTATCCGTGCTGGTAAACACACTGTCAATTCATAACGTAGCCATTGAATTATCCTCTCACTTGATGACTGCTTTAGACAACTAGGCGTCTTATAAATAGCTAACATTTATATAGTGTATACTATGTGTCAGGCATTATGCTAAGTGTTTCAAAATTATTGTCTGATTTGATCCTCACAACAACATTGGAGGTAGGTGCTATTTTTATCCTCATTTTTACAGATGAGGAAATTGAGGCAAAGATATGTTAAGTGACTCGCTAAGGTTTGCACAGTTAGTAAGTGTACGATGTTCGATTTGAACTCGCGTCTTCCTTTTTCTACACACAAACATGTACACATATATGTATATAATATAATATACATTTATATATACACACCTACATGTGTGTTTGTGTGTATAGCCCTAGTCTCTCTCCCAGCTTCAGTGGCATATAACCAAAAAGTATTTGAAATTTAGAATTGGATTGTGTTATCAACCTCACAAATTCAATCTGCATATACTGATAGTAAATGTCTGGAACTGAATTTGAATTCAGATCTTTCTGACTTCAGGTTTAATGCATTATCCTCTGTAACATATAGCTGGTTAATTTATTTATAGATTACATAAAGCAGGAATGTTTTGTTAGTTAATTGGATGGCAGAATTGGGCTGCATGGAGACTTCAATAGACCGGACTAATACATTAAATCTTATTATTTGACATGTAATGGGATTAATTTATACATTCTGATTTCAGCCAATCTTTGAAGTTGGACAGGTGATTCTTGCATTGGGTGAAAGGTTGGATTAGATGTTTTTTTTGTTTTGTTTTGTTTTGTTTTGTTTTTGTTTTTGTTTTCCTTGAAAATTCTAGGATTCTGAGTTTCTCACAGTACATTGTATGGCACAGTAGAACAGAACACAAAATCTAATTTGAGCCCGAGGCCTGCTATTTACCACCTGTGTGACCATTGGTAAGGCACACAGACTATCTAGGTCTCTGTTTCCTCATCTTTAAGTGAGAAGTTTGAGCTAGGAGACCTATCTGTTCCCTTCCATTTCAAAGTCTAGGATCCTATTCAATTTACAATATTTTAATTTTCTTTTCATTTTTCCCTTTACACTATTGAGTTCACTCACCCTCCAAACAACATATAATTAAAAGACTATTTGAATATTTTAAAGTACAATATTAACAATAATAACAAAAATAATGATGATGATAATAAATTATGATGGTAGTATTCCTATAGTGTTGTGAGTTTTACAACTACTTTATATGTTTTATCTGGTTTGATTGAAACAACTATTCCTGGAGCTCAGAGCCTCTTCAAAGGGAATAAAAGGTGGAAGTTAAAAGATCAAAGTGCTTTTGGAGATGCTAAGTCAAATGTCCTTTCTAGCTAATGGAAAATCAAATAAATAGTTTATTTTCACTTGCCTTTGAACTTGATAACCTTAAACAGACTGGAAGAATTTGTTATGTTTTTCTTCAACTATAAGTTTTTACTTTTACAGCCCAGACAGAATGGAAATTTTCATCACTGAGAAGCAAGAGGCCTTTCTGATTCATCCAGTCCCTACATTGTCCAATGAACAGAAGAAAATGTCCTTTTAAAACATCATTCCTCATTCCCAACAAGCTGTAGCATTTCATCTTCATCGTGTAACTAAGGCAAAAGCTCGTATAGGTTATGGTTATCAATCAAGCAGCCTGTTAAAAAGTTGCTCCTATTTTAACTACACTAGAAATTCTCATTTAGAGGACTCAGTTCAGTGAGCCAGATCAATCCATAATAATACAGCCATCATGACCTTTATCTTTATTTTCCTCTTTCGAAAATGTAATATAAACATAAATAAAAGAGAAAACATTCCACATAAAGCCAACTGACTTTGCAGTAGCCTTTTGTCTTTCGTTTTCAGTAATAGGAGCTTGAATCTTTTTCAGCAAATTGTATATACTTTTCAGTCAGACATGACAGGGTGTGATTAGGTCTGACTGTGTGTGTTTCTGTGCATTCCTGCATGTGCTACCACATGTTCTTGTGTATGGGGTAGGCTAGATGGGAAGAAAATAAGTTGTTGCTCTGGAATTCAGACTTGGAGGAATGAAATTATCCCCACAAAGTGGAGAGAGTACTAGTTCTAGAATCAAATGACTGGGTTCAAGATCAAGTTTCATCTTGGATGCTTATTGGCTGTGTCTTCTTGGGCAAGATGAAGGGGTCAAACAAGATTGTCTTTGAGTTCCCTCCTTGCTCTAATTTAACAATATTCTAACTGGAAAATTAATTACAAGTGATTGCAGAAGTATAATCATAATGAAAAAAATTGGGCTTGCTATATTGAGACAATGGATCTGCATTTTGTCTGGTATGCCAATGTGCAATCATTTAAACTATCTTGAATTAAGGACTTTTAACAAAGCATTTGTTAAATGCTTAATATATCCCAGATACTATTTCAGAACATGAGCTCCTAGAGCACAGGAATTGTTTTATTTGTGTTTCATTGTATCCCCAGTTCTTAGGACATTGATAGTAAGCACTTAATAAAAGTTTTTTGATGAGGATGAGGATGAGGATGACAATGATGACAACACTGAGGATATAAATGCAATCAAGTCTGCCTCAAGGAGCTTTTATTCGAAGAGGAGAAGACAGAACACAAAGAGTAACAAAAATCTGAAAGTTGAGAAGTATCGGGGGAGTGAAGAATGCAGCAAGGCTTGCAGATAGTAGGGAGGTGGCTTGGTGGCTTGGGAATGAGTGTGAAAAGATGAAAGCTCATCAATCAGAGCACCAGGCACTAAGTGTCGGATTTCTTTTGCAAGGCAATTGAGTTGGACTGCTTGTAGTATGACTTGGGGATTGAAATTGGGCCAGAAGGAGCCAAAAAGTTAATTGAATAAATGTCTGGTACCCTGAGAAGGTAATTGCAATCTTGATTGGGGTCAGACACTTCTAAATCACTACTAACCTAGGAAGATGGACAATAGAAGAGTGAAAGTGAGTAAAGAATGGAAAGTAATAAAATTTCAATCAACTTTGCCTATTTTATTTTATTTTATTTTATTTATGTATATATTTTTTTTATCAGAACCAACCCCTATGCTCAGGAAAAGAAGAAAAGCAGGATATGCAGTGGAAAGAGTTCTGTATATTCTCTTTAAGATGGTTCCCAGGGCAGGCATCTCATTATCACTCTCTCATCCTGCAAAATCATAGCAACCTACAAACTCAAATCTCCAAGTATCCCATTCAGTTTATTTTATGTGTTGTCTTCTTCTATTAGATTTTGAAAACTTCAAGAGCATGGACTATCTTTTGCTTTTTATCTTTAGCATTTTTCACTGTATGGCATGTAGTAGGCATTTACTAAATGTTTATTTACTGACTGACTTTTCCCAGTTTAAATCTGTGATATGGCCTCATCATCATGCATTCATTCAAAATTGTTTAGCAAGCACCTACCATGAACCAATCACTATTTGTAGGAAATAAAGCATAGAAAAATAAGATTAAGTTTGGCTTGACCTGTCTTCAGCAAAACTATGATGAATTTTTAAATTTTCCTCATTTTTCCCTTGGTTTTCACTAACCATCATCTTAATAAACAGAGTTTTTCTAGGAATTGAATTTAAACTCAACATCTACAGTTTGCAGCCTCTGTTCTTTTCCCCATTTTTATGTATTCATTTACTCATTTTATAGTTCATTTATTCATTTGTCTATTCATTCATTTACTTATTTACTCATGTATTTGGTTATTCATGTATTCACCAATTCATTCATTTGTTTGTCCATTTACTTATTTGTTTCTTGTTTAATCAGGGTACATTTACTCCTTTCCAGGCCTGAAGGCCTTATTTTCCATGACCTTTCAAATATCACTAATGATGGTTTAGCCGAACACCCAAGGATGTCATTCATCTGGACCAAGAGACTTCAACTCAGTAAGAATAACTAAGGAATATTTTACTATCTCCTTACATTTTAAAAATATTGGCTTCTAGTGATCCATTAAAAAAATGCCATTTCTACTGTAAAAATCAATCTCTTTGCAGTGAAAAGAGAAGCAAAAGAAGAATTGGGAAGCTATTCATTCACCTTTTTATCATTCCATGCACCTCCAGTAGTGATCTGATCATGTCTTTGATCTTTTACTTTCCCCAAAAACATATAAAATCAAAGTAAACCACTTATTGGTTGTCTTTAACTTCAGCTCATTTAAAGCTTTAGCTCATTTGATGTGATTTTTTGTATAGGCTTATACAGCTCATTCATACTTGATATTCTGCCTTTGCTTCCATTTTGTGTGTGTATGTATGTATACATGTATGTACATATGTATAAATATCTAAGTAAGTTGGTAAGCTCCCTGTGCATCCGCATCAAGCTCTGGTCTTCATACAATCACCAAAATGTGAATAATTGTTTTTTGGGGTGTTTTTCTGTTTCCCTGAAAGTTCCCTTGTCATTTAGACAAAGTATTTAACCTCTCTGGGTCTTAATTTTCTCATCTTTAAAAGTAGGAGGCTGGACTCAATGGTGTTTAAATTCCTTGCAACTTTAAATCTATAATCTTATAACATGTCTTTGATTGAATTCTACATTCATCATTTACAGTGTTTCCTGTACAAAACTTGTTAGTATATAGTTGTTTCCATGCTTTCTCCCACATTAGAGTGTTACATGGTGGAGGGGAGGGACTGTCTTTTGCTTTTCTTTCAATCTTTATCCCTCAACAAAGTGCCTGGCATATTGAATGTGCTTAATAGATGTTTATTGACTGTCTGACTGTTATGGACAGTATCTACAGCATTGGCTCACACCTTTCATGAACATATACTGTTTTCTTTTGTGTCTTGCTTGATATTAATAATTAGGTGGTTGTTAAACAATGTTATATGCATTGCTTCATTTTTTATGTTTCATCCTCTCAGGAACTATTGCACAGTCTTGATATATGAATGAGAAATACATAATCAGAACATTTTTATCTCAGAAGTTTTCAAAATTTTTGTATCAGAACTCCTTTAGACTTTTTTTTTTTTTGGCTAGGCAATGGGGTTAAGTGACTTGCCCAAGATCACATAGCTAGTAAATGTTATGTGTCTGAAGCTGGATTTGAACTCATGTCCTCCTGAATCCAGGACCAGTGCTCTATTCACAGCTCCATGTAGCTGCCCCTAGATTCTCAAAATCATTAAGGAGATCAAAGAGATTTTATTGATGTTGAATGTTAAATTTACATACTTTAGTAAAAATCGTAACTACTCAATTTAAAATATTTGTTAATTCCTTTAAAATAACAATATTAAGCCTACTAATCTTAACATATATAATATTTTAATAAGTATATTTTCAAAAATTAGTGATAAGAGTGGTAGTGAATCAGAGAAATAATGATTACAAGGAAGGGCAGACAACTGCAAAGCAGACAATTCATTCACAGGGAATTGGATTCAGGGTCAGGTTCCTAGAAACACTAATGAGGTAAGATAGGAATCCTTGAGGAACTGGATTACTTGGAAGAAAAGCAAGCCAAAGGACAAAAAGAAAGGTTAGCAGTTACTAGAACTGGTTAGAATATGAAACTTTGTCATTGGGGAAAAAGGTAAAATGCCAGTTACTGGCAGTTCACAGATGTATTGGACTTAGGGCAGAATAATTCCTGAAGTCTGGAATAAGTCTAAGCCTCCAAGGTAGAGTTAAATGGTCCTAGTTGCTAAGATTAGAGGGGCATTGTGACAGAAAGCCTGTCAAACACATTATATTAACATGAACAAATAGAGAACTGTGGTAAGGGAGGGGGAAACCCATTGCAAATATCTTGTTTGTATATTTTATTATTTTAAGAGAGTCTATGGAAGTTAAGGAAACACAATACAAGCAAATTTAAAAAAAAAACAAAACAATTTGCTATACCTATGTTACCTTGGGCAAATCATTTAACTTTCCTTGGCCTTGGTTTCCCCATGTGTAAAATAATGTTTTCGGACTAGACAGCCTCCAACTTTCCTTCCCATTCTAAATCAATCATTCTCTGATGTTATTATCCCAATTATTATTACAATAAAATTTTATCCAAAATAAAATCATTCAAGCATGCTTACATTTATGTAGCACTCTAAGGTTTCACAGGGATCCTTTGAAGCAGGTAGTGCAAGTAGTTTTATGCCCAGTTTACAAACAAGGAATCTGAGACTGTTAGAAGCTAAAAGCCTGGCTTATGGCCATAGAACTAGTGGTCTATCCAATGGAGCCTATGAGATCCATTTTTTAGAGTTATTTGCCACAGTTTCATTAGGGCGTGGCTCCATTTCTTTGTTGCGGCTGTGGTCCCGTCTGACACTTTGTGATCCCATTGGGGGTTTTCTTGGCAAACACACCGGAGTAGTTTGTCATTTCTTTCTTCAACTCATTTTCCAAACAAAGAAACTGAGTCAAAACCAGGTTAAATGACTTGCCCAGGGTCACACATTTAAATAAGTGCCAGAAGTGAGATCCGAACTCAGGCCCTCCTAACTCTAGACCTGGTGCTCTACCTACTGTGCCATCTAGCTGCCCATCCATTTTTTTAATACAGTTATATTCAGCTACATTTTGGTGAAGAGTAATGCATAGCATTTAGGATGTTCTTTAATGTTTACAAGTGTTTTACATATGTTATCTCTATTGAATCTCACCACAGCCCTATGAAGCAGGGGACATTTTTATTCTTATTCTATAAAAGTAAAAAAAATAATCCATAACAACAAAACAGACAAAAAAAAAATAAAAAAAACCCAGGCAGACACAGGTAAAGTGGATCAAAGACAGACTTCAATTTCAGTTCTTCCTTACTTTATGTCCAGCACAACTTAAAGAATTGCTTTTTTGTTTGCTTTTTAAAAATTTGGTTATTTTTATCTTGTTTCATTTTGACCTTCCTTAGCATGTGAAATTCCTGTTGTCTTAGGTACTGAACTGAAGCTTACTCTGCTTCATGGACTACAGATCTTAGCATCATTGGTTTAGAGGTGTAAGGGGCCTCAGGAGCCCTATAGTTCAACCTCCTTATATTACAGATGAGGAAACTGAGACCTGGGAGGATTAAATGATTTGCCCAAAGATCCATAGACAGTAAGCATTAACCACAATCAATCAAGAAGCGCTGATTAAGATCCTCCAATGTGCCACTGCATTGGGGGTTACAGATACAAAGGTAAAAAAATAGTTACTGTTTACAAAGTACTTGAACTTTTTCAGAGGCAGGTACTCAGATCTTTCAACAAGAAAGATCTTCTTCTTTCTGTGGTACAGACCTAACTTTCTGAGTTGTCCAGGGCCACACAGGCTATTAAGTGCCAAACATAAGATTCTTCCCCAGGTCTTCCTGATTCAAAGCACATAAAACCATTCCGAATATGCAGAGTAAGACGTAAAAAGGAAAATAATGTATTGAACTCATTGACCCAAAGGTGACATTCAATTCTCTCTAATACTTTTGCATTCTAAAAAAGCTAATTATTAATAAGAGTCTCTAATTGTTGGAAATAGAGGAAACATAAGACAGGAATAAAAAAATTATGTTCAGATATTATAGTGGATGATTTTTAAGGGAAGAGAAACTTACGGTGTATGTCCCTGCCTAGGAGTCTACCTTTAATTCTACTGTTTACTTCTTATGAATACAGATTCTTTAAAAACTAAAAGTCTTTCTTGTGGTTCTCATGGGTTGGGGGCTAAAGTGGTATGATAGCCGTAAGGGCATTAATTGGTATTTGTATATGAAGATTGTTTTCTATCTGTCAGTGTATCAGTCAGTTATCCAACATTTATTAAGTGATTATTATGTTCCAGGCACTGTCCTAAGCACTAGAGATAAAAAGAAAAAGGGGGAAATCAGTGCCCTCCAGGAGCTCTCATTCTTATGGAGGAAGAAAGCATGCCAATAATTATAAAACTGTACTTTATGATAATATGTACATGTATGTGTTGTATATGTGTGTATAAACTATTTTTAGTGCAAATGGCATGCAGCTCTTCATGATAGAGGTGGAATTTGAGCTAAGCATAAAGGAAAGCAAGGGAAGTCAGGATGGGACAGCATAGAGGGAAAGTATTCCAGGCATGGGAGACAGCCAGTTCATAACCACAGAATCAAGAGATGGAGTATTGTACTAAAGGAAGCCCAAGAAGGCCAGTGCATGCAATTAAGTAAAAATAACAAGACTGGAAATATTGGAAGGAAACAGGTTGTGAAGGGCTTTAGATATCAAACATAGGATTTCATACTGGCTTTTGGAAGTGATAGGGAGCCACTGGAATTTATTGAATTAGTTCAGGGGATTTTTGTGGTCAGACTTGCTCAATAGGAAAATTACTTTTGCAATGGAGATGAGAACACTTTGAAGTGGGGTGAGAACTGACACAGGAAGGATAAGCAGAAGGCTATTAAGATTCTGGTTGTGAAGTGATGAAGGCCTTTATTAGGATGGTGCCTTTTGAGAGTAGAAAGAAGGGGATAGACATGAGGTATATTGTGAAACCAGAAATAACAAGATGTGGCAGCAGCATGTATATATGAGCAGTTAAGGATAGCACCTACCTTGGTGAGCCTAGATAAATGGGAGGAAGATAACCCTCAACAGTCATAGTCAAATGGAAAAATAAATGAGGGTTTAGGGGAAGAATACTTAGCCTGGTTTTTGGATACATACAGGGACATATCATTACATTCCAACAAATACAAACTCTTCTCTTTGGCATGTAGAGCACTTCACACCACAAGTATCTCTGCACAACAGTCTAGTTATAATGGTCTTCCTTCTATTCCTCACATACAGCTCTAAATCTCTCATATTTGTGTCTTTATACTGGCTGTCTCCAGGCCTGGAATCTTGTTCCTCCAAACCTCTGCTTCTTGGACTTGATTTATATTAAATTAGCTCAAATACAGGCTTCTCCAGGAGATCTTTCCTGCTTCCCTCCCTCCCCAAAGCTGTTAGTGTCTTCCCCTCCAAGGTTACCTTGCATTGCTTCATGATTATACAAGATTATGTGGTTTAATGGATAGCAACATAAACATGGAAACAGAAAAACTTGAGTTTTAACCCTACCTCAAGTATTTATCAGTTGTATTTCCACTTGGCAAGGCATTTCATGAGTCCTAACCTTGGTTTCCATGTCTTTAAAATTGTGGTAGCAGTAGCACCAACCACACACACACACACACACACACACACACTTATGTGTGTGTGTGTGTGTATATATATGTATACATGTATATATCAATATATAGGCATATGTAGATAGATAATAGAGATAGAGATAGAGATAGAGATATGCATATGCTATTTTGTGGGGGGGGTGTTTGTAATTGGGTTTTGTTGCACCTTAGACCACTTAAAATTATATTCTTTCCAAATAATGTATGGAAATATTTATTTCATTTTAATGTTGAAAACCTTAGATTATTATGTAAATTTTTTACGACTATTTGCTTTTTATAGATATGTATACATTCATATAGTCTCCCTCATTAAAACGTAATTCTTTGAAGGCAAGTAGTGTTTTCTTGTTGTCTTTATATTTCCAGCACCTAAAATTGAACCAGCCAAATTGTAGATGATTTACAAATGCTGGCTGATTTATTTATTGGTTGGTTGTAATACTTCCTATCTAAAGACCTCATGTGAGGAACTCTTGTCCATGGAGACCATTGTCAAGTCAGGTGAAGTTACAAAAGAAACTATCAGAAATGTATCAGAAATCACCAAGCATGTATTGCCTACTGTTCTACAGGTTTTTTCCCCCCATGGTCAATCTCTCTTCTAGAGAGAGCTGAGCATTTGAACTATGTATGTGTGCATGTGTATATGTGTGTTGTATTATAGTATGTATATGCATGTATACATACACACATGTGTACACATATTTGTGTATATCTATATATCTATAAAACATACATATATATATTCCTAGTGTATGAATTTAACTCCCATTAACCTTCCAACCTAACTTCAATGTTAATAATATCTGCTATCAACTGCTTCTGTTCATTTCCACCAGAAAGTAACTCACTGGATTGCAGAGACAGGATCAAAACTGATTTTGACAAGCTAACACGTCGGGATAAATTGAGGAAGATGAAATTTCATATGGATAAATATGTCTTATACTTTGATTCAAACAATCAACTTGACTGTAGGTACAAGGTAGCAAAGGGTGTAGTTAGAAGTTGGTTTTGTGTTTTGTTTTGTTTTGTTTGTTTTGTTTTGTTTTTTGAAAGAAAGAGAAGATCCAGAGGTTTTAGTTATGTAGGAATCAATGATGTGATAGGGCAGCCGATAAAAGCTAAAACAACAACAACATTTTTTCTCATACTCTGCAATAACAAGTTAGTATGTGTCACCTTGCTTCCATAGCCAAACCTCTAGGAAAAAAAAAAAAAAACGACTGATTATACTTCACGTGTCCATGTGCTCTCCTCTCCCTCCCTCCTCAATCCATTCCATTGTATCTTTTGAAATGCTCAACTAAAATTATTTTTTCTAAAATTACTCATGACCCACATATTGTAAAATTTGACAGCCATTTAAAAAAAAAAACCTCATCCTCATGTTTTCATCATCATTTGGCCCGGATGACCTCACTCATCCCATGGATACTCTCTCCTCTGCTTTTCAAGATTCCACTCTCCCTTGGTTCTCAATGTGCTCATTTGTATATTCCTTCTCAGTTTTCTTTGCCAATTCATGATCTGTGTCTTGTCCCCTAACTATGGACATACTTTAAGATCTTACACCTTTCCATCTATTCTCTCTATATTCTTGCTCTTGCTGACCTCATCAGTTCTCAAAGGCTTAATTATAAAGACTATTCACATGACCCCCATATGAAATATATATATATATATATTTCCTGCCCCAATCTCTTCCCTGAACTCCGGTCTAAAATCTCTAACTTCCTACTGCACTTCTGCAACTGAATGTCCTGCAAGCATCACAAAGGCAGCTTTCTGCTGAATTGAACAATCTTCTCTTTGTCCCTATTTTGTTTTTGATGGTGATACCTTTCCAGTTATATGCATTCACAACTTCGATGTCATATTCAACTCCTCACTTGCCTTCAGCTGACATATCTAATACTGTCATCTCTATCTCTATATCTCTCCAATCTATTATATCCCCTTTACTTACCCTGGTGCAATCTGTCATTGTGCCACAGCTGGACTATCCCAATAGCCTTCTGACAGTCTCTTGCCTCAAGTTTCTCCAAGCCATCCTTTACTGAGCTGTCAGTGATCCTTCTAAAGCACAGTTATGAATGTGTCACATCTTTATTCAATAAATCCCAGTGGCTTCTTATTCTCTCTAGGATGAATATAAAATCTTCTGATTGCCTTTCAAAGCCCTTCTTAAACTGGCTTTCTCCAACCTTTACAGTCTCCCCTTCATGACTCAGTCCTCTCCATATGCTCTATAATTCTATAATACTGCCTTCCTATAACATTGGATATCCTGATTCTGTGCCTTGCACTGACTGTCTCCCATGCCTGAAAATGTCTCATGTCTCATGTTCCATATCTCCTCCCACTCCTGGCTTCCCCAACTTTTAAAAAATTTCCCTTAAAATCTCATCATCAGCAAGAAGTCATTCCTGACTTCAATCCTGAGGTCTTCCTTCTGAAATAAGCTACAATTTACTCCGGATGTATCATGTTTGTACATAGGGTTTTTTGTTTTGTTTTGTTTTGTTTATTGTTTCCCCCATTTATACATTTCTTTGTATGATGTGCTTAATAAATGTTTTTTTATTATCATTATTTAAAACAAGTGTTCAAGATTGTCATGAATGGAGAGAAAAATATTGACTAGAATTAGTGTATTAAATTTCAAGTTTTTCCCTAGAAATAAATGGAATAGAGAGGGAGAGAGGGAGAGAGAAAGAGAAAAAGTGAGTGAGAGAAAGAGAGAGAGAGAGAGAGAGAGAGAGAATATCTATGTATTTTTGTATGTAGTGATATGAATTGGAAATATGTTTTAAATATTTTGAAGAGATAATCTTTCATTTATTTAAACAATCTTAAGACATATACAAAAAGTTAAATATATTCATTTTTGATGAGTTCATACTTTTATTGTGATCATCATCATCATTATTCTTATTAAGCATTTTTACTTTAAATCTAAAGTTCTTCAACTGATTTGTCTTTTTCTGCTTCATTCTTAAGAAGAAAATGGGGAAAATCATTTTTGGCTTTTTCTCAAACTATTACTTTTCTCAGCTTCTCAACATACTACATTCCTCAACTTCTCAACATACTTTTTATTTTTATTTTTTAGTTTTTAGTAAGGCAATTGAGGTTAAGTGACTTGCCCAGAGCCACATAGCTAGGCAGTATTATGTGCCTCAGGCTGGATTTGAACTCAGGTCCTGCTGCCTCCAGGGCCGGTGCTCTATCCACTATGCCACCTAGCTGCCCCTCAACATACTTTTTACAAGAGTGATTACCATGCTCTGTACTGCTCCTTTTGTAAGGTACAAAGATAACTACATCTAATGCTCATTACTACATATAAACATATGCATTCATTCACCCAGAGGCACAAAAGTATACTGAGATTTTGTGCCCTAGTTTTATACTAATTTAATGACTTGGAGCATTTATCATAAAACAAAAAAAAATGAGAAAGAGAAGGGTCATTGCTAACTGTTGATTACCTAATATTGTATCTAGTAATTTTGGGCCCTTTTCTTGTCACCCTTCATAGTACTTCACTTGGTGATCTCGTCAGCTCCCATGGATTGAATTAACCATTTCTCTGCTGATGATTTTCAAATATCCATATCAATCCCTAATTTTTCTGATGACATCTAGTCTTGTATCACCAAATTCCTATTATACATCTCAACCTGGATGTTCTATAGATTCAGCTTGTCCAAAACTGCAGTTTTCTTCCCCCCAAACCCTTCTCCTTTCATCTCTATCACTATGGAAAGACCATCACCATCCCAGTGCCCCAGGCTCACAGACTATGCTTCAGCCTTGACTCCTATGTTTCACCCTTGTACCCTCCCCTTCCAATCTATTGCTGATGACTGTTGATTTTACTTTTACATCATTTCTTGAATACATTCCCTTTTCTTCTTTCATGCAGCCACTATGTTGGTACAGTTCCTCACCTCCTAACATCTGTACTATTGCAACAGCCTGTACTTGGTCTGCCCGCCATAAATCTCTCTCAACTAGACTCCGTCTTCTATTCAGCTGCCAAAGTTATTTTCCTAAAGTGCAAGTCCAACCATGTTGTCCCACTACTTGATAAATTCTCATGACTCCCTATCACCTCTATGATCAAATATAAAATGTCCCATTTTCTATTCAAAATCCTTCATAAGCTCCCCCCTCCAACTTTCTGGTCTTCATGGACCTTATCCTCCTCTGCATACTCTGCTATACAGTGACACTGACCTCCTTTCTATTCCCTGTATGATACATTTCATCTCAACTCTAGGCACATTTCACTGGCTTCCCCCCGACAATGAATGAAATTCCCTTCTTCAACTTTTCTGACTCTTGTCTTCCCTGGCTTGCTTGAAATCCTAGATAAAATTCTGTCTTCTTTAGGAAGCCTTTCCCTATTACTCTTAATAATAGTGTCTTCCCTCTGTTGATTATCTCCAATTTATACTGTATATAGCTTGTTTGAACATGTCTGTATGTTGTCTCTGATTAGATTATAAGCTTCTTGAGGGCAAGGACTATATTTTGCTTTTCTTTGTATCCTCATGACTTAGCATAGCTACCACACATAGTAAGTGCTTAATACATGTTTATTGATGGACTGACTAGTAGTGGGAGAGAATAATTATGAAATTAATTTACTAGGCTTCTTTTTTCACATCATTTCTGGAAAAAGTAAATGTGTTGACCAAAATGTCATCATAGACAAAGAAGAAATGAAAATGTGTTTGAATTCCCATGATAACATTTGAATTATAATAGCCTTTCAGGTCACAATACAGTTCAAACACAGAAAAATTCGTAACTTTGAAAATTATTATTGGTTGTTGTAAATGTAAGCCAATGTTTCATCTTTTCTTGAAAAGGAGGGTGGCAGGGGCAGCTAGGTGGCACAGTGCATACAGCTCCAGCCTTAGAGTCAGGAGGACCTGAGTTCGAATACTTGACACTTAACTAGCTGTGTGACCCTGGGCAAGTTACTTAACCGTGATTGCCTGACCCCCCTTCCCCCCAAAAAAAAGGAAGGTGGCATGGTGGAAAGAGAACTAACCAAGCTAACCTTATTGTCAAGAAGACCCAGGTACAAGTCTGCCACTGATACATACAGGCTGTGTGACCCAAGGCAATTAATCTAACCTCTTTGTTGCCAAGGAAAATCTCTAAAGCTATAAATTTCAGAAAAGTTTCAAGTCTGCCTTAGTACAAGTTATGAATCTGTCTAGAATAACAATGACAAAAAAGTCTTCAGTCATTTAGTAAAAGTTCATATGAACACAATAGTTAATAGATGCCATATTCTACGTATTATTATTACATTGTGAAATTGTGAGTGATTTTTTATCCTTCATTCATTAATATGAGAAATATGAAAAAAAATTTTAAAAATCATACATTTCAAATGCATATGTAAAATGCTTTTAACAAAGAAATAGATAGCATAAAGAGATAGAAAGACAAATAAGCATTTATTAAGTGTTTATTATGTGTTGGACCATGAGCTAAGAATCAGGATACAAATACATCAAATATAAGAGTACTAATTCTCGAGAGGCTTACATTCTAGTGGACAAATATAACAAATTAAAGGGAGCTGGAAGTGATGGTTGGGTGTACTACTACTGTCTGGAGAGGGTGGAAAAGTCTGAAAGAGTGAGAAATTGAGACAAAATTGAAGGAATAATGGCCTAGACTTCTGAGTTAGATAGTCCCAGATCAGCAGAGTTTGCATAAGGGTAGCAGTACCTCCATGGTGAAAAAGCCACCGAAGAAGGAGTGGAAAAGTCTAGAATAGAGGTGTCAGACTTGGGAAATGTTTAGCAAAAGTAAATAAAAATATAATTCAACATAGAAAATATTCATTTATAATTTTCTAAGTCAATATGTGGCCTGCAGGGAACTATTTTTACTTGACTTTGATACCACAAGTCTAGAGTGATTAGAGTCAGAAGTCAGGAAAATGAATTTTCATAGTTGAAATTTGTACAAAGTCGAAAACATACAGGATAGAATACGTCTAAGCGTTTTCTCCACTTCCATAATAGACAGAGACTTTTTTTTAGGAAGTTCTCAGCTTAAGGAGGGGTGATTTTTAAGAACTCTAGAGAGAATCTCACCTCCCTGTCCTCCCCTCCCCCCCTTTTTTCACTCAGAATAGCAATAACAAAATAGAGATTTGGAAGGGTCTTGGAGATTGTCCAGATCCATTCCCTTCATTTTGAATGTGAGGGAACTGATTCAATAAAGATGAAATAACTTGATCAAAGTCAGACTTAGTAAGTAATAGAGCTGGGATTTGAATGCAGGTTCTATGAAACTAAATCCATTTCCTTTCTTACCACTCCAAGATAGTGGCAGTCATTGGTGGAACAGAAGATAGAATTCCTGCGTTCTGACAGAATGTTCATTGGTTTTTTGTTTGTTTGTCTCCATGGATTTGTTTGTTTGTTTTGGGTGTGGAACTGGCCCAAAAATACTTTAATTCAAAACAAAAAACTGTTACTGTTTACATGCCTTATGGCTGGAGTAGGGGTGGGAATAACACTGTATACTTCCATAAAGAAACATCATTACTGTCTTTGGCATAGAGGTTAAAGAATATAGTTTATTTTTAAAGATTGATAATTTGAGTTAAGAAGCTTAATATTAAGTGTGGGTAAGTGTTCAGTGAGACAGATGCAGGTGTCTGGATGAAAAACAACAAAAGAATTGACCACAAGAGAAAAGACAATAGGGCACCAAGCCAGAAAATAACCACAAGTATGTTATGAGGTGTCTCTGAAGAACTTCAAATGCCCACATTTCTTAGATCTAGGGTAGGGGATTGGCAAAACAGGATGGCAGGAATCTATTGGCTAAATATGGCCTGGAAAAGGCCATGAATCTTTAACATGTGCTTCCAATCAGAGGGAATGTGAAAGGTATCTGCAAGTTTTTGAAGGGAGGAGGGATTAGACTTGTCAGGATTGACCTCAGAGGGCAGAATCTGGAGCAATGGGTGGGAATTGCCAAAAGGCACACTTAGGCTTGATGACAGATCACAAAAAAGAGAGAAAAAGAAAAGAAAATAATAAAACAAATAACAACATAGTTATCTTCTTAATAAGTGAAGCCATACAAAAGGGGAATGAATGAGCTCCCTTGAGCAGGGTTTTTTCCCCTTCATCAAAGTCTTCAATCAGAGGCTGAAAGAGCACAAAAAAATAACCTATAATGGTAAACTCTTTCATGTATGGGTTGTACTTGATGGCTACTGAGGTCTCTTTCAACTCTCAAAATTCTGTGATTTTTAGGATGCTTTTGTGGGAGTTAAGTGGGAATAAATCTTATTGTGACTAATATTTTTGGATTAAATAATTTAATTCTTTCCCCCCCCCAGAACATGAGTGGAAAGGGGCAAGAAGAGGCAATATTTTAACATAACTGATGGAATGAAATAGTATGTTAACAACCTGGTACTCATTTTCTCAGTATCAGGATGATCCATGCAAAATAGACCCCCAGCAGAAGATTTCAATTTGACTTGGTATCTTTGTATGAATAATCCATTCTTCCAGATGTCTTAATGGATTTAAAGGAGAGATTGAGCCATGGATCTAGTACTATATCTCAAGTTTACCTACATTCATAAAAATTATAAAAGTGAACATTCCCATAAATTCAGGATAGTGCGAAAAGAGGAAAAAAGGTGCAGGAATGGAAATGATGAAAATGTAGAGTTGTTCAAGGCCAGATAAAGGAGCCATTGGTTATCTATGTGTGTTTCACATTCTTCTTTGGACAGGACTGGCAGATTAGGACTCACATTCCCATGATAAGAAGTGTGAAGGTAAAAACAGGGACATTAACAGATAACAAGACCTAGAGCTCTCAGACTCCTTGAGAGCAAAGCTAAAGAAGAATCAGATTAAAGATCTTCCTCATGTAACTGATTATTAACCCTCTTCTAAGTTGTAAGTGGAATAATAGAGGGCAAAAATTATTGTTGACCCAGTAAGAAACTCTGAAAAGGAGGCTGCCTAGAAATACAAAATATCTTTAGTAAAGCCTGGATTTGGGGAGTGCCTGTAAACTAGTTGTGTCATAGGTCTAAGAGAGGATTAATCTGCATAACATATGTGATTATTTTAAAATTTATATTGGATTATATTTTTAATACCTTGGACATGATTAAAGGTTATAAACAATTTCAGATATGTGTTTGATTCGATGATAATGTTCATATGATTAGTTGTCCACTAGGAATCTCTGAATCTTTGAGACCTGTAATATAGTTTGCTACACAAGGAAATTATAAATAATTCTTCTGTGGTGAAGTAGTATGAACCATAGTGGGTACTGGGTGAAATGAAAGATGAGGTCTATAGAATACACCCCACAAACCCCATAAACCATATACAGGCATACACACATGTGTATATGTGTATGTATGTATGTATGTATGTATGTATGTATGTATGCATGTATGTATCTATCTATCTATCTATCTATATGTCTAGTGGGCATAAGACTTTATAATACTAACAATGTTGTCATAAGAAATAGATCACTGGACTTGGGGTCAGAAATATTTGAGTTTGCACTATGCCTCAGACATGTACCGTCTATACAATCCTAGGCAAGTTAATTAATCTAAATTAGTCTCAATTTCTTCATCTATTGAATGGGGATTGGACTATACAACCTCTAAGGTTCTTTCCAGCTTAGTTTGTGATGCTATGATCCAAGTTCTTGTTATCAGAACTACAATGCGCATATGGGTTGGGTGGCTAGATGAAGAGACAAAAATCATCCCATGACACAAGATTACTTTTAATAGGGCCTGTCAGTGCTAATGACCTACTAGCTCATTGCACTTTACCTTGATATATGAAAAGCATAATTTATTTTATCTCCTAAATAACATAATAAATGTGGTTGTTTCCAAGCAATGAAAATAAGTTTAAAAGATTATGATAGTTGAAAAAAAACTTTACCTGTAATGATAGAAAATTACAACAAGTTGCAAAAGGATCTTTACCTGACTTTGGTGAGAGGAGGGTTTGGGGGAGCATTTGGAGAAGGACTTAAGTCATAGATGAAGTAGAAAGAGGGAAGAAGGACTCATTAAGGGGATTGGGAATGTTGAGAAATGATAATGGAGATTAGTGATTTTATTTACAAGAAAGGAATTTAGTAGTACTTCTAGGAAAGTGTGTCAAGGTCTCAAGCTGAATGAGGAGTTGGACTCAACCTGAAGGAAAAGTCAAAGGATTTGAGGAAGTGCTGAGGAAAAAGAAGGGGTGGAAAAAGACTCAAGCCAAAGAAAAAGAAGATTGCAGGCAATGAGTAGATGAACTTAAAGAAGAGGGGGGATTTATTAAGTTCAGGTAATTAAGATAAAGTAAGCAAGGCAAGGTGTTAACATAAATGCAAAGAGTACAATAATCTGTGTGTGATCACAATAGTGTCCATTTCTACTTCAACTGACCTGTGTTCCTAAGTCCAGTCCCAGGGATTTTTTTTTTGTGTGTGTGTGATTCTGTCACTGGTAAAGAGGGATATGATGAGAGCTGAAAAGAAATTCACTCACACCAATGCAAATATCAAATGGACCAGAAGAATTTTCCCACTCAGGGAGAATGTGGTATTCAAAATGACTGACAGTCCCTGAGAGATTATTTGTGTTGCTGGCTGGGTGAGTCTATGGACTTGACTCATTGAAGAAAACAAAAGCCTAAGGGAAGGGATGGGGTTGGTGTTTTCCTCAAAGAACTATAAATCTTCCACTGGAGAGAAAAAAAACACAAACAAACAAACAAACAAACAAAAAACAACAACACCCAAGCTGCAATTGAATGGAGAACTACAAGACCTCACAGTTCAGCACGGAAGAAGCAGATGGCAATTGTTAGCGGAGAAGCAGCAGGTAGCAGGTGTCTAGAGACCTAACAGCTTTGAGTAGAAGTGAGAGATAATGTCAGCCTATTTACAGGGAAGTATCAAGAAGTAGATTTTGAGACAAAGAGGTAAATTAAACAGGTATGAAAACTCTAGGAAAGTGAATTATACAGGAAAAAAATAGTTCTCCCATTTATAGCATGGAAATTGATGGGAAAATAGTCTGTTTTCCTGTTCTTCATAGGAGTTGATATTAGATTTCCTTGTTAGTGATATTCTGTTTAATTGACTATCTTTTATCTTGCACTAAAGTATGATCTCCTTTTACCTGGTAAAAAAGCATTGTTAGATAGTCATCTATGAGCTCTGGGCCTTGATTGATAATGAACCTCAAATGCCTTGAACTTGGCCATAGCTTTCAAATAGCTGGGACAGGTGGAATATACTACTAAGAGGAAAAAAGATCTATGTATGGTTGTTAAGTTGCTCATCAGATTAAAGCGTGCAGACAAAGTGAGGAGACTGACAACTTCATATTTAAAGATAGCATCCTTCAAAAAAAAAAAGGTAATGGTATTGTCAGAGCACACCTTTGGAGAATTTACAAACAAGAATGACAAATGATCAAAAATTTGAGGTATGGCATACATGATTTCAGTGACCAATACAAAATACATAATGTCTAATTTTTTTTTCTATGCCTTAGTGACTGAACTCTATGCTTAGAATACAGTGTAATAAACACACTAGAAAATAATATTTAAAATAGACTTCAGGAATATGTTATTTCTCTTTTAGATATCAGAAAAAACAAAGTACTTCTAGAATAGGGATTCTTAATCTTATGTCTACTCACGTCAAGTAGTCTGTGAATAGGTTCCAGCAGGGTGTCTGAGAATTTGGATGGGAAAAGAAAATATTTTCCCTTTCACTAACTTATAGTAATTTAGCATTTCCTTCAATTATTTAAAAATTTTATTCTAAGTTTCACCTGATGGCCAAAGAGGAGTGTGGCAGAAAAATAAAAGTTAAGGATCCCTGCTCTAAAACAAACAAAATAGAAGGGCTTGAATCTCATAGTAAGGAATACAATTTTTTAAAGTATCTGAAGGTGAAAGAGAATCATGAACAGTGGCTGGAGAATGGAAAGTTGAAGAACATGTCACAGAGAAGAAAGGGAAGAAGGCCTGTGGCTTCCTTGGAGCTATGTAACAGATGGTAGGTTCATTTTGAGGAGGAGACAGTTGGAACTTCTAAGGAAGAAGCAACTGCTTATATCATTGGAGGATCACTCTGCACTAGCAGGTGTGACATCATAGAGTAACATTCAAAGGAATAAACATTAATAAGGTTGGCTGGTGACTTTCTGTTGAGAGGCGCTGAGGCAGCTAATTGTTCACCTAGTAACAACGAGACTCAGGGCTACCACCTTCTAGGACTTAGTTCTGAAGATGTGGACAGAGAACCAAATATGACAGTCTTGTTAAGTAGAATGACTGCTATTCTCTTCTGGTGATTCATATGGGCACAAAGAATATTTCCAGAGTGAAGCTAGAAATCATAACTGAAGATTATGAAGTCTTGGGGAAAATAACTAAAACTTTAGGAGAGCAGGTAGGTTTTTCATTCTAGCTGATAATCTAAGGTAAGGGCTTCAGAAGAGAAAGATAGATTCATAAAGGGATTTGATCTGTGAAGTTTGGAGTCAGTCAAAGGGCCGCACTTGAGGACCTACAGGGCCACAGGATCCCTACCCTTGCATTAAGCAAATAAACAAAGAAACACACACACACACACACACACACACACACACACACACAAATGCATTGAGAACAAGAAAGCATTTTAAAATATAGAAATGTTCCCCTGCCTAGGGACAGAGAGCATATAATCTCTTCTTCATTTCTTCTGACTCTCTATGTTCTATACATGGGTGATAATTGAATCCGTGAGACCTGATGAAGTTAGAGGAGAGAGAAAGAGAGAGAAAGAGAGAGAGAGAGAGGGAGAGGGAGAGAGGGAGAGAGGGAGACTGGGAGAGAGAGAGAGAGACAGAGAGACAGAGAGAGAGAGAGAGAGAGGAGAGGGAGAGAAGGAGAGAGGGAGAGAGGAGAGTGGGAGAGAGAGAGAGAGAGAGAAAGAGGAGAGAGAGGAGAGAGAGAGAGAGAGAGAGAGAGAGAGAGAGTGAGAGTTGCAAGAGAAGACCTACACAAACATTGCAGTTTGTCAGGCAATAAGACTTCTTTGCTGTTTCATTGTGTCTGGCTTTTACTCTTCTGTTTAGATTTCTTCAAGTGCAAAGAAAATTTAAGGTTTTGTTTTTTCATAGCAACTAGCTAAAATTGATTAGATTTTTACAATATAGAGTGTAGAATAGAAGAAACAAAAATAATTGCAAACATTACCACTTTATTTTAAATAAGCTTTCATTTCCGTTCTCAGGATCTTGACCTCTGTACCTAGAATTCTTTAATTTTATTTATATTTTTTGGAAAGCAAATGACTTTGGAAGAAATCTATAAAAACAACATTTGTATAATTTACAGCTCAATTATCATCAGAATGTATGTAATATAACTGGCTTATTAATGGAATATTTATGACTGTTGTCATCTGTAGCTTTTCTTCAACCATGCGGAACAAAGGGTTTCATTTTATGTTTTTATCATTTCCACTAATATCAACAGAACCAAGTCTAAAGTCTAGGAAAGTGGGCATGGAACCATGGGCAAGGAGTGTGGGTGACCAGTGCTTATGGATTATTATTGGGAGTGAATTCATGGTACATATTATCTGAACTGGTACGAAACACCAATTTTAAGAGGCCCCAAATAACTGATGTGTTTTGGATTGGGTCCGTAATAGGTTTGAATACTAGCTGTCTTCTTTACTTTCTCTGCCATGTCTTTCAGCAAGTCATTAAATTTCTGTGTCTCAATTGGCTTATTCGTAAAATAAATGGATGGACCAAGATGACCTCTAAGAGCTATTCTGAAGCCTATTCATAGCATGAGCTCTAGAAGATTATGCCAGAACAATAAAAGTAATGAGAGATACTACCATGAATGGACCAGATAATGTATCAGAAATTATTTATTTGAAAAGCTCAATGCCTGAGGTTTGTCAAGGAGGTATGGATTTTTTCTGGCTGCAACATCTACCAAGGACTACTGAGATGGGATAGATTGTAAACACTTCAAGGCAGGGGCTAATTCAATTTTGCCTTCATATTCCTACCCATGCATGGTAAGCATCTAATAAATGTTTGCTGATGAATTGGTTGGAGATATGATAGGAGATTGTGGAAGAGAATGCCACTAATATAAGCAATGGCCTTTGCTGTTAACATGCAAATACCCTGAATGAGAAATGCTACTAAAGGTATAAAGAGGCACCTATGTGCTCTGTGTGGGTATGGAGTATGGAGGCTAGCACAGAACAAAAAGTTAGAAATCATGCCTGGGAAATCTTGCGCAAATTAGTTAAAGACCATAACTAGACTGAATGAAGTTATATTTGTTAATAATAACTAATGAAAACATAAGCAGGAGGTAAAAAAAATAATACCACTCCAAATCTTTTAAGAAAATTTGTTTCTTGAGGGCGGAGCCAAGATGGCTGAGTGAAAGCAGTGACTTGCTTGAGCTCTCCCCCAAACCCCTCCAAATACTCATAAAAAATGGCTCTAAACAAATTCTGAAGCAGCAGAACTCACAAAAAGACAGAGTGAAACAAATCTCCAGCCCAAGACAACCTGGATGATTGATCAGAAAGATGTATCCCACCGGGCTGGGAGCGCAGCTCAACGCTGCATGGGTGCACAGGCCGCAGCAAACCTGGAGCAGGCCTCAGAGGACTGAATCGCAGGCAGCTGTGGAGGTTTCCAGACTCCTCAATCCACGAATGTCAAAGACAACTTAGAAGGTCAGTGGGAAAAGTCTGTGTCTGTCGGTGGTCAGAGAGGAAGGCGGGTCTCAGCTCCATTCCCCAAGAGCCGGCCCTGGGGGGGGGCTGCTTCCCAGCTTCGCCCACAGACTGAGGGAATCCAGTGGCTGATCAGAGAGGACTGCAGGAATCTCTTTGCCAGTGCTGAGGCAGGAATCTCTTGCTTTGCCCCTGTTTGGATCTGGGTCACAGTTCTGGGAGGCAGTGCTGGGGTGAGGAGGAGAGCTGGCATGGTGGAGCTTGTAGTGGCTGTGGAGAGAAACCCCTCCTCACAGCTATGGGACAGAAAAGAATACTTGTGGTCACAGGCCAGGAAAGGAGTAAACACCTCACCCCTTATCATACCACCTTGGAAGAACTGAAAATTTACAGGTCCCTACAAGTATCTCTGAAAACAGCTATACAAACCCCTGAAGCTTGGGACAGTACACTCTCCACATTGGAAGCAGACTCTTACCTTAACAAAGAGTTTAAAACTCAAGTAATTGGCTGGGATCATGAGCAAGCAGTGCAAAAAGAGTCAGACTATATTATCTTACTTTGGTGACAAAGAAGATCAAAATATACAACCAGAAGAAGACAACAAAATCAAAGCTCCTACATCCAAAGCCTCCAAGAAAAATATGAATCAGTCCCAGGCCTTGGAAGAGCTCAAAAGGGATTTTGAGAAGCAAGTAAGGGAAGTAGAGGAAAAACTGGGAAGAGAAATGAGAGTGATGCAAGAAAATCATGAAAAACAAGTCAACAGCTTGCTAAAGGAGACCCAAAAAAATACTGAAGAAATAACACCTTAAAAAACAGCCTAACCCAAATGGCAAAAGAGGTCCAAAAAGCCAATGAGGAGAAAAATGCCCTAAAAAGAAAAATTGGCCAAATGGAAAAGGAAGTCCAAAAGATTACTGAAGAAAATACTTCCTTAAAAATTAGAATAGAGCAATTGGAAGCTAGTGACTTTATGAGAAATCAAGACACTGTAAAACAAATCCAAAAGAATGAAAAATTAGAAAACAATGTGAAATATCTCATTGGAAAAACAACTGACCTGGAAAATAGATCCAGGAGAGAGAATTTAAAAATTATTGGACTATCTGAAAGCCATGATCAAAAAAAGAGCCTAGACATCATCTTTCAAGAAATTATCAAGGAAAACTGCCCTGATATAGTAGAACCAGAGGGCAAAATAGAAATGGAAAGAATCCACAGATCTCCTCCTGAAAGAGATCCCCAAAGGAATATTGTAGCCAAATTCCAGAGTTCCCAGGTCAAGGAGAAAATATTACAAGCTGCCAGAAAGAAACAATTCAAGTACTGTGGAAACACAATCAGGATAACACAAGATTTAGCAGCTTCTACATTAAAGGACCACAGGGCATGGAATATAATATTCCAGAGGGCAAAGGAGATAGGATTACAACCAAGAATCACCTACCCAGCAAAACTGAGTATAATCCTTCAGGGGAAAAAATGGTCATTCAGTGAAATAGAGGACTTTCAAGCATTCCTGATGAAAAGACCAGAGCTAAACAGAAAATTTGACTTTCAAATACAGGACTCCAGTGGAACATGAAGAGGTAAACAGGAAAGAGAAATCATAAGAGACTTATTAAGATTGAACTGTTTACATTCCTGCATGGAAAGATGATATTTGTAACTCATGAGAACTTTGTCAGTATTAGGGTAGTTGAAGGAAAAAAATTGTATTATGTATATATAGATAGATAGATAGAGGGCACAGGGTGAGTTGAAGATTAAGGGGTCATATCTGGAGAATAAAATTAAGGGATGAGAGAGGATGATACTGGAGAAGAAAGGGAGAGGTAGAATGGGGTAAATTATCTCACAAAAAAACAGAAAAGAAAAGTCTCTTACAGTGGAGGGGAAACAGGGGAAGGTGAGAGGGAATGAGGGAATCTTATTCTCATAGGATTTGGCTTAAGGAGAGAATAACATACACATTCAATTGGGTATGGAAATCTGTCTTACCCTACAGGAAAATAGGGGGAGAAGGGGACAAGAGAGCAGGGGGTGATAGAGAGGAGGGCAGATTGGGAAAGAGGGTAATCAGAAGCAAATACTTCTGAGGAGGGACAGGGTCAAAAGAAAGAATAGAATAAATGGGAGGGCAGGATAGGATTAAGGGAAATAGAGTTAGTTTTTCACAACATGTCTACTAAGGAAGTGTTTTGCATAACTGCACATGTACAACCTATATTGAGTTGCTCGCCTTTTCAGTGAGGGTGGGTGGGGAGGGAGGAAGGGAGAAAATTTGGAACTCAAAGTTTTAAAAACATGTTTTAAAAAATGTTTTCACATGAGAAATACAGGAAGTGGGGTACAGAAGTCTATCCTGCTCTACAGGAAAATAGAAGGGGAAGGGGCTAAGAGAAGGGAGGGGGAGAGATAGAAGAGAAGGCAGACCAGGGGAAGGGGTATTCAGAATGCATGCCATCTTGGGGTGGGGGGAGGGGTGAGAAATTTGAAACTCAAAAACTAGTGGAAGTGAATATTGAAAACTAAAAATAAATAAATTTATATATAAAAAGGTTAGAAAAAAAAAATTTGTTTCTGTAATTTGTTGGAGGAGGAAAATCTCTGACAATTAGAGTGATTTGCTACAGTGCCCTCATCTAAATATTGGCTTATTGGTATGCGTATGACTTGGATATTAACTCATCACTGGCATTTGAGATATGGAAAGTTGCATATGAGGCATTTTTTCTCATCAGGCTCCAAAGTTGAACAAGAATCCAAAGTTTTCTAGAGCAAAGGTTGTTCTTTAAGGTGCTGTGTTAAATTCTACCTTACATTTATCAACTACATGACCCTAAGCCAGTTGCTTAAATTCTCACATCCTCAATTTTATGTGTAAAATGAGTATAATAATAAAGGCTCTTTCACAGGGTAGTTGTATGGATGAAATAAGATGACAATGTAGGCAAAACATTTTGCAAACCTAAAGTTCTATAGAAATGATAGTAGTAGTAGTAGCAGTAGTAGTAGTAGTAGTAGCAGTAGTAGTCATGGTAGTAATAGTAGTAGTAGTAGTAGTAGTAGTAGTAGTAGCAGTAGTAGTAATAGTAGCAGTTAAAGTAGCAGTAGTAGTAGTATTAACACTCATTGGACTGTGAGCTTGAGAACCATGGCTTTTTTATCCTTTTTTGTATCCCCAGAGATTAGCAAAGTGCTTGGTATATAGTAGTCATTTAATAGATGGCAGATGGCTATTAAATCTGGTGGCATCTTTCCTAGCACCATGCATAATCCCTTACCCAAAAGAAACACCTAAATAAACACATTTCATTGAAAATTTTCATTTTTGTTATTTCTTCCTTACTGACTGTACTTTGGCTCTCCTGATTGGTTTTCTGACCTTGTCACAATACTTCAAATTAACTGTCAGCTTGCAGGTGATGCCTAGATCCTGACACTTTCCCTGGATTTGACCTATTGCCCTGCAATTTCTGAATAATACCTATAATCCCTGGCTGCTGGCTGTTTACCGGGTTTTAACTCCTTGCTTTTCCTTGACCTTCAGCTTTCATGTGTTCTCTTGGCTGATTTTCTTATTCAAGCTCTTGCATGGTGTGCTTTTTCCATTCTTGCTTCCTATTCTTTTTTTCTTTTCACTGGCTGAGGAATGTATGTGTTCCTGTCAATATGACTTGACCTTGTATACTCTAAGACCTCTGCTCTTCTTGCCATAAGACATCTGCCTTTTCCCTTCCCATCCACTTAGAACTGTATTTGACTATGCTTGAAAGTGCCGGGTACATTTACCTCAAAACAGCCATCATCAGTGGCAATGGAACCACAGAGAGATGAATTTCATAAAATCAATGTACCTGTTTTCTTAAAATCATTTTTAACCAGATGTGTATTACTAAGGTTGGGATTATTTATGGTCCAACATTCATATTTCCAGAAATTCACTTTTAAAAAATATCTTTTTAATTAACAAAAATGCTCTTTTATCTCCTTCCCAAAATCACTTCCATTAAAAACATATATATGTATGTATGCATGTATGTTTACACATATACATATATGCATGTGCATACATGTGCTTACACACATATGTACATACATGTGTTTGTGTGTACATACATATATACATACACATATATACACACATATACACACACAAACACACACACACACATACACATATATTAAATCAAATTTCTGTCAGGAGTAGGCTAGAATGCTTTCTCATTGGCCCTCTGGTATTTTGGTTGATCATTGCAGTGACTAGAGTTCTTCAGTTTTTCAATGTTCTTTTTTAATTCATCTACACTTAATTTGACGAGAACATATACTGAAAGTGCAGGTTGTGTCTAAGGACCAGACATTTGCTTTTATTGGTATAGAAGCTCCAAGATGAGGAAACCCTCTCTGCAGATGCAGATTGGCACTCTGTCCACAATTTATAGTTTTCTGGAATTGCCTATAGCACTAGGTGTAGAAGTTAGTCAGCCACTAAACATTTACTAAGCACTTACTATGGGCCAGGCACTGTGCTAAGCTTTGGGGATTATTAGTCCAGGGTCACAAAGCTAGTTTGCATCAAAGATGGGACATGAACTTGTCTTCCTGGCTTTGAAACCAGCTCTCTATTAATTATATGCTGCCTTTCCAAGGCTGTGGATAAAGGTAGGAACTATGTTTACAGAAAATATTGTCTACAACACAAAGTGCTTGGATGATGCAATGTTTAATCTTTTTTTATATATTTTATTTGGTGTGAATAATTAAAAATCAAGAATGCAATAAATGATAGAAGCAATTTGGAGGTGGGATAGCTTTGTTGTTCCAAAGAAAATCAGTTGTGTTTGTATCTTGTCCTTCAACCTCTTTTGTCTTTCTTATTTTATAAATACAGATTGAGATTAGAAGAAATCAAAGATTTAACTGTAATTCAACACTTGCTACTCAAAGAAGAGCCTGCTATCGGAATTACTGATGTAGGTTGTGGGTTTCTATTTTCTTTTGTTCTTGATACGAACAATATCAAAGATGATGATGATGATGATGATGAAGAAGAAGATAAGAATAGTGATGATGAAAGCAATGCTGTTGAAGATGCTACTGCTGCTGCTGCTGCTGATGATGATGGCAAGAAGGAGGAGACAGGGGAACATCCTTTGAGTAAAGAAGACCTGGACTCAAGGCATGCTTATGAAACAGAATTAGTGCAACAGCTACCTATCTTCATCACACTCCAATGAGGCATGTGTTTATTATTGTCACCACCTGACAAGGTAAGTCTAGGATAAAATTAAAACTCTTTTGTTTACTAAAACAGATTTTTAAAGCTATCTTTGGTTTTTAAGTCAATAATTTCTCCCTGTGTCTCATCCCATGATCCCTCCCAGTGAACTATCTTATAACAAAGAATTAATAACAAATGACTAAAAGGAGAAAATAAAATCAGAAAAAAAACCTATCAATAAATTGAAAAAAAAATCTCCCATTTGTAATATTCTACACCAGGAGTTTGCAAATTATGTCCCAAGGACCATCAAGACTTGGTGTGTTTTTTTTTAATAAGGCTGAAGCACTTAGAGTGATTTTAAATGATTTAGTTGTTGTGCTGTATTTTACTAACTTCTGTTTTACATCCATGGCCATGGACCCCCAATCCCCAGTAAACATGTCCTCAAGTGTGAGTACACTTAGGTGTGCACATACACATACTTTTTTGCAAAAGAGTTACACTCTTTGGGAGGTTTCTTCTTATATCTTTTCTTTGGGGACAAGCTTGTTCTTTTTCATTTCAAATTGTTTTTAAAAAATTGGTTGGTGGATTTTTTTTTCTTCCCATTTACATTGTTGTAATTATGGTACTTATTGTTATCTTGGTGCTGTTTACCTTATTTTGTTTCAGTTCGTGTAAGTCTTTCTATGCTTCATCGCATTCTCCATTTCTTGCAGCTCAAAAATATTCTACTTCCCATTTACCACATTTTAACCATTCAATAATCAACATCTATTTTGTTTCTATTTCTTTGAAACTACAAAATATCCTGCTATTAATACTTTAGCCTACGTAAATCTATTTTTGTTATCTCCTCCATTAAGTTTTAACTCACTGAGGGCAGGGTCCATGTCTTTTTTTTTTTTCCTTTGTATTCCCAGAGCTTAGTGTCTGGTACACGATATGAGCTCATAATAAATGTTGTCCTGCTGACGAGTATGGAGTCTTTCTTTTTGTAAGTGACCTTCTTGGAGTGTATGACTATTATGTGAATCTCTAGGTCAGAGGGTCTGCACATTTGGCCAAATAAGTTGTGAAACTCCTAACTGCTTTCCAGAAGGGTTGTGGCAATTCACAGATTGATCAAGAATGCTTGTCTTCTCAACCCTTCCAATATTGACTATTTTCATCTTTTACTCTTGTTGGTGATGAGGGAGGTGGGGCTCTTCTTTAAAAAAGATGTTTCTCTGTTTTTTCTCTCTCTGAAGACTTCAGTGGTTTGGGCAGACTCAGTCCTGCTCATCATTGAGGAGACAGAGCAATTTGCAAGAGTTTGAGGCTTTGCGTTCTGTGCTATTCCTGTTGCAGTCTAAGCTGAGATAGTGGTTAGAGCACCACATCTTGAGAAAATATTTCTGAATTGAAATGATTTGTCTGTATGACTTCTGCCTGCACAGTTTCCTCCTAATTCAGAAAATCACGAAAGTACCATTTGTTTTATTCAGATGTAATTTACAGGTTCCAGGTTTGTAAGGGTGCTAGTTACCTCCTGCAATAAACAGTAGATTAGAAAAATCCTGGATAATTGGCAAAACATAGGCAAGGTTAACGAATTTCCTGAAGTCATGGTACTTGGATGTGGGATTTTGAACCCTTGCCTTTATGAATATAAGACCAACAGCTTATTTGCCATAACATGACTTAGTCTATTTGTCAATCAAAACATTTATTAATCACTTTTTATGTTACTTATTATTCATAAGAATTCACAATTCTATAAACAAATGGTTACATTTCATTATCCAAGTGTCAAAAAGACACTTGGGCAGAGGGAGAATTTTCAAGATTGAGTTTCTTATATGTATCTTGCAATAACCTGATTCCCTGTCAATTGCTTGGCAATTGATATTACTTGGCAAGTACATCTATGGGGAACAGGGTCTTGTGCTGAGTCCCAAGTACTGCTAATGTCAACTGAAGTGGACTTCTTTAGAAGAGATCCAAAGAGTCTTCTCTACCAGGAGCCACCTAATTATGTAAAGAAAAAGTGATTAACTGATTAGAAGGAATAAATTAATCTCTAAGGAGATGCATATATTCAGACATTCCTAATTTGTATAATTTTCTTGGGACAACTCAAAATAAGCCCCTGTTCTTATTAGAAATGATTAACAGGACAATAACTAAATGTTGGCAGTTTCCTCCAAAATTATTAGAATCACTCTGAGGACCTGATTCAAGGAATTTGGAGAAGGTAGGAAACTTGTTACTGTCTGAAAGTAGGCAATATGAGAGTCTGTAGACTATTCCTGTGTTCTCCTAAACATGATATCTAACTGTAATAAAGTGAATGAGAATATAGGATTGACTCTTACAAAGCTTTTGAGCCACTTGGCTATCTTTTTCCCTTTCCATTTTCCATCTTTCTTATCACATTAGCACAGTCCCACGAACACATAGTGGACATATAATAAATATTTGATGACAACTTGGTATGGTATCATTACATTTATTTCTATTACCCATCTATTCAACAATATAAATATATTTCTCATGCCAGTTTATTTTTATGTTTTCAAGACAATAGCTATAATAAAAAAAAGGAATTCATATAATGCTTATAGTTTTAAAATTATTTATAAATATTATCTCATTTTATCCTCACAACAATCCTGGGTGGTAGGTGTTTTTATAATCCCCATTTGACAGATGAGAAAATTGAGGCAAATAAATGTTATAAGTTGATATAGGTTGGTAACAATATCAAAGATGATGAAGATGAAGATGAAAATTAAAAATGAAGATGATGATAAGAAGGAGAATGTTAGTGGTAGTGGCAGTTTCCTAGAGGCACACATGTGTAAGTATCTGAGAAAGAATTTGAACTCATATTTTCATGACTCCAATTTAAATATTCTATTCATTATGCCATTATAATTTTGATTTGTTATTAAACATAATCTCTTAAACACACATGGTAAGATATCAAAGAAATAAGAGGTATGGTCTCTGACATTTTCAATAACCTTCAATAGAACTAAGTAGCCCATTCCTACCTTGCTTATTGAACCAAAGACTTCTTAGAATGTTGAATTTGGAATGCGCCTGAACTGTATTTTTACCTAACCCTACTTCATTCATGAGCATAATCAATATTTCTCTGACAAGCGACCATATGGTTTAACCAGAACAACTGATAGGAAACGTACCTTATGAGGAAGTTCATTCCATTTTTGGACAATTTTATTACTTATGAAGTTCTAACTAAAACCTTCAATTATTTTTTCACATAAACTACTGTTGTCTCAAACCTTTATTTTCCACTATATGTTTCAAGTTTTTATACAAAGTGAATGACTTTAATTACATCTTTATTAAATTTTATCCCATTAGATTTGACCTTTCACTCCAACTTGTCAAGTTCCTTTAGGATGCTGATTACATCATCCATGGAGTTACTATGCCAACCTTTAAGCTTGGTTACATTCCCAAATTGGATAAATGTACCCCTGTTTGACTCTGAGGCACTGATAAACATGAGAGGCATACCAGGGTGAACATAAATCGCTATAGTATGCACTATCACATGCCTTGACACAATTTAATTATGGTTATTCAATCACGGTAGGAATCCACAAACCACATTGTTAGGTTTTGATCAAAAAGACCTTTGGAGAGGTAAAATGCCAAATGCTTTTTAATTTTCATTTGAAAGGATGTGAATGACACTAAATCGAAAGCTTTTTCATGAATGCATGAGTTTCTTTAAAAATGCCTGAGGAATATCTGTCTGCCTATCTTTAGCTCTCTCCTTCTGTTTCTTCTTTTTTGTCTCTGCATATTTCTATCTCTCTACATGCAACTGTATGTCAACGTTATATATAGATGTGTGTATATATGTACATATGTGTGTATACACATAAACATATATGTATATATGTATAGATGTATGTGTGTATATATACATACACACACACACATATATATGTGTGTATATATATATATATATATATATATATATATGTATATGGAGAGAGAGAGAGAGAGAGAGAGAGAGAGAGAGAGAGAGAGAGAGGGAGAGAGAGAGAACCTTCAATTTTCTTTATGATCTACAGGTGGGGAGATTAAAAATTATACAATTATAACACATAAAGATGTTTATACAGATGTTTATGTGCACATATGCACACACACATACATTCCTATACATAATCTGTCAAGAATTAAGGGGAAGGAAAAGAAAAGTATGATTTCTTTTATATTCTGAGTGGTACTGCTGATTTTATTGAGTTATTTATTATGTATATGCCACCTTTTATTAATTTTATTGTCAGAGATATAGATAGGAATAATGACTGTACCTGTGATTTTGCTGTTGGAAGGAAACTTTAGATAAGGAAGCATCCTCTTCTAAGGCAAGTCAGGACCTTCTTTCAATTTACAATCATAAAGAGCATCCTAGAGCATGGAGACATTAAACAATTTGCCCATAGTCACACAGCCAATATATGTCAGAAGAGGCATTTGAATATAGGTGTTTTCTGGATTTTAGTGCCTGAGAACAAATGGAAATATTTTTAATACATATTTACTTAAATTTTAGTTTAAAAAAAACAGTATTTTGTGGGAGTGGAATAAATTTGCACACCAGGCAAATATTAATTTTATTCCTGAGAACCATCTGGTTTTAGTTTAGCGGACTTCACATGATGGCTATTCCATACCACTGTTCCCCTGGGTTACTTTGGGATAAGACCAAACTCATCCCTTCCGGAGATCATTAGACTTGCATGAAATAAGAAGCATGACTAGTGCTTAGGCCAGGTGCTCTCCTGGGAAATCATTTACATTGGCCCCTCCCCTATTTCATGATATTCTTGATTTCAAAAAAAAAATGTCTCACATGTTCCCCTTTCATTCTCTACTTGTAATGTGGAATATATTTCATATACAACAGACTAGTTTACTGGCCAATAGTTGACAGATGATATTTTTAGAAAGAAAGTAGCCCCAACAAGGAATTGGCATTCAAAGATAAACCACAGACAAAATGCAGATTGATTTTTAGCTACAAGCTCACTCTTTTTATTGATCACTTCTCAAAGCTGAATCATCTTCTTTTAAGGTGAATAAGGAGGGTCAATGTTAATGAGCTTCTAGATTTTCTGGCACCCTCACTCCCAGTCTCTATGGGTGGAGAAAACGATAAAGTTACATTTCCTTTCTTTCTCCCCACTAATGGATCCATACTATGATATAAAGTTGAGAAATGTGTTGATGAGGAAAAAAAAATTTTTTTTTCAGGAACTGCCCAAAATGTATCTCTCTGTGTTGTCCTAGGAAGTATGCTCTAACAGATGTTACAATATGAAGATAAAGAAGGCCTAATTTCCCTGTGAAATGTTTTATTTTTTCCCCTCTAATCACACCCAGTTTTCAGGGAAGTAATACATTATTAACCTTTTTCTTTCCATTAAGAGACAATTCCATCACTTAAAAGAGAACACACAGTGAATATTAGTCAGGAAGGAATGTTCTTAGGAATAGTCCCAGTATAACAGACATGTAAAGATTGCAAACTGTGGTATTTGAGTTTTTTTTTTTCCTTTTCTAGGTGTCATAACCATCTGATGTTCAAGTTATTCGATAAATATAGGTGTGATTAGTTGGAAGAAGGAGGGGCGTGTGTCAATAATTATTTGACCAAAGTAAAGTAGAGCTGACTGCATTTGTTCTACTGCTTAACACAGTGCCTGGCACATATTAAGTACTTAATATATGCTTTGGCCTTAGAGACTTACTAAATGTGTGACCTTGAGTTAAGTTACTTAATCCTGTTTGCCTCAGTTTCTTCATCTGTAAAATAAACAGGAGAAGGAAATGGCAAATCATTTCAATATATTTGCCAAGAAAATTCCAAATGGGGTCATGAAGTGTCTAGCACAAGTGAAACTACTGAACAACAAATAAATGCTTATTGACTTATTGACAGATATAACTGATAGATATTGGGATCTGCAAGGAAGGAGGCTTTGCTCTTGAAGCACTACCCATACATTCTTAAGAATAGCTTCATTTCTTGAGGAAGTGGAAAGAACACTGGCTTTAGAGTCAGAGGATCATAATGTCTAAGATTCAGAGCTGGAAGGCTGTGCAAAGGCTTTCTAGTCCAACGCAGTCATTATAAAATATGAAAAAAAAATGAAGCTCTGAAAATTTGTCTTGCCCAAATGCAAAGGGGCCTCAGAGGTAGGTTTTGAAGCCAGGTCCTCTGACTAAAGAACCAGTACTTAACCATGGTTTAAAGCCTTCTGCTTCTACTTACTTCCCATGTAACTTTGGACAATTCATTTAAAGTCCTTGGACCTCTGTTTTCTCATCAGAAAAAGAGAATTGGACCCTTATTGCCTTTAAGATACCTTCTAGTCCTAGATCCATAATTCTAAAATGGACATTAATGTCTTTATTTAAAAAAAACAAAAACAAAAACAAAAACTTCTGCTCCAAATCTGTGACTTAAAATTACTAAAATGTCTATAAACCTGGACAATATGGATGCAAATTAAGGCAATTCCTCAAAGCTGAAGAATATTCCAAAGGGGTGTGTATGTGTGTGTGTGTGTGTGTGTGTGTGTGTGTGTGTGTGTGTGTAAAGGGAAAGTGTTCAGTGCTTCAAGGAAGATTTGGTTTCAGAAATCTTAGACACTTAAAAGTAGTTGACCCTACTCATCTCTGCCTTTGAGAATCCCCAGCTTCCTAGGAGATCCTTAAGGGATTCCATCCTAACCTTTTCCTCAAGGATCATTTCTTTTATGGGGCCTTTTTGGTAACCCACACTATACCCAGTACCCAGCTGTTACTGTGTTTCCTCAGTATCACATTATTTATTGTTGTCTTTTTTTTTTTTGGTACTGATCCTGATTTCATCACAAATTCCAAGGAAGAAGCAGAACTAACTTTCTCTCTCTCTCTCTCTCTCTCTCTCTCTCTCTCTCTCTCTCTCTCTCTCTCTCTCTCTCTCTCCCCCTCTGTCTCTCCCTCCCTCCCTCCCCTCCCTCCTCTCTCTCTCTCTCTCTCTCTCTCTCTCTCTCTCTCTCTCACACACACACACACACACACACACACACACACACACACACACACACACATACACACTTTCTCTCTCTCAGACTTGCCAGGATAATTGAGAGGTTATGAAACCTGAAGGCAGCAGCTAAGTGCCTATTATTTCTGGCTTACAAAGCAGGCTTTGTAAGGTGCCAGCCTACAGTGCCTACTATTAATCTCTTTACATTTTCTAATTATTGAATTGAATGGATAACCCTGATCAAGTCACTCTATGTACCTCAAACTAACCTACAGGAATTATTAACTCAGTCATAGAGAGGCTTCAGGCTGAATTTATGTAAGATTCCCCAACATGGAGGTGATTGTTTCATATACCCAAAGATTCCCTTTTAAGTATTTCACATACCAAGAAACATATCCTATTTCAGTCAATCGATATGGGTATATTAATCACTTTCCTTTGTTAAGGTGATGAAGATACTACACCACCTCCACCACCAACAAACTACCTTGCCAGACTTATTTGTTATTTATTTGTATTTATTTTTAAAAGTAATATTGCCCAACTCTTCATAGCTTTAATTTTTATAAATTATCTTATATTTGACACTCACAACAACCAAGTGAAGTGGATTGTGTGTATATGTGTCTATATGCATATAGACACACACACGCATACATATACATGTGTGTATATATACATACACACACACACACACACATGTGCTTATGTATATATTATTGAGGCAATAGGTGGTACCATTGGTAGAGTGCTGGAGCAAGAATGAGGAAGTCCTGATCAGACCTCAGACACTTACTAGCTCTGTAACCCTGGGCACTTTAAGTCATTTAACTTCTGCCTGCCTTAGTTCCTCCTACCGTAAAAACTAAAGATAATAATAGTATATATCTCCCAGGGTTGTTGTGAGGACAAAATCATGTTTCTAAAATAGTCTAGAAACCTTCAAAGACTATGTAAATTCAACTTATTAATATTATTACTATTATTCCTCTATCTTCACAAGCAAGGAAATTGAGACTCAGAGAGTTTAGTGACTTTTCCATTTCATAGAAATAAAAAGCATTAGAACAAAGATTCTATCTCAGGTCTCTTTCAACTCTAAGACCAGTATTATTTCCACAGTTCCACACTTCCTACCTGGAAAAATCGTTCTCTTTTCCTATGTTTTAAGGTTGTCTTTGAATGAGATACATATTGTCTGTGAACACCTTTAAAAAAAAGACAGTCCTCAGGGTCCAGTTAGGACAAAGATGAACCAGACATTTGGTCATTTATATCATGAATGGACAATGAGTAGAATGGCTTCTATCCTCTTGAAAACCTGTTCCTAGGAAATTTCAAAACAGGCCAAAGAAATCATCTTTACTTAAATGGGTCCTTGTCCCATAATTTCTGTTTTCTCCTTCCATTCTTCCAATCTATCTTTGATAAGCAAATCTCATATTCTACATTATGTCAAATATAAACAAATATAAAATGCATTCAGCAATATGATAGACATTATATTTTATTTTCTGATCTGTGAAATTGCATTTTTATCTTGTGGCCAATGACTTTAATTGAGCCTATCATTACTCCAGCCAAATAACTAAGCAATTTTACTTGGAACAAAATCTATAATTTAACATTTAGATAAACTATTTAAAATAATAAATTCATAAAAAGGCCTTATGAGGTTTTAGAAATAGATTAATAGGCAAGTTCTGGGAGCATTCTTTACCTAAGGCTAAGAGACAATAGAATACTGATGGACCTATATGTTCTAGATGCATGAATGCCAAATGAGCTCCTTCTGATCAGCATTGTAATGACACTGAATGAATTCATGATGATGATTGCTTCAAATGTACCTTTTTGTGTAATAGCACTAATTATCAGCCACCCTCTACGATGAGTAGATAATTGTTATTAATTCCTTTGGCATTCACTGCAGTTGCATCAATCAAGATGAGCTCATTTGACTTTAATGTGAATATAATATGTGATACCATAGGAATTCCACTGTAATTTTGCAGTAAATAATGCCCGCTTATTGTACAGAATTACCATGAGTTTCTTTTCATAGAAAGTGAATGCCTTGGTATGTATCTTCTCTAAGTCTCTAAGCTTAGTCTTTTCCCTGGTCTTTGTAATGAAAAACATTCCCTGAAGAATACAGCACGTTAGAGATGCAGGGGTATTTTAAAAATCTTACTGATTATTCTGAAGAGTGTCTCATTTAAAAAAAAAAGTCTTAGATAGGGACAGTAAAAGGAAACCTATTCCTAGGCTACTTAAATAATACTTTTAAAAATAATATTGACTTCATTGTTTACTTAAAACAAAACATTAAAGATTCTTCATTGTTCACTTTATAAATCTTCCATCCATCAACTGAGTGTCTATTAAGCACTTGTTAAGTGCCAAGCACTGTGCTAGTTATTAGGGATGCAATTAAAAAAAAATAAGATAACTTATGTCCTCAAGGAATTGACATTCATTTAAACAAAATAATATTCATGCATATATGGATATATGAAACAAATATGGATTTATCATATGGTGGCATCAGCAGCTGTATGTTTTCTTTGTGAAGGCATAATTAGGGCCTGCCTATTTGAGGAGTTTGGCTTACCTTGTCCAAATACTTTTAAAAGCTTCCTTGCTTAGCTAAGCAAAAGAAATCTCCCACCAAATTAGTTATTATTTTTAGTGTATTTCATTCTTCTGTTCTTAATAGCAGATTTCTTCAATGGATCATTGAACTGACCATGAATTTGATCTGATTCCATCCCTAAGAGAGGCTCAGAGTCCATTTCGGCCATTTTTCAATGTGTTTTCTTTTATACCAAAATCTTAGTTATATCAATGAACTGTCCAAAGTTTTTCTTTTCCATCTGTCTTATCTTGTTTCATTTTTTTTATTAGCCAAAGAAATTTCTTTTCTCTAAGTGCCTTGTTTAAAGCATCTTGTTATGTCAAGCTAAGTAATGTCATTTATAACAGAAGAAGAGCTTTATTTGTCCATGGAAAGCAAAACATCCACTTGCAAACTGACAGATCCTCCTGTTTGCTGACTTGCTGAATTTAAATTGGCTTGTCTGGCATACCTTTCCAACTGAGCCTTCTTTCTATACAATGGGCTCCTTGCTGACAACACTGCCATACATATGCATGTCACTAAGAAACTGCTGCTGGGTTTATTTAGGGTTTTTTTTTTTTAATGTACTTTGCTCTATTTCTGAAGTTTCCTTCTCCTTGAAGAACTTGTTTTTCTTCATAACCCAAACTAAGTCTATTCTAAAAAACAGATCTCTCCAAATTTTTAGGCAGTACTCCATAAATGTTGAGTATGTCACATGACATAATTTTCTGTTAGTCAGCATAATTTGGCAGGTATTTATGAAAACATCAGATAAATTTTATTGAAAGTCCTGTGGAATTCCTACTCCACCTTACTCCAACTTTTCTTCCTCTTCAAATCAAATAATATTTTTGTCTCCTTCTTAAAAAAAAATGAAAGAAAAACCCCAGTAGCATAATCCATAATCCTAATCTATCTTCTCTCCTATAGCTTTTCACCATTATCCGAGAAACAAAGTAAATCTATTGTGTGCTGCAGTAAAAATGAGGTTTAATGAAAACATATCTTAGAAATAGGAAATATGATTAGAGGTGACATAACATTATCAGCCAACAGGGTTTCTTCAGGCAGCAAGTAAAATACACACACACACACACACACACACACACACACGTTTATATGGTGTTTACACATATAGCTGTTCTTCTGTTGCTATCATATCAAGCCTCCATTTATTAAGGGATTCAAAAATAATTGTCACCTTAAGGCTGTAGACAGCATTAGGCCTGAATAGCTATAAATTCTGTGTTTTGGGGGGGCCTGCAACCTACAGCTTATATAGTGTGCTGCCCAAAAGGAAGCCTAAGATCAAAAAAGCTGACATTAGGCATTCTAGCTTTTAAGCTTAATAAAACCAAAAGAATGTTAAGAGCATTAGTGCTGTCATAATGCCCCAATAAGTGAAACAGGGCACCCTTTAATTATCCAAATCAACATCTACTTAGCTCAGTACACCCATAAATCTTCCTCTATTTTTACCACACAATAGAATAAAACCAGGACTAAAGATCATGACAATATTAGTTAAAAATTGAGAGCTCTTGAGATCTTTTGTGATGACTCGCTGCAAAGTATACATGAAGAGATAAGTCGCAAATGTGGAAATATGACAATAACTCACCCACTTGATTGATTATTGAAGAGAACAAATGGGAAGTGATTTAAAAGACTGTGGAGTCTGGTTGTATTTTCTTCCTTATGACCTTCCCCAAGCCCAGAGACACCTTAGACTTCAAAGCTTCCAATTTTCTCCCCCTAAAGTGCCCTTGTTTTGTGTGAAATGATTACAGGAGCAATTTAGTTAAAATTAGAAAATCTTATTTGAAGCAACTTTTTTCTCTTCTCTTAAATTCATAAATTTAGGGCTGGAATAGACCAGAGACACCATCAAGACCAGTTGCTTTATTTTACAGGTGATGTAACCTAAGGCCAGAATGATGAAATAGCTCACCCAAAATCGAACAAAAAGAAGAATTAGAATTCAAAACTAGAGCTTCTGATTCCAAATATAGCATTATTTCTACTAAACCATAGCAAATACAATTACAGAAAACTATTCTATATCCTAAAAACTGGAAAACTACATGAAGAATTATGTCACTGGGGTTTTCATAAGCACTAGAATGTATGCTCAATGAATAGGTCCGTTAGTACGTATACCTTCCATAGATGTCGTCGACTGATAGTGAGCTGAGGACAGGGGAGAAATCTGGGTCATAATGGGGAATTATGTAGTATTTTTCACGATCCTAAACTGAGTTGTATCAAATAAGTACATATTTATCAAAGCAAATATGGGCAATCAGAAACTAAACAGAGGAGTGTCTCCATGTCTTTTCTTGTAATTCATTCCTTAACTGTCTACAGTCTGGCTTCTGACCCCATCACTCAACTAAAATTATTCTTTTCAAAGTCACTAGCAATCTTTTCATTAACAAATATAGAGGTATTTTCTCCCAATTTTTTTCCCTCTTGACCTCTCTAGAGTGGACATTGTCAATCACATTTTCAATATTCTCTTCTCTCTAGGTTTGTAGACATCACTCTAATAAACTTCTCAAAAATTAGTGTTTTCCTAATTGTCAAATTGGTTGATTTTTTTCATTTCTCAACCTTTTTCACTTCTCCACATTAACCTCTTTGCCCCCCAACTCCTTTCCTCCCAAATACCAGGATATTATTTTTCTTCTTTGTACTTTCATGACACTATTTTCTATTGTTTCTCATCCTACCATTAGTTTCACTTCTTTTCAGTTGGCTTCGTGAGTTCATTATCAATAGTATTAGAGCCTCCCAAATGCTGAGCTAGCTTTGGCAATGTGTGCATCAACATTATCATATATATGGACATCCCTGAAAAGTATACCGCCAGGGTAAACAAACTTATTCAAAACATTCTAATTTCCATTTGCTATGACCAATCCTTCAACATATGAATAGTGTAGTGCTGGCTGGTGGAAGACCTCTGTTTTCTTGGTGATGATTGTCAGGCCAAAATTAGCAGAAGTGGTAGAAAATCAGTCCATACTCCATGGTATCCAAGCATTTTGAAGACTCTTAAAAAAATTGTGGGAGAGAAGAGGTTTTAGGCTACATAACAAACTAAAGGTCTACAGAACCATTGCTCTAAATTTACTGTTATATATCTTTGAAACCTAGAGACTCTATCAGTGCCATGCAAGAAACGTGAACCACTTGCCCTTGAATTGTTTTAGGAAGATTCTGAAGATTACCTGGTAAGATAAGGCACTGGAAAGTGAGGTCCATACTCGAGCTGGCCTGCCAAGCATTCAAACTTTTCTATAGAAATCACAACTCCAATGGGTTGACCATGTAACCTGAATGCCAAATGCATCTTTACCTAAAAGACGATTTAAGAGATGCTGGTGTATGACTGCCCAGTATGGTTTGTCTTCATCAAAGAAGGTGTTGTACTCCATGAGGACTCACAGTAATATAAAGGAAAGATGAGCTGCACAAATCCAGAGACATTTCCATCCCAAATGTTCTCATGGAGACTATTTGTGCCAGACCTGTGGTTCGATCATTCATAGCTGAAAACACTGACCCAAAATTATTATATATTGCTTCACACACTATACAATTCTACCAAACTGGCCCTAACATGTGAATACCATTTCCCTTGTCCACCTATTTGCCATGGCTGAATAACAAACATGTTTTGCACCCAACACCTCCCCCCTGAATATTATAATCCCTTATTTCCTTTAAAGATACATTCAGTTGACATCTTCTCCATGAAGACTTTCCTCATGCCTCGGATGCAAATGGCCTCTACGCCAAAATTTTATCTTGTATTTATTCTGTAATATATTTTATATTTATTAATATATGTATGTGTATTTTTATTATCATTTTTTTCTACTAGCATAGAGGAATAGCTAGGTGGCTTAGTGGATATAAAACTTGGACCTAGAAGAAGGAAGACTTGAGTTCAAATAAGCCCTTAGATACTCCCTAGTTGTGTGATCCTGGATGTTACTTAACCTCTGTTTGAAAACATTTCCTCAACTGTAAAATAAAGATAATAACAGCACCTGCCTTGCAGTGTTATTGTGATGGTGAAATGATATAATATCAGTAGAGACCTGGCAAATTGCTTGGCACATATTAAGTATGATATACATCTTTATTTCTTTCCTCTCTGATGATGGAATGTACGCATGTGGAAGACTGCAGTACTGCTATTTTTACCTTTGTATACTGAAAGCCTATCATAATGATAGGTGTTACATAGGCACTTCACAAATACTTGACTGAAAGATTATTGGATTGGCATACTCACCATTCTGGTAAAATAGTGAACTTAGAGGACTGGGGTTGGATTAGGGAAAACATAGGTTCCACTGAATTTCAAATGCAGAAGAGACCTTAGGGGTCATTTGGGCCAATCCATAACTAAATAAGCAAAATATCTATTGTGTCTCAAAAAAAGAGTTTTCCAGCTTCTCCTTGAAAATCTCCATTACTAAGGATGTGACCACTCATTGAAGTGAGGATCATGCCACTTTTAATATTTCTAATCATTAGGAAGATTTTTTTTCTTTCTTTTGTAACTATTGAAAATACATGCTTCTACTAATTCTACTTATGTATCTGCTCAATTCTCCTTTTTTTTTAAGGATGGGTCATAGCCAATGTTTAATAGAGTTAAGTGTTTTTTTTCTACCTTCTTTCTTTTTTATCAATTTATTTTGATTTATAAATAATCACTTCCATGAGCATTTGAGTTTTAAATTTTTCTTTCCATTGTTCCCCCCTTCCTCCCCAAGATGGTGAGCAATCTGATATAGGCTATACAAATACATTCCTATTAAATATATTGTCATATTAGTCTTGTTGTAAAGAAGAATTAGAACCAATAGGAGGAACTATCAAAAAGAGGAAACAAAACAAAACAGAAGAAAAAACAGCAAATAGTGTGTTTTAATCTGCATTAGATATCCATTAATTCTTTCTCTGGATGTGGATAGGATTTTCCATCATGAGACTTTTGGAGATGTCTCAGATCCTTGCATTGTTGGCAAGGACTAAGTCTATCAGTGTTAGTCATCACAAAATATAGCTGTTACTGTGTGCTCACGTTCTCCTGGTTCTGCTTATTTCACTCAGCATCAGTCCATACAAATCTTTCTGAAGTATCCCTGCTCATCATTTGTTACAGCACATTAGTATTCCATTACATTGATATACCACAACTTGTTCAGCCATTCCCCAATTGATGGGGCATCCTGTCAATTTCCAATTATTGACCATTATAAAAAGAGCTGCCATAAATATTTTTGTATATGTGGTTCCTTTTCCCATTTTTATTGTTTCTTTAGGATACAGTCCTAGAAGTGCTATTTCTGGGTCAAAGGATGTGTACATTTTTGTAGCCCTTTTGGGCATAGCTCCAAATTGTTCTCCTAAATATTTGGATCAGTTCAGAGCTCCACCAACAATGCATTAGTGTTCCAATTTTCCCACATCTTCTTCAACATTTATCATTTTCCTTTTTTATCACATTGGATCTGATAGGTGTAATGTGGTACCTGAAAATTGTTTTGCATTTCTCTAATCAATACTGATAAAGAGCATTTTTTCATATTATTATGGATGACTTTAACTTCTTTATCTGAGAACTGTCTGACCATTTGTCAGTTGAGGAATGACTTGTATACTTACATAACAAAGTCAAAGCTCCTACATTCAAAGCCTCCAGGAAAAACATGAATTGGAATCAGGCCAGGAAGAGTTGAAAAGTAATTTTGAAAATGAAGTAAGAGAAATAGAGAAAAACTGGGAAAAGAAATGAGATTGATGCAACAAAATCATGAAAAATGAGTCAACACCTTGGTAAAGGAGACAAAAAAACTGAACAAAATAGCACCTTAAAAAAACAGACTAGGGGGAACAGATAGGTGGTGCAGTGGATAGAGCACAGGCCCTGAAATCAGGAGGACTTGAGTTCAAATCCAGCCTCAGACCAAACACTTGACACTTACTAGCTGTGTGACTTTGGGCAAGTCACTTAACCCCAGTTGCCAAAAACAAACAAACAAACAAATAAACAAACAAAACATAGACTAGGCAAAATGGTAAAAAAGAAGTACAAAAAGCCAATGAGAAAAAGAATGCCTTAAAAATCAGAATTAGCCCAATGGAAAAGGAGGTCTAAAAGCTCACTGAAGAATATGATTCCTTGGCTCAGTTTCTTATAATCTAGCCACAGGCTCAGATTCTTAAAATACAGTCAATAGTTCTCCAAAGTTCAGACTCCTTAAGAGTCTGCCCAATATGATGGATGTTCTAATAAACCTTGTCATTGTCTGAAAGCAGGCTTGGGCTGAATTTTCAGGCAGGACCCATATGTTGTGATTTGGGGGACCCAGTATCCTTAAATACCTAAACCTCAACATTTTGGTGGCCTATACAGGGAAAATGCCTAACCCCAAGTCCTTCTCCAGCCAAGACTGGAAAGTATGTAAGCCTCTTTTCTGCCCTCCTTTCTTGCTCTGCAGTTGCAGGTCACTATCCAAGCACCAAGGCTTGGAGGTACTTTTCAGGCAGACAGTTATGAGGCTGTCTTGCACTCAGTCTGATGCTCTCAGACTCAGTCTACTGGGTTTGGCTTGAGGCCATGGACCTGAGTACTCCTTCTGCAGCATAGAGGACAAGGACAGACACCATATCTGCAAGTGTATGCCCAATTCTGTCATTTCTCTTGGCACTAGGGAATTGGGGAAAAATACAGCTGGTTTTTGGTTCCCCAAGGCTTACTTACTCCCTTCCCTCTACACCCCTAAATCCCCCTTCATGAAAGCTACAGGGAAAAGTTAGAACAGCTAAAAATATCTTGGCATATTCTGGTGGTTTTGTGATTGATGATTAAGGAGTTTTGAAACACCTCCTTACAACCCTGATCACTCCCTTCCCTTGAGTCAAGAAGGTATCATTCATTAACCCCTCTCTTAGGAGAAGACAGTTTTACCCTTTCCCCCTCACCTGGGGAAAAGAGGGGGTGCAGCAGCTACAGCGTGGGCAATGGCCTCATTTTCTTCGGTATTTTTTGGGTTTTCTTTAAAAAGATATTGACTTGTTTTTCATTATTTTCTTACATCACTCTCATTTCTCTTCCCAGCTTTTCCTCTGTTTCTCTTACTTGCTTCTCAAAATCCTTTTTGAGCTCTTCCATGTCCTGGGACTGATTCATATCTTTCTTGGAGGCTTTGGATCTAGGAGTTTTGACTTTGTTGACTTCTTAGGGGTGTATGTTTTGATCTTCTTTGTCACCAAAGGAAGATGCTATGCTCTGACTGTTTTTGTGCAGTTTGCTCATGATTCCAGTCCATTTCTTGAGTTTTAAACTCTTCATTAATGTACGGATCTGCTTTCAGTGTGGAGAATGTACTGTCCCAAGCTTCAGGGGTTTTGTGCAGTTGTTTTCAGAGATACTTCTAGGAACTTGTAAGTTTTCAGTTCTTCCATGGTGATACAATCAAGGGTGATGTGTTTACTCCTTTCCTAGCTGGTCCTCTGATCTATGAGTGACAAGTATTCTTTTCTGCCTTGGAACTGTGAGGATGATTCCCTTTCCACCGCCACCATAAGCTCCGCCATGCCAACACTCCTCCTTACCCTAGGATCGCCCCAGAACTGTGACCCACATCTAAACACAGGCAAAGCAAGAGATCTTTAATCTATTTATTCAGTGCCATACCAATCAAATCAGCAAAATTATGTTATAGAGCCTGGAAAAATAGTGAAATTCATCAGGAAGAAAAAAAGGTTAAGTATATTAAGGAAATCAATGAAACAAAAAAAAAAGTGAAGCAAAGTGGTTCAGTCACACCAGATCTTAAAGTGTATTATGAAGTAGTAATTATCAAAACAATCCAGTACTGGCTAAGAAATAGAGTGGTGGATCAGTGTAATAGTCCACCTATAGATCAGAGTAATAGTACACATTCCATTATAATAAATGACAATTGTAATCTAGTCTAAGATAAACCCAAAGACCCAAACTTTTAGGATAAAACTTATTGTGTGACAAAAACTGCTAGGAAAACTATAAAACAATATGACAGAAAGTAGGTATACTCAAACATCTCACATTGTATACCAAGAGAACGGCAAAATATGCACATGATTTACACATACAGGATGATAGGATAAGAAAATTAGGAAAACATGGAATAGTTTGTCAGATCTATGGATAAGGGACTTTTTAGGATCAAATAAAATGTAAATAACATTATAAAATGATAAATAGGTAATTTTGATTGTATAATTTTTTTTTAAAATTGCACAAACAACACCAATGGAACCAAAATTAAAAAGAAAGCAGAAAATTGGGGGGAAATTGCAACAAGTATCTCTGATAAAGGCCTTATTTATCAAATAGAATTGAGTCAAATTTACAAAAGCATGAGTCATTCCACAATTGATAAATGATCAAAGGATACAAACAGGCATGTTTTAGATAAAGAAATCAGAGCTATCTATAATTATATGAAAAAAGTTCTAAGTCACTATTGATTAGAGAAATGCAAAGTAAAACAACTCTGAGGTACTACCTTATACCTATCAGGTAGGCTGAGATGACAAAAAAGGAAAATGATGGATGTTGGAGAAGATATGAGAAAACTGGGACATTAATGCATTGTGAACAGAGTTCAAGTGACCTAATCATTCTAGAGAGCAATTCTGATTTATGACCAGATGTCTACAAAACTGTGCATATCCTTTGATACAGCAATACCACTGCTAGGTCTATATACAAAAGACATCAAAAATGGGGGAAAAGGCCTATTTGTACTAAAACATTTATGGCAACTCTTTTTTGTGGTGGCAAAAAATTGGAAATCAAGAGGATGCTTATCAATTGAGGAGTGGCTAAACAAGCTATGGTATATGACTGTGATGAAATATTATTTTGCTTTAAGAAATGACAAGCAGGATGATTTTAGAAAAAATCTGGAAGCACTTACATGAACTGATTCAAAGTCAAGTGAGCAGAATCAGGAAAACATAGCACATAATAACAGCAATATTGTTTGATGAAGAACTGTGAAAGAATTAGCTATTCTCAGCAAGACAATGATCCAACACAATCTTAAAGGACTCATGATGAAGCATGCTATCTACCTCCAGAGAAAGAGCTGATAGTGTCTGAATACAGATTAAAACATGCTACCTTTCACTTTACTTTCTTTCACTTTTTTTTAAAATTTCAGTCTTTTTACACAAAATGACTAATATGGAAATGTTTTACATGTTTGCACATTTATAAACTATATCAGATTGCTTACCATCTCAGGGAGGGTGGAAGAGAGGGATATAATTTGAACTCAAAAATTTAAAAATGTAAAAAGCTGTTTTAACATGTCATTAAGGAAAAAAGATGTGCATATAGATATATTAATATACATAAGTCTATATACATGCATATATAAATATACATAAATCTGTATACATGTATGTATAGAGAGAGCTCTATAGTCCTGGCCAAATCACGTAAATTCCATGTGCCTTAGTCAAATCCCTAGGTTTTATCTCCTAAATCTTAGAAGGATTGTAAACTGTGTTGATGTAACAAGTATACACTTAAAGAGTACTCTAAGAAAATCATAGATCCACTTTGCATAGGCTTAATTTCATTAGATTTTACCAAATATCAAAATGTGTATGTGTGTATACTACCATCTTATGTGTTTTCTATTTCTCTTATTTTTGTGTCGTAGGAAAAATCAATATGTCTGCCATCTGCGCTTTTACTTAAGCACCAATGAAAACCTTGAACATCATACTTACAAGATACGAGAAGTACTAAAGCAGAGACCTCTCTCTAGATTAATATTCATCCATTAATTCCTTCTCTTTCTGTTAAGTCATTCAGTTTTCCCAATATCCAACTAGCTACCTTGCCATCTACCTCATATCTATGCATTTGCTCACCAGGTTATCATGAAAGTTTATATCATATGCATTGCTGAATGCAGGATACATTCTTCTAAGGAATTTCCATCTTTCAAAACAAAACAAAACAAAACAAAACAAAAAGTTTAGCCTCCAATGGTGAATCAATGCTTGTTATGAATAATTACTACCTCTAACAAAATATTCATGCTAAAATATAATATAGGTGCCTGGAATGTCAAAGGAAATTGTTTTAAGGGTAAGAATGATTACTCAATAGAATTTTTTTTATGTTAAATCATATTATAAAAGAAGAACCATCAAAGCAATTTGGAATTGGTTGAAAAAATATCAAAAGCAGAACCATGCAAGACAGTAAAAAAAGGGAGAATCAGAAATAATGTAACTCAATAAAACAGTGTGTGATAAAACCCAAAATGTAAATTATCTAGGAAAGAACTCCTTATATGATAAAATATGGGGTTAATCTAGCACTAACTGCTGAGAAAAGTAGAAAACAGTATGGGAGAAATTGGGCTTAGACCAACATCTTATATAATATTCAGTAATAAACTGAAAATGGATACATCACTTAAATATTAAAGATCATAAAAAGGGGAGATAAGCAGATCATATAGCTTTCATATGTATGTGTAGGAGATGAATACTTGAGCAAACAAGGGGTAGAAGCCAATATAAAGAAAAATAAATAATTTAATTACATGGAATTATAAAGCTTAATCTCAGATAAAATTAGTTCCTCTAAATAAGGAGGTAAAGCATTGATTAAGTAGAAAATATAGAGAATATATCTTTTATAAATTTTTGTATATGAGATTTATTGAAAACAAAAAGAAATAGATGAAATCAAAAGCTATTCCTTGATAGACATGGAATCTAAACTTAAAAAAATAAGTTTAAAAAAATTAAAATATTGATGACATGAAAAGTACTACATCAGTAGTATTGATATAACTAAAAATTAAAACAACTGTAAAGATTTTTCCTTACTCCCAGCAAACTGACAAATGTATACAAGAAACGAGCAGTAACGTTGGAGGGGTTTGACAAGGACAGGCACACTAGTGCTTGATTGTTGGATCTTTGAATTAGTACAATTATCTTGAAATGGAATTTGAAATTTTACAAATAAAGTGTTAAATGATCCATTCTCTTTCACCTAAATATTACACCACTAGATAAACCCCTCAAGAATTTCACTAAGATATATATTTATATCTATATATCTATCTATCTATCTATCTATCTATCTATCTATCTATCTATCTATATTTTTGTTGAGTCGTTCCATTTGTATCCAACTCTCTATGACTCCTAGCAAACATACCAGAGTGGTTTACCATTTCCTTCTCCATCTCATTTTACAAATGAAGAAACTGAGGCAAATAGGATTAAATGACTTGCCCAGGGTCACACACAGCTGGTAAATGTCTGAGGTTGGATTTAAATTCAGGTATTCCTGACTCTGGGGTCAGCACTTGGTCCACTGCACCATTTAGCTACAGTAGGACTGTAGGGGGGAAAAGTACATTAATAAGGGAATAGCTAATCAAAATATGGGTCATGAATGTAATAGAATACTACTATGTTGTAATGAATGAAGAAAATCTTTAATACTTATTAATTATTTATTCAATAACTATTAACTGAATAATTACTAATTAGATAATTAATATTTGATATTACTTTAACATTAAATATTTAATAATTATATGAAAAGATTCACATAATCTGAACCAATGAAAAAGTGATTCAGCAGAATCAGGAAAATAATATACACAATACCTATATCAACGAAAATAAAAAGAAATAGATATATGTACACAGATATAGATACAGATATATGTGTATGTATATTATATATATAATATATATATATATATATATATATATATATATATATATATATATATATGTAGTGTGTATAAATATATTAAAGAAACATGAAAGCATTCATCGATGAAATCAGTGTGGTCAAAAATGAAACAGAAAGCAGATTGATTCAGAAGTATAATTTTCCCCCATATTCTATTCATTTTGCATGCGAACTTGGCCTTATGATGGAACTAAAGGCAAAAGAAATAATATCATAGAATCACACACACACACACACACACACACACACACACACACACACACACACAAAATAAAACCTTAGAATGCCCCTCCAACCAAGAATCAACTACAATTTCAAGAGTCATAAGATTGAAAGCTTTTTTTTTAAAGTAGTAAAACAATCTCCCACATCTGATCCTCTAAATGCTTTACAATTCTTAATGACTATTCAGTTAAAAGTTATAGCAACGTTCTGATATTTAAAAATCACTGAGAAGTAATGTCAAGAACCTATTATTTTAATACGCATGGATATATGTTCATACCGAGAAACAGTGTTCTCATTACATATTCATTTCTCTTGGATTTAAACTTATTGTAAATCTTTAAATTTTAACCATTTTCACCCTAAAGATTTTTGTTAATATAGAAAATAACAAATTAAGTTCAGTATTTACACCTTAGTTGGCATCTATTGACATCCCCTCCAGCAGCAAATGTCTCTTTTTATTTATTTTTTTCTTGTTCCCTATTTCAACTTAATGTGAGTCCTATTGATATTGACACTATTCTTGTTTAATTGGTTTTTTTAATTACCAAACACTTTCCCTCTTTTCCACAACCCCAGAAAAAAAAAACAATCCTTATCACAAATGAACATAGTCAAATAAAATAAATTCCTATATTGACCACATATCATTTTGCATAACATGCTACTTTTCTCTCAGGGAGTGGTTAGCATTATCTGTTGGTTCTTTGGAATCATTAATGATTATTTTGTTGATTAGATTTTGCAAGTCATTCGAAACTTTTCATTTTTAAAATGTTGATGTTATAGTATCAAGTATTCTGATACCGCTCATTTGACTCTACATCAGCTCCTATATGTTATCCTAGGTTTCTCTGGAAAACACATACACACACACACACACACACACACACACACACACACACACACACACACCCTCTCATTTCCTTATAGCACAGTAGTATTGTATTTTTCAATCTATACATTTCCCCATTCAGCCAATGGGTCAGTCATTCCCTAATTTATGGATACTCACTTTCCGCTTCTTTGTAACAACAATAACAACAAAAAAGAACATTCTCTAAATATTTTGTGGATTGTTTCCTTTTGATTTGACCTCCTCAGGGTACAGGATTAATACTATCAGTGCTAGGGGAAAGGGTAGGCATACATTATTAACTTTTTTGTGTAAAATTCCAAAGTGATTTCTAGAATGGTTATACCAATTCATATATTCAACAACAGCATATAAATGTGCTTATTTTCCAATAACTGATTCAATATTTCTGTTTTTATTTTTTGATGTATGTGAGGTGGAACTTCACAGTTGCTTTAATGCACATTTTACTAATCGTTAGTAATTTGTAGCATCCATCCACATAACTATGGCTTCACATAATTTGGCTTTGATGCTTTAAGAACTACTTTCTCAAATCATTTTATCTTAATGATTTTCAGTACACATTTAAGTCAATTCTTTGTATGTTTTGATAATTAAATCTTTATCAGAGAAACTTGTTGCAAAGATTTTTTAAACCAGTTAACTACTTCTCTTCTAACTTCCTTGCACTGGATTGGTTTGCAGATAAAAACAAAACAAAGAAACAAAACAAAACAAAAGTTTTTAAGTTTTGTGTAATAAAAACTGTCCATTTTATATTCTGAGTTCTCAGTTCCTTATTCGGTCATGAAATATTTCTCACCCATAGATCTAAAGCAATTTTTGCTTCATCCTTCAGTTCTAATTTTGATTTGATCTGATTATGATGTGTTTTGGTTATGTATACATTTATAAATTATCCTAGTATATGCTGTAGGGCATGGAACTAAGCTTAATATCTGCCAGAATGCTGTCCAGTTGTGCCAAGTTTTATCGAAAGTGGGACCTTATAGAAGTAGGGTCTGTGAGTTTGATCAAGTACTAGGTTTCTAAGTTTACTTGTTTTTATATACTATTTATCCAATCTGTTCTCCTATTATACCTCTATATATTTTATTCAGTATAAAACTGTTCTAGTGATTAGTATTTTTTATTATAGTTTGAGAATTGTTATTATTATTTCTCCTCTTACAGCCCATCCTCCCCCTGCCATCACTTCATTGTTGCGGTGGAGGATCTTCCATAGTTCAATGAATCTATGAGCTGCGTTATGCAGGATTACCCAGAATAGACAAGTCATAGTGGAGAGTTCTGATGAAAGGTGATCCAACTACAGATCATTGCAGATGGTGACCATAGCCACGAATTAAGAGATGTTTGCTCCTTGGAAGGAAAGTAACTGTAATTGTGGTGCTGGAGAACACTTCTGAGAGTACCTTGGGCAGTATGGAGTTAAAATCTGTGAATGCTTAAAGAAATTAATTCAGTGTATTCACTGGACGGTCAAACACTAGGGCTGAAGCTTAAATACTTTGGCCACATAATGAGAACTCATTGGAAAAGACCTTGATGTGGGAAAGATTGAAGGTAAGAGGAAAATGGGATAACAGAAGATGGAATTGATAGATAATGTCATAGAAAACAAACAAAATTGGACAAACTTTGAGAGACAGTAGAGGATAGAAGGGGATGGTGTGCTTTGGTCTACAGGGTCACAAAAAGTCAGAAATGACTGAATGATTGAATGACAACCTTTTCCTGATCACTCTTTAATTATTTCCCTTGAGATTCTTGACCTTTTCCTTTTCCAAACAAAATATATATTTTTTAGTTATAAAAAGTAAACTTGGCAATTTGAAATAACAGTAAATTAATCAATATATGTAGGAAACATTGTCATTTAATTATATTTTATCCAGTTATTTGACGAGCAATTATTTTTTTGAAATTATTTAGGTCTATCTTTAAGTCATAGTTTGTAAGTGTATCAATGTTGTTTCTGTGTATGTCTTGATAAGTAGACTCCCACATATTATATACATTGTATAGTTATTTTAAATTAAGTTTCATTTTCTATGTGTTCTTTCTAGGTTTAGTTGGTGATATACAAAAATGGGGAAAATGTGTGCACTTATATTATGAAATGTTGCTGAAAGTATTACCAATTTGAATTAATTATACCTCACTGTTTTATGTTTTTGAAGTATTTCAATCTATCATTTGCCAAAAAAAAGTTCATTTCATCTTTGTATGTTATTACATTGGTTTATTTTTCTTATCTTATTGTTAGTATTTTTAACATTTTATCAAAAAGCAATGGTGACAATGGACAGACATCTTTATGTTGCCCCTGATCTCACTTGAAGAGATTCTAGTTTATTGTTATTACAATAATTTGTCTGTTTGTATGCATGCAAATATACACACATGTAATAATGTACATATGAATGTTTATATGTATGTATCTTACCAGGTTATGGAAGGGTCAATTTATTACAAAATTTTCTAATGTGTTTTTTTTATCAGAAGCAGTTGTTCTATTTTGTCAAAATATTTTTTGAACTACTGCTATACTCATCATTTCTGTTGTTGTTGATATTAATGTGGTAAATTATGTTTATGGTTTTCCTAATATTAATTTTATCTATAATATTGCATCAGTGATCATTAAGAATATTGGTTTATACTTTTCCTTTCACTGTTTTAATATGTTGTTCTTTGAATGCTTTGAATTTTCTTCTAAATAGTTTGATTTCCCCCCCTTTTATTTTATTTCCCTTTGGGAATTTAATTATTACAAATTCAATTTCCTTTTCCTAATTCAGGATGCTTAAATCACTTATTCTTGTTCTGCTATTCTGAATGTTTTACATTTTTTGTAAATCATTTATTTAAGCTGTTGGTCTTGACTAGAGTTGAGCAAAATAGCTTCTAATAGTACCTTTTATTTTCATTTTTGTTAATATTTCTTTTTTATGTATGCAATGTTAATTTACTGTTTCCTCTCTTGGTTAATCAAATTAGTTCATGTTTTATCTATTTCATTGATTTAAAAAAAAAACACTGACTAAAATCATCTTCTTAATTTCAATTTTCTTAGTTTTTTCCTCTGATTTTAAGTGTTTGTATTTTGATATTTAATTAGGTTTTCTTAAATTGATTTCTAGTTTTGTTTGGCTTTATTTTAGTTGCATGCTAAATTTGTTGATCTTTTCATTCTTTGTTCATGAATTTGTTTAAAAATAGACATTTGCTCCAAAGGATTGCTTTGGCTGCATCCAATATTTCCTTGTATGTAATAGTATTGACATAGTAAACAGTATTTTAATATTACTGCTTTTCTGAATTTGTTTAGAAGTTTATTATATTCATATACACAGGCATTTTGTAACTTTGTCAACTGTAAATGAGAAAAAAAATCTATATACACGTAAATAGATATAGGTATTCATATTTCCATGGTTATTTCTATTACCATTGACCACATACTCTTTATCATATCTAACTCTTCTAATATTTTCTTCATTCTTTAACTTATTTACTGATTGTATTTAGTTAAATCTGTTTATCGTGAAGGGAGGAAATTTAAGCCCTCAAATACTGGGTTCTCACTGCATATTTCTTACTATAACTCATTTAACCTTTTATTTCCAAATGAGATGCTTTCCTTTCAGTATCTAGATATTAAGTATTGACTTCAGCATCCAGGGGTAAGGATAAAATTAGAACCCTGTCCTTTTGACACTTATTCTGGTATTCTTTCTTCAGTGTACTTAATTTTGGCAATCTCATGTAAATTGTTCAATTTTCCACATATTTATTGAATTCTGTTTTACTTACTTTGTCTGGAAACACACACACATGTATTTATTTATAAATCATTTTAGCTATAAGGTTGTGAATATGCTTGTATATGTATATATGTAGGTAGACATAGATTAAGATCAATTTATCCTCTGCTACTCTGAAAAACTGGTAGCAATTTTCCTTACATTGGGGTACTGAAAATGTAATATCATTAAATTCAGTTGTGAAACCAGCATCCCATTTCTTATTTAGGCTAGAAAATATTTGGCAACCACATAAATTAAAATAAAATAAAGAATGACTCTGAAGAGAAACAATTTTTCCCTTTCTCTTTTATTGCAGGATTTACTGGCACTCTCTATCATACGCAGTTGCAAGTCTACTTGGCAAAATGTTTAGGTCAGCCATTATACTATTCTTATTTTCCCAACACAGAATCTTCTCTATGATTTCTTCGGAGAATAATATATTTTAAATGTTTTTGTACACTGAGTCACAAAGAGTGTCAAAGGCTTTCAAAACTGAGAGAGGTAGGATCAAGCTCAACAGGAACTTCCAGGCTTTCAGTCTTTAAGTAAAGCACCAAAACAGAGACTTGATTCAGTTTCCTTCACCCTCTGTCATTACTTTCTCAGCACCCATGACATTTTGACACATCTTTTCTATGATCTCAAGCATTTATACATTATTTTCCAACCATTCTTTTTTTAAACTCAATGAAAGAAATGAAATGGCCCATTTCAGTATATTCAAAGAAAATAATGACTAGTTTCAATACAATTCAAAGAGTCTTGCTATTATTTTTATGTCATTTTGAGGTTGATTAAAATATTTTATGTCTATTTTTAAGTACATTTAACACTTCTCATTTTAAACAATGTATAAGGCTGATGAAAAGTTGATAATGGAAGTTATGAAGGCTAATGGGTGAGCATTTTAATTTTATCATTAGGGTGATGTAGTTAGGTGATAAAGGTGGCTTAGGGAACATATTATTCCTACTTGTGATACAAGATTAATCCCCAAGGTGGAGACAAGATGGAAGAGAGAAAGCAGGAAGTTGCCTGACCTGTCCCCCATTTCCCTGGGAAACAATGTTAAATCAAGCCTCTAAATAGATGCTGGAGCAAAAGAACCCACAAAAAGATTGAATGAAATAATTCTCAAGCTTAAGATAAATTAGAAGGACTTCAGGAGAGATCTGTCTCAACTGGGGACAAAGAGGAACATAGCTTAGCACAGACAGTTTTCAGGCAAGCCATAAGGAGGTCTCCACCACCAGAACAGAAGGCAAAATGCCAGGCCAAGAACTGAGCACAGTAGGCCAAATGGACTGGGCCATGCAATGGGCAGCCACCAGCACCTGAGGCCCCAGCAAAGAAAGCCAGTGACCAGGCTCCTGGCCCCCAACACAAGAAGCTTGAGACAGTGCCCCCTGTATCCAAGAGCAAAGCTCAATTTTAAAAGGAGTTAAAAAAAAAAAAAACAGACAAGCAAGCACCCTGATGATATAAAGCTACTATGGCAACAGGGAAGATGCAAACACAAATTCAGAAGAAGACAACAATGTCAAAATGACTATATGTGAAGCCTAAAAAATACATACGAATTTGTCTGAGGCCCAAAAAGTCCTCTTGAAAGAGCTCAAAAAATTATTTAAAAATAAATCAAGAGAAGTAGAAGAACTACTTGGTACTGGCTAAGAAATAGAGTGGTGGGGGCAGATACGTGGTGCAGTGGATACAGCACTGACCCTGAAGTCAGGGGGACCTGAGTCCAAATCTGGCCTCAGACCAAATACTTGACACTTACTAGCTGTGTGATTTACTAGCTAGTCACTTAACCCAACTGCCTAAAAAGAAAAAAAAAAAGTATAGTGGTTGATTAGTGGAATAGGTTAGGGATGTAAGACACAGTAGGCAATGACTATAGTAATCTGCTATTTGATAAACCCAAAGACCCCAGCTTCTGGGTTAAGAACTGACTCTGACAAAAACTGCTGAGAAAACTGGAAGAGAGCATGGCAGAAATTAGGCATAGATCAAAATCTCACACCATTTTCCAAAATAAAGTCAAAACAAGTTCGTAATTTACACATAAAGGCTGATACTGTAAGCAAACTGGGAGAGCAAGGAATAGGTAACCTATCAGATTTATGCAGAACAGAAGAATTCATGACCAAACAGGGGAGAGAGAACATTACAAAAAGCAAAATGAATAACTTTGATTACATTAAATTGAAAAGTTTAGTACAAACAAAGCCAATGCAACCAAGATTAGAAGGAAAGTAGAAAATTGGGAAATAATTTTTATAACCAGTATCTCTGATAAGGGCCTCATTTTTAAAATACATAGAAAATTTACTCAAATTTATAAGAATACAAGTCATTCGCCAATTGAGAAATGGTCAAAGGATATGAACAGTCAGAACTCAGATGAAGAAATTAAAGCCATCTATAGTCATATGAAAAAATGCTCTAAATCACTATTGATTAGAGAAACACAAATCAAAACAACTCTGAGGGAGGTACCACATCACACCTGTCAGATTGGCCAAGATGACAAAACAGTAAAATGATAAATGTTGAAGAATATGTGGGAAAATTAGAACACTAATGCATTGTTGGTGGAGTTGTGAAATGATCTAACCATTTTGGAGAGCAACTTTGAACTATGCCCAAAGGACTATAAAAATGTGCATACCCTTTGATCCAGCAATAGCACTTCTAGGGCTATATCCCAGAGAGATCATATAAATGGGAAAAGGACCCACAGGTACAAAAATATTTTTTAGCAGCGCTTTTTGTATTGGCAAAGAATTAGAAATCGAGAGGATGCCCATCAATTGGGGAATGGCTGAACAAGCTGTGGTATATGAATGTAATGGAATACTATTGTGCTATAAGAAAGGATGAACAGGCTGACTTCAGAAAAAAACTTGAAAGGACCAGGACAACATTGTACACAGTAACAGCCACGTTGTATGATGATTAATATTGATAAACTTAACCCTTTCAGCAATACAGGGATCTAAGACATCTCCAAAGGCGTCATGATGGAAAACACTATCCACATACAAAGAAATAACTGTGGAGTTTGAATGCTGATTGAAGAATACTATTTGCTTTTTTTTTTTCTTGTGTTGTGTTTTGCTTCCTCTTTCTGTTGTTTCCTACTGTTGGTTCAAATTCTTACTTACAACATCACTAACATGGAAATATGTTTAACAGGAATATTATATGTGTAACCTATATTAGATTGCACACTATCTTGGGAAGGAAAGTGGGGAGGGAAGGGGAGAAAATTTAAAACTCAAAATCCTATGAAAGTAATTGCAGATAATTCAAAATAAATATTTTTTTAAAAGGAGAGAGGAAGAAGAAAGGAAATGAGAGTTATGAAGGAAAATTATGAAAAAAAGAGTCAACTGCTTAGAAAAAGAAATACAAAAATTGAAGAAATTTTTTTTAATTAACTAAAGGAAAGAACTACAGAAATAACAGAATTGGCCAAAATAAAAAAAAATCCACTAAAAAAATAACTTTTTTTAAAGTAGAATTGGCCAAATGGAAGAGGTACAAAAGCTAACTGAAGAAAAATGATTCCTTTTAAAATTTTATTAAATTCTGTTAATTTATTTTGATTTATCAACAATCACTTGCATATGCTTTTGAGTTGAAAATTTTTCTCCCTTTTCCTCCCCCCTACCCTCCCCAAGACGGTGCACAATCTGATATAGGCTTTACATTTACATTCCTATTAAACATATTTTCACATTATTGAAGTTGTAAGTAAAAATTAAAACCAATAGGAGGAACCATCAGAAAGATGAAACAAAATTCAACTTAAGGTAAAAATAAGTGATAGCGATTCGACTTCCATAGTTCTTTCTTTGGATGTGGACGGCATTTTCCATCCGGAGGCCTCTGGAGATGTCTCGGATCCTTGTAATGTTGAGAAGGTTTGAGTTTAACAATATTAGTCACAGCATAACGTGGCTGTTATTCTGTACAAAGTCCTCTTGGTTCTGCTCACTTCACTCAGCATGAGACCATATAAGTCTTTCCAGGTTTTTCTGAAGTCAGCCTGTTCATCATTTCTTATAGCACAATAGCATTCCATTACATTCATATACCACAACTTGCTCAGCCATTCCCCAATTGATGGGCATCCTCTCAATTTCCAATTCTTTGCCACCACAAAAAGAGCTGCTATGAATATTTTTGTACATGTGGGTCCTTTTCCCATTTGTTTGATCTCTTTGGGATATAGCCCTAGAAGTGCTATTGCTGGATCAAAGGGTATGCACATTTTTGTAGCCCTTTGGGCATAGTTCCAAATTGTTCTCCAAAATGGTTGGATCATTTCACAACTCCACCAACAATGTATTAGTGTTCCAATTTTCCCACATCTTCTCCAACATTTATCATTTTCCTGTTTTGTCATGTTGGCCAATCTGATAGGTGTGATGTGGTACCTCAGAGTTGTTTTGATTTGCATTTCTCTAATCAATAACGATTTAGAGCATTTTTTCATATGACTATAGATGGCTTTAATTTCTTCATCTGAGAACTGTCTGTTCATATCCTTTGACCATTTATCAATTGGGGAATGGCTTGTGTTCTTATAAATTTGTCTTAATTCTCTATATATTTTAGAAATGAGGCCTTTATCAGAGAGACTGGTTGTAAAAATTCTTTCCCAATTTTCTACCTTCCTTCTAATCTTAGTTGCATTGGCTTTGTTTGTGCAAAAACTTTTCAATTTAATGTAATCAAAATTATCCATTTTGCTTTTCATAATGTTCTCTATCTCCTGTTTGGTCATGAATTCTTCTGTTCTCCATAGATCTGATAGGTAAACTATTCCTTGTTCTCCCAGTTTACTTATGGTATCAGCCTTTATATCTAAGTCATGAACCCATTTTGACTTTATTTTGGTATATGGTGTGAGATTTGGGTCTATGCCTAGTTTCTGCCATACTCTTTTCCAGTTTTCCCAGCAGTTTTTTTCAAAGAGTGGGTTCTTATCCCAGAAGCTGGGGTCTTTGGGTTTATCAAATATAGATTATATAGTATTGACTACTGTGTCTTGCATATTTAATGTATTCCACTGATCCACCTCCTTATTTCTTAGCCAGTACCAAGCAGTTTTGATGATTGCTGCTTTATAATACAATTTAAGATCTGGAATTGCTAGGCCACCTTCCCCTGCATTTCTTTTCATTAGTTCCTTTGATATTCTGGACCTTTTGTTTTTCCAAATGAATCTTGTTATTATTTTTTCTAACTCTATAAAATAATTTTTTGGTAGTTTGATTGGTATGGCACTGAATAAGTAAATTAGCTTAGGTAGGATTGTCATTTTTATTATATTAGCTCGGCCTACCCATGAGCAACTGATGTTTTTCCAATTATTTAGATCTGATTTTATTTGTGTGAAAAGTGTTTTGTAATTGTGTTCATAGAGTTCCTGGGTTTGTTTCGGAGGTAGACTCCTAAATATTTTATAATGTCTACAGTAAGTTTAAATGGGATTTCTCTTTCTATCTCTTGCTGTTGGGCTTTGTTGGTAATATATAGAAATGCTGATGATTTATGTGGGTTTATTTTATAGCCTGCAACTTTGCTAAAGTTGTTTATTATTTCAAGTAGTTTTTTACTTGATTCTCTAGGATTCTCTAAGTATATCATGTCATCTGCAAAGAGTGATAGCTTTGTTTCTTCTTTGCCTATTCTAATGCCTTCAATTTCTTTTTCTTCTCTTATTGCTAAAGCTAAGTTTCCAGTACAATATTGAATAACAGTGGTGATAATGGACATCCTTGTTTCACCCCATCTTATTGGAAATGCTTCTAGCCTGTCCCCATTACATATAATGCTTGCTGAAGGTTTTAGATATGCTATTTATTATTTTAAGGAAGACTCCATTTATACCTATGCTTTCTAGTGTTTTTAATAGGAATGGGTGTTGTATTTTATCAAAAGCTTTTTCTGCATCTATTGAGATGATCATGTGGTTTCTGTTGGTTTTGGTGTTGATATGCTCAATGATGCTGATAGTTTTCCTAATATTGAACCAACCCTGCATTCCTGGTATAAATCCTACCTGGTCATAGTGTATTATTCTTGTGATAAGTTGCTGCAATCTATTTGCTAGTATTTTGTTTAAAATTTTTGCATCTATATTCATTAGAGAAATTGGTCTATAATTTTCTTTCTCTATTTTGACTCTTCCTGGTTTAGGTATCAACACCATATTTGTATCATAAAAAGAATTTGGTAAGACTCCTTCTTCACCTATTTTCCCAAATAGTCTATATAGTATTGGAATTAATTGTTCTTTAAATGTTTGATAGAATTGCATGTAAATCCATCTGGCCCTGGAGATTTTTTCCTAGGGAGTTCATCAATGGCTTGTTCAATTTCTTTTTTGAGATGGGGTTATTTAAGTATTTTACTTCCTCTTCGTTAATCTGGGCAATTTATATTTTTGTAAATATGTATCCATTTCACTAAGATTGTCAAATTTGTTGGCATATAGTTGGGCAAAATAATTCCTAATTATTGTTTTAATTTCCTCTTCCTTGGTGGTAGCTTCCCTTTTCATTCTTGATACTAGTAATTTGGTTTTCTTCTTTCTTTTTTTAATTAAATTAACCAAAGGTTTATCTATTTTATTGTTTTTTCATAAAACCAGCTCTTAGTTTTATTTATTAGTTCAATAGTTTTCTTAATTTCAATTTTTTAATTTTTCCTTTGGTTTTCAATATTTCTAATTTGTGTTTAGTTGAGGATTTTTAAGTTGTTCTTTTTCTAGTTTTTTTAGTTGTATGCCCAATTCATTAATCTCCTCTTTTTCTATTTTATTTATGTAAGCATTTAGAGATATAAAACTTCCCCTAAGAACTGCTTTCCTGCATCCCATAGTTTTGGTATGTTGTCTCATTATTGTCATTCTCTTGAATGAAATTATTGATTGTTTCTATGATTTGTTGTTTGACCCAATCATTTTTTAGGATTAGATTATTTAGTTTCCAATTATTTTTTAGTCTATCTTTCCATGGCCCTTTATTACATATAATTTTTATTGCATCATGATCTGAAAAGGATGCATTTAATATTTCTGCCTTTCTGCATTGGATTGTGAGGTTTTTATGCCCTAGTACATGGTCAATTTTTGTGTATGTGCCATGTACTGCTGAGAAAAAAGTATATTCCTTTCTATCCCCATTCAGTTTTCTCCAGAGGTCTATCATACCTAACTTTTCTAATGTTCTATTCACCTCCTTAACTTCTTTCTTGTTTATTTTGTGGTTAGACTTATCTAGTGCAAGAGGGGGAGGTTCAGGTCCCCACTAGTATAGTTTTTGTCTATTTCTTCCTGTAACTCCCTGAACTTCTCCTCTAAGAATTTGGATGCTATACCATTTGGTGCATATATGTTTAGTAATGATATTACTTCATTGTCTATGGTGCCTTTTAGCAGGATGTAGTTTCCTTCCTTATCTCTTTTGATTAGATCTATTTTTGCTTTTGCTTTGTCTGAGATCAGGATTGCTACCCCTGCTTTTTTTACTTCAGCTGAAGCATAATATATTCTGCTCCAGCCTTTTACCTTTACCCTGTATGTGTCACTCTTTTTCAAATGTGTTTCCTGTAAACAACATATTGTAGGATTGATTTTTAATCCATTCTGCAATCTGTTTCATGCGAGAGTTCATCCCATTCACATTATGATTATATCTGTGTCTTTTTCTCCATCCTTTTCCCCCCATTTATGCTTTTCTTTCTCCTTTTTCCTTTCCCCCTTCACTAGTGTTTTGCTTTTGACCACGCCTCCTTCAGTCCCTCCCCCTTTTATTATCCCTTTCCCTTTTCTTCCCCTTTAGTCTTACTGCTTCTTCCCTCCCTTCTTTCCCCCTTTTTTTCCCCTCCTTTTCTTTCCCCTTTGCCCTCCTACTGCCTGTAGGGCAAGTTATATTTCTATACAGAACTGATTATGTTATGCCCTTCATGAGCCAAATCTGATGAGAGTAAGGTTCAAATAATCTTCCCCCCCCCTTCTTTCCCTCTGCTCTAATAGGATTTTGTGTCTTTTCCTGTAATGTAATTTACCCTTGTCTGCCTCCTCCTTTCTCAGTACATTTTCTAAGATCAGATTGATCCACTTATTTGGATCCATTTAATACACTTGATTAGATTTTTTTTTATCATTCCATCAAAATCAACCAATATCCACCCTCTTTATGTATACTCCTTTAACGTGGTGTAATAACAATAAACACTTCTCAAGGGTTGGAAGTGTCATATTCCCCTGTATTGGTTTAAACAGCGCCCCCTCTTATTAACAACATATTGTATCTTTCTCTCCCATTTACCTTTTTATGTCCTTCTTGAGTCCTGTACTTGAAGATCATTTTTTTTTTTTTGAGCTCTGGTCTTTTTGTCAGGAAATTTTGGAAATCTCCTCTTTTGTTGAATATCCATGTCCTCCCTTGAAAAATGATGCTCATTTTTGCTGGGTAATTGATCCTTGGCTGCATTCCAAGCTCCTTTGCCTTAAGGAATATCATGTTCCACGCCCTGCAGTCTTTTGATGCAGAAGCTGCAAGGTCCTGTGTAATCCTGACCATGGTTCCATGATATTTAAATGGTTTCTTTCTGGCTGCTTTGCAGCCATCTGGTAATTTCGGAATTTTGGTATTATATTCCTTGGCGTTGTCAATTTGGGATTGTTTTCAGGTGGTGAGCGGTGGATTCTTTCTATGGTTATTTTCCCTTCTGATTCTAGGACTTCCGGGAAGTTTTCCTTTATGATTTACTGAAAGATACTGCCCAGATTCTTTTTTTCATCATGATTTTCAGGTAGTCCAATAATTTTTAAATTGTCTGTCCTGAATCAATTTTCCAGGTCTGTTGTTTTATCGATGAGGTATTTTACATTTTCATTTACTTTTTTCACTTTTTTGTTCCTGTTTGACTGATTCTTGCTGTCTAATAGAGACATTAATTTCCATATTTCCAATTCTAGTTTTTAACAGATTGTTTTCTTCTGTTAGTTTTTGTCCTTCCTTCTTCAATTAGCCAATTGTGTGTTTTTTAGGGACTTGTTTTCTTCAGGGTATTTTTTTTCCAATTGCCCAATCGTATTTTTGAAGGACTCTTCTAGCTCTCTCATTTGACTATTAAAATCCTTCTTGAGCTCTTCTAAGAAGGCTTTTTGGGCTTCAGACCAGTTCATATTCCCTTTTGTTGTTGCAGATGTGGTTTTGTTGACAATGTTGTCCTCTTCAGAATTTCTGTCTTGATCTTCCCTCTTCTCATAATATGAATCTATGGTATGATTCTTTTTACTCATGGTGTTTCTGTATTCCCTGGCCTTTAAAGAGATTGAGCTCTCCTTCTGGGGAACAGAAGGCACTGACCCAAGCTTCTTGTGTTGGGAGCCTAGGTCTTGGTCACTGGCTTTGTGTGCTGGGGTTTCTTATGCTGGCAATTGGAGGCTGCAGGTTTCTGGCAGCTTACCTTGTGTTGGGCTGGAATCAGCAAGGCTGGAACTTTTAGGCAATTCCCAGGTTGCCTGCTTTTCCTTTCCTTTAGCTTTCTTCAGCTCCTTTTAGATGGATGCTACAAGGTGTTTTTCTGCCTGGGGGTCCCTGCAGTGTTGTCTCTCTTGTTTCTGCTGATGTACTAGGAGGTTCCTTTGTAGTAGAGTGCCAAGGCATCTGGTGGTTTTCTGAGCTGGTTTCCACCGGTTTCACCTGCCCTCACTGAGGCACTCGGAGATCCAGGTGTTGTTGTTTGTCTGTTCTACCACCTGGCCTTCAGGATTTCTTCACAATTGGAGGCTGCAGGGCTCTGACAGCTCACATGGTGTTGGGCTGGAACCAGCAAGGCCGGGGCTTTAGGAAGCCTTTAGGTTGCTTTCTTTACCTCCTTTCAGATGAATGCCAAAGGGTACTTATCTGCCTGGGGCCCCTTGCAGTTCTCTCTCCCTTATTTTTGCTGAGGCACTGGGAGACACGTTTGTGAGCTGCTGCACTGCTGCTCCCTGTCTTTCTTCTAGCTCAGCTGTTCCAGGGTTGTTTTTGTGGGGTGATATTTTCTGGGTTTTCAGAGGTTGATAGGGGAGAGTGAGTGTGACTACCTTTTCACTCCGCCATCTTGGCTCCCGGAAGTGGAAGCTCAATAAATCATTTATAAAATCTTCCCTCCTATCCTACAACCAGAGAGTTAAACTGTAATTAAAAGAATCCATCAATCACATCCTGAAAGAAATTCCACAATCAAAACTCCATGTAATATTATAGCTAAATTGCAGAATTATGAAGTAAAAGAGAAAATACTGCAAGGAGCTAGAAAGAAAAAAAAATTCAAGGAAGCACAATTAGGCTTTCACAGGACTTAGCATCTTCTAAAAAAATGATCAGAAAGCTTGGAATATGATATTCTAGAAGGCAAAGGAGGTTGCAATATAATGAAAAATCAACTACCCAGCAAAATTGAGCATAATAGTTCAGGGGAAAAAATGAATATTCAATGTAATAAGGGACTTTCAATCCTTCCTGATGAAAAGACCAGAGTTGAACAGAAAATTTGATCCTGAAATACAGACCTCATAGAAGCAGAAAAAGGTAAAAAGAAAAAAAATGATATTCAATAAGGTTAAACTGCTCACATCCCTACACAAGAAGATGATAGTCATAACTTTTGAGACTTGTATTTCTATTAGGTTACTTAGAATAAGTATACATAGGCAGAGGGTGAAGGTATAACTTGAATTTGATGAGATGATATAAAAAATGAAGAGGAGAAAAAAAGGATAGTACATGGAAACAAGAAAAGGGTGAAGCAGAATAAGGTAAATTACATCACATGAAGAGGCACAAAAGACTTATTACAGTAGAAGGGGAAAAGAAGGGAGAGCACTGTTTGAATGTTACTCTCATGAAGGAAAAACATACACAGAGGGAATGACATAGACACTCATTTGGGAATAGAAATTTATCTTACCCTATAGGGAAGTAGGAGGGGTGAGGGGAAAAGAAAGAAGGGAGCTGATAGAAGGGAGGGTAGATTGGAGGAGCCAATGATCACAAGAAAAACACTGTTGAGGAGTAACTTGTTGAAAGGAGAGAGAAAATTATAAACAGGGGGAAAATATGATGGACGGAAAGACAAAATTAGTAATGATAACTGTGAATGTGAATGAGATGAACTCTTTCATAAAATGGAAGCAGAGAGTAGAGTGAACTAAAAATCAGAATCCAAAACTACAGTGTTTACATGACACATATTTGGAGCAGAGAGTTACACACAGAGTAAAGGCAAGAGGGTGAAATAGAATATATTACACTTTGGCTGAACTAAAACAGCAGGGGTGGCATTCCTGACCTCAGACAAAGCAAAAGGAAAAATAGATGTATTTAAAAGAGATAAGGGGGAAACGACATCTTGCTAAAAGGTCCCATAAATTAAGTAATGTTACATTTAAACAGACATGCACTGCATGGTATAGCATCCAAATTCTTAGAGAAGTTAAGTGAGTTACAGGAAGAAATATATAGTAAAATTATACTAGTTGGGACTTCAATCTCCACATCTCAGAATAAGGTAATTCTTAGCACAAAATAAACAATAAAGAAGTTAAAGTGGTGAATAGAATTTTAGGAAAGCTAGATATGATAGAGCTCTGAAGAAAATTGAATGAAGATAGGAATATACTTTTTTTTCTTAGTGGTACATGGTATCCATACAAAAATTCATCATGTATTAGGGCATAAAAACATCACATTCAAATGCAGGAAGGCAGAAATATTAAATTCATCCTTTTTAGATAATGATACAAGAAAAATTATGTGTAATAAAGGGCCATGGAAAGTTAAACTAAAAATTAGTTGGAAATTAAATAATGTAGTCTTAAAGAATGAGTCAAACAAAAATCATAGAAACAATCAATAATTTCATCAAAGAGAATGACAATAATTAGACAACAAACCAAAACTTATGGAAAGAAGCCAAAGTACTTCTTAGGGGAAATTTTATATCTCTAAATACTCAATTAAGTCGAGAAAGAGGAGATTCAAAAATTGGGTATGCAACTAAAAACATAAAAAAAATAACAAATTAAAAATCTCCAATTAAATATCAAATTAGAAATTCTGAAAACCAAAGGAGAGATTAATAAAATTGGGAGTGAGAACACTATTGAACTGTTAAATAAAACTAAGAGATGGTTTCAAGAAATAAATGACAATAAAATAGATAAACCTTTGGTTAATTTGATTTAAAAAAAAAAAAGAAAGAAAGAAGAAAGCCAAATTACCAGTAACAAAAGTGAAAAGATGAATACACCACTAATGAAGAGGAAATTAAAGCAATAATTAGGAATTACTTTGCCCAACTCTATAGCAATTAATCTCACAATCTAAGTGAAATGGATGAATATTTACAAAAGTATAGACTACCCAGATTAACAGAAGTAATAAAATACTTAACCAATTAAAAAAAATTTGAATAAGCCATCAATGAGATTCCTAAGGAAAAAAAAAATCTCAAGTTCGGGATGTATTTATAAATGAATTCTATCAAATATTTAATAAACAGTTAATTCCAATGGGTATAAGCTAGATCCCTTCTCAATAAGACCAGGGGTGAAACAAGGATGCCTATTATCACCACTATTATTCAATATTGTACTAGAAATGTTATCTTTAGCAATAAGAGAAGAAAAATAAATTGAATAAATTAGAATAAGCAATGAGGAAACAAAACCATCATTTTTTTAAAGATGACATAATGATATAATTAGAAAGTCCTAAAGAATCCACTAAAAAACTACTTGAAAAAATTAGAAACATTAGCAAAGTTGCAAGATATAAAATAAACGTACAAAATCATCAACTTTCTATATGTTACCAATAAAACCCAGTAGCAAGAGATAGAAAGAGAAATTCCATTTAATATAATTATAAATGATATAATATACTTGGGAGTCAACTGCCAAGACAAACCCAGGAACTATATGAATAATTACAATACACTTTTCACACAAATAAACTCAGACCTAAATAACTGGGGAAAAAATCCGTTTGTTCATGGGTAGGCCAAGCTAATAAAATAAAAATGATAATTCTACCCTAAATTAATTTACTTAATTCAGTGCCTTATCAAACTAGAGGGATTACTCTTTAGAACTAGAAAAGAATAATAAAATTCATCTGCAAGAACAGATGGTCAAGAATATCAGGGAATTAATGAAAATAAATGCAAAGGAAGGTGGTCTAGCCATACCAGACCTAACACTATATTATAAAGCATCAATCATCAAAACTATTTGGTACTGGCTAAGAAATGAGTGGTGGATCAGTGAAAGAGGTTAGGTACACAAGACACAGTAGGCAATGATTATAACACTCCACTGTTTGATAAACTGAAAGACTCTACCTTCTTGGATAAGAACTCACTATCTGACAAAAACTGCTGGGGAAAATGGGAAATAGCATGGCAAAAACTAGGCATAGACCAACATCTCACACCTATACCAAGAAAAATTCAAAAAGAGTACATGATTTAGACATAAAGAGAGACATAAGGAGCAAATTAGGAGAGCAAGGAAGAGTTGACATGATAGATTTGTGGAGAAGGGAAAAATTTTAAAAAAAATTAATAGTATTTTTTTCCAATTACTTGTAAAGAAAGTTTTCAACATTCACTTTTATAAGATTTTGAGTTCCAAAGTTTTTTTTCCCTTTCCTGCCCCTCACTATGTGCCCCATCCCCTGCCCAAGGTGGAAGGCAATCTGATATAGGTTACACAGGTACAATCATATTAAACATATTTCCATATAAGTCGCGTTGAAAAGAAGAAACAGAACAAAAGGGTAAAAAAAACAGAAAAAAGAGAAAGAAAAAAAAACAAGCAAAAAGGTGAAAATAATTGCTTCAATCTGCATTCAGATTCCATAGTTCTTTATCTGGATGCAGATAGTATTTTCTATCATGGGTCTTTTGAATTTTCTTAGATCACTGTATTGCTGAGAAGAGTCAGGTCTATCAAAGATGATCACAACACTGTGTACAGTGTTCTCCCAGTTCTACTCAATTCAGTCAGCATCATTTCTTTTAAGTCTTTGCAGGTTTTTTTTGGAAACCTGCTTCTCATCATTTCTTATAGCAAAATATTATTCCCTTATATTCATATATCACAATTTATTCAGCCATTCCCCAAATGATGGACATCCCCTTGATTTCCAATTCTTTGCCACCACAAAACAGCTGCTAAAATATTTTTTGTACGTATGAGTCCTTTTCTCTTTTTTATAATTTCTTTGTGGTACAGATGTAACAATGGTATTGCTGGATCAAAAGGTATACACAGTTTTATAGCTCTTTCATCGTAGTTCCAAATTGCTCCCCAGATTGGTTGGATCAGTTCATAACTCCAGCAACCATGTGTTAGTGTTCCAATTTCCCCACATTTTCTCAAAAATTTATCATTTTTCTTTTCTGTAGTATTAGCCAATCTGCTGGTGTGAGTTGGTACCTCAGAGCTGTTTTAATTTGCATTTCTCTAATCAATAGTGAATTAGATCATTTTTATGACTATAAACACTTTTAATTTCTTTACCTGAAAACTGCCTGTTTATATTCTTGTACAATTTTCAGTTGGGGGATGATTTGCATTCTTATAAATTTGATGCAGTTATCTATATATTTTAGAAATGAGGTCTTTATAAGAAACACTGGTAGTAAAATTGTTTCCAGCTTTTCTGCTTTCCTTCTAATCTTAGTTGCATTCACTTTCTTGCACAAAAAAGTTTTAATTTAATGTAATCAAATTATCCATCTTACATTTAATAATTGTCTATCTCTTACTTGGTCATACATTCTGAGAAAGGAAGAATGTATGATCAAACAAGAGATAGAGAACATTATGAAATGCAAAACTGGATAATTTTGATTACAGCAAATTTTAAAAGTTTTGCACAAACAGAAACAAATGCAACCAAGATTAGAAGGAAAGCAGAAAACTGGGAAACAATTTTTAAAGACTATTTTCTTGATAAAGGCCTCATTTCTAAAATAGAAATGCTATCCACATTCAGAGAAAGAACTAGGGAGTCTGAATGCAGATTGAAGCATACTATTTTTACTTTTTTTATTTCTTATGCTTTTTCCCTTTTCTTCGGATTCTTCTTTCACAATTTGACTAATGTGGAAATATGTTTAACAGAATTGTGTGTGTGTGTGTGTGTATATATATATATATATATATATATATATATATATATATATATATATATATAATATATATATATATATATATATATATATATATATATATATATATATATATATATATATCAGATTATTTACTGTCTTGGAGAGGGGAAATTGGAGGGAGAAAAATTTTAACTCAAAATCATACAAAAATGAATGCTGAAAACTTCACACGTAATTGGAAAAAAAAGATTGTTAAGTACAAAAATAATATTTACCCCCATTTGCTTTCATAGCATGTATATTTAATTTTTTTTGGGGGGGAGTAGTTGGGAGGTAAGGGAGTAATAGTCAGGACTCAAAGAGGAATCCTGATAGTGTCTTTGAAGGCAGGTTGGCTTTAATTCTGGAATTTTTTAGTCATGTAAATCCCAATTTTATTATTATTACTATTATTATTATTTACCACACACAGCATCATGCCCTAGTCCAATGAAATGTTGTTTCATTAATGTGGCTTGGAAAGTATATGTGACTGTGAATTTTTCATAATAAATACCAAAATCTTCAACCATGTTACACATTTTATTGATCAGAAGTTGAATAAGGGTCATCTTCTTTTGCAACACTGTGATTGTATTCTGCTAAATTAATTCTCTATTATTTGGTCCTCTGGATCAGCTTGCTTGATCACTCTTCATTAAAAGTGTTATTAAAATTGATTATAAAAAGATTAATGTATACCACTTGGCTCACATATACTAAAGTATTTTCACTTAACATCCTAATTGTTATTCTATCTTTTAAAAGATGCCCCTATCAAAAGCACTAGTAAATAAATATTTTACATCCCATATCACTACTACATATTATTTTCCTCTCAAACTGCATGAAGTTAGAGTCGTTTATTCAGCATCTTCATCTTTAATGAGTGCCTTAGCTAAAAATAACATTGTCTTTGTGAATGTTCATATTAAAGCTGATGGATGCCAAGATCTGTATATGATAATGTAAAGGAATGTACAAGGCAAGAGAAGGAACAGAGTCTCCCACTGTGATTAAGGGGCTCTACCTTCAGGATGAGATTGTCTCATCTGAATGAGGGACAATGAATGTTTCCAATGTAGTATGACATTATGATGACATTTTTTATCTTATATTGTCAGTTCAATGCTAGAATTCTGAGCCATCCCCTTGTTGGGAAAGAAAAACTGGAAGAAGCAGAAGATATGAGTCAGTCCCTTTGTTATACACTGAGGATGTGAAATTACCCTTATATCTACTTTCCTGCTTTTATTCCTTGAACAACAGCATGCAAACTATTATATAACATTTAGACAGTAAGACTCTCCCTTTCCTAAAGGACTCAAAAATCAAGATTTTGAGCTAATATTTATTGTTTAAAACATTCAACTTTGAGTAGTACAAATACAGAAGTCACAATGAAGGAATTTATGAATGACAGAAATATCCTGTCATTTAACAAATATTCATGCAAATAGACACAATCATAAAGATAAAAATCCTTGTGGCTCTATAGTTTTAAAACATCAGAAATGTTTCCTGCCTCCAAAATTGTCCTACATTCCAATGAGCCTAAACAACCTTCAGTTCATTTATATCTAAAATATGAATATATGTATCTTTACTTATATGTAACATATTTGTATGTACATACTTATAGGCATATGTATATGTGTTTGTGGATATCATTATATCTCTATATCCAACTATTTATCTATCTATAATTAGAGTTATTTATGTGTCTATACACATACATACATGCATATATAGAGATGTATATGTAAATCTATGTGTGTATCCATATATATATATATATACATGTGTATCTACATTTTCTTTCTATCTATCCAGCTAGACTTGAGAATTTTTTGTAATGCAGGTCCTCTAATCTCTCTGCCACACTACTTTACAGTGGCATAGTGGGTAGAGAGCCAGACCTATGTATGGTATGCTATATTTTAAGTCAGGAAGACTGGCCTGGGTTCTGGTCCATTAGTGACCACAAGCACTCTTTTCTGCCTTGGAAGTGTGAGAAGGATTCCCTGTCCACCACCACCACAATGTCTACCATGCCAGCCCTTCTACTTGCCCCAGGACCACCACTGAGACCTATAATCCAGATACAAGCATGAGGAAAGCAAGTGAATCCTGCCTCAGTGCCAGGAAAGAGATCCCTGAAATCCCCCTGTGATCAGCCACTCACTCCCCACTGTCTGTGGGCCAAGAGCTCTGGAAGCAGCCACTGGACTAGATGGAGTTCTCTCACTGTGGTCTGACAGACCTTTCCTACTGACCCTCTAAACTGTCCTTGTCAGTTTGGGGTTGAGAATTCTGGAAACCACCACAGCTCTCCTTGATTCAATCCCCTGAGGACTGCTCCAAGTTCGCTGAGGCCTGGTCCTTGCTTGCGTAGCCCACTGCACTCCTTTCCTAGCCCAGGCACAATAGACCTTTCCAATCAACCATCCAGGTTATCTTGGGCTGGACATTTCTTTCAGTCTGTCTTTTTGTGAGTTCTGCTGCTCTAGAATTTTTTTAGAGCCAATTTTACAGGTATGTGGAGGGGTTAAGGGGAGAGCTCAAGTAAGTCACTGCTTTTACTCTGCCATCTTGGCTCTGCCCTTTAACATCTTAATATATCATAATCCATCCCATTCTCTCCAATTGCATAATCACTGCCATCTTTAAGCATCTACTTTCCCCAATCTATTATATTGAAAATTTGCACTCTACAATGAAACCCTTTTTGCCAGATGTTGTCTCATCAAGCCAAAGTAGGTGGAAATTATTACCCTTCTTTACCTTCTTGTACTGAAAACTAGCAAACAATCAGGATACTTTTATTAAGTATCTAACATATTAAGCTATGAACATCTTAATATGAATGATATCTTCGTGCTTTCCTTTTTAACATTATGCTGTTTCTGAAAGTATTTTCCCTCTTTCCCTTTATCATCAAGCTATCCTTTGTAAGAAAAGATAACAGAATACACACACACAAAAATACTCTCAAAAAACACAGAGAGATAGAGATAGAAACAGAATTTTAAAAAGTATTTCACCAAAATTAACCATTCCAGGTTTCATACCCATTGTACCCAACATCTACAAAGATAAGAATATGTTCATGTCTTTCATAATACAGACTAATATTGTACTATCTTTTTTGGCTTAGTGTATCAAGCTATCTACTCAAGTGCACTCTTTTTTTTTTCCCTGAAAGGCAGTTCTAAAGAATACTATACTTGTGGAAGGGTAATAAATTTTCAAATTGGAATGCCAACCTCTTGCTCCACTCTGCCTATTAAAAATATTGATCAAAACAGAGGTTGCATCATACTTCCTCTGTCAATCTTTCCATGATCACCTCAATCAGGTGTGATATCTCTGTCTCTCTACTGAATTTCTATAGAACTCATCCATACCTCTCACCATCTACTGCCTAGATCTATAATTATCTTCTCATTCAATTCAGTTCCATTTAACAAAAGCTTATTATGTACCAGACACTTACTAATGTACTTAACACAGTCATTGGAACATGGAAGGCTCTTAATACATGTTTCGTGACTAGGTTCTGGTTTCAGGGGATTTAAAGATATGAAGAAAATAATCCCTGCCTTTGGTGAGTTTGTAGTTCATTTATTTCATGTTTAAGACCTATTACCCAGTAAGACTGTAAACTTCTTCAGATTAGTAACCCAATGTTATGATTTTTGACATCAGGTGCACATGATGCAAGGCCTGTCCTTATTTAGTATTCAATAAATGCTTACTAATTGGCTCCTACCCGGAGGTGTTGTTTGTTTTCTTTTTTTCCCTCTTAATTGGAAGGAGAAACAGTACCATTTATACCTGGTTAGGTTTGTCCATTTCTGTAGCATGTGAATTTATAGATTAAAAAATAAGACATGGGAGCCTTACGAAGCTTGAAGTTAGAAAGTCAGAATTTAAAGCCTGATATACAGTGGCATGTGTAGATCATGGCACATAAATACAAACTGCTTAGCTCTACCTTCACCACAGATCCCTGAATGTCTCAAGGGTTGTATGTGTGTTGGGATATGCCAAAAGCAACTGTGTTTGTTATGCTATGCATACAGAAAAAGTCCTGTTTTCACATTATTTTTACTTTCTCTTTGCAATAAATAATGTAACCCAGTGTTCACACTGTGAAGTTTTTCCCACATGTCATTACGTAATTAATTTGGCATTATTTTCACATCCCAAATGGTTCATTAATTCTTACCAAATTGTTTTTGGGGGGAGAAGGTTTAAATGGATACAAATGGATCATATTATTTCACATATACCAATATTTGGATTATTCCATGTGGGGAGGAATAATTCAGATTGTTCTAGTTCAGGGAGAGAAAGTAAATGGATATTATTAGGAAGAGAATGGAATGATCATATAATCCAGAAGGGATCACATTACAGCAATTACTCTTTTAATGTTTAATGTTGAGAGAATACCACGTGACTCTCCTCATGGAATACATTAGACTTATAACCTTCTCATTTGGTCAAACTCTAAATTAATTCAGAAATACATTTATGAAATGAAATTCCCTGCCTTATACCAAATCATGTTCTCTTTGGAATGGAGGGCTCAGTCCAAAATTTCCACTAATTCTAGGATTCTTTCAGGTAGTGGGGAGCATAAAAAGATAGCACAGTGCAATGTAAAGCTCACTGGAACTACAAAAAATAAAATAGAAAATAACTTCAGAAGACTTTAGAATTCATATTTACACAATGGCCAATCACTCCTGCAAGATACTTAAAATAAAGTAAGTGCTTACCTGTTGAGAGAATAGTGATGGAATAGAGGTAGGGAATGTTACACAAAGCTTTAGATTTGCCTATCCATTCAATTATTTGGCTTGACTATTTGTTACAAGGGATATCATCTATTTGTGATGAGGTGGGGTGGGGTATTAGTAGTTAGCAATGGAGATTCCAAAAAAAAAATTGAAAAGGATATCAATAAAAGAAGGGGTAGAAAAGAAAAAAAAATAATAAATTGTTTGGACAAAAAAAGGACAGTTATGTCATGGTTTTATGTTTAATCTTTTTTGGAGAAATATGCATGTCTGTGGATGACTAATTTCATGATAAAAAGAAAAGAACATATATTTTCTGGATCATAGATCATAGAATCTAAATCTGAATCTCAGCTCTTTCCCTTACAACTTGTAAAAACTCTGGAAAATCGTGTCTATGGATGTCAATCACTGTATCTGTGAAATGAAGAGGTTGGATTACATGGCCTCTGAGGTACATTTCAACTCTGAGTTAATGATTGCATTAGTGAAAATATAACACTTTAATAATCAATGCAGATGTGCATATGATGGCCAAATTGAAATAGCCTTCAGTTAGACCATGTTGGTAAATGTCAGTTTTCAGAATTAATTTTGATGTCACTCAAGAAGCTATTTTTAAGTAGCTTTTATGTGCCAAATACTATGCAAAGATCTAGAAAAACAAAGGGAAAAAAAGACTCAATGTGTCTAAAGGTGAAGGGAGAATAATAACCAAACCATTATTATAAGTGTATGTATGTGTGTATGTATGCATGCATGCATGCATGCATGCACACATCCATAATATATGTATGCATGCACATATTTGTGTGTACACACCTGCATGAATATGAATATATATATATATATATATACATGCATGCATGCATATACATGTAAATATAACTGTGTGTATATGCCTAGACATATACACACATATACATATACATATGTATGTACTACATATACGTATACATACACACATGCATACATACATATATGTGTGTGTATATATATGTATATGTGTGTGTGCATATATATGTGTGTGTGTGTGTGTGTGTGTATATATTTGAGGGGAGAGAGACAGAGAGAGAAAGAGAAAGAGAGAGACACAGAGACAGAGACAGAGTACTAATTGAGGAAAGGCATTAGCATCAATGAGAATCTGGAAAGGCTTTATGAAGAGGTTTAGATTTTAGCCTCACATTAAAGGAAGACAGAGGAGCCAGGAGATGAATATGAGGAGAGAGAATGCCAAGTATATCAAATAACCAATGAAAGTGCTTAGCTTGGAGATAGATTCTTTTGCTTTTTTCCAAGAAATAGTAAAAAGTTCAGGGTCCCTAGACTGCATATTTAAGCAGTAGTATTAGTAGTACTACTAGTAGTATGTGGGTTGAGGTATAAGAAGACTGAAAAGATTACGGTGGTTGAAGGCAGGGGAACTAAAAAGGACTCAGAATGCCCAAAATAGGAGTTTCACTGCTACTATTACTATATCTTTATTTCAATCCTTCCTTATAAAGGTGGCTTTTGTAATGAAAATAACCACCTGAAAATTAAATAGAACAAGAAGGACAGCTTAGTCTAGGACTTTTTTGAAGATCAAATGAGATATTGTACATGAAATACTTTGCAAAACATAAATTGCTATGTATGTATTTTTATATTACTAATTGTTCCTCATCTTTTAATTAGGTTCATAAAACAGTGTTGCTGGGGCAAGTATTCAATGATCTATGTACTATTGTTAAAGTATATGAACTATGTTTTTTTTTCTTTGTAGTTACTTAAAATATTAGGATGTAAAAGAGCATATTTTCCAGGGTCACTGAAAATATCTATGGTAAAATTCCAGTAATATGCAGGGGAACAGGTGTGATGTATACCACATTCTGTTTTGACCTGATTTTACTCTCCTCATTCTAATCTCTTTACTTTGAAAGTTGTATTTTTTTCCTGTAAATTAGACATTTTAAACATTTGGTATGGTGATATATATGTGTACATGTTTGTGTGTACACACATATATACATATATGTGTATGTATGTGTTTATATGTATGTATACAATATACATACACACAATTATAGATACACATATGTGATGTATGTGTGTATACACACATGCATACATGCATAGTAGATACAGATATAATGGAACAATGTTCTGTCTTGGAGATTTTCTGCGTTAGTTTGGTCTTTGATAGTGTTCTGGCTCCAGTACAAACACTATCGACTGAATACTCAAGGATTGGTTAAGGTCCATATTTGTAGTATGGAAAAGTTTTTTTCCTCTATGAAAGAAAGTGAGCTTAATTGTATACATCTTGACATAGTTTTCTTGCTAAGTATTTGGTAGGTGCTAAATTTTTAGATGGCAGTAATGTGTTCACAACTTAACTTAAATAATTGACTTTCATCAATAAGTTTGGCTACTTAATCCTTCAAAATTCCTTGAGGCAATGACTTTTTTCCCTAAATTGCTATCATAAATCCTTACCATTCCAGAAAATAATATGCATAGGTCATCAATTGTTCAATACTTCATCAAAAAATACTTTGCTAAGTTTGTGTCACCATGGATGGCATTTTGGTTGTCGATTTGAATCAGTTGTTTCATAGGAAATGAGTGATTGTGGTTACATTCAATGTTTCCAATGCTAGTAACCTGTTATCAGCTTTTTTTTAATAGTTAAGTTGAATTATGTGTACTTGATGGGAAAAAAGTATTTCTTCAAATTTTTGACCCATTTTAATGACTGTAAGAATGTCTATCAAATCTTTTCTTCCTTTTTCTTTTTAATGTGGAAGTAGCAATCTTTCTATAGCTCTCTTTGCATGATGGACCCTATGTTTTGTAAATATTGGATCAGATGTAATCCTCCCACTAAATGTTAATTTTAGGGTGGCAGTAAATTATTGATTACTACTACTAGTATGATGATAATGATGACTGATGTTGTTGTTAAATATAGATCTTCCACATTATAAGAATGATATAGACTTGCAGGAGTACATCTAGAGAAAGGCAACAGAAATGGTTCAGGAAGTATAGATTTTGCCATAATACACTTCACTGAAAGAAATCGGATTGATTAACCTGCAGAAGGAAAGACTTAAGAATAGGAAGGGGAGGAGTGGATAATGATCACCAAGTATTTGAAGGAGCACTATATTTAAGAGGAATCAGTTTTTGTCTAACAGAATCATAGGATTTGAGATCTATAAGGGACTCAAAGTAACTTAAATATCATCTAGTCCAAAAAATTCGTTGTTTTTTTGTTGTTGTTGTTGAGGAAATGAAGGCCAAGAGAGATAAAAATGCTCTCCCTCTCCCCAAATTACTCAGGGAGTAAGGAGAAGAAAAAGGATTTGAAATCAAATCTTTCAGTATTTTTTTTTTTAGTATGATTGCTTCTGCTTAGAATCAGGTTACAGAACTATAAACTATAGAATGAAGTTTCAGAGAAGTAGATTTAATTTTATATGAGAAAATACTTCCTAATAGCAGCTCCAAACAACAATGACCTCCCTTGAGAAGTTGTCATGGGGGTGGGTCAGAAGGAATGTCCTTAATTGGAAGTCTTCAAACAAAGACAAAGTCAATGCTTCTCACCATCATTTTAAATAAAATTCCAATTCAGATAGGAATTTGTTTAATTCAGGTGCTCTTAAACTGGGATCTATGATTTCGCACTTATTTTTAATAGTCTGATAGCTATATTTCCACAGAATTTGCATCATTTATAATACTGTGTTGTTTTATTTTTCTCTTTTGGAAAAAAAATGTTATTTACTTATGTAACTTTATTTCTTTTTTTAACTTCTGGGTCCTGACATTTCTCTCTCTTTCTTATGCTTCCTCCAATCACTGTAAAGGAAAGAAATGTGACATCAGCTATTTATGTGAAATCATGCAAATCATTCTCACAGTCATGTTGCAAAAAAAAATTAAGAAAAGTGAATCTCAAAATTTATGCTTCAGTATGCATTTGGACTCCATCAGTTCTTTCTCTGATGGTGGAAAGCATTTTTCATCTTAAGACTTTCAAAAGTTTCTTGGATCATTGTATTGATCAGAATAGCTATGTCATTCAAGTTGAACATCATACACTATTCTTAGTGTGTAAAATGTTCTGATTCTACTTACTTCAGTTTGCATCAGTTCATATAAGTCTTCTTTTTTTTTTCTGAAACCATCCTGCTCCTCATTTCTTATAGCACAATAGTATTCCATTATAATCATATATCACAACTTGTTCTGACATTTCCATAATAAAAGGCATCCCCTCAATTTCCAATTCTTTGCTATGACACAGAGTTAATACAAATATTTTTGTGCATATAGGTCCTTTCCCTTTTTTCTATGACATCTTTGGAATACAGACATATTGTATTATTGGGTCAAAGGGTATGCAGTTTTATAACTCATTGGGCATAATTGCAAATTTTTCTTCGGAATGATTGGATCAGTTTACAATACCAACAATGCATTAGTTTCTCAATTTTTCCACATCCTGTCCAGTAATTTTTATTTTCTGTTGCTGTTTTATTAGGCAATCTGGTAGGTGTGAGGTGGTGTTTCAGACTTGTTTTCATTTGTATTTATTTAATCAGTATTGACTTAGAGTACTTTTTCATGAGTATAGATAACTTTTGATTTCTTCTGAGAACTGACTCTTGATAACTTGACCATTTATTAACTAGGGAATCACTCATATTCTTATAAATTTGATTCAGTTCTCTATGTATGTGAGAAAGTAGGCTTTTATAAGAAAAAAAATTGCTTTAATTTCTCCACAGTTTCCTATTCTCCTTCTAATAGTGGTTGCATTCATTTTCTTTGTATAAAAACTTTTTTAATTTTACATGATCCAAATTGTCCATACTAAATCCATAGATACTCTCCATCACATATTTAGTGTTAAATTCTTCCCTTATCCAAATTTGACTGGCAATTTTTCCATGCTTCTCTAATTTACTAATGATATCACCCTTTATGTTTAAATTAGGTATGCATTTTGACCTTATCGTGTGACATGTAGGTCTATGCTTAGTGTCTGCTAAACTGCTTTCCAGTGCACCCAGAAATTTTTGTCAAATAGTGTTTTCTTGTCTCAAAATTTTGGATCCTTAAGTTTATTAAACACTAGATTACTATGGTCATTTACTATGTATTACTGTGTAATCTATTACACTTAACCACCATTCTATTTCTTAGCCAGTAACCGCATTGTTTTGATGATTACCACTTTTTAATATAGTTTCAGATATGGTACTGTTAGACCACCTTCCTTAACATTATTTTTTCATTGGTTCCCTTGATATATTTCATCTTTTGCATTTCCAGATGAATTTTTAAATTATTTTTCTAGCTCTATAATTTTTTTTTTTTGGCAATTTGGTATGGCACTAGAAAAAACAAGTCAATTAAGTAGAATTTTCATTTATATTATATTGGCTCAGCATGCTCATGGACAATTTATATTTCTAAAATTATTTAGATCTAAATTTATTTGTGTGAAAATTGTTTTATAATTGTGTTCATATAATTTATGTATTTGTCTTGGCAGGTAGAATCACAAGTATTTTATGTTGTACACAGTTATTTTAAATGAAGTTTCTCTTTCTATCTCTTGCTGCTAGACTTTGTTGGTAATATGTAGAAATGTCAATGATTTATGTGGGTTTATTTTATATCCTGCAACTTTGCTGAAGTCGTAGATTATTTAATTAGTTTTTTAGTTGATACTCTAGGCTCTTCTAAGTATACTATCATCTACATGTCATCTGCAAAGAGAAATAGCTTTGTTTTCTCATTGCCTATATTTAATTTATTTTTCTTGTCTTATGGTCACTACTAGTGTTTTTATAGAGTACTAAATAATGTTTTTGATAATGGACAGCCTTGCTTCATTCTTGATTTTTTTGAAGGTTACAGATTTACCCTCATTACAGATAGTGCTTGTTCAATGCCCTGGTATAAGATAGAGTTATTTAAATATTATATTGTCTTTCCACATTATCTGGATAATTTCTATTTTTGCAAATAGCCACCCACCTCATTTAGATTATCAGATTTATTGGCATATAAATGATCAAAATGGTTCTGAATAATTGCTTTATTTTTCACTTTATCGGTGGTGAACATACCCTCTTAATTTTTGATATTGATGATTTGGGTTTTTCTCTTTCTTTTAAATGAAATTCACCAATGTTTTATTTATTCTATTTCCTCCATAAATTATCTACTATTTTTACTTATTAATTCAGTGGTTTTCTTATTTTCAATTTAGCAATCTTTCATTTTATATTCAGGATTTTTAATTTAGTGTTAAATTAGAGCTTTTCCATTGGTTCACTTACAAGTTTTTTTTTAATTGTATGTCTACTTCATTAATTTACTCTTTCTCTATTTTATTGATGTAAACATTTAGAAATATATATTTTCCCTTACTTACTGCTTTGGCTGAATCCCATAAATTTTGGTAGGTTGTCTCATTGTTGTCATTCTCTTTAATGAAATTTTTTATTGTTTCCATGATTTGGTCTTTGACCCACTACTTTTTTAAAAATTAAATAATTATTTTCTATTTCACTTTAATGTATGCTTTGATGCCCCTTTTTTTATTAATTTATTTTGATTTATCAACAATCACTTCCATATGTGATGCCCTTTTAAAGAATGCATTTTGATTGCATTGTTTTAAAAGGATTCATTTAATATTTCTGCTTTTATGCATTTTATTGTTAAGTTTTTATTCCCTGGTTAATTTTTGTGAAAGTGTTACATACAACTTAGAAAAATGTGTACTCCTTTCTATTTCCATTCAATTTTCTGCAGAGGTTTAAAATTCTCATCTCCTTTCTTGTTTATTTTATGGTTACATTTTTGTAGTTTTGGGGGGTAATTTGAGTTCCCCCAGTAGTACTGTTATACTATCTATTTTCTCTAACTAATTTACCATTTCTTTTAATAATTTGGATGCTATGACTTTTGGTATACATACGTTTAGCACTGATTTTACTTCATTGGTTATGGTACATTTTTAGAAAAAAACATATTTCCTCTGTTTATTTCTTTAATTCGGTTTAGCTTTGCTTTTGTTTTGTTTGAGATGAAGACTGCTTTTTAACCTAAGCTGAAACATAATAGATTCTACTATAGCCCCATATTTTCACTCTATGTGTACCTCTGTTTCAGTTTTGTTTCTTGTAAACAACATATTGTTGGATTCTGCTTCCTAATCCAGTCTGCCATCCGCTTCTGTTTTGTGGATGAGTTCATTGAAATCACATTCAGATTTATAATTACTAAATCTGTATTTCCCTCCTTCATATGTTTCATATCTATCCTATCTCTCTCTTTCTTTTCCCTTGTCTCTCCTCAAAAGTCTGTTTTACTGCTGGCCACTGCCTTCCTTAATCTACTATTCTTTCTATCAGCCACCACTCCTTTGCTTATTTCACTCCTCTCCTGTTTCTTTGCATACTCTACTGAATGTTTCAATATTTTCTTCCCTCCTTGAACCAATTCTGATAAGAATGATATTCAAGTGTTGCCCATCAACTCACTTTCTCCTCTGTTGGTTATTCTAGGCTATAATCCTAGCTACTTTGCTTTCTGAGATATCATATTCTGAGCCCTCTGCTCCTTTTATCTGGAAGCTGTTAAATCTTGTGTAATCCTGACTGTGGCTCCATGAAATTTGAATTATTTCTTTTCGGTTGCTTGCTGCATTTTCTCCTTGACCTTGGAGCTCTGGAATTTAACTATAATATTTTTAGTTTTCATTTTTGTACCTTTTTTAGGACGTGATTGGTAAATTTTTAAAATCCTAGTTTATTCTTGGGATCTAAACTAATAGGGTGAGTTTTGTTTACAATTTCTTCTGATATGATGTGTAGGCTACTTTTTTGATCGTGGCATTCATGTAGTCCAATTGTTTTTATTAAATCTCTCCTCAATCTTTTTTCCAGGTCTCTCATTTTTCTAATGAGATATTTCATATTTTCTTCTATTTTTTCATTGTTTTGACTTTGTTTTATTGTTTCCTGATGTTTTATGAAATCAATAAATTCCTCTTATCCAATTCTAATCTTCAAGGAATTATTTTCTTCCGTGAGTTTTTCCCAATTCTACTTTTTAAGTGACAATTCAGTGACTTTTCCCCAATTCTACTTTTTAAGGGGTTATTTTTCTTCAGGACTTTTCATACCTCTTTTTATTTTACCATTTGGCTAATTCTGCATTTTAAGGAGATCTCTTCAGCGGACTTTTGTCTCTTTCACCATTTGACTAATTTTTAAAATATTATTTTCTTCAGTATTTTTATGTTTCTTTTTCAATTGGTTAATTCTCTTTTCATAAGTTTTTCCCATCATTCTGATTTGTTTTATCTACATCTCTTATTTGATATTTAAGATCCATTTTTAGTTCTTCCAATAATTCTTGAGGGCTTGTGTCCAATTCATTTTTTTTTCCTTGGAGTTTTTGCATGTGGCTGTTTTGACATCATGTTATTCTGATGTGTTTCAGTCTCGACCTTCTTGTCATCATAGTAATTTTTCATGATTAATTTTTTTCCTTGTTTTTGATCATTGTCCCAGAGTATTTCTTTTTGATCAATTTTATGTAAAAACTTTGTTTTGTTCCTGGGATGGATGTCCCAAGCTTCAGTTCTTATGCTTCTTGTTTCAGAGCGAGGTCTGGTGGTTTGTAAGTTTTTAATGTTTTCAAGGTGGTTTAATATAGGGAGAAGTGTGGTTACTGTTTTTCTGGCCTGTGCTTTGGTCTTTACTCAGAAAGATACCTTGTTCCCATGTAAGTCAAATACTAGTGCCCTGGAACTGTAACTAAGTTCCCTGTTCTCCTTGTAGCCACAAGTAGTAGTGTTCCTTTTTGCCTTGGACCTGAGACTAGGGCTCCTACTACTTTGTGAGTGACCACAATCATATCTATGGCCCCCACTCCCTTGCATCCACAAGTGCTGGTGCTTCTATTCACCTGGAACCAGGAAACAATACCGTACATGGGCAATGCAACAGGGCCCTGAGTTCAGGCCAAGCAAAGGGTTCTCTGCAATCTCTTCGCGATGGTCCCTTTACCATCTGTAGTCTGAGAACTCCAAAAGGTACTGTTGCCATTGTTGCAGCTGCCTCCAAGGCCTGCTGCTAGCATTTGTTGTAGCAAAACTTGCACTGCACTCTGGCCCACTACCACTCCAGTATTACAGATCCTTCCTGCTGATCTCCTAAGTTGTCTTGTGTTGGAAAAGGGTCTCACCATAACCTTTTGTTGATTCTTTCACTTCAGAATTTTATTTGAGGTGTCCTTGTCAAGTTATTTGGAGGGGAATGTTGAGAGAGTTTCAGAAGTATTTCTGCTTCTTCCTAGCATTTTGGCTCCACCCTATCTGTTTTATTTTAGGAGCTTAAAACAAATCTTATTGTGACAAGGGGTTCGCAACTTCTACCTCACTGCCAAAGGGACCCATGACTCCCAATTGGTGAAGAACTCCTCAATCAGAGAGTCTATGAGTTTCTTTCCTAATATGAGATACTGATTTGCTACTAATTTTAATTTTTGAAACATAATGTGAAGTGGATCTTTGAAGGAATCAGACAGACATGAACATAGCAGTCAGGGTATTTATTTGGGGGCAACACAATAAGAAAAATACCAGGTCTTATAATTGCATTAAAAATAATATTATTCAGTGTTGACGTATCAGAATTGTTTCTGTTTTCCCTTTTCATCAACTCTATATGTTTTGAGATGTCACATCATGTAGGGGTGCCAACCAGCAGCTTTTTACAGATGAAAACCAAGTTGCATGTTACATGGATTATTTATTCAATTTGCCCCAAACTAGATGATACATATTTTAAACTAGGGTTTATGAGTAATGTTCTTACCATATGCACAATAAGAATTTAGCACATAAAGAAATTTCCTTTGTGATATATTTTGGGTGTTTTATGGAATGTACAAAATTATATGACAAAGTGCTTAAAATATAGTGGTTGTTAGCAAGGCTTGAATAAATGTTTTCTTTTAAAAATTGTTCTAATTTTATGATGTTATTAATGACTCCTCAAGCACCCAATTCTCTCTACCACCTGAACTGAGAAATGGGCTATTTTTCAGAGATATAAAATATTTAGTGCTGAATTATAAGTGCACCCATTATCTTAAAACTGCACTTCTCCTAAGGGTACTATCACTCTGCCTGCGGCACTGAATTTTCTCCTTTGCTACTCTATATGGGAGGAGAAATTGATCCAAAATGGAACCCCTGATACTTGAGCTCCATGAATATTATTATTGTTAAGCATAGTTTTATCTTTCTTTATTATTATTTATTGGATGTACCCAATACTTTGTAGCCCCTGGGCTTGGTTACAAGTATAATAGAAAAAGACAGTTCCTGACATTGTGATTTACAGTTTAAAAAGTAACAGACCACCAGTGACTCCAGCATATTCAGTAGATACTTATACAGCAATAGAAGTATCTTAAAGAAAACAAGTCAATTTAATTCCACAAACATTTAGTAAGAACCTACTATGTGCAAGGTGCAGAGTTAGAAATTTGGGATACAAAGATGGAACAAACAAGAGGTCAGAGCCACTGCCCTCTATGTGTTTATGTCTTGAAACTAAAGGTAGTAGAGACATTGACCAAATCAGAGTTTAGAATAGTGTTTGGCACATAGTATGCACTTAAATCTTTGTTGATTAATTACTCTCCATCTTTCCCGCCCTCAATTCCTGAATTCTAAGGTCATAGGATCATAGGGTTATAGTTCTAGCAGAAAGGACTTCAAAGGACATCTAAGCCAGTCTCACTGTTTATGTAAGGAAACTGAAATTGAGGAAGATCAGATAATTTGTCAAAAATAGCAAGTGTAACTGATGAGATTTTAATACAGCTCTTTTGACTCCAGGGTGCATACTCTTTCCACTGAGTCTTAAAAAAAAAAATCAGCAACCTATTTAGATTATGTTGACTGAAATAATTTAGGATAGGTTTGTTAATGAAATTGGAAGTGGGTGGAGAAGACAGTCTTTGTTCCAAAAGTAATTTTAGTTTTCCATAAATCAAGTCCAATCAATGAGCATTTAGCAAGACTTTTGTATGCCAGGCACTTTAGGGGAATGATGTCAATTAAAATCTGATATTTGTTGACAATATCATTTAGCTAATTAGTTTTATACTTTTAAAAACATCTATTAATGATTTAAGTAAAAAACCAAATTTTTGAAAAGCTCTCCTAAAAATTAGTTCATCAAAGGGGATATTGGCATGCCTCTGGGCATACTGGGCTCCTCTTTACTGAATGCCTTCAAGTAAAGAAATGACTTCCTACTGTATTGTTCAGGCTTGGACCAGATGGCCTCAGAGATCACTTTTTCTAGCCCCTTATTCTTTAGAAATATTTATTTTTCATGAAAATAAATATTATATTAATATACAAACTATTCTTTAACATTTTATATAATCTTACCATCTACAATAAAATGAACATATTAATAACATTAATAGTTTAAGTGGTGTATTTTTTTTGTGTGTACAAAGCTTCTCAGGGTGCCTTTAATGACATCATTAATCATAATTAATTTTCAATTATTTTCTTTTTCTCAACTTTGAAACACTGGTATTTTGTAAATATTTTGGAAAATATTTTTCTACTATTTCTTCCCAGTGGCATGATACTTTTGTAACATATTTAATCAAACTTAATAAAAGGTATTGGTATTTTAAAACCATTATTAAGGTACCATAGAAGTGTCACTTTCAGTGTATTTTCTTCATCTATTGGATGTGAATGCAAACCAAGATGATACACACACACACACACACACACACACACACATATATGTATGTGTATATATACATACATATATACATATACATACACACATATGCATACTATATATGTGTGTGTACACATATGTGTATATGTATGTGTGTGTGTGTATATATATATGTATGTATGTATTTCATAGTGAGGGCTGTTGTAACTAAATTTTTAAAAAAGACTATATTTAAAGGCCCTGATATTTGTGATTATATCATGCTGTAGCAGCCAGATAACATTAACCTCAAAATTCCAGTAGCCATCTGAAGGCTAACTCTAGCCTGGAGTTTGGGCTTTAGTGGAGAGAGGAAGGTAAAGAATTGGGAGCTTTTAGTGACTTTTCTAATGAAAATGCAAAATAGCATAAAGTATATGAAACAAAATATTAAACATTAGAGTACATTAATGGCCAATTACTACAATTGAGTGCCTCATTCTGGAAGAGTTAATTGGAAGGGGTGATGTGAATTACATGATGTTAAGCTCAGTCCTGGCCTAGTTACATAATGACCAAACCAAAGAAATTCTGACTCTATGGACCTATAAACGCCAAAAAGTATATTCCCATACACATTTTTGTTGGTGTTTTACATAAAGCACTTTATAATTACCTTGAAAATAAGAACTATAATGTCATAAATAAGGCATTGGATCTGACTCCTAGAAGACCTAGCTTCAAATTCTGCTTTATACTTTACTATTTGTTATGACCCTAGAAATATCATTTAATCTCTATATGTCTCAGTTTCTTGATCTATAAGGATTACTAAGTGGTACTATATGTGTGTGTGTATACATATATATACATACATACATATACATATATATGATATATAGCTATTAGCCTATGATTTATGTTTTTTGCTTGTTTGTTTGAGAGGGCATGTCATATTTTGTATATTTTTTTCTCCAAAGAAGAAAAAGATATGAGAAGGTAATCTCCTTTGTTATTACCACCGCACTTTAAGGAACATTTTGAGTCCAATGACATATGAAAATATCCTCAAGACTAAGGGATAGATTTCACCAGGGCAAATATGTTATTTGTGAAAATATTAGGAGCTGTGTTGCTTTTTCTTGAGAATGCCCTTGTTAACGAGTTTGGGAATCTGTTGGGAAAAGGTGTCAGTGAAAATGAAGTCTGTGGATTTAATTTGTTCTTGACCTTTATTTCCTTATATATGAGAAAACTCTAGTCTACATTATTTCTACTCCTTCTTCCCTGAACATCACTGGTTTCTTCTCGTCATTCTAGGTAGCTACTAGGAAAAAAAGGATGCCTTGTTAAGTTGTCAGCACATCTGAAAAATGAGTATGTCAAGAGATCAGAACTTCTTCATCACTTCTTTGTCTCTAATGTGGATTCATATCATTTCTAGTCCCTTCCATTCTTCTAGATTTTTTCCTCCCCCATTATATCACATTCACTTCATTGCTCAACTACCATTTTCCTCCTATTTGTGCTTGACATACTTCTGACCTAATGTATTTTTTTTAAATTTCTTTTGGAATCTAATGGCATATGTCATTACATGTTAAGGGTCACGATATGCTAGATGGAGCAAATGATCAGAAGATATTATTAAGAATATTTTTAAGATGAAACTCCCTACATATCTGAAGTAAAATTGGACTGCATCTTGAGATTTGATAAGCGGCAACTTTAATAATTATCACAGGGAGTTCTATGTATATTATGCTTTCTAATGTTTGCATGAGTCTTTTCAAAAGTTTTAGTTTGATATTTGTTGGTGGCAAAAAACCCACTTTATATTGTCCTGTGAACATTATATGTTGTCTATTTATCTGACTGGTGAAGTTAAATGATTATATCACTCATGTGCTAAATGTCCGTGGAATCAGAGGACCTGAGTTTAAATCTCATCTCTAATACTTGCTATATATTTGGCCATCAGAAAATCATTTAACCTAGCAGAAGGATTAGGTTATGGGTTTTCTGAGGTCCCTTCTAGCTTAGATACATTATGATAGCATATTTCTTCACTGGTCATTTTTTTTTCTCAGAGAAAAAGGTACTTATTTTTATAGAATCCATCATCACCCTCTGTCGTGTAAGTATTGTTAATTGAGTCAATTGTTAATGAGTTGAGCATCCCAATTTCACCTTTATTTTCTAAAGGTATAAAATGTTCAATTATCCAAGTAATCAAGTCACTATCATAATAACTAGTCCTTGAACCCGAGTCTGTAACAAAAATAAGGTGGAAAGAGTGTTCAAAGCCTTCCCCCCTTTTTGCACCCTATCAAGTTACCAGGCAAATGCCATAGATACTTGGAGGACTCTTTTCACAGCACCCCAACAAACTGACTTCAGGAAAGCTCAAGGCTCTGTGTGAGTGATGAATTCTAAGTAGACTCAAGAGATTAGCTGCAAACATTTTCAAAATTAGAAACAGCTGATGGCACTTCTTAATATCTGGTCCATAAGCAATCTATTTTCATTTACTTTTCAAACATATACCACTAACATAATAGCTATGTTTATTAAAAATGGATTTTATTTTACAAAACTTGCCTACAGAATAATGATATTTTATTCTAAGTCGTCAACAAGCATTCAATTCATGCTTCTCCAGAATTACCTGTCGGCTCTGATTTTTTTTTCCTTTCCCTGCACACTGTGGTGCTTAAAAGTATAGAATGGCCACTAAGTAATACAAAATGTGGCTGCCAAACTTAGTCAATAATTATATAGCATTTTAACAACTATTGAAATAATTTCTAGTATGTGTCCATGTAGAGAGCTCCAGGGTTAATTTGTGTTAGATCATTGAAATACTATATTCACAAGATATTTCATTTATAACAAATAGCAGATTGATTTATGAAAAAAAATCAGCTCTTAATTATAAGCATTTGCTGGGAATTTATCTTCTACAAGGAAAATGATTCTGTGATACAACACTGGAAAAAGAGTGATCTGAATTGAACATATCTTGATAGTGAAAAAAACCACACAGTTCAAAATATTTGAACATATTATTAAATTTATAGTTAGATTCATCTTAAATTATTCTTTATATTATGTTTAAACTAAAGATAAACTTCCAGTTGATTGGTGTACACAAGAGTGAAAGAGTATAGTAACAAATATTTATTAAGTATCTACTATGTGCAAAATCTATGTTGTATTCTGGGGGAGCTCCAGCTTTTAAGTAAGTCACTGGGCCCTGACCTTATGAATTTTATTATCTAATAGTATGTAAGAACATAATAGGAAACTGATATCAATAAATGAGCCATACAACATTATACAATAAGCAAATTAGAGGCCATAAAATGATAAATGAATTGGTGAAAGTAGATTAGAGGGCATTAAATGATAAATGTATTGGTGAGGGTAGGGGTTGTTTATTCATGGGGGTGAATCTTAGGGACTATCTGAAGGAAAAAGCATTTGACATAGTTCTAAAGAATTTTTGCAAATGTACCAGGTAAAGACAAAGTGGAAAGTGGTTCTTCTGTCTTAGACTCACTCTCCCATCTCTATGGTACTTTCAAGGTTCAAGGACACCCCTGGGGTGTCAACAGTGTACCTTCTCTAATGATATCAGCTAAAAACCTAATTTTCCTTATTGTTAGCCACCAGGGACTAGTAATCCTGTTTTATTTAACCAACTAATATCAACTGGCTTTTGCATAGAGTTATTTACTGAACAGATATAGCAAACACAGTAGTGCAAACATTCTCCCCCACCTCATCACCTGAGGGTATACTTTCTCTCATAGCACCTCAATCTCTCAGGAATATTAATTCAAACTTAGAGTAGATTTTATGTAGCAGTGGTCTCACCAAGCTCACTTTCAAATGCAGCATGGCTGATAGATAAATGCATTCGTATCTCTACTACTGCTAAGCCTGTTGAAGTAGTTATCAGGGACTTCACTCTTCAACATTTGGCATCTGGTGAATCCTAAAAGGTAATTCACTCCCTGGACTTATGGTCACATGCTTTCCTGACTTTTTGAAGCTGATGAGGTTGTAGCCATCTCTCATTTCTTTCATAAGAGAGTCAGAAAAAAATAGATACAACAGTGACAGAAACAAGAGCTGGGTCACATGTTCATGGATCACACTATCTCAGAGGGGATAAAGTCTGTGTCCTCCCTATAATAATCCCTTAATCTTTTATCTTCACTTGAGTAAATGCAGGGAATAATGAGGACCAGTCTCTCATTTTGACCTATTAGTGGATTTTGAACTCTCTCCTATTCCAATTTTGTAGCCAAACAATAGTCTGTCTCTTCACTTAGTTAGAAAATGAGTTACAGAATATGGATGCCTGCTTGAAATCATAGCACTGAAGTCTGGACACTTGCATCATATGTCTTCATGTCCTTCCAGAAGCAAGTTCCCCAGCTTCTTCCACACAGGGCTAATATCAGCCAATCATAGCACACATGCTCACCAACTTCTCCCCCTGGTTATGGCCTGATCAAACCATGGAAATGTGAGAACTTGGTATGCATTCAGATGGTCAGAGACTCATTGAGTTAGGCAGAACTTTCAGGGGAAAGAGGGATACCTTTGGAAAGGACATTCTATTCCTCTCTTCTCTAGACTCTTTGCTCTCAATCCCATTCTCTAATATCTGCCAAAGCAATCTATATGAGGCACTGGTCTGACTGTGCCACTCTCTTCCCCTAAAAATCTCAGTGACTCCTTATGGCCAATAGGATAACATTTAAGCTCCTTTTATGGGAATATAAGGTATTTCATAATCTAACTACAAACTACCTTTTGCCATTATTCCATATTACTTTCCTTGACAATGTTCATTCCAGTCAAATTGAACTAACATTTGCTTCACACATTTTCTACCTTCTTTCCTGCCTTTGTTCATTGACGCACACCTTCCCTGTTCACATGAATGCTTTCTACTCTCATTTCTTTCACATCACTTATCCTCCTTGAAAACTAATCTCAGATGCTAACTTCTATCTTCCATGATGCCTTCTCATAGGGCTTTCTACAATTTCAAAGTATCCTGTGCCTAAATATTCATGAACATATATGTCCAGGTGGAACATAAACTCTGTGAGGTCAGAGGTTGCTTTGCTTTCCTGTTTTGCATCTTCAGTGCCAGCACGATAACTTGCACAAGTGCAAAATAAATACTTATTAAATGGATTTTATAGAAAAGTGGCTCCAAAAATAGGATTTCGAAGTCCAAGATACATGTTCTTATTCATTATATTACACAAGCTCCCATGACCCTCAGAGATTCAAAATACACTATTGGCCTGAATCCATTAAGATAAAATTTAATAAAGACAAAGGTAAAATTTTATATTTGGATTTAAATAATCTGACTTCAGAATTATAATGTGAATAAGTCATGTCTGATAAATAGTTTACTTGAAAGAAAAATCTTAAAGTTTTAATGAGTTATAATGTAACTATGAGTAAACAGTGTGCTAGAAGAAACAAGAAAACTAATGATATGTTAAACTCTATTAAGGTATATGGTATCCAGGAACTAGAAGGTGATAATCCCTCCACAAGCAAATGAATTAATGGTTATGTGAAATATCTATGAATGAGAAGTAAGAGGGGAGCACTATCGAGAAATGGGGTAGCAACCTTGGCAAAGGCATGGAGACAAAGAAGAAATACGTTGGTTTTTTTTTTTTTTGTGGTGAACCAAACATAGGTCAGTTTGGTTACACAATAATGCATCAAGGAGAAAAGTACACAGCAAGCTTAACACCTCAAGATCTTCTGGTCAGACACTAATTAAGAATGGCTTCTCCCTATCTTATATTTCTGAAGGTGATTATTTGAACCTAAATGTAACACTTTATCTTTATCATTATTAAATGCAATCTTAATAGATTTGTAAACAATGCAGTAGTTAAAATCTTTGGTTAGACTACATCTGTGTTCAATTCTTTATCACATTTTAGGAAGGAAACTGAAAAAAAAGAGCCTCCAAAAGAAAGCAACTAGAATTATGAAAGAATTTAAGTATATTTCATAAAAAAATAGTTGAATAAACTGAAAGTATTTACCCTTAAGACATAAAATAGTAAGCCACAACTGCCCAAGAGTGTATAATATCAGCCTCACCAGCATGTTGATATTTAAAACATCATAGCATGATAAATTTTTAATGAATGCTGAAGTTGATTCATTTTACATTCACCTAGATTCTATTTCTGATAGGAATTCAGGACATAACTTGTGTTCAACCTCCTGGTAGTGGTCAGCTTTTCTGAGAAGAGCATAGCTGAAGATGAATTTTCTTTCTGTAAGACTTCAACTAAAGGATCCAAAGTCTCCCTAGTTTACAACTCAAGAGGTTACCTACAAGGCCAAAAATGTCCCTATCAGGACCAATTCATTCACTATGCTTGAGGAAAGAAACATAGAGAAGAAGAGGAATTCAGGACATAGAGATTCCAACTTGGGATCATATAGATTAGCATATATTCTAGTAGGTGGATAGATAGAAAGATAGACAAGCAGAGATAGAAAGATATGTAGGTACGTAGGTAGATAGCATAAAAGAGAAAGAAAGATGGAAGGAAAGAAAGAAAGGAAGAAAGAAAGAAAGAAAGAAGAAAGAAAGAAAGAAAGAAAGAAAGAAAGAAAGAAAGAAAGAGAGAGAGAGAGAGAGAGAGAGAGAGAGAGAGAGAAAGAAAGAAAGAAAGAAAGAAAGAAAGAAAGAAAGAAAGAAAGAAAGAAAGAAAGAAAGAAAGAAAGAAAGAAGGAAGGAAGGAAGGAAGAAGGAAGGAAGGAAGGAAGGAAGGAAGGAAAGAAAGAAAGAAAGAAAGAAAGAAAGAAAGAAAGAAAGAAAGAAAGAAAGAAAGAAAGAAAGAAAGAAAGAGAGAGAAAAAGGAAGGAAGGAAGGAAGGAAAGGAAGGAAGGAAGGAAGGAAGGAAGGAAGGAAGGAAGGAAAAGAAAAGAAAAAAAGAGAAAAGAAAAGAAAACTTATTAATCATTACATGTAAGAGACTGTGCTTAAGCCCTGGGGATAGAAATAAAAACAAAATAATAAAAAAGACAGTGGCTTACGCTATAATGGGAGAAGATAGTACACAAAAGAGAGGTGAAAACCAGAATAAATTGTTCGTGGGATTTGTGGATCAGGTCTGATTTGTGGTGACCATGGCAGGCATGGGTACTTCCTCAATAGAAGTTCTGGAGATAATCTGACCAATCAGAGCAGGAGGACTTAAAAGTGCAATTGCCTGCATAGAGATGCTGATGGTGAAGAGGTAAAGAAGTGATGCACATAAGAGTATCTGCCATAGTCGAAGTGTAGATGAGAAGTATGCCTATGTCTCCTTCATGTCAAGTTGAAGAGAGCCTCACAAAGCCCCCATACTCTCAGAAGGTAGGAAGAGAGAGTAACAGTGGTAGTTATTTCACCTTTATGATTTACTAAATTGTTGGCTATTTCAGGCTCAATAGAAAATTCTCTTTAGATTCCCTATTTCTCTCAGCCCCATTTCCCTGCTATCTTGCTATCCTGGAAACCAAGGGCATGTTGTATCATCCTAAGATGCCAAGTACTTTAACATTCATCATGTATTCTTGGAATTGACCAGAAAAGTTCAGCTTAACTCTATGCATGTTACAAAAAAGTATGATCTAACCAAGTCAGATAGTGAATGATTTAGGCTAATTACCCTACTCACAGATAAAAATTAAGAGATCTGGATCTACTGATATAATGTTATTGCTGGGAGTAAAATTCTACTCTGATATAGAATATGGATAACCCATGACTCAGGGCTCCAAGTTTTGTACTTACTTGGCCCAGGCTTATTTGTGGAAAGGGTATGCTTATCCAAATCACAATATTTAGGGAAATTCTGAATGTTGCTTATTTCTAAGTGCCTACAGGTATGAATGGATAAAAGGTCCCTCATATTTCATATAGACATGGAAAGTAATGATGTTAAAGGAACAGTCCTTATTTTACCTTATAGAACACAAAGTCATCAGAGAAATGCATAAACAGGAAGTAAAATAACTCAATGAAGCTCTGTCATCCTAAGACCTATGCAGGCCTACAAGTTTCTACTGGTACCTAAAAGTTTAAACTTCCTCTGGAAAAGTGGTGAATTTGTATTTAAACTGTTAGAGTCAATCTCCTTAAATTACAGAATGCCATTTTCAATTCTAAGGACTTATACAGTCTTATATCCTTATAGCACCAACCTAAGCATTCAAACTCTATCAAGAAGGTAAACAAACTTGAGGTTATTAGAGAAGCATTCCCCTTCCTGTTAGATTCACATCATCAGCAAAATGAACAGAAGTAGCAGAAGACAAAGGTGAGGTTTTGATCAGTTTTATTGTTTCTCAGTATATTACTTGTCTTCCACTTTCAGGGCCACATTCTTGATTCTAGGTCCAAGAACTCTTTGTATTTTAGCAGAAGGTGAGAGGTTCAAGAAATATCACTGCTCCTCCAAAAGGCTAGCATTCAGGAAGTCCTACTACTCCTCCACTTGATTTTCCTCTCAGTGGTTACAATCACACAAGCTGAGAAGTTCATCCATTGCTTCTCTAGTGCTTCTCTAGTCCTAGGATTCAGGACTCCAGGAAATCTTCCCACTTTACTACTACCTTCATCTTCTCCCATCTCTAGGCACAAATTGTATGTTGCTGCCCCTCCACGTCTATCATCAATTGGGCAGAAATGACATATTTTTCCCAGAATATGGGAGACTGTCACTGTGCATGCTTTGCCTCCTAAATACCAAACTCTTGTCTTATTTTTCTGGTCTCTTTCTGGATTTCCTTAATTCCTCTAGAATATCAGTCTTCCTTTTTCTTTTATAAACCTTGTTTCAAAGGAAGTGGTTCCCGTCCTTAGGAGCAAGCCACAGATGATTGATAAATAAAAGGATTCAAATATCTCATTTCAACATGATATCAGAGAGTGCACACATCCTTTCCAGAAATTTCATCCATGGCGTTCCTCTCTACTCAATTAATCTTTGGGATGGGGATATTTACAATGACCTTGAAGCATAGAGGTGTTTTGTTTTGTTTTGTTTTGTTTTTTAATATAATCAGAGAGCCAACAAGGATCCTTTTAAATTCCTCAAGTTGATTGGCTTTGTCTGGAATACCATCTAGAGACGTCCCCTGGAATTTGAAGGTGTAGAATAAATTTTAATAGACTATGTTTTAGTGAAATTGATCATTTAGGTGGTCATTTCAAGGGATAGGAGTAGATTTAAATCTAGTACAACAGCTACAAAATAATTACAGTGATATAGAGTTTCTCCATATGTTTTCATAAACCTGATTGTGACAATGGCAAGTGACCTCATTCTGTCCTTGGGAAAAACCAAACCAAACCAAACCAAACCAAAACAAAACAACAACAACAACACAGCAACAAAACAAGACTTTTCTCCTTAGTATCTACTTGATTTTAGTGACATTAGTTTTCTATGAAATAATTAGAAGAGTATGTCTGGTGACCTAAATAGTTCTAACTATCAAGACAATCCTGTATATAGACACAGAATCTCAATACTCCCAAATGTGAAATATTTTCATAGGCCCCTAATGTGTGAATTTATGAAAAGGTGAATATATTGACTATGCATCACCTCCACTTCCAAGAACATACTTGAGCTAGAGATTTATTATACATTTCCCCAGTCTCTCACAAATTTCAGATGATGTATCATACATTTTTAAATAAAGAAAATTGTCTTTCTTCCTGGTATCTTCTGTGTTTAGCATACTGCTCCACACATAGAAAGTCCATTCAATCTTCAATACTTCCAGCATCCCCTCCTCTCAACTAAGTAAATAGCCTTTGAGCAGTTCTGTGACTAAAACCTTAATCACTCTGGCTAAACCTGATGGTAAATGTCTCTGAACTTAGGCAGGCTACTCTTTGCATATCAGACAGCACCAGACTTAAAGCTTTCCAACCTGTCTATATCTGTTCTAGTTTTACTTTCCTCTTGCCTAGTCTTTAAGAACCCAGAGTTACCTCTCCACCATATGAAGAAGTAGACTATGATTTTACTAAATAAAATCTTTAACTTTACTTTTCATCTGGCCCAGTTCATAAATAAGCACTGAATACTTTCACACAGTTGCAACATTAAGAATTTCTTCCTATAACTTCAGATGGTTTCCATCATTTAAAGATATTATTCTTACACTGATAAAAGGGAAAAATCACAACTTTTTCTATATACCACCAGTATTATTTCCATCACTGATATTTAATACTACGTATTTCAAAAAAAAAAATCATTGCTTTTAAGTCTTCTCTCTCACCTCCCATATCCACTCAATTAGTAAATCCTGTTCAATCCAACTCCATACTTTATTGTGCATCTGCCCTTTGTTGACACTTAAGTATAGACCTTCTGAACCATATGCCTGGTCTATTGTAGTAGGCTCTTGATAGATCTTTAAGCTTCCATTATTTCCTCTTTCCATTGCAAGAACAATGTTCTATGACTTCCCATATTACTACCAGGAAAAATCTACTTGCTCAGACTTTGTAATTCATGATTAATTATTTAAACACATTTTATCTTCCAGAATTTTGGAAGTGGAGGGATTAGAACTCTTCCCCCGTCTCTGTTCTATTTAGGCAAGTTTATGACTATGAGTCAATTCAATATAATTTGCTTTGATTTCACCTGAGTAGAATAAAACCTTTTGATTTCTAATTGATTTATCCTTAGGGAAGAAAACAGAGGGCTGTGGTAAAAGACATGACACCACATTTTCAGATCAGGCAGAGGTTAGAATAAGTAAATAAGTTATTTCCTCTGACACTAAAGGGGATGATGGACAAGGTTATAGCACATGACTTGACAGGTTGAAGGAAGTGACTGAAGATATCTGTCTATAGATACATAGATAGATAGATATTTTGGCAAGGCAATTGGTGTTACCTGAAGTAAGTGTCAAATGTTTGGTCTGAGACCAGATTTGAATTCAGGTCGTCCTGACTCCAGGGCTGGTGCTCTATCCACTGTACCACCTACCTGCCCCTGAAGATATAATTCTTTTGGGGGCACTTTAGCACATTCTCTTTTTGTTTAGCCAATAGAACAGAAGGCTTTTAGCTGCCTCACTTCTTTTGTCTATGGGGATTGGAGCATTAAAATATATTGTGGCTCCCCACCTCTGTGATCTAGCAGGTCTAGCTGTTACCAATAGCTTATATCTCTGTCTTTCTTTTTTGTTAGGAGTGAGGAAGTCCATGTAGCCTCATGTCAAGAACAGCTCATGTAAGACCAGAAAATTTCCTACTGCATCTCAAAACTAGTTCCTACCCAAATTTATGCAAATCATTTACTCTCCATGGGAGTCACTTTCCTCATCTGTGAAGTGAGGAGACTAGTGAACACAGCTTTTGTGTCCTTTCCAGCTTTACATCTACGACCCTATAATTTATCATCCTTTCAGAAATCATTTTGAGTCATATTTCAGAATTCGCATTAAAGATTATAGTCTCATTGTATAGTTGTCTTTTTGAGTGATTTCCATGTTTGTTCTGAGATTACAATTGTCTTACATAGTCCCTATGCTTAATGGATCCCATTAACTAATTCTCTCCTCAGGTTTTGTATAAGTTTATTTAGTGTGGTTCGACACTCTAAGTACAGTCATGGCCCTCATTAACAATATTGTCCTTAAGTAAATTGTTATACTGCTTTCACTTAGTTAACTTTGATTCATTTTATACCATGTGGTCATCTCTGAAAGTGTCACTTTCATCTCCTTCATCATTTCTAATGGCTCAATAATATTTCATTACATTTATAATACACAACTTGTTCATTGATTGCTAAATTGATTGGCACCACCTTATCATCTTACTCTGCTTTTCTTCTTCTCGCCTATTGTTTAAAGTGTACCTTCATAATTAGGAAGTTTATTTTGCTTGTGGCTATTATTCTTTCTTTTAAATATACCTTTTATCCTTATTTCTTTCTCTTTTGGCTTTGGTGCATCTATGTCTTAATGTTCATTTGTGCTTGACATTTTGCCTCTTTAATCCCCTTTCAACATTTCACTTATATACGCTCCCCACAGACCTTCCTCTGCAATTGCATATTCTTTTCCTCCTTATGACCTAATTATTACAATAGCAGCTCTATACTCTTCTTCCTCCTTTTTACCCTCACTTTTCATTTCCTTCTTCAAGATTGTTGGGTGAGCATATACCAAAATAAAGTAAATATAGGTTCATGATTTAGACATAAAGAATGATACTGTAAGCAAACTGGGAGAGCAAGGAATAGTTTACCTGTCAGATTTATGGAGGACAGAAGAATTCATGACCAAACACGATATAGAGAACATTACAAAAAGCAAAATGGATAACTTTGATTACATTAAATTGAAAAGTTTTTGCACAAACAAAACCAATGCAACTAAAATTAGAAGGAAGATAGAAAATTGGGAAACAATTTTTACAACCAGTCTCTCTGATAAAGGACTCATTTCTAAAATGTAGAGAATTAAGTCAAACTTATAATAATAGAAGTCATTCCCCAATTGAGAAATGGTCAAAGGATATGAACAGGCAGCTCTCAGATGAAGAAATTAGAGCCATTAATAGTCATATGAAAAAATTCTCTAAATCTCTAGTAATTAGAGAAATGCAAATTAAAATAGCTCTGAGGTACCACATCACACCGATCAGATTGGCCAACAAGACAAAACAGTAACATGATAAATGTTGGAAAAGATTTAGGAAAATTGGAACACTAATGCATTGTTGGTGGAGTTCTAAAATGATTTAACCATTTTGGAGAGCAATTTGTTTTTCACTTTTTTTATTTTTTATTTTTTGCAGTTGGTGTTAAGTGACTTGCCTAGGGTCACATACCTAGTAAGTGTCAAATGTTTGGTCTGAGGCCAAATTTGAACTCAGGTCCTCTTGACTTCAGGGCCTGTGCTCTATCCAGTGTGCCACCTAGCTGCCCTTGGAGAGTAATTTGGAACTATGCCCAAAGGGCTATAAAAATGTGCATACCCTTTGATCCAGCAATAGCACTTCTAGGGCTGTGTCCCAGAGAGATCATACAAATGGGAAAAGGATCCACATGTACATAAATATTTATGTCAGCTCTTTTTGTGTTGGCAAAAAATTGGAAATTGAGAGGATGCCCATCAATTGGGGAATAGCTGAGCAAGTTGTGTTATGTAAATGTAATGGAATGCTATTGTGCTATAAGAAATGATGAACAGGCAGACTTCACAAAAACCTGGAAAGACTTGTATGGACAGATGCTGAGTGAAGTGAGCAGAACCAGGAGAATGTTGTACACAGTAACAGCCACGTTGTACAATGACTAATCTTGAGAGACTTAACCCTTCTCAGCAATACAAAGATCTAAGACATCTCCAAAGGCCTCAGGATAGAAAATGGTATCAACATCCAGAGAAAGACCTATGGAGTTTGAACGCATATTGAAGCATATTATTTGCCATTTTTTTTCTTCTGCTGCGTTTTGCTTCCTCTTTCTGGTGGTTCCTCCTACTGTTTCTAGTTCTTCCTTACAACATCACCAATATGAAAATATATTTAATAGAAATGTATATATATAGTCTATATCAAATTGCGTGCTGTGTTGGGGAGGGAGGTGGGAGGGAGGAGGAGAAAATTTAAAACCCAAAAGCTTATGGAAGTGATTGTTGCTAAATCAAAATAAATTAATTAAAAATAAATAAAAGATCATAAACAAAGAAAAAAGATTCTTCAGTGACACCATTTTTATCTCTCTGCTCACTTTTGTTGGAATGTAAGATCGAGTGTAGGGATTGTTTTCTCATTCTTTTTGTCTCTGTCTCCCTATTATTAGTATTTTGTCTTGCAAATACTAGGTACTTAATAAATATTTATTGTTTCATGGATTAGTTATTAAAACAGACACTCAATATGGTATGAAGCATCTGCTATTTGTCACAACTGTGATAAGTGCTAGGCATACAAAGAAAGGCAAAAGACAGTCACTACTTTCAAAGACCTCACAGTCTAACTGAGGGAACAACATGAAAATAACTACGTACCAATAATATCTTGACAGGATAAATTTGAGATAACCAGAGAAAAGAAACTAGCATTAAAAGAGATCAGTAAAGGCTTCTTATAGAAAGTGGGATTTTAGCTCATGCTTGAAAGAAGCCAGGAAAGCCATGATATTGAAGTGAGGATGGAAAGATTTCCAAGGATAGGGGATAGTCAATCAAAAGATGTGAGTCAGGAGGAATATCTTGTTCAAGGAACAATAAAGAGGAAGAGTCACTGGATTGTAGAATATATTAAGGAGAAGAATCCAGAGTATTAATGGAACAATGAAAACAATGGTAGGGATAAAGGGAAAATAATGTTTTTATACTCCAAAACTCTAATATAAAACAGCAGTCATCAAAGCTGGTTGGTATTATTTGAAAAATTAAGAAGCAGATGAATAGAACAGACAAGACATAGGAGTACCGGGAAGAATGTAAGTCAATAACAGTGTTTAATAAAGTAAGAAATATAAATTACTTAGGAAAGAACTCCTTATTAGTTAAAAACTGCTAGGAAAACTGGAAAGAAATCTCACAAGTATTAGGCTTAGAAGAAAACTTTATATCATATTCTACAATAAATTCAAAATGGATCTATATTTCTTTGTCTAATTTTGTTTGTAATTGATAGAATATTATTTTAACATTAAAAATGATACTATTAAAAATAGAGAAATGGATCATATACATTTCCAAGGTAGATGTAGCAGATGTGTTCTTCACTACATAAGATGCAGGGATAATTAGAAAAGATAAAATGAATAACTTTGATTACGAGAAACTGAAAAGCTTTTGCATGATCAAAATTAATGGACATAAGATAAAAATGGAAGTGTCTTATTGGAAAAAATGTATCAAATTTCTCAAAATTTATGGTATCTAAGATATAAACAACACACCCGTGTATCTGTGCATATATGCATACATATATGCAAATGTTTGTGTTTTTGTGTGAATAGGATATCTGAACAGTAGAAAGATGGGAAACAGGGAGACAATTATTTTTTAAAAATAGATTTCTAATAATAAAATAATATAAATATTATACACACATGATAATCATTATTATACATAATAAAAAAATAATAAATTAGAACTGTTTACAATAGTTAAGATAAGAGGTTGCCAATGGGTCTATTTGAGAGCTGAGGAAGCCATAGGAGTCAATATAATTCTGATGATCTAAATCTATGAAAATGGAATACTAGCCACGTACATAATGCCCATAATAATATAAAGTGGAATATGAGGAGTGTCAAACAAAAAGTGATAAGAATTAAGAGTATCCTTTGAGTAGGAAGAAGGAAGGGAAGGATACCTGAAGGTTACAAAAGTAGAGGTAGGCCTTGAAGAACAGTGTGAAGTATTAATGATGCCTTTTTATTTTCTGCCTTCTCTTAGCTTTAAAGTTAAAATTTCTTCTGCTATTTTTTTTTCAGTTTCATACTTTAGGCTGACCAAAATCAAGATTAACTATTATTAAAACATTATTCAAAAGCTCCAGAAAAAAAAAAAACTAGTTCTCTTTATCCAAAGTATCTTTAAAGTTCTTAATCTGTCATATCCTTGTTGTTAAAGGCATACTATAGCATTACGAATTACCATGAAGCCATTTTTTGACTTCTGAAATCACATAATTTCCTTTCAATTAGCTGATTATCTACTGAGGTTCTCTAAATAAGCTGCTCTCACAGTTGGTTTTTTTTTTTTTTGCTACCCTGAGGCTTTCCTTCTACCACTGTTCAGCATTTTCTTCAAAAATGAAAACTAAACTTTCAACAACAATATGTGGCTACTTCACCCCAACTTTGAAGCAATTATTTTCTATCTAGAATCAAGAAGAATTTAGGCAGGGATGATGACAATGATGATGATGATTATGATGATGATGACATCGACAATGATGAGGATGATGAGGATGATGATAAAGATAAACTGTAATAAAATCTGTAAGGCATTACAACTACATACAAATATACACAAAATAAAGAAATGATATACTCGATAAGAGCAAAAGGTATAATGACTAAAACTCTATTTTCTCTGTGAAACTAAAAGATGGCAGGGTACATATATTGCATAATTCTTCTAGTTGTTCTTAAAATATTCTAAAAGCAAATTACTAGCTTCCTTTCATGTCAAGCCTGGTCTTTCCTCTTTTTTTTTTTTAACAGAAGTCTTCACATACTTAAATAGCACCAGTCTCTCTTCTAAACATGTCCATTGTGTGTTAATATACATAACAGAGAGAATCACAGACCTGACAGCTAGAAGATGTCTCAGGGCCCCTTTATTCCAATCTATCCACTACAACTAGTAAATGGATTGCCATCCTGTATTCAGGAACATCTGAGTTCAAATCTTGCCTGAGACTGACAAGGTTTGTGACCCTGGGCAAGCCATTTAAACTTTCTCTGCTTTAGTTCCCTCAACTATAAAATGATCCTCAAAATAGAAACTATCTCCCAAAGTTATGAGGATCAAATGAGATACTTGTAAAATAATTAGCAGATTGCCATGTATATGATAGGTGTTCGAAATGTTGATTTCTTCTTTTCTTCTTATACTCTATACCTACTGCAGCAAACCCAACAATTGGTCATTAAGTCTCTACTTAAAGCCTTACATTTCTGAAGTCAGGACATTATACATTTGAGTACATATAGTTGTTAGGACTTTTCTCCCCACCAGCAAGCCTAAATTAATCATCTTAAAGAAAATATAGATTAACCTTTCCAAGTCTAAAAGTAGGAAGAGGATTGATAGATCTACTTAGGTTACATGATAAACAGGTAAAAAAAAATGAGGGGACTCCACTGAGCAACACTGAATGCTAATAATAGATATACATCGTCCAATTGGTCTGATGCAGTTGAAAGTGCTTTGCTTCCACATAGAGCCAATGACATTGCCAAGATCCAGAAATAGGATCAAAATGCCTTCTTTAGGTCAATCTTGTATTAATTCAACCAATTGTATATTGACAAAGAAGCACTGGACCAATGGTTGTGTTACGTAGATTTATTATGGAATATGAAACAGACTGTCAACAAAATATTTTAAACTTTTTTTCAATTTCAAAGTTTTATAAATTGCAACCATATTTTAAAATACACACAAATGTGTGTGTATGTATGTGCGTGTGTATGTATGCATGAATACACACACACACACAGAGGTTAAACTTGGGAACCACAGGAATACGGGTCCTGCAAGCAATGCTAAAATGAGTCTGGTATTAGGCTCAAACTCATTAATGCAACTGTCTTGAGTCATATGTTTCTATTGGAAAATCAAAATAAATTTATATGTTCTATTTATAAAGCCTTTTCAAAGAATTCCTTGAAATTGTATGTTATAATCGTTATGAATTCTAAAGAAATCTTTTTTAAGGGGGTGGAGAGCTAATAGTTCAAGAGAAATAGTATTGGGTTTGGGGCCAGAGAAGCTATGCTTGAATTTTCACCTCTTTCCTTGTGACCCATGTGTTAAGCAATTCCTAACTCAGACTTCAATTTCCTTATTTGTATGATGGGGGAAGGGGTTAGATAAATCCAATCTATCTATAGATCTCTGTTCCTCTGATATTTGTTGGTATACTGATAAGTAATATACAATGGATAGATTCCTGAGTTTTGAACCAGAGGACCTAGGTCAGAATCATGATTTGACTACTTCCTACCTTTGTGACACAAGGCGAGTAACTTATCTCTTTGTCACTTGGTTATCTGTCTGGTACAATGAGGGATTTCAACTAAATAACTTCAAAGATCCTTTAGAATAACAGAATTATCAAATTTGATAGGTGGAAAGGAAATTCAGAAGCCACCTATACCAAGTCATTTCTGAGAGGAAGGCAACATATAACAAGTCCAAGAAATGGCTGAATAGTTTCTGCTTGAAGACCTCCAAGGAGAGACAAGTTCCCCTTTGTGAATCCATACATTCCAGTTTGGGATGGTTCTAATTCTTATTATTAATAGTTATTCACTAAGCCTCACTTTGCCTCTTGAGAATGTAGAGGAATTGGTCATTTTTCTGTCATCTAGGGTCAAACAGAAGATTTCAAGGTAATATTCCACGATAATAATTCCACATAGTAGCTCTTGAAAGAAATGCAGACAATTATATATTTTTTGTTGTTCTAAGTCATTTCTTCTGTAGGTTATATATGTCCATTTCTTTCATCCCATCTTAATGTGTCATATACTCAAGATCCTTCACAATCTTTCTTCATGTACTCCCTCAATGACACTATAAAGGTTCCTAGAATCCTGGTTTAACTTTACCTTTATAGAAAGTTTTACTATATTCTTTTCCAATTTTCCCAGTGTTTTTTTTTCTTCAAAGAGTGGGTTCTTATCCAGAATCTGGGGTCTTTGAGTTTATCACATGGTAGATTACTATAGTCATTGACTACTGTGCTTTGCATACTTAACCTATTGCATTGATCCACCACTCTATTTCTTAGCCAGTATCAAACAGTTTTGATGATTGCTGCTTTATAATACAACTTAAGATCTGAAATGGCTAAGCCACCTTGTCCTGCATTTTTTTTCCTTAGTTCCCTTGATATGTTGGACCTTTTGTTATTCTAAATGAATCTTGTTATTATTTTTTATAACTATAAAATGATTTTAGGTAATTTGATATGGCACTGAATGAGTAAATTAGCTTAGGTAGAATTGTCATTTTTATTACATTAGCTCGGCCTACCCATGAGCAACTGATTTTTTTCAATTATTTAAATCTGACTTTATTTGTGTGAAAAGTGTTTTGTAATTGTGTTCATATAGTTCCTGGGTTTGTCTCAGCAGGTTGACTCCTAAATATTTTATAATGTCTACAGTAACTTAAAATGGAATTTCTCTATCTCTTGGTGTTGGGCTTTGTTGATAATATATAGAAATGCCGATGATTTATGTCGGTTTATTTTATAGCCTGCAACTTTGCTAAAGTTGTTTATTATTTCAAGTAGCTTTTCACTTGATTCTCTAGGATTCTCTAAGTATATGATCATATCAACTGCAAAGAGTGATAAGTTTGTTTCTTCTTTGCCTATTCTAACATATTCAATTTATTTTTCTTCACTTATTGCTAAAGCTAACGTTTCCAGTACAATATTGAACAACAGTGGTGATGATGGACATCTTTGTTCCCTCCATCTTATTTCAAATGCTTCTAGCTTATCCTCATTATATATGTGCTTGCTGAAGGTTTTAGGTAGATGATATTTATTATTTTAAGGAAGGCTCCATTTGTACCTATGCTTTCTAGTGTTTTTAATAGGAATGGGCATTGTATTTTGTCAAAAGCTTTTTCTGAATTTATTGATATCATCATGTGGTTTCTGCTAGTTTTGTTTTTGATATGATCAATTATACTGATAGTTTTCCTGATATTGAACCAGTCCTGCATTCCTAGGATAAATCCTACCTGGTCATAGTGTATTATTCTTGTGACAAGTTGTTGTAATCTATTTGTTAATTTTTATTTAATTTTTTTGCATCTATATTCATTAGAGAAATTGGTCTATAATTTTCTTTCTCTGTTTTGACTCTTCCCGGCATAGGTATCAGCACCATATTTGTATCATAAAAAGAATTTGGTAAGACTCCTTCTTCATTTATTTTCACAAATAGTCTATATAGTATTGGAATTAATTGTCCTTTAAATATTTGATAGAACTCACTTTGAACTCCATCTGGCCCTTGAGTTTTTTTCCAAGGCAATTCATCTAGGCATAGAGCAAAATATCACGCCATATATCAAAATACAGTCAAAATGGATTCATGATTTAGATATAAAGGCTGATACTGTGAGCAAACTGAAAGAGTATGGAATAGTTTGCCTATCAGATCTATGGAGAACAGAAGAATTTATGACCAAACAGGAGATACAGAACATTACAAAATACAAAATTGATAACTTTAATTACATTAAATCGAAAAGTTTTTGCACAAAGCCAATGCAAGCAAGATTAGAAGGAAAGTAGAAAATTGGTAAAGAATTTTTATAATCAGTGTCTCTGATAAGGGCCTCATTTCTAATATATAGAGAATTAAGTCAAATTTATAAGAATACAAGTCATTCCTCAATTGAGAAATGGTCAAAGGCTATGAACAGACATTTCTCAGATGAAGAAATTAAAGCCATCTATAGTTATATGAAAAAATGCTCTAAATCACTACTGATTAGAGCAATGAGAATCAAAATAACTCTGAGGTACCACACCACACCTATCATTTTGGCTGACATGACAAAACAGGAAAATGATAAATGATGGAGAAGATGTGGGAAAATCAGAACACTAATGCATTGTTTGTGGAGTTGTGAAATGATCAAACCATTTTGGAGAGCAATTTGGAACTATTCCCAAAGGGCTAAAAAATGTGCATGCCATTTGACCCAGCAACAGCACTTCTAGTTCTGTATCCCAGAGAGATCATACAAATGTGAAAAGGACCCACATGTACATAAATATTTACAGCAGCTCTTTTTGTATTGGCAAAGAATTAGAAATCGAGAGGATGCCCATCAATTGGGGAATGGCTAAAAAAGCTGTGGTATATGAATGTAATGGAATACTATTGTGCTATAAAAGATGAACAGGCAGACTTCAGAAAAACCAGAAAGACTTGTATGGTCTGATGCTAAGTGAAGTGAGCAGAACCATGAGAATGTAATACACAGTAACAGTCATGCTGTGTGATGACTAATATCGATAGACTTAACACTTCTCAGCAATACAAGGATCTAAGACAACTCCAAAGACTTCATGATGGAACATGCTATCCACATCTAAAGAAAGAACTTGGAGTTTGAATGCAGATGGAAGCATACTATTTCCTGTTGTTTTTTTTCTTCTGTTATGTTTTTTTTTCCTCTTTCTGGTAGTTCCTCTTGTTGGTTCTAATTCTTCCTTACAACATCACTAATGTGAAAATATGTTTGACAGGAATATATATGTATAGCCTATATCAGATTGTGCACTGTCTTGGGCAGAGAGGTGGGGAGGGAAGGGGAGAAAAATTTAAAACTCAAAAATTAATGGAAATGATTGTTGATAAATCAAAATAAGTTGATTAAAAAAAGAAAAAAGAAATAAGTTCTAATGGAAATAAGGATAGTGTCTACAGTGTTTTTAGTGATAGAATTTGGGTTCTAGGTTTAGTAGTCTGCTTACTTTTACTTATGCTAAAAGTATTCATCTGAAACTATTTAATTCTGATGTCACTGTTGCTACCTGGTTTTATGTTCATGGATACACAATGTCCCTTATGTTGATTTACAGTTAGCACCTTCATATTGATTATATGACTCCTTACAAGTCTTATTCATTAAACTTCATGTGGAAAAAAATAATTTGAAAAGGACTGATGAGATGAAACTTTGCAGGGAGCTTAAAGAGACATGTTTGATAGCCATTCTTGCTAGCTTAAGTGTGAATTCATTTAAATTCAATTTACTAAGAACTTATTTTATATAAAATGTTGGTCTACAACTGATTTAATTGTTTTTATGTAAATAGGACAAATAAGAAATATAAAAGAATTCTGGAGATATTCTAGTCCTACTAGAAACTGAGCTCAGGAAAAAGGTAGCAACCTGCTTAAATTGTGTGGCATCACCCATAGAAGACATTTATTAAGTAATTATTTATTGGTGGAAAAGATGACACAGATTATAAGTGATAAAACCAGGATCTGAGCATCAAAATAATTGCTCTTTTCATTCTACCATAATGTTTCATTGCTGTGTATACGAACTTTGATGAAGGCAAACCTAAAATTACTGGAGTAGGGAAATAACTCTATAATGATTTTGTCTACAAGTAATATTAGAGAAATTCTTTATAACAAAGTACCGGTGCATAAGAAATTGAAATTAGAATTAAATTCTTGCTATGGGGAAAAATTTAATCCAATCTACTTGTAGCTGAAATTTCCCAAGTTTGTAGATTTTATTACTGAAATTAAATAAATTGTTATATAAAAAAATAAGTCAAGGAAAAATGAATATAAGCAAACCATGCTTGATATCATGAATTAGATTTGTTAAAACAGTATTAAAAAGAAATAATCATTGGAAATATTTATCTCCATGGCAATTATGCTATGCATATAGCTGTTGACACCACATATGGCAGAATCTCAAGGTTTTTGGGCAATGAGTACCAAATGTGAAAAACTGACATCAGGAAGAAGTCTACTAGTAGGCTTACCACTGGTTTAATTGTACTGCATATAATTTAAATTATCTAGTCTAGTCAATGGTTGCTGTTAGTGTGACTGTGAGTCATGAAGTATAACATTATTTGAAGAATGGACATTTATGACCAAGCAAATGGCAATGGAGAGGCACATGATGGAGAGAAGCAAGCTCTTTTCAATTTAATCCAAAGGAGGGAAAAGAAGAGCTAGAAGCAAATGGGGCAAAGGGAAAGTAAAGGAGAGAGAGAGAGAGAGAGAGAGAGAGAGAGAGAGAGAGAGAGAGAGAGAGAGGAGAGAGAACAAGTGACATTCCATTGGTGTTTATGAAATGTGAAGTGAACTTGCAGGTATTCCCCAGGATATTGCCTGGACCTCTGGTACTGAATTTATGGGAGCACATGGATGAGTTACACAGAATAAGCAGGCATGGATAAGATGTAGTCTTTACAATCTGCATGTAATCTGCATGCATTGATCTAATACTTATGAGATCATAGCTCCACAGTAATACTTGGAGTACTAGAATATATGTTTACTCTTTCTAACAAACAATTTAAATATAACTAAAAATTCTCACATATATTTAAACGTCATCTTTGGTAGTTCATAGTATTTTAAAATTGATCAATATAAATTATAACATATTTTCTTCTGCCTTAGGCAGTCTCAAGTTTATTTTTTTTTCTTATGGACCCCTTTGACAATCAGGAAAAGCAACGTGGACCACTTCACGGGAAAATGTGTTTTTTTTTTCAAATACACAAAATAAAATATGAAGGATTAAAAAGTCAATCAATTATACTGAAAAATAGTTATTAAGACCAAAAAAATCAAGTACCCCAGGTTAAGAATGTCTGTCTAGGTAAATGTTCAAGGACCATATTTGTGTGTTTTACATTGCATCTATATATGTTCTGATACCACTACATACATTAATTTTTTAAAAAGATGAAATAAATTGTGTGTAACTTACTATGATTTCAATCTAATGTGAACATATCTCAGATTTTAAAAAAAAATTAAATGCACACCAAAAGTGGTTAATATCAATTATAAACTTATGGCTCATTATATACTATTCAAACTAATACAGATACAACATGATTTAAGATAGGAAACTGTGGCTAAAGGGATTAGTGTGCTCTGCATGGAACTAGGTTTATTTAATCAATGTTGCTTCCACTAGAAAAGTGGATTAGTTTTCCTTTAAGACAGAGCTAAAAGTTTTGCAGCTAATTTATTTTAATAAGCATTCAGTCACCGACTGCTGGGGGAAAAAATGCTAAACTGTAATGAAGCACCAGGAAAGAAAGCATGACTTAATTATTTTTTCTGGGATGGATAATGAATAAATTAGCCACACGGCAGGCTTGCCGTTTGTATAGAATTTATGACTTTTTCTTTAAGGACCATATCATGACAAAGTCAATTTCTCTCCTGACTGCCAGTTGATTGATGGGGCTATGTCTGGCTGTGAAAGAATTCCTCTTCATCATTGTTTTGCCAATGTTGGTCCCATAAACTGAGTTTGAAGTTCTCTTGGGTTCATGTTCTCCTACATAATTACAGATGACAATTATGTTAACTCTTTTTTACAAGCCTTCTAATCATGTAAACTGCAAAATGAAGAGCTTAAGTGAGACCAAAAATGTACATATATTTTTGCTATTTTCTTGATCTTTCTTTCTTTCTTTCTTTCATTCATTAAAATTTTCGATAGGAAGGTGCTATTTCTATTTTATGGTGTTTGCATGTGTTTGGGCACAGTGGCAGGGATTCTCTTAAAAAATATATATGTAGCCACATCAGTGCAGTGTTTAAAATAAGGTTCCTGAAACATTTAAGTTCATTTACAAAGTTATCTTTCATTATTTTTTCTTCTTTGTTCATTGGCAAGTAGCTTTTACCTGTAGAAAATCAAATACAAGCCTGCATGTGTTTAAACAAAAATCACTAGTGTTTCATCACTTTGAAAATGTTGAATAGATGCTATTTAAAAATCTCAACTTGCATAAATCCTAAAATGTATATAAACAAATATTTAAAAGATAATATTCAAGGGTTTTGTCATTAATGGTTCACATATGACTGCAAGCTTTAACTGGGAAGTTAGTTTGTACAGGGGAGAAGGAGGGAGTTGAAAATTACCTTGAACTAGGAAACTAGAAAATGAAAATAATCAGTGAAACAGATATGTTACTGAGCTTCTCTTTTTACCATCAAGTTTTGTGGGGGTTAAGGGTCAGGGAAGAAAGAAAGAAAGAAAGAAAGAAAGAAAGAAAGAAAGAAAGAAAGAAAGAAAGAAAGAGGCTCAAACAGATAATTCTATATCAAGTAGAGATAGATTCTATCTCTTGTACAGTCCCCTGAGTATAATCACATTTAGAGGGTTGTTAATTAGTAAAGAGGAAAACAAATATTTATCTTTTTAGAAAATGGATTGGACCCACCTTTGAAAACTGAAGCAGCCCGTAGTCTCAAGAAGTTTCTATTCTATCAACCAAAGTTGTCCATATGACTCAGTGAACTTTTATTCACCCATTCAAAAATATGTACTAGGTATTTGATATGTGTGCATTGTATGTCAGTTACCCATTGCCTTCGGATCATTCACCTCCCAATTTGTGTTCACAGTCATCGAAAGCAAAAAAAAAACAAACAAAAAAAGGAGCTATGTAGATACATAATTCTATCAGAAAAGCAAATTGACAAAGAAAATGCATCACAAGTACTGTTGGGAGAAAAGAAACTTTTTTTTTAAGCTGAGAACATTCATTTATAGCATCTTACAGTATCTGCTGCTTTCCAGGCTTCCTCCCTTTCTCCCATTCCACTAATTCACTAGCTAATTGTTCCTTTCCTCCTACTCCAGGTGGGCCCCTGTGCCCCTAGATGAGAGAATTCTTGCTGCCTTTTGGCCCATTTGCAGAAATCACCCTCATTAGGAAAGAAATCTGACAATCAGTGAAGATAGCATGTGAAAGTGAGAATAATTAAATTTCCTGATATTTGAAAGTTGAAATTATTCTAGAATAGTTGTCATGCAACAAGGATAAAGGAATTTCTTAAAATGGAATCAATGACTACATGTTGAAAACATGAATCAGCAGTCAATGTGAGGTTAGCAATGAAACCATGCTGTGTATTAGCATTTGTGGGAAGGGAATGGATATATATATATATATATACATATATACATACACACACATATACACACATATATATGTAATATATACATATATTACACATATATGTAATATATGTATATACACACACATATATACATATATACACACATACATATACATTTGTGTTTGCACATGTATATATGTATATGTGTGTGTATGTATATATGTATGTGTGTATATATCTATATTTATATCTACCTATCTATATGTGCATGCACACACACACACACACACACACACACACACACACACACACACACACATATATATATATATGATCTTTGGTACCTGGTATTCCCACAGCAGAAGTTGCCTCTTCCAACACCTATTCTACAATTTACAGTCTTAGAGAAATGCCTAGAGCACTACAGGTTGAGTGACTTGCCTAGGATCATATGGACAATAGGTATCACAGGCAGGATTTGAACCTTGGTCTTTCCAACTGAAGACATAACACAATGCTATTGTAAAAAGAGGAAATGGGAAAAAAAGAAAAAGAAAAAGGGAAAGGGAGAAGGAAGGAAGGAAGGAACAAAAGGAAGGAAGGAAGGAAGGAAGAAGGAAGGAAGCAAGGAAGGAAGCAAGGAAGGAAGGAAGGAAGGAAGGAAGGAAGGAAGGAAGGAACAATAAAAATCCCTTTTAAAAATTTGGATTTAAAGAAATGCTAGGGAAGTTAGCCTGGCTATACCAGATTTTAAAATGTATTATAAGGCACCAATCATTAAAACTACTTGGTACTGGCTAAGAAATAAAGTGGTAGATCAGTGGAATAGGTTAGGTACACAAGAAACAGTAGTCAATGACTATAGTAATCTACTGTTTGATACACCCAAAGACTCCTGCTTCTGGGATAAGAACTCACTCTTTGACAAAAAACTCTTGGGAAAACTGGAAAAGAATATGGTAGAAATTAGGCATAGAACAAAAATTTACACCATGTACTAAAATAAAGTCAAAATGGGTACACAATTTAGATATAAAGGCTGATATTACAAGCAAACTGGGAGAGCAAGAATAGTTTACCTGTCAGATTAATGGAGAACAAAAGAGTTTGTGACCAAACAAGAGATAGAGAACATTATGAAATGCTAAATGGACAATTTTGATTATATTAAATTGAAAAGTTTGTGCACAAACAAAGGCAATGCAACCAAGATTAGGAGGGAAGCAGAAAACTGGTAAAGAATTTTTACAACCAGTATCTCTTCTAAAGGCCTCATTTCCAAACTATATAGAGAACTAAGTCAAATTTATAAGAATACAAGTCATTCTTCAATTGAGAAATGGTCAAAGGATATGAACAGGCAGTTCTCAGATGAAGAAATTAAAGCTATCTATAGTCCTAAGAAAAAAAAAATATTCTGAATCACTATTGATTAGAGAAATGCAAAACAAAAGAACTCTGAGGTACCACATCACATCTATCAGATTGGCTCACATGACAAAACAGGAAAATGATAAATGTTGGAGAAGATGTGGGAAAATTGGAACACTAATGCATTGTTAGTGGAGTTGTGAAATGATCCAACCATTTTTGGGAGCAATTTGGAACTATGCCCAAAGAGCTATAGAATGTACATACCTTTTGACCCAGCAATACCACTTCTAGGACTGTATCCCAGAGAGATCATACAAATGGGAAAAGGACCCACATGTACAAATATATTTATAGCAGCTCTTTTTGTGGTGGCAAAAAATTGGAAAAAAGGGGATGCCCATCAATTGGGGAAAGGCTGAACAAGTTGTGGTATTTGAATGTAATGGAATACTATTGTGATATAAGAAATGATGAGCAAGCCAACTTCAGAAAAACCTGGAAAGTCTTTTATGGTCTGATGCTGAGGAAAGTGAGTAAAACCAGGAGAACATTGTACACAGTAACAGCCATATTGTGTGATGACTAACTTTGATAGACTTCGTTCTTCTCAGCAATACAATGATCTAAGACACCTCCAAAAATCTCATGATGGAAAATGTTATCCACATCCAGAGAAAGAGCTATGGAGTTTGAATGCAGATTGAAATATACTATTTGCTCTTTTTTTTTCTTCTGTTTTGTTTCATTTCTTCTTCATTGTGGTACCCCTTATTGGTTCTAATTCTTCTTTACAACATGACTAATGTGACAATATGTTTAATAGGAATGTATATGTAGAGCCTATATCAGATTGCATACTGTCTTAAGGTGGGGAGAGAAGAATGGGAGGGGGAGGAAATTTAAAATTCAAAAGTTGATGGAGGTGGTTGAAAACTAAAAATAAATTAATTGACTAAAAAAAAAGTTTGTCTTGATTTTGCTAAATCTGTGATGGTGAAATAAGAAGTTTGTGATGGTTCACAAATAAAATAAAGCTTAAAATAGGATGTCTGGATGGTTTATTTCACATAAGCAGGTAAGTACTCAAATAACATAAATTTTCTCTTCGTTCTAGCTTTCAGAAATGAGGTTTTAAAAGTGTAAATGTGTGACACTTTTTTTTACTCTATTCTGTTTCAATTAGAAGTGTTGTACTAATAAGGAGCAGCCTACCAATTAATATTGAAGTAAAAATAATGTGTCCGTTTGAAATCTAGGTTGCATCAAAAATAGACTTGAATGTATGCAACAGCTCAGAACATTCTATCCAGACAGCAAATATTCTTTCAAATAGTGGGTCTTCTCCCACAAGCTTTCTTCATAGTCTTTAAATGAGACCAAAGCTATTTTTCTCCTCCTCTTCTCCCCTTCCTTTCTTTTTTCTTGGATGAAGCACCTTTTTTTTTCCTTATCTATTTGCTTTTCAGTGCAGGGACTCCTTTGGCTCCAAAAAATGAGCCTTAAAAAGCTTTACATAACCTTGGCTCCCATCTCCATGAAAATGAGGCTTCTCTTCATGCTTAAATTAGAAAGTTACTCTTTTTACATCTGGATATCACCCACTAAAACTCCAACTTTTGAATTCTTTGGCTCCAACTTAGGGTATATAAATGGCCCAAATCACCTTGGCTACTCCTTCTGGGAAAGACAGGGAGATACATATTACCTTAAATTTAAAACCTACATTTGTATGTAGGATTCATTCACTAAAAGTTCTATCTCATCTCTTTTTAAAGACATTTTTAACTTTAGTGTTAAATCACATGTACAATTTAGAAAATATATGGGAATTATGCCTTAAAGCTAATCAAAAATTAATCATGGGTATATTCTGCTGCCAATATCTGTAACACACTTATATTACCACATTAATTATATGATTTATGGGTATTTTAATTTTTACCTTTTCCTTTTAGTTTAAATTGAATAGCAAGGACATTTCTGATTTCAAGATCATTTCTGTACTATAAAAGTATCCACTTTTACAATTTTGTTTTCTTAGAGAAATATGCTTAACTATAAAATGTGGATCTTCTCTCTCTCTGAAACTTGCTTTAGTAAGAGAATCAAACTGTGAGTTATGGTCTTATTTAACTGCAATTTATATAGTTGAGTTTTCAGGTTTGGGCACTTAGGGATTTTTATTTATAACAATATTATAGGATCACAGACCCTTGTCTGCCCTCAGGGTACATACCAATAAGAATGTTGCCCCAGGGTGTACTAGGACAACAGGCTTGTAGTTCTATGAACATATATGCTTCCATGACTTGTCTGGACTGACTATTTCTCTTGCAGTGAAAAGCACTGTGTATGAGATCAAAGGATCTAGATTCAAATCCCAGTTCTGGCACTAACTAGACGTTCTTTCATTTCTCTGGACCTCAGTTTTCTTAATTTGTAAAATAAGGTATTTGGGCTGAATGAATATTGAAGTTCCTTCTGTCTCTCCATCTTTGGACACTGCCAATAGACATGCTAAATTATCCTTGTCTTAAAACCAAAAACACACAAACATGCTAACCTTCCTCTTTATTTTCCTTAATGTCTTATCTTTATTCTATCCTTTCTTTGTCGATCATTTAAAAGGACTAGTCTACATTCATTTCCTCTATTTAATAACTCACCATTAGTGATCTTTAATATAGTTTCTGTCCACGTAGCTCTATTGACATTATTCTTTTTATGCTCATCCATGATCTCTTAATCATCACCTTTTTTTTTCACTCTGTCAACAATCTTCTTGACCTTTCTACAGCATTTGTCCCTGTTTACTACTCTGACTTCACATATTTTCTACTCCTTTGGCCTTTACAGATTTTTTCTTTTGTGATATTTATCCTTCCTGTCAGTTACATATTTGGTCACTTCACTGGTTTATCTTTCTCCCCCAACTAGACTATTAGAATAACTATTCCCCAAGGTATTTTCATCCTTCTTTATACTCTCTTCCTTGGCAAATTGAATTATTTCACTGTCCTCTTAATAAATTTCAATTATCAGTTCTTTGAAAAGGACCTTCTAATCTGTACTTCAAATATCACATTTTCTCCAGAGCTTCAGTTCCTTAGGACCAATTGTAATAGACTTGGGTAGAGCTGATCAGGATGGGTCTCTCTTCCACTATTCCTATAGGACATTTTTTCTTTAAATCTGGTGGCCACATGAAGGGGAAAACTAGGCCATTGGGGTAAGGGAGTGGTAGAGGGAAAGAACCAATTATCCAAGAGAAAGGAGCAAGACTTTCATCAAGCTTATTGGAAAAAATATTGAAAAAATAAAGTAAAATGTTGTTGCATAGTTGGGGAAAATGTATGAATGAGGCAGGGTGAACATGGTAGGCCTCTGCTGAAGGAAACATGAAACATGTAAGATGTAAGCTAATCAGAGCTATCATGAACTTCTGACCTATGGTCCCACTTTGGACTATCTGCAACGTTTTATTGATGAAGTTATAAGATGGGATCTGGCAAGCTTTCCCAACTGATCTTCTGTAGTAGAACAAATTTTTACAGTCAAACAATTCAATTAATCAGCCAACATTTATTACATGCATGCCTACAATTTGCAAATTACTGGAGTACTGGAGAGACACAAAACAAACAGACCTTTTTCTTAAGTAACTTATATGCTAACAGTGGAGACCACCTGCAAATGTATAATTATATATGGAATAAATACAATAGAGTTTGTTTGGGTGGGGACCAAATAATCGAAAGTATCAGGAAAGGCTTTGTACAAAGGTGGTGCTTGACTTTGTCATGAAGGAAGTAAAGTCTTCTATGACATATAGTTGATGAAAACATATAGAACATCTGAGATTCTGTAGTTCACTATATTAAAAAAAATATTTAGTGGAGTAAAACAGTGCCTTAAGTGTTCCATTCTACTACAGCATTACTTACCCAGATATCAACTTCATACATGATTCCCAGGGGGAAAAAAATGGAACAGTAGTAAAAACTTGATTCAACAATCCTTTGATTCATATTATGAAAAGTATAAGATTAGGGAGGCATAAACTCACCAAGGTTGTTTGGCACTGTCATTGAGAAGTTTCTTTCCAGAGTCCAAATGGAAACACAATCTTCTGTAGTTGAAGGAAAATGTTCTCCAGATGTCCTATTTGTAGATGACATTTTGCCCTTGTCATCAAGCTCCCCCAACTTCCAATCTTCTGCAATAAGATCTCAGGTCCCTCCAAAAATATTCAGCTTAATAATCCACAGAACAAAAGGGAAGACCCATTGTCCAGATCGTGATGTGTATTTAGGGAATCCTATAGAAATGGTCATTGGGAGATTGGCCTTTGAATAGGAGAAGAGAGAGGGCTGCATTGTGTTTGAAAGCCTATACAGTACTCTTAAGGACTTCAAGGTTTTCCCTGAAAGAAAGGTACAATTTTCTAACACATAGATTTTCCCAGTGTTGGTATATGTATGGTTCTTCAGTATGGAATATCACAGGTATTGGTCAATTGAAACTGCAGGTTAAAGGCACTGTAGACCGTTATTTAGGCACGAATAGATTGAAACACATCACTGACAAAGAATTGCACAAGTAACTTGAAAGTCATCATAGAAATGTTTATTCAGAAGAGAAGATGTTTGTAGTGGTTAGAATCTACATAGCACTTTAAGGTTTGCAAAATGTTTTACCAATATCATTTCATTGTTTTCCCCAAAACAACCTTGGGAGGTAAATGTTATTATGATCCCTATTTTCCCCAGGCAAGTGACTTGTTCAGTGCCACACAACTAATAAGTATCTGAACCTGGAATTGAACTCTAGTTTTCCATATTCCAAGTCCATTGCTCTAGCCATTGTGCCACCAAGATGGATAGCTCTTGTTTTAATTTGTACTCAAGTGCTATCAATAAATCTAGGGCAAAGCCTCCTCATATTTCATGGACCCTCTGTGGAGGGTTTGTGGGGATTATAGACAAGAGTAACACAGGAAGAGAAAGCATGGAGAGATTGCTTGCAAGCTGTTTAATTTGAAAGATTACTCAAACTGATGAGATCAATGATGAAATTTGTTTAATATCAATCTTTCCATTGAAAGGAAACTTGACATAATGAATAGAGAACTGACTTTTCACCAGAAAGACCTGGATTCAAATCCCATCTCACATATATTGGTCATGTGAGTTGGGGCAAGCCAACATCTCAATGATCTAGTCAACTATTAATATTGTAAGTTATGAAGAAAATGCTGACTTTCATCAGAAGAGAGTTTTCTTACCTGAGAAATCAATATATAAATCAATCACAGAACCATCAAAGTATAAATGGACAAAATATATGAATTCCCAATGATTCAAATATTGGTTCTCAAGTATACAATATACTTTATGTACAGGACATTGCATTTGAGCATCACAACAAACTGCTGAGTTATGTATTATAGGTATTATTGTGCTCAATTTATGGAAAATGAAACTGAGTGCCAGGTATTTTGCTAGGTACTAGTGACACAAATACAAAAATGGACAGTCCTTGCCTTAAAGGAACTTACATTGTATTGATTATCTTACCTGAAAAATCAGGAAGCTGATTGAGATGATCTCAAAGAACCATTTCAGCTTTAGTGACCTCTGAGTTATAAACAACAGAAAAGGGACTTTCAGGGTGCAATGTGTATGTCAATCACCAATATACTTACTGATGTGCTTGCTCGTCCTTGGATTTTCCTAGAATGATTTCTGTGTCTAGCTCAAATGAGATCTTTGTCTTTGTCGTATTATGATGCCATTGGAAAATAAATACACATAGAAATACAACACTTGTATGTACACATACACATATATGTAGACACATGCATATCATGTACATGCAATATATCAGCATGTGGTGCTTTAAGTGGTGTGAATTCCTTTTCACGAATTATTTCATTCGAGCTTTTAGCAAAATTTTGACTTTACTACAGTTAGAATTTGCCCATTTTAAAGATAAGAAATTTGAGCATCTGAAGAAATAAATGGGCTTCTTAGTAAGTTACAAATCCTGATCTCACCTGACTTCACCAGAGCTCTTTCCTTTACATAACTAGGAGACATAGTAGATAAGGAGTTTGGAGTCAGGAAGACTTGAGTTCTAATCATGCCTCATACATTAACTAGGCAAGTCACCCAGGGCAAATCATTTAAGCACTCTCAGCCTCAGATTCCACACTTGGAATATGAGGATAATAGTCTTATCTATTTCATAGGATTTCTGTGAGGATCAAACAAGAGACAGTAAGATGGCATCATAGACAATGCCCTGGAGACACTTAGTCACTGTGTTGCCTTGGACATGTCACTTAACCTCTGTCTATCTCAGTTTCCACATCTGCAAAAGGTGAAAACCGTAGCATCTACCTCACAGGTTGATGAGAGAATAAAATGTGGTAATATTTGCAAAGTACATTGCAAACCTTTAATTGCTATATAGGTGCAAACAATTATTGTTATATATGCAAAGTGTGCTGTAAAGGTTAAAGTGTTATATATATATATATACATATATATATATATATATATATATATTGTTTGCTGCATCTCAGAATAGAATATATACAGATCACTCTTCAAATATATAAAAGTACTTATTTAAATGACAGCTACAAGTATATGTGTCCATGTTAATTGGAATAACTTATTAGCATCCAGCAAATGAGATATTTTACTGTTGAACTTGGAGTCAGGAAGACCTTAGTTTGAACCCATTTTGGCATTTATTAGCTGGGGGACACTCAGTGAGTGTTCTTGTATCTAATTTTTAACCTGCCAGTGTCTTTTTTTTTCTTCTTTGACAAAATGAAGCAGTTGGATTCAAAGGACTCAGAGATCTCTTCTAATTAATAATAAATTAAGAAATAAACTTAATTAAGCTCTTATCATGTTTCAGGCATTGTGCTGAATGCTGAGGATACAAAAAAAAAAGAGGCAAAAGACAGTCTTTGTCCTCAAAGAGCTTACAATCTGATCTAATATAATCACCTCTAAAATCCACAACCCTAAGTTGTAGTAGTTCGAAACTACATACACCATTAGTGCATCAAGAAAGTCTGAGATGATTTCAATAGAATTATTAATAATTCATGGCTTCCTCTGTATTCATAACTATGCTAGCTGTTCTAGTCCTATAATGCAATTCATTTCCTTGGCCCTACTTAACCTCCACTGGTCAGAGAAGACACTGGCATGCAGCTAGTGACTCATTTAGGAACAAAGCTCACTGAAACACAGAGCTGTTGAGTTGGATGTGCATAGGAGGGAGGAGAACAGTATGTCAAGGTCTCTTGCCCTGGCGAGTAACCTGAAAGAGAAATCAACCAGTGTATATGAGGCAAAAAGAATGCCCCAAAGAAATATGGAAGAAAAACTAGGAGTACAATTAGTTCCTGCCTGCTATCAACAATAGCAGCCCAACAAGAAAAAGAAATGAGGATGGGTGAATGTAGGGAATCCCCAGAGTAATGATGTATCCTATTTGGGGGCCAAAACCACCGAGTAAGGAACAGATTAGGTGGCTACTAATTATATAAAGGACAAAGGCTTTTTTGTTTGTTTCTTTGTTTTGATTTTGATTCTGACTGACAAGATGAATGGTGTGGTACATCTTCATAGAATAGTGAAGTTATAAAGTCTTTTTGCATGTGTTTAACTGATATCATGACTCATAAAACATCACTTATTTCATCTCCCCAGCCTCTCCTCCTTTTCTTCTTTCTTGCCCCACCACCCTACAACCCTGGAAATAAGTGTTCCATGAAGCTCCAACAGACTACTTGATGACTGTGTACTCCAAGTATAACCATAGTCCCAAAGTTCATGGGTGGAGAAGCAATGCCCTGCACCTGTGTAAAGGGTATATTGGAATGTGCCAGTGGAAGAGAGGAGAGTTCTTCAGTCTTCCTCAGCTCTCTTCAAGTTTTCAGTCTTCCAATCTTCTTTCAGTTGCTTCAGGCTCTGAAATCACATGAGATATTTCTGGTTTCCAGCTTCTACAGAGAAGATGAATGAAGCTAACCCCACTTCAGGTTATTGAAAGAAAATACTATAAGACATGCAAAGATCTGGTAGTCTCCATCACGTGACACACTAGAAACTTCGGTAACTTTCCTTTCTGTGAGAATGAGGACTCTCTTTTCTTTGAGTGGAGTTACCTTGCTCATGATGAGAAGGATCCTTCATTGTGTATTGTCTGGCTTATAATATTCTCTTATGTATTCTTTCTCTGATTTCTGATTGGCTATCAAACTGGATAAATGAGTTTCTTCACAAATTTCTAGGTATATTCATTTGCAATTGATATTTAGTGGGAAAGGAGTCAGGCTTTGGATGTAAAACTTGGGAACTTGCTTCCCAAAATAATGAAAAGAGTTATCAGAAGTTAGAATGATGAAAAATGCAATCCACCCCAAAAGAAAGAACTGATGGGGTCTGAATGCAGATTGAGGCATGCTATTATTCACTTTTTTTCTTGTGTTTTTTTTTCCTGTATTTTCTTTCACAACATGACTAATATGGAAATATGTTTTGAATGATTGTGCATACATAACATATATCAAATACCTTACTGTCTCAGGGAGGAGAGAGGGGAAGGAGGGACAGAATTTGGAAACCAATACAAAAAAAAATGTTAAAACTGTTTTTACTTTTAATTGGAAAAAAATAAAATATTAATAAAAATCAAAAACAGATTGAAGCCCAAAACCATGTCCCTAGACTAACAATTTTAAGGGAGCAAACAGATACAATATTGGTCTAATACCAGCCCCACCTTCTCTTTGATGAGAACAAAGTGGCCCTCTGGCCCCAAATTCCCAGTTCCCATTTGAGCAGGATTTAAAGTCTCCCTTGGAGAAGGATGGGATAAGCTGACAGGAGATAAGGTATTTTTATTATGCCTCTCTTCAAGCCACACAGTCACACCTTGATGCATGGGCCTCCTCAGACTAGGAATTATTTTGGGAGGGTACTCAACACTTTATTTGCAAATTTGTTCTCTGGCTTCTTTTCTTGCTCATTTTTTATTTGTTAAGTCATTTATTTTTAGTTTTCAACATTCACTTCAACAAGATTTTGAGTTCCAAATTTTCTCCCCATCTTGTCCCTCACCTACCTCAAGATGGCATATATTCTGAATACACCTTATTCTAATCTGCCCTCCCTTCTATCTCCACCCCCCTTTATCTTATCCCCTTCCCCTTCTATTTTCCTATAGGACAGGATAGATTTCTATATCCCATTGTCTATATATCTTATTTCCCAGTTGCATGTGAAAATAATTTTTAACATTTGTTTTTGAAACTTTGGGTTCCAAATTTTATCCCTTCCTCCCTCTCTACCAACTCTCATTGAGAAGGCAAGCAACTCAGTATGGGTAAAACATGTGTAGTCATGCATAGTAGTCATGTTGTGAAAAACTAACTATATTTCCCTTCATCCTATCCTGGCCCCCATTTATTCTCTTCTCTCTTTTGACCCTGTCCCTCTTTAGAAGTGTTTACTTCTGATTACCCCTTCTCCTAATCTGCCCTCCGCTCTATCATACCCCTGCTCTCTTATCCGCTTCCCCAAATTTTCCTGTAGGGTAAGATAGATTTCCATACCCAATTAAGTATAGATATTAGTCCCTCCTTATGTCAAATCTGAGAATAAGATTCACTCATTCCCTCTCACTTTCTCCCATTTCCGGTTCTCTGTAAAAGTCTTTTCTTCTCTGTTTTATGTGAGATAATTTATCCCATTGTACCTCTCCCTTTCTCCTTCTCCCAATATAATCCTTATCACCCCTTAATTTTATTCTGTAGGTATCACCCCTTCGTATTCAATACACTCTGTGCCATCTATCTATCTATCTATCTATCTATCTATCTATCTATCTATCTATCTATCTATCTATCTATCTATCTAATCTATCTATCTGTCTGTCTATCTGTCTGTCTATCTATCTATCTATCTATCTATCTATCTATCTATCTATCTACCTATCTATCTCTCTATCTGTATATATGTGTGTGTGTGTGTGTGTGTGTGTGTGTGTGTGTATTTCCTGTCCAACTACTTTAATACTTACAAAGGTCTAATGAGCTACAAGTATCATCTTTCCATGCAGGAACATAAACAATTCAACCTTAATAAGTCCCTTATGATTTCTCTTTCCTGTTTACCTCTTCATGCTTCAATTGTGCCTTGTCTCTTAAAGTCAAATTTTCTATTCAGCTCTTGTATTTTCATCAAGAATGCTTGAAAGTCCTCTGTTTCACTGAATGACCATTTATTTCCCTGAAAGATTTTACTCAGTTTTGCTGGGTAGGTGCTTCTTGGTTGCAATCCTATCTCCTTTGCCCTCCAGAATGTTATATTCCATGTTCTGTGGTCCCTTAATGTAGAAGCTACTATATCTTGTGTTATCCGGATTGTGTTTCCACAATACTTGAATTATTTCGTTCTAGCTGCTTACAATATTTTCTCTTTGACCTGGGAACTCTGGAATTTGGTTACAATATTCCTAGGAGTTTTTCTTGGGTGATTTCTTTCAGGACGTGATTGGTGGATTCTTTCAATTTCTGTTTTTCCTGCTGGTTCTAAAATATCAGGGCAGTTTTCCTTGATAATTTCTTAAAGGATGATGTCTAGGCTCTTTTTTGATCATGGCTTTCAGACAGTCAAATAATTTTTAGATTATCTCTCCTCAATCTATTTTCTAGGTCAGTTGTTTTTCCAATGAGATGTTTCACATTGTTTTCTATTTTTTTCATTCTTTTGAATTTGTTTCACAATGTCTTGATTTCTCATAAAGTCATTAGGTTTTATTTGCTCCATTCTAATATTTAAGGAAGTATTTCCTTCAGTAAGCTTTTGGACTTCCTTTTTCGTCTGGCCAATTTTGCATTTTAAGGCATTCTTCTCCTCATTGGCTTTTTGGACCTCTTTTTAGGCCATTTTTTAAGTTGTCATTTTCTTTGGTATTTTTTGGGTCTCCTTTAGCATACTGATAACTTGTTTTTCATGATTTTCTTGCATTAGTCTCATTTCCATTCCCAGTTTTTCCTCTAATTCTCTTACTTGCTTCTCAAAATCCCTTTTGATCTCTTCCATGGCCTGGGACAAATTCATATTTTTCTTGGAGGCTTTGGATGTAGGAGCTTTGACTTTGTTGTCTTCTTCTAGCACTCTTTTTTGCCTTGGAACTTTGAGGAGGATTCCGTCTTCCCTGCCACTACAAGCTCTACCATGCCAGCACTCATTGCCCCCAGACCGCAACCCAGAACTGTGACCCAGATCCAAGCATAGAAAACAAGAAAATCCTGCCTCAGCACCAGAAAAGAGATCCCTGCAATAACCCTCTGACCAGCCACTCAATACCTCCCCCCTTTTGTGGGCCATGCTTAATCAATGTTTATTGATCAGTCTCCACCAAAATCATAAAACCATTTTGTCATAAGGCTGCCAAGTAGTGATCAAGAGTGTTAAGATTTCCCATAAAGGATTCACTACCTTTCCCTTCCAAAAACAAAAAGACACATATTAAGTGCCTACCATTTACCAGAGGACTACTGGGTGATGCAGTGGATAGAGCTCTGAGCTTAGAATCAAGAAGACTCATCTTCATGAGTTCAAATCCAGCCTTAGATATTTATTAGCTATGTCAACCTGAGCAAGTCACATAAGCTTTTTTGCCTGAGTTCCTCATCTATAAAATGAGGTTGAGAAGGAAATGGCAAATCACTCAGTGTCTCTGCCAAGTAATCCCTAAATATGTGGTCATGGAGAATTGGACACAACTGAAACAACTGAACAACAACTATGTGCCTGGCTCAATGCTACGTACTTTACATATACTACATCAGGGGGTTAAATATATATGTATACACACACCATATGTAGATATATATACACACATATATATATACATATATATATACACATACATATATATACATATATACATATGTGTGTATATGTATATACATATACAAGTATATATACGCACACACAACTATATATATATACACACATACAACTACATATATATAACTATATATAACTATAACTATATATGTATATGTATACTTATGTGTGGGTATATAAATATATGTATATATATACACATATATACATATATGTGTGTATGTATATATATATGTATATATATGTGTGTGTGTGTGTGTGTACGTGGCTTCTATTTTAAATTTCAGAAAACTGAGGCAAACAGAAGTTAACTGACTTTCCCAGGGTCATACTGGTGGTAATAGTGATTTGAAGTCAGGTTTTTCTGATGCCAGGCCCAGAGCCCTAACTAAAAACATTTTTCATCAAATGTCTTTGATAAAAGTGTAATTTCCAAGATATATAGAAATTGACATAACACACATATATGTGTGATATAAAATCATATATCTCCATATATATATTCATATATTTACATATAATTTCATGCATATATGTATATGTGACACATGAAGATGTAGGTGCATAACTGTATATATACAAATTTATGTATATGTATGTGTGTGTGCATATATATATATGTACATATATATATGTAAAAACATAAAGCCATTTACTAAAAGATAAAAGATCAAAGGATATGAACAAAATTGAAAGGAAGAAATTCAAAGAATAAACAACTATATAAAAATAAACTCAACTCAGTAAAGATGACAGAAATGAAAATTAAAATAGTCCCAATTGTTTTAAATTCTACTATATATGCACTAAACTGGCAAAGAAGAAAAAGGAAAAAAAAGTTGGAGATTCTTCAGGAGGCTAGTCATATTAATAATCTCTTGGTGAAACTGTGAACTGGTTCACAATTTGGAATTGTGCTATAAAGATTAACTGTTCAGACACTTTGACTTAATGAGTTTAATAGAGTACATAGACAGACAAGGAGTCATTGTCAGAATGAAAGTTCCCATTTGTAGCAAAATAATCCTAATAGCACTTTTGTAGTTACAAAAAAAATCAAATAAATAAAAATTAAATAAAAAAAATTGGGTTTCCAACAGAGAAATGGTTGAACAAATGTTGTCATAGAAAAGAAACAGGGGCAACTAGGTGGCACAGTGTATAAAGCACCAACCCTGGAGTCAGGGGGATCTGAGTTCAAATCTGGCTTAAGACACATAGCATTCACTACTTGTGTGCAAGTTGCTTAATCCTAATTGCCTCATAAAACAACAAACAAAAAGAAACATGATAAGAAAAGGTAAATATGAATAATTTCTAAATACGAGATAATACTTTATGAAATTAAGTTAAGAAAGCATTATCAATTGAAAAAAAGTAGATAATGATTACAATAAGGGAAATATAAATATTAGCAAAATGTAGTAGAGGGGCAGAGCCAAGATGGTGCAGTAAAAGCAGTGACTTGCGTGAGTTTCCCCCTAAACCCCTCCACATAACTGTAAAAAATGACTCTAAGGAAATTCTAAAGCAGCAGAACACACAAAAAGACAGATTGAAACAAATTTCCAGCACAAGACAGCCTGGATGTTTGATTGGAAAGGTATATCGTGCCAGGATGGGAGAGGAACACAGTTTGGCGTCAGCATGCAGGCTGCAGCGAACCTGGAGCAGACCTCAGAGGACTGAATCACTGGCAGCTGTGGTGGTTTTCGACCTGTCAACCCACAAATGCCAAAGACGACTTAGAAGGTCAGTAAGAAAATCTGTGTCTAAAGTGAGAGAGAAGCCCCAGGGTCCCAGCCTCAGTCCCCTGGGGCAGTGATTGCCTCCAGATCTTCTGACCCCACAGACTGAGGGGTAATTGAGTGGCTGAGCAGAGAGGGATTACAGGGACCTCTTGGCTAGTACAGGATTCTCTAGCTTGGCCCATGCTTGTATCTGGGTCACAGTTTTGGTTGGTTGCCCTGGGGTGAGAAAGCTAGCTGGTGTGGTGGACTTTGTGGTGGCTGTCGAGAGAGATCCACCCCCTACATTTCCAAGACAGAAAAGAGTGTTTGTGGTCACTCATAGACCAGAGCACAGGCCATGAAAGGAGTAGACACCTCAACCCTTGTCATATCACCTTGGAAGAACTGAAAATTTATAGGTCCCTACAAGTATCTCTGAAAACAGCTGCATCAAACCCCCAAAGCTTGGGACAGTACATTCTCCACACTGGAAGCAGATTCCTAATTTAACAAAGAGTTTATAACTAAAATAATTGGCTGGGATCATGAGTAAAGTGCACAAAAAAAGTCAGACCATGGAATCTTTCTTTGGTGACAAAGATCAAAACATACAACCAGAAGAAGACAACAAAGTCAAAGCTCCTGTATCCAAACCCTCCAAGAAAAATATGAATTTGTCCCAGGCCATGGAAGAGATCAAAAGAGATTTTGAGAAGCAAGTAAGAGAAGTAGAGGAAAAACTAAGAGTGATGCAAGAAAATCATGAAAAATTAACTCAACAGCTTGCTAAAGGAGACCCAGAAAATATTGCAGAAAATAACACCTTAAAAAATAGACTAACTCAATTGGCAAAAGAGGTCCAAAAAGCCAATGAGGAGAAGAATGCCTTAAAAAGCAAAATTGGTCAAATGGAAAAGGAAATCCAAAAACTTTCTGAAGAAAATGCTTCCTTAAAAATTAGAATAGAGAAACTGGAAGCTAGTGACTTCATGAGAAATCAAGACACTGTAAAACAAATTCAAAGAACTGAAAAAATAGAAAAAAATGTGAAATATCTCATTGGAAGAACAACTGACCTGTAAAATAGATCCAGGAGAGAAAATTTAAATTATTTGAATATCTGAAATCCATGATCAAAAAAAGGCCCTAGACATCATCTTTCATGAAATTATCAAGGAAAACTGCCCTGATATTTTAGAACCAGAGGGCAAAATGGACATTGAAAGAATCCACCAATCACCTCCTGAAAGAGATCCCCAAAAGGAAAACTCCTAGGAATATTGTAGCCAAATTCCAGAGTTCCTAGGTCAAGGAGAAAATATGGCAAGCAGCCAGAAAGAAACAATTCAAATAATATGGAAACACAATCAGGATAACACAAGTTTAGCAGGTTCTACCTTAAGGGACCACAGGGTGTGGAATATAATATTCTGGAGGGCAAAGGAGATAGGATTACAACCAAGAATCACCTACCCAGCAAAACTGAGTATAATCCTTCAGGGGAAAAAACTGATATTCAATGAAACAGAGGACTTTCAAGCTTTCTTGATGAAAAGACCAGAGCTGAACAGAAAATCTGACTTTCAAATAGAAGACTCAAGTGGAACATGAAGAGGTAAACAGGAAAGAGAAATCATAACAGACATATTAAGGTTGAAGTGGTTGCATTCTACATGGAAAGGTGATATTTGTAACTCACAAGTCATTTGTCAGTATTAGAGTGGATGGAAGGGGAAAAAATAGATTGATTGCTACGTAGATGGCACATGGTGAGTTGAAGATGAAGGGATAATATCTGGAGAATAAAATTAAGGGGTGAGAGAGGATTATACAGAGAAAAGAGAAATGGAGAGGTAAAATGGGGTAAATTATCTCACCTAAAAACATACAAGAAAAGGCTCTTACAATGGAGAAGAAAAGGGGGAAGGTGAGAGGGAATCAATGAATCTTATTCTCATTGGATTTGACTTAAAGAGAGAATAACACACACTCAATTGGGTATGGAAATCTATCTTATCCTACAGGAAAATAGGGGGGGAAGGAGACAACAGAGCAGGAGAATGATAGAGGGGAGGGCAGCTTGTGAGAGGAGGTAATGAGAAGCAACCATTTCTAAGGAGGGACAGGGTCAAAAGAGAGAATAGAATAAATGGGGGGGCAGGATAATATGAAGGGAAATACACTTAGTTTTTCACAACATGGCTACTAAGGAAGTGTTTTGCATGACTACACATGTATAACCTATATCAAGTTGCTTGCCTTCTCAATGAAGGTGGGTATGGAAGGAGGAAGGGAGAAAATTTGGAACCAACAATTTTAAAAACAAAAGTAAAAAAAAATGTTTTCACATGTATGTGGGAAATAAGATATACAGGAAATGGTGCATAGAAATCTATCCTTCCCTATAGGAAAATAGGAGGGGAAGAGGATAAGAGAAAGGAGGGGAGAGATAGAAGGGAGGGCAGATTAGAAGAAGGGGTGCTCAGAATGCATGCCATCTTGGAGTGGGGGGAGGAACAAGATGGGGAGAAAATTTGGAAATCAATCTTGTGGAAGTGTATGTTAAAAACTAAAAATAAATAAATTAATTTTTAAAAAAATGAAAAGAAAAAAATAAAGATTATGTGGGGGAAAGAGGGTGAAGTATAGTGAGGTTTGGCAAGACTGGAAAGGTAGGCAGTGACCAAACTGAGAAGGTCTTTCAAAGGTAAATAGTGTTTATATTTGATCCTGAAAGTAATAGGGAGCCACTGGAGTTTATTGAACATGGGATGATGTGGTCAAACCTGTGCTAGAGGAATATCAGTCTGACAGCTGAGTGGAAAATAGACTAGAGAGAGACTTGAAGTGGGGAGACCAATCAGCAAGCTAGAACCATGGTCCAGGCATCAAGTGATGACAGCCCACCAGTATCAGGATGAAGGCAGTGTCAGGAGAGAAGGGCTTGTATTGATAAGATGATATGAAGGTAGAAAAATAGGACTTACCAGTTGATGAAATATGGGGGGTGAGTGAAAGTGAGGAGTAGAGAATGAAACCTAGGTTCCAAGCCTGGGTGGCTTGGAAGATGGTGGTACCTTCCACAATAATATAACACTTAGGAAAAAAGTTTTAGTGTGAGATTTTAACCAATTCAATTAATTGATTTTCTTTTGATTCTGAAGAAGGGGCCATAGTGCATCCTTAATTGACTACACATTTTGCACTCATCTATTGGCTATGTTATACCCAGTTATTTCCTATTAAACTCCTTCTTCTACTGTCCATTCCTATCAAATTGGCCTGCTAGCAATTGCACAAATACAGCATTCGATTTCCTGTCTCTATGACTTTACCCAAGCTTTCTACTATGTCCAGAATGCATTCCTGACTCAGCTCTGTTTCGAAGAACACTCAGCTTCCTTCAAAGCACAAACCAGGTGACACCTCAAAGGGGTGTCATGATCACTCTCTCCCTCTTGAAATTGTATATTCATTGTGTTTACTTGTATGTGGACACATTATATCTCTCCCCAGCCTCAAGTAGAATGTAACATCTCTGAGGGCAGGGACTTTTATTTTTCTTTTTGTATCCCCTCAGCACCAAATACAATGCCTTTGGCATAATAAGTGCTTAATAAATGTTTATTGATTTTTTTAAAAACGGTAGTGGTAGTAATCTTACAAATAAAGATCAATCTTGGCTACAGAGGATTGATACAGTCTACTATTGTCTCAGTAGGGAGGTTATATAACAAGGCAGCATGGTCCAATGGTAAGGGCACTGAATTTAGAATCAAACGTCCTGATCTTAAGGAGCTAGTTCTGCTACCTCACTGAGTGAGGAAAGAACAGAGGTGGCTACCATGCTGGTGGTATGGTAGTACCACTTATGAAGAACTCAGATCTCTCCCCATTCTGTTCCATTTTCCTCAAGGATCAAAGTGATCTCCCTAAAGCCCAGGTCTAATAATATTGTTTCCCTCTTCAGCGAACTCCAGGAGCTTCCTATTGCCTTTGGGATCAAATATAAAAACTCCTCTCTTTGTCTTTTACATCCCTTTACAATCTGGCTCCTTCTGATCTTTCACACTTCTTACAACTTAATCCCCTCCACCTACTTTAAATTCCAGCAACTGTGGCATTCTTGGTATTGCTTGAACAAGACTTGTGCCTTTCCACTGCTGATCCCTCAAGACTGGAACTCTGCCCCTTATCATCTGTACTTCCTTAATTCTCTGACCCCTTCAAGTGAAGTCTCAGATAAAAGCCCAATTTCTGCATGGAACCATTCCTAGCCCTCCTTAATCCTAGTGCCTTCCATCTGAGATTATCTCCAATTTATCTTAAATATAGCTTCCTTGTACTTAGTTGTTTATATGTTGCTCCATGGCCTCCATTACATCGTGAGCTTCTTGAGGGCAGGGATTTTTGCCTTTTTTGTATCCCCTAGGATTAGCATAGTGCCTGACAAATAGGAGGCAGAGTTACTCTCATTGATTTGCTTTGTAGGCCCTTACTGAATAATTAACATATTCACACACCGTCTTTTCTGTAGGCTAAAGGTTGCATTCCATGACCCAGTTTGGACTGCTGCAGTGCCCCAAATATTGCATGTAGCTATCATAAATACAATAAATATGTTATATTCATACCAATGATTATACTTATATTTTCAGATAAATATCAGCAGTATCTATATAGCATGCTTTATATCTTCAGTTTCAATAGTTGGACATTCCTTGGTTTTTCATAACTTTCCCAGCCTTCTTCCCTAATATATTTCATTTTTAGACTCAGGAGCCATTAACATTTCGGAGGAGCATTGAGCCAAGCAGTTTAATCATTTAGGCCTCTCCTGGTGCCATAGCCCCTCAACCATTGCTTCTTAGCTGCTTCCCTTTTCCTCCTAATGACAAAACTTATTCAACCTCCCCTTAGCCGCTGTGCAGTGTGGAGCCGAGAATGTTTTCATGCCTGCCTCCCAGTTCCATGGAAATAGAGAGACAGCAGTGTGATTGCAAAACAACCCATCTTCTGGCTGGAAATAATTCAACATGTTCATGAAAATCCACTCATTATTAGTGCTTAACAAGGGCACCTGTGAGCCTTCCAGCCCCACCACCCCTGGTAGATTGAGCACTGGGCAACTTAATTGTGGAGAAAAAAAAGAGAAGTCCAGTTTTGAGGAGCAGAAGGTCCCATAGGCTTTTTCTCCTTCACCTCATTAAACCTGAATAAATTGAAGCATCTTTAAGTAAAACTGTGGGGAAGGTTTTTTGTTGTTGGCCTGATGGTGATCCACAGGTGCAGGTAATTGCAGACACATTTAGATGAGCCCTTTCCCCACACCTGTACTGATGATGGAAAGTCAGCTAACAGGAAGGCTAAGGCTTAGCCCTTGCCAAGGGGACCAGCAGCTTCAGGAGCAGGTTGGTATCTGTATGAATTTCCTCACTTCTTACTTCAATTACAGACTGAAACATCACAGTCACTTAAAATAGCTTCCATTGTCTCATTGAGATTTTAACTTCTGTTTTAGACAAACAGTTATCTCTTGGGGCTCAGATGGTAATAAGATAGAAGATAGACTATACTAAAGTAGTACTTAAACATTTTCAGCTTATTCCACTTTCACTTCAGTCATCCTTAGCTTGCTACCACAAACCTTGCAATCACTTAGGGGCCACGCCAGGCTCTGATAAATGTGTATCCACCTCATTTTCCCCAGAATCAGGCCTCTGGGTCACTCTCAGGACATTTCTAAGGCCTTGCCTACCCTCACCTTTCCAGACACAGATGTTGCCACCCTGCCCCCCCCATTATAATGTACGTTACTTGAGAGCAGCAACTCTTTTATATTCATATCCCAACTGTTTAACACAGTGACTGAAGTGTAGCAAATGCTTAATAAATGCTTTCTTTTTCAACACATTCTTACCCTAGAGATAGCATTGCCCTGAAGCTATTTTTCTCTTTTTTCTTTTCTTTTATTTTTTCCTTTTCTTTCTTTTTCTTTCTTTCTTTCTTTCTTCCTTCCTTCCTTCCTTCCTTCCTTCCTTCCTTCCTTCCTTCCTTCCTTCCTTCCTTTCTTCCTTCCTTCCTTTCTTTCTTCCTTCCTTCCTTTCTTTCTTTTTTTCTTTCTTTCTGTCTTTCTTTCTTTCTTTCTTTCTTTCTTTCTTTCTTTCTTTCTTTCTTTCTTTCTTTCTTTCTTCAGATTGGGGAGTCTTTGGCTTGGATCACCAATTAATGGGGTGCCCATGCTATGCTCACTTCACTCCCAGGTCTGTTTCTCACTATTGGGACATTTTCACTCATTCTCCATCAGGCTCCCCAGGTCCCATTTATGTGATATCATCCTCCATTAGAATATGAAATCCATTAGGGTAGGGACTGTAATTCTCTGTTTGTATTTGCACTGGTGACTTTGCACAGCCTGCCATCACTGCAATCCAATTCACTTGTAAATCCATGGCAAGACCTTTCTGAGGCCACAGTTGTCTTCAAGAAGGCAAGACAAAACAAAAGCAACCTACCTATCTATAATGAGATTCATGACATAAGGAAAATGAATTTCCTGGACAAATAACCCCAAGAAAATGAAAGGCGGAAAGCAAGCTCCAATAATAATCAACTAAAAATAACCATTAAGAATTTATTATATGCTAGACACTATGCTAAGGGCTAGGAATTCGCAGAAAGACAACAATAATCCCTGTCCTCAAGGAGCTTATATTCTGACAGAGGAGAGAACATGGATGTAAGTAGACTAAAAGATATGTACAAAACAGTTAGATACATAGAGAAAGTTTGGTGTAAAGACAACAACTACAGGAGGGAGAGAGATAAGAAATTCTCCTGCCAAAGTTACATTTGAGCTGGCTATTAATGGAAGCCAGATATCTTAAATCCTTCTTAGAGATGGAAAAAAAGCATTTATTAAATGCTAATTATGTGCTTACTGTGCTAAATGTTTTATAAATATTCCTACCTCTCATTTGATCCTCAAAAGAACCCCATGAGGTAGGTCTTATTATTATGTTCATTTGAAAGATGAAGAAATTGAGGTAGTCAGAAGTTCAATGATTTATCCAGGGTTACAAAGCCTCAGGCAAGAGTTCAGCTAAAGTCTTCCTGACTCTAGGCCCAGTGTTTTATCTACTGTACCACCTTAGCTGCCTCTTAGCAGTATACTATGAAATAGCAAAGAAATGGAAACATGATGCATGCATATTGGAAGAAAGACTGAAAAATATACGGTAAAGGAATGAATCAATAAATCAACTAATGAAGCATCTATTAAGCACTTACTCTGTGCAAAGTACTATTCTAACCACTGGGGATACAAATCGGAAAGTCAGATATTCCCTACTCTTAGAACTCACATTCTAATGGAAAAGTCGGTACATAAAGAAGGTTTAGCTGCAAATCAGTTGGAAAAGTCCCATGGTCCTCAGGGTGTAGCAGCGAAGCAGATGTTAATGCTTTTTCTTTAATGTCATCTCCCCTCATCAAATCATTTCGGTTTCCGTGGCAGAATTGCTTGAGAGTGCCAAGGGCTTTGGTAGCAAGAACCTTTTCCCCCTGTAATTTCAGTAGTTCTGACTATATCACTTATAGGAACAGCTGCCAGGCTTCATCTCCACAAAAGTTGCCTCCGAAGATAATGGTGGCAGAGTGCACTGGACTGGAAGTATTGCTATTCATAAGGCTCAAATACAGAGGATTTTGAGTAGTCGCCATCAGAATCTGAAGAGAGATGGTGGTCAAGCTGACAGTGATGTTCTGACTGGGTTGGCACATCCTACCTTTCCTAGGAGGCCCCTAGGAGAGACCATTGTATATTTTGTCAGAAAAGTTTCTATTTTGGATTTGTTTTGGCTAATTGTTTTTCTTTGTCATAAAGAAGGATTCATTCTGAAAGGAGCTTAGAAAATGACTGTGATATAAAGACAAAAGACATCAATAAAACATATAAACAAAAGAAACATGATTTATGGCCTAGTCTTTAATTCCTTTAAGCCAATGAGATTCTGTTGAAACTTTCCAGAGGAGAATTTTAAATATTAAAATGAAGATTTACATTAATGTTTACTATATAGATACTTTACCGTGTATTTCTTTTTGCATTCAATATTTAAATATTAACGGCTCCTTGTATTGACTTGACAAACACTCGTAGTAAAAACCAGTCAGTGTTGGAGTTTAAAGCAGAGAGAGAAATTACAACAAGTTGATTTTTCATCTATCTCCTCCTACTGACCAAATAACTTACAAAACCTGAATTAGTCCTCACTACAGCTTTTAGATCATACCATGGCTGAACATATATGGAATTACCTACAAAATTGTTTTAGGTTGTGTTTTTTTTTTGCTTATAAAATATAATTTTATTTTACATTACTTTGGTGTTACATAGGGCATACCATTTTCACAAGGTTTTTTTGGACTAAAATCAATGATTAGCAATACACAATAGTCATCCAAACTTTCTAAGCAATGATCTCTGGAAAAATGTGACACCCTTTCACGTGTGCACAAATATGCATGGAAAAAGTAGGCCTGGATGTACGTATTTCCAATGGTTTCCCCCATTTTAATGTATTAAGAAATTACATGAACTTTAATTTGCCAAAACACAACATGTGTATTCTGGTAGTTACATGCTATATCTATTACGTAGTAAAGTAGACACCAGAACTACCAAGGCAGGAGTGAACTCCTGGGGAGGAAAGTTGTCAAATGAAACTGAAGAGTAAGAAAACTTCTTGCTGTCATGGGATTTATTTTACAGGAGGCATATTTCAGCTTATGATCACAACTCTAAAATGCCAAACTTGTTTTCATTTAACCCAATACTTCCAGATTTCTCCTTAAAAGAAATATATAAGAAGAAAAAGTGAAAGCTGCTTGCTGAAAAAAAAAAACACAACAACCTGAAAAATAAGGTAGGAATATGAGGAGTAGGTAGGAGGGAAGAGCTATGTAAAACACTTGAGTTGTATTTAACTCCATTTTTATATCTTCACTGTAATACAAAACACAGTCACCTGCAGAACTGGTTCCAATTTTTAAATACCAGATGCAATTTAGTACACTACCTAAGTGTTTGGAAGTTACTTATGTTTATACGAAATTACACTACTAATACTTTTCTACAGCAGTAACAGTATACCAGGAAGGCCAGGAAAAACACAAATCAAGGAATAAAGTTTTCCCAAAGCTGAAGTGTGAAAAGACTATAATGGATTGATTTCCATAGACGTGGATGGGTTCTCTTTGCTATAGGAAATCCAAGTGGAGCTATAAGGAATGGAGAAGTGTAAAAAAGATTTCTTGAGAGAAAAGAAGATGGCATCCTGCATGAATTTTATTTTTCTGTACCTTCTGCAGCATCACATTCTTTTCCTGCAATGTCTGATGTCCATAACGTTAGGTTGTCTCTAAGCAACTGCCTTTGTAGGAGACTTCCTTTAGTGAATCAAATTCTTCAATAACCTTGTAGCCAATATACAGGCAAGCTCTGGGTTATTGAGAGTCTTCTAGCAAAATACAGAAAAGGTAAAAGCTAGCCACAGGTGAATAGGATTTGTAGGTTGCATCTCTTTTGAAGTCAGATGGTTCTTGAGAAGCTCCATGGGAATTATGTTTGTTTTGGGTCATTGCCACAGTCTGTTTCAGCAAGGTACCAGAAGTAGTTTCCCCTCATTTTCTGATAGAAGACCTTGCTCTCTGGATTAGTGCATTGGCTGTTAAAAACTTATATAACAATTCCAGGACCATAAATTAATCTTATTTCTTTTAAAGCAGAGGTAGCATAATGAGGAGCAGATGGGGCCAAATTCTTCCTCAGACACTTTACTACTTGTGTTCCATTTAACAGGTCACTTAATTTTTCTGAGTCTCGGTTTCTTCATATAGAGAGTAAATGAATTTCTTTCTCCTCTAGCTAAAAATCTCTGAAACTATGTGTCTGCTTTTGTTTGTTTCAACAGAGGCAGGGTGGTATAGTAGATAGACACCAGGCTGCAAAGGCAGGAAGACCTAAGTCAAAGTCATGCTTTTGCCAGTTATAGCACTATCTGTGTGATACTGAGGGAATCACTTTACCGCAGTATCCCAGGCAATACTCTAAGGCTATAAGTTGTAGAAACGCTATTGCTGACCACCCCACCATAACCACCTTGATAGAAATTCTATAGTAGGGATTTTTTACACTGATGAATCATAGGTGTTATAAAATATATGGTACAATAGAATGATGACTGGAATCAGAGAATAAGGATTTTAGTTTTGACTCTGATAGATTTCTATCTGTGTGATATTGGATCAATTACTTAACCATTTTTAGAATCAGTTTCCTCATCTGTAAAATGAGATAGTTTGACTGAGTATCCTGAGAAGATCTTTTCAGTGTACAGTATGATCCCACAACGTGAGCACCTGAGTTGTGATGCCATGGAGTACAACAGACAGACTTCCTACGCCTTAGAAATCCATCTTTCCCTGTCCTTTTCTTTTTCCCTCTCCCTCTTCCTCTGTTCTTTTTCCCCTCTCTCTCTACACTCTCTTCTTGTACAATTTTTTGGTCACTCTGGCTTTCACTTTTCCTTTCCTCTTCATCTCTCTCCCCTCTTTCTCTTTCCCACTCTTTCTGTCACTCTGGCTCTCATTCTTCCTGTTCTTGTCCTTTTCTTTCTCTTTTTCTCTCTTTGCTTCTGTCTCTCTCTCCCCCTACACCACTCTCATTCCCTTTCTTCCCCACCTCTCAAAAAAGCACAAATGTTGAAATCAATGTATGCCCTTTTCCATTAGAACTCATACTGCCTTTCCGCTATAACCTGAACCCTCCATCCTTAGCTCATAATGGAAAAGGATATGACTTGTACTCCCAATTCCTTAATTGTCTAAAACAGCTCACAATTCTTCTCTTCATTAAAGGAAATATAATTTTTCATAACAGAGGATCAATAAATTAAGGCAGACAAAAATATAAAGTCATAGCAGTCTTTTTTATTAATTCTAGTCCTAAAAAATATAAAGGTCATCAGGCTATCTACCACTTGTCTTACTCCATATTCAAGGAAACTACCAGTAGAAAGCTATATTCCTTTAAAAATAAAATTAGGCTGTTGCTAATGTAATTGCACTTTCTGTCCCCTTTCAAGATAAAGGCCATTCAGAAATTTCTGCTTAATTCTACTCCCACCCCACCCAGTCTATTTAATATCCCAGAAAAAAAAGTCATTAGATATAAATTTGACATGCTAGGAGCAGGAATAATTAATCTCTATCTTAGTCTCCCATGTTACATGGACTGCAAATTACTGCTCTCTTGCCAAAGATTTGGGATGGGAAGAATCTAAAGCTGTTTTTGCATAGTTTAAGGTCTGCTTGAACCATGGGAACATGCCAAAGCAGATCTGCAACCAGCACAAGGCAAGCAGATATTTGCCTCAGGGTGCTGAATCTTAGTGGACACTTTGAGAACATTCACGTTTCTTCTCCAACAAATCACTTAAACATTGTGGACCTCAAATGTAAAATTAAGAGGTCGGACAGGATGACCTATAAGACTTCCCTCATAGGGCTGTTGTTAGTCTCAAAGGAGATAGAGTATATGGCTTTGCAAACTTTAAAGTGGTATGTGAATGTCAGCACTCATCGTCATTGCATGTAGACAGTATGGCATGGGATCTACTCTTCTTTGCTGCAGGTAATTTTAGATCAGCTATCAGTCTTCTGTTTAGGAGAGGTTGCTGTTCATTTGGAAAAACACTATTGATTTGGTTTCAGTCTATATAGCTCTCTGCTCTAGGGGAAAGAAGACAGATATGATTTTCTGCCTCTCTTGTATGCATTTGCACATACATCCCAATGGCAGAGACCTGTATAACCTTTCTTTTTTGAGTGCAGGCTCCTTTCTGAATACAGACTGAAAATTATGTCAGCTATGATGAATTATATGAATTTTCTCAGTTGGGGAGAAATATTTATAAAAAATTCCCTTTTTGCTTTTTAACATACTGAAACTTCCTTAGACATCCCTTTAAAGATCCCCATTTACTCACATAAACACTTTGTAGTCAAATCACCCTTCTAGTGAATTACCCATATATGATATTACTTCTCCTGCCTCCACACTTTTGCAGTGTAGTTCCCCCAAATATGGAAATGCACTTCTTGGCCACCCATGACTTCTAAAATCCATAGTTTCCTTGATAGTGCTGATCATCTTTTTTGATCCTTTTAGTTTTAGCACTCCCTCCGTCCTATAACTGCTTTGCACACATTTTGCTTTTACTTAATTGTATACATGTTATATCATCAAGTAGCCTATAAGATCCCTGAGAGTTAGGTCTGTTACATTTTGTTTTTTATTTATCCCTTGCACTTAGAAGAGTGCCTGGAAGAAAAAAAAAACCAGTTACTTAATAAAGGATTCCTGAAATGAATTGAATTGAACGCTAGCCAATAGACCCAATTAAAAGGTAAGCACCATCCACTATACTCTTTTATAAATGATATAATGACCATGTTAAGAGGCCATCAGGTCTGAATAACATATTCAGAAATCTTACATGATATGTTCAATGTGTTTAAAGTGGTATGTATTTCTTCTATTTAGGGCCAATCCAAAATTTTAAAGAAGACAGTTTGATTTAAGTTCCACTTCCAATAGCAACTCCAGTCTTTTCAGAATTCTAAACTACTTCAGCATAACCCCCACTCCCATATCTGAGGGTTGTCCCTACCTCTTTTCCAATCCTCTCCTACTTCCATTTCCTTCTATCCTTCCTCAAGATTCTATATGACAGTCTTCAGGCTGTCCTGCTTTATAATTGGTAAAAGATAGGAGTATTTTTTGAAAGCTAGAAAAAATATTGTTGCAGACAAAATATAAGGTTCATTCCCCAGAGGAAATGGCTCATAAATGGAAAACATTTCTAGTAGAGTAAGAATAAATTATACTGATATCCTGCATTGCTTAGTTCTATCCTTTTTGGAAATAGGAAACTTGGATTCAGATTTGGGCTCTGATGCTTACTATAGTCGTGTTGTTGTAGTTCTTGTTGCTGCTCGGACATCTAGTCATAGCTGACTATTTGCTACTTCATGAACTATAGCATGCCAGGCTCTTTAGTTTTCCACTATCTCCCAAAATCTGGCCAAATTCATATTCATTGCTCCATGTCACCATCTATCTATTTCATCCTCTGCTGTCCCCTTCTCCTTTTTCCCTAAATCTTTCCCAGCATCAGTCTTTTCCAATGAATCCTGTCTTCTCATTATGTGGCCAAAGCATTTTAGCTTCAGCTTCAATGTTTGTCTTTCCAATGAATATTAAGTGTTACCTTGGGCACTTAGCCTCACTCTATCTTAGGTTACTCATCTATAAAATTTTTGGATGAGACAGGATTGCTTTTAAGCCCTGTCCTATATCTGAATCCATGGTCCTTTATCTAATACCCTATATATGGCAAAATTTGATACTCACCACAACCCTGATAATTGATATATTTTTAATTAAAATATTCTTAAACCTGTTTTATAGATGTGGGAAATTAGTCCCAAAATGAAGTTAATTACCCATGGTCCCACACATAGCATTTGGTAGAATCAAGGCCCAAATCCATGTCTCCTACAAAGTCATGACCAATGACTTCCTACCCCAGGTCCAAAGGATGCTTACAAATTCACTTATGGTTGACATTGCTTAGAAAACCATACATATTTATATATTTCATTTTTTTTTTTATAAATATAGCACCATATTAAAATGACATAAGACCTACATTTCAATCTGCTTTGAACATCACTCAGGAATGTTGTGGGCTGCGTATTTGAAACCCTTAATCTCACAAAACTCCTTCATTTTACAGGTGATAATCTGAGGTCAAGGGAGGCTAACTAATGTATCTAGCATCAAATATATAGTAAGAGGAAGAGCCAGGATTCAACCTCTAGAACTCTGACTCAGATCTAGTTCACTTTCCACTCTACTATGCTGTCATGTAAAGCAGGTCTAATATTTGAATATAAGCTTGACAATGAGACTGACCACATCTTGTATATTTATTACCTCTACTCTGTCCTTCATAAAATGTCATTGTAATAGATGTTATTTGGCTTGGGCCACATGTCAGGGATATTGTAGTTATTCTGTAACAGTGAATGAAAAATTATGTGTTTTGTCTTGAATACTACAAGAGTTATTTCATTTTCTTTTTCTTTTTTTTTAATAATTTATTTTGATTTATCAACAATTGCTTCCATATGCTTTTGAGTTTAAAATTTTTCTCCCCCTCCCTCCCAATTACCCTCTACAAGACAGCACACAATCTGATATAGGCTATATGTATACATTCTTATTAAGCATATTTTCACATTAGTGATGTTGTAAGTAAGAATTAAAACCAATAGGAGAAACCACCAGAAAGAGGAAACAAAACTCAACAGAAGAGAAAAAAATAGCAAATAATATGCTTCAATTTGCATCCAAATTCCATAGTTCTTTGTTTGGATGTAGATAGCATTTTCCATCACGAGGCTTTTGGAGATGTTTCGATCCTTGTATTGCTAAGAAGGGTTAAGATAATATTAGTCATCTCAGAACGTGGCTTTGATTATGTACAAGGTTCTCTTGGTTCTGCTCACTTCACCCAGCATCAGACCATACAGGTCTTTCCAGGTTTTTCTGAAGTCAGCCTGTCCATCATTTCTTATTGCACAATAGTATTCCATTACATTCATATACCACAGGTGGTTCAACCATTCCCCAATTGATGTCCATCCTCTCAATTTCTAATTCTTTGCCATCACAAAAAGAGCTGCTATAAATATTTTTTGTATACATGGGTCCTTTTCCCATTTGTATGGTCTCATAGGGATATAGCCCTAGAAGTGCTGTTGCTGGGTCAAAGGGCATGCACATTTTGATAGACTTTTGGGCATAGTTCCAAGTTGCTCTCCAAAATGGTTGGATCATTATACAACTCCACAAACACTGCATTAGTGTTCCATTTTTTCCACATCTTCTCAAATATTTATCATTTTCCTCTTTTGTCATGTTAGCCAGTCTCATAGGTATGATGTGGTACCCCAGAGTGGTTTTGATTTGCATTTCTGTAATCAATAGTGATTCAGAATATTTTTTCATATGACTAGAAATAGCTTTAATATCTTCATCTGAGAACTGCCTGTTCATATCCTTTGACCATTTCTCAATTGAGGAATAACTTGTATTCTTATAAATTTGACTTAATTCTCTCTATGTTTTACAAATTGAGGCCCTTATCAGAGATACTGGTTTTAAAAATTCTTTCCCAGTTTTCTATCTTCCTCTAATCTTAGGTGCATTGGCTTTGTTTGTGCAAAAACTTTTCAATTTAATGTAATCAAAGTTATCCATTTTACTTTTTGTAAGGTTCTCTATCTCCTGTTTGGTCATGAATTCTTCTGTTCTCTTTAAATATGATAAGTAAACTATTCCTTGCTCTCCCAGTTTGCTTACAGTATCAGCCTTTATATCTAAATCATGAACCCATTTTGACTTTATTTTGGTATATGGTGTGAGGTTTTGATGCATGCCTAATTTCTGCCATACTCTTTTCCAGTTTTCCCAGCAGTTTTTTTTTCAAAGAGTGGGTTGTTATTCCAGAAGTTGGGGTCTTCGGGTTTATCAAATAATAGATCACTATAGTCATTGACTACTATGTTTTGTGTATTTAACGTATTCCACTAATCCACCACTCTGTTTCTTAGCCAGTACCAAGTAGTTTTGATGATTGCTGCTTTATAATAAAATTTAAGATCTGGAATGGCTAGACCACCGTCCCCTGAATTTCTTTTCATTGGTTCCCTTGATATTCTGGACCTTTTGTTCTTCCAAATGAATCTTCTTATTATTTTTTCTAACTTATTTTCTAATTTTTTTAGTTAGGTAGTCATTTTATTTTTCAAAAGTTGTCTAAGAGAGTCATCATAACATAGTAGACTTAAGCCTGGCTTAAGAGCCAGAAAGTTATTGGTTCAATTTCTGGTTGCCACATATAAAGGCGATATGGCCCTTCCCACAACAATGATAAGAAATTGCATTACCCTCCAAGATACCCAAACTCATAACCTTGGTGTCATGTTCAGCTACTCACTGAATGTAAAAATGATTTGCAAATCTTAAAGTTCTTTCAAATTCTAGATATTGTTATTAAATAAATGAAGTATTGTAGTAATTCCTCATATAACAATTTGTAAATTCACTGTATTCTTTAATATGCATTTATCTTATGTTATCCACTTTGATGGGACATTATTTCTTTTTGCTACATCGCAGGTTTGTCTTACTTATGCAGCCAATGTTTACAATCCCAAAATCTGATGCAGCCACACCTGTAGTCTGCACGAGAATGTCCTTGAAACATTTCTTATATATAAATGATAATGTTCTAACTGGCATATTTTCAGTGTACTTACTATCCAAATCTCCAATTGAAAAACAAAAACTCAATTAGATCCAGAGGCACTTTTGTAGAGTGAAAAGAACAATGATTTATAGAGTCAGAGAATCAGGGTTCAAACCCCACTTCTTATTTTTGCTCACTGTGACATAGGCAATTCATTTAAACTCAGTTTCCTCATTTATAAAATGAAAGGATTGGACCAGGATCACGTATAGAGATTTGGAACAGACACAGGAGGTAATCTAGTCCAATCTTTAGATAGATAGATAGATGATAGATAGATAGAGATTTATAAATATAGATATGAATATGAGACAATTAAGGTCCAGAGAGGCTATCCAAATTGTCCCAAGATCCCACAGGTAATAAGTGACAATGCTTGGATTTTAATTCAAGCCTTATCATGCCAAGTCCAGTATGTTTCCCATTGTGCCTCTTTGCATCCCTAGACAGAAGGGCCTTCCTAGTAGTAGAGTTAGAATCTATATCCCTAGTTCAGGTTTCTGATAATTGATTCTCTAATAGTTTTGTAGTAGCCAGTGAGTGTTAGATACTACCTAAAGCACATGCAAGACATACACATCCCTGCCTACTTTTAATGAGTTAGACAATTTCCTGATTTCAGTGTTGAGCTTTTATTTTTGCCATTTTGATATTATCTTTTCAGATTCATTAAACAAAATGGTAAAAAAGTTCTACAGTAAAGTCAAAGACACTAATCCAGACTCTTTTTTTTCTTCTCAATTTAAATTTCTCATTCACCATTTGCAGATCACAACCCATCTCATCTGTAGCTCGGAGTATAATAATCAAATCAGAACTATCATTCTTGGAAAGTGTGTAGCATCCAATTGCCCTATGGCTTCATTTACATTCCTTTTTCACTTACCTATGATCAAAATTCCACTTCATGGCCACTACTCTCCATTATGTATTGTGTTCCCCTATAGAGTTTACAATGTATGGTCCCAGGGAGGAATCTGTTCTACCACCTATTGTTTATTTACTATCATGAGCAAGGAATATTTTTTACATATTTCAATGAAGTTTTATTTTACATTGTGCTCAATTCTTTTTGAGATTGACTTCCTTCACTCCTTTTTTTCACATTTTAAAAGGATGGAAATGGTTACCTTGAATGTTTTTCATGGATTAATTGAAGGAATTGTGGATGATTGCCCCAAGAACAGAATATTTTGGGGAAGTATGATAGATATCTTCATGAATTTGAAGGGCTGTCATGTAAAGGAGGAAAAAGACATGCTCTGCTTTGCTCCAGAGAGGAAAAGTAGGAGGAATGGGTGAAAACTGCAAAGAGGTAAACAAAAACAAAAACAAAAAAACTAAACACGAACAGCAGCAGCAACAAAAATAACCTAAAAGTGGAATGGAATGTCCTCAGAGGTTGTGGGTAACCTATGCATCGCTTTCCAGGTCTTCAAGTAGTAGATAAATTCTTGTCATACTGAGGATTCCTTTCACATATACATTGCTTTCTATGGCTGCTGAGGTCTCTGCTCTCTCCCACACCCACATTCTGTAATAATTTACATGGAAAACTCTAGGGAAAACTGGATTAACATCTGGAATTGTTGATTGGAAAGTTGATGGAACAATCTCTCTGCATCCTCAAGCTGCATTGGAATATGTATGAGTAGTCCTCAGCTAATTATTTCTATGAAATGTCATAGAAAAGTTGGAGTCTAATATACCCACAAAATCATAGGCATAGCATGTCCTAGACCTCCTGGAATCTCTACAAGACATAAGCTTGAATTTAATATTTTGTGGAAAGAAGGAACTACCTTATAATTATTGAATTTGATATGTAATTCAGGACAGATAGCATGGTATAGTGGATAGAAAGCTGACATGAGTATTACAAAGACCTGGGTTCAACTCCTGCCTCTTAGACATACTAGCTGTGTGACCCTAGAGAAATTGTTTAAATTTCATTGCCCCAGGAGGCTATGTTTACAAGTTGCCTACTGGAGGGAATTTCCTTATAGGGAGTTCACCATTGCCACAAGTTTGGTCCTATATGGTTTCTCTGTGTGGCCACTACAGCTTGTTTACTATCCTCTCTACTTGTCTTCTATGCCTACAGTGTAATGGCCACAACTTTTCCTGAGGACAGGGCACAATTGAACCTTGATTTGTCTAATGCCTGTCACTTTGAGTATGATCGCTTAAGGAAAAGATTAAACAACCATTTTCTTCAAGTGTTCAGCAATGTTTTTTGTTAGAATTGGCAAGATTACCCATGCTTATCATGATTAAATGCCATACTTATTTGATCAAAATAATTATACGAAAACATGACATTTAAGCTTGAAAAAAATTCAAGCACCATTTTCAAAAAGTATTATATTAAAGGCAGATCAATATTCCTTCCACTATCTCCCAGCCATATCTTCAAAACCTGAGATAATTGAGTATTTCAACAACCACAAATCATGTATTGATCTGGAGAATTTAGATACTACATTGAGGATAACATGCCCACATGCTCACACAGCACTTGTTGATGAGACACTTATGTTTACTTTCATCTATCATAGCAGTTTCAAAGATGGCTCAAATTATAAGGGAACATAGCTTCAGGTATTCAAGCTATTTCAGAATTTCACTTATAGTATAGTCTGACCCAACTAGGTCAGACCACTTCTGATGTATTATAATTGGTGAGGTTTAGCCTGCATAAGAGAAAAGTCAGTTCTAGCTGTTGAAAAGTTTGTCTTGTTTTATTTCTGACAGTAAGTCAGCAAGCCAACTTTTATCTCTTTTTATCCTCTTTCTGCAGTGAAGCTCCATACATAGCAAGGCTCCCATGTGTAATGAGGGCCCATATGTGGCAAGGGTTATCCCCCTCCCGCACATGTAGCATGGGAAAGATTATTACATTGCTCAAAGGGAGACAAAATAGACATCTCTAGCCTCTTCTCCCATTCTTCTCTAAGGGAGACTTTAATTCCTACAATGAGTGCAAGCATGTAGTTGGGTCTAGACATCCTCTCTGCTCCCCTCAGAGAGAGAGGGGATAGTGGGCTACAATTATGTCCATCTGCTCCCTTAAATTCTAGGGCAGGGGTGAGGAACCTGAGTCCTTGAGGCCACATGTGGCTTTTTAGATCCTTAAGTGAGGCCTTTTGACTGCATCCAAATTTTATAGATTCCAAATTATTGAATCCAAATTTTTTAGATTGAATCGGACCTGTCTCTTCCGTCTTCCCTCTTAAACCAAAAGTTCTCAAAGTCCAAAAACATTAAAAAACTATAAGAAAACTCAGACTAGCATTCTTTCAATTTTGCCAACATTGCCCAACTCCTCACACAGGGCAGGGCATTCATCTCCACCAATGGGGTGAAAGTTCCATAACAATGGTTTCTGGAACTGAGGTTACATTTCCACTACTTCTAGTCTGTCCTCTGAGGTCAAGTGCTGAAGGGGTTGTGAGTGGAAAATGTTTCAGAAGCCCTGAAGTGCAGAGTACTCGTTCCTCCTCCTATTCAAGTTTTTGATACAACTATTCTGCCCTACTACCACTCCTTTATTGAGGACAAATGCTGTCAGTTCTTTTCAGTTGTGTGGATGTGTATGTTGCTGTTTCTTGAGCTTGAGGACATCTAACATCTTAGTGATCTACCCTGAGTCATTCTTCATCTCAACACACTTCAAAATCAGCCATCTCAAACTGATGGTCTTTCTCCCATATGATTCTTAATTATCTGGAATAGAAGTATCTGTATATTCTTATTGATCTTGGTTTTACTTGGTGCTTATCTAGAATCAACATAATGTATGTACGAAAGGTGGAACAAGAAATAATCAAGTTGTTTTTCATATTCCAAGTATTTGAATTTTACTTGGTGAGCTTACTTCCAGGAGAAGGGGCATCTAGCAGAAACCAACAAACAGCAGACAGCAGATAGAAAGCAGTAATCCCACATATGACAATATGAAGTGGAAAACAGGCATTCTTTGATGAAGTTTGTTCTTATTCTCCAGTCCGAAACTTATGTCTCCCTTCTAAAAATCTTCTAAAACATTGGCTAGAATTTTCTTCCATACTTATTATGCATTCTCTTGTGCACAGTTATTTATATACATGTCTCTTCCACCATGGTGAATTAGAAGCTTGAGAGACAGGTCTGTTTTGTATGCAATATTCAAAACCCTGTGTTGACTATAGCGTGCATCACTTAGGGGCTCTTAATAAATATTTCTTCACCTGAATTAAGGAGAACTGAATTGAACGCAGTCAGATAAGTGAAATACTTTGCAGTAGAGACTTGAGAAGACTTCATGGAGAATATGAAATTTTTACAAAATCCAGTGGGCTGAAAGTGTCCTCCCATTTCAATAAGATCTTTTAAAATTATATATATGTGTGTATGTGTGTGTGCACATATGCATACTTGTACATATAAATGTGTATGCACGTATATATATATATATATATATATATATATATATATATATATATATACTTTACGTATTTTAACATTCATTTAAAAAAAGTTTTGCTTCTCTCCCTCCCTCTAGCCCCTCTCCTCCCCTCATTAAAAAGGCAAATAGTACATCAATTATACATGTGAATTAATGTAAAACATATTGAAGAGGAGCTCAATGAGGTCAGCAGGTATTTTTTCCTTTCTATACCCAATCTAGAACAGTGTCTTAAACATATTGTTATTTTTAACAAGATCTGTAAAAATTTATATTGAGAAACTCAAAAAAGATTAGCATCTGCTCTGGGGAACTGATATTTTAAATGAATTGTCAAGAGTTTCTTGTTTTCGTTCAATCATTTTAGTCATGACTGTCTTTTACTGACACCATTTGGGCTCCTCTTGGCAAAGATAATGGAGTGGTTTGCTATTTCCTTCCATAGCTCATTTTCAGATAAGGAAACTTAGGAAAACAGGGTTAAATGATTTATCACGGTAACACAGCTAGTAAGTATCTGAAGCCAGATTTGAACTCAGGAAGATGAATCTTCCTGATTCCAAGCTCAGTACTTTATCCACTGTGCTACCTAGCTTCCCAATGTATCAAGAGTTAATTAGTGATAATACATCAAAGATTATACTTAAATCCACATCTCAACTATGAGGTCAGCTCTCTAACCATTATCCTATCCTTTCTTCAACATAATAGACACTTAATAAATGCTTGATGAATTGAATTAAATATTAGCAAGGTAGAGCAGGCAATAGAATGGTGGACTTGGAGTCAACAGGACCTAAATTCACATATTGCATCAATCCTTGGCCATGTGACCCTGGGCAAGTCACTGAGCCTTCCTTCCTCAGCTCAGGTTCATCATCCATAAATAATAAGATTGTTGGAGAGAACAAATGAGAGAATGTAACAGACTTTAAAATGTTTTACCAGGTGTCTCAAAGATTTTCATGCAGTTTTAAGATTTAATAACTTAAAAATGTATGAATTCTTTTGAGACAAACTGTTTAAATAGTTATTATCATTGTCATCATCATCACTGAAGTCTTTTTATCATTGCTGTCATCACCATTGTCCTCATCAGGGACCCTGGCCTTAGGTTCAAGGCAGAAAGGAGCACTAGCAATTGCATCTGCAAGAGCGCAGGAGTCAAGTCACAGTTCAAGTGGCATAAGAAGGAATAGCACTTGTGACCAGAAGAAACAAGAACCCTGGTTGTAGTTCCTGAGTGAAAAGTGCTTGTGATTGTTCACAGACCAGAGGACAGCACATGAGTGCAGAGACCCACCTCTTCTTATATAATACCACCTTGTAAGAACCAAAAACTTGCAGACTCCTGGAACTAACTCTAAAAACAGCAACACACACATATCCACACAACTGAAAATGATATAAGCATCCAAATTATTGGAGGAAAAGTTAAATGAGTTATAGGATGGAATACACAGAAAACTATGAGAGTATGGCACCTCAACTTTCCCCTCTAGATAAATCTAACTAGAAAATGAACAAGAAATAAGTTAAGGAGATGAAGATAATTTTAGAAAAGTTAGATAAGTTAGATGTCTGGTGTAAATGTAATAGGGATGGAAAGAAATATCTTTTTCTCAGCTGTATGTGGCAACTACACAAAAATTGAACATGTATTAAGGCATAAAAATCTTAAAACAAAATGCCCAAAGGAAGAAATATTGAATGTATCCTTTTCAGATCATAATGCATTAAAAATGCATTCAATAAAGGGCCAGAAACCTCATCAAGTTTTTATTTTTAATTGACCAAATTTCTGGGGAGTCAAAACATGCCGTCATTCAGATGATCCTCTTTTTAAGGTAGATACCTTACTTGTTAACTGGATTTTTCAGAATAAAATGTTCTATTAGTACTACACGCTTGGGACATTCATAAAAAGAATTTGGTATAAAGCATGGATGTAAAAGAGGAGGGGACAATCTCTCAAGCTCAGAGTCATTTTTCCCCCTATCAAATCTTTGGAGAGACTGTAGATGTAGGTATGACTATGATTGGCAGACTAGAGATTCTGGAAGTTGTTATGGGCACCCACGCCAGAGATCATACCATAACGCTGCATATGTCAAGGATTCATGCAAAAATAATGGAAGAGAAGGGGCACAAGGAGTTGTTGGTATCTACTAGGGAGCAGACTGTGATCTAAAATCTAAATGATAAGCACTCTGGAAGACAAACAAACCAAAGAGCATCACTAGAAGCAGCTACAAAAGGGATTGAACAGACAAAGGCCCAAAACATCGAAAAACTCATTGTGTGAACAACTAGCCAAGTTGTTATCAAAGCTATGAGTGGCTGGATTAACAACTGGAAAGAAAGTGTCTAGAAAACAAATCAAAACAAAGATGTTATCCACAGAGACCAATTCACTAAGCTGAATAATATAATTTTTGTCATGAATGTTGAATGGAAGTAGGTTCCTGCTTGTTCAAAAGTTGAAGGTAATGCTGAAGCTCCAGGATTAGCTAGAGAAGCAACTAGAAAGAAGTGAGAAGACTCAATGAGTACTTGCAGATATTGGATTTAGTTTAACGCATCACTTTGTTTAACCCTGCAATATAACCGCCAACTCATTTTCTCTTCATCTTCCCCCACCTTTGTCTTGCAGCTGTATTCCCTGGATATTAACAAAAACTGCTAAGAAAACTGGAAAGTAGTTTGGAAGAAATATAGATATATATCAACCTGTCACACTGTATACCAAGATAATGTAAAAGCAAGTATGGGATTTTGACATGAAGGGTATTTCTAAGGACTCCTAGCTTTCCTATCTGCCCTGTATGTATGCCCACCCTACAGTTTCCCCACACTGTCATCTGACCTACTGACATCTAAAGATACCTGCCAGGGTCATGCAATCTGCTCCCCTGGTGTATTCTTACAACTTTTAGGACTTAGAACTCTTAAATCTTTTCATTTATTTGCCCTGCAGTTGAACTCTCTAATATATTTTCTTTTCCCCAGGTGTGCACTTGACCATGGGTTGTCTTTCTTTAGTTATGCCCAGTGATAAGCAAGGCACAGCACTGAGTAGGAACAGGGATTTAATACATGCTTTTTCATTAATTCATAATGTCTGGTATATGGCTCCCCTGACCCTTCCCGTAAGTGCCATCTTTCCTTTATGAAAAAACAACAACAACAACAACAACAGCAACAAACTACTCTTTTTTTCCAGGTAAGAAAAACCTTAAGAATTTGGCAAAAAATAGAAAAAAAATCAGCAACAAGAAAGGACATTGGGAAAAGGCCAAAAATGAGGGTTTGGTAGCATTCTTGGTCAATAATGGTGTTGAATGTTTCACATTTAAAATTTGACATTCCTTCTTTTGGTACAACGTGCTTTACTTTTACAATTATGGATATTGGTTGCCCTTACAACTTTTTGGAAATTTCTGATGGATTCTGGATGTCAAAGTCAAATAATTCAATTGTTCCTATTTAAAAAATAGTGAATAAATAAATGAAATGAGGAAAAATCTGGTAGCCTCTATCTCTCTAGCTAATTATGGCATCTTTAGGAACAGGTAGGTATAGGGAATAGTTCTTTCACTTCACTGGAATAGAGAATTCTGGGGTGAGAAGAAGCTCCCTCTACCAATGCAATTTGTTCTCTTTTTCCTTAACTTATAGTCTGTTGAGAGTTGTCTAGACTTCTGAGAGGTAAAATGATTAGTTGAGAATCAAATAGCTAGTATTTATACAAGGTGGGACTTGAACCTAGGACTTCTTGGCTTCAAGGTCATCACTCTGTCCACCCTCCCAAACTGCCTTTGCAAGAAGCAAAAAGATGTATAAATGAAAATAAATGGCCAATGAAAAGAAATGGGGGCAGGGGAAGTTTTCTCCTTGCACCACAGCATCTACGGCAGACTTTAGCCATGTAGGTCTGTAAGTAACTTTCAAGCCAACACCAGGCATTCAATGCATTCATGATTTGTAATTTAAAACTACAGTTGTGAGAAATTGCAGGTTCAGCTTGTATGGATCCGTACCCATTGAGTTTGAATTAAGATTCACAAATATGTATTAGGCTTAATAGGACAGTCATTGAATGATAAATGCAATTTGGAGGGATGAAATACAGCAAAAAATGGAAATTTAAAATGTGCATGAACTTCAATTTAAAAATATGCTGATTAGCTCTCAACCAGTGCATATAGTATATTTCAGTAATCAATCAGAGTATATATACTATATGCTATGACTCTGAAAATAATTAATTTAAACATAAATTGGTAGTAATCTCAAACAGAAATAATAACCTCCCAAATCATGCACTATGAAACTCATAGTCAAAAGGCTAACAAAATGAGTCAACCTTTTAAAAATTTATTTGTTATAAGGATATGTATTAAAACTTAGGAACACTATACCTTTGCTACTGTCCTAATTCTAGTAATATGAGACTTCATCATCATTGTCATCATCATCATCATCATCAATGATCATTATCATTATTGGGGGGGAATCACTACTTTGAAAAACTCACCCTTATCTAAAAAGGTTATAGAATCACAGATTCTTGGAATAGACCAAAGAGGTCATACTCTGTGCTCTAATAATATCCAGGTGTATAGGCCTCAGTGTTTCTATACTCCATAATTCAGGAGTAATATAACCAGATTGATGCTTGGAAAGTCAATATGGTTCCAATATTCTGTATATTCTCCAGACTATTCAGGAGGGGATACCTGGAATGGGTCCTGATGGAGAAGTTTATAGCAGTAAAGACAGATAGGAAATGAAAATATGGTAGTTTGGGTACACTCCTTAATGTGGGTACTAGGAAGAGTTATAAACCTTCTAATCAGAAGATGAGACCCCAGAGGAAGATGGTATAGATGAGAAGTGAATTAAAGGTCCAGAATAATCTTGCAAGTGAAGGAAGTCCTAAAGAATGATGGAGAAGTCCAGTGGAGTATGGCCAAGTGGAAAATGTTGAGATAGTTGGCTGGCACCTCTCCTTAAATGATGGTGAAAAATAAAAGTAAATATAGAAAGATTAAAATGAATTAAATGAACTAAATGAATGAAATAAATAGAACCCAAATAAATTTGTATAAAATTAATACATTAATTTAAGTGGAAAGAATACTATAAGGGGGTTAAACCCTGAGTACTTAAAAAAAAAAAGTAATTGTCCCAGAGAACAGTTAATGAATCATCACCTCCTCCTCACAGGAGATAAATGGAAGACTATGATAGCAGAATTATATATACATTGTCACATGCATTCATCATATAGGTTCTTTTTTCCTTGGCTGGTTTCTTTTTTTATGATGTGGGATTGAATTTTGGATAGGAAGATAGGGGAAAAGGGTGGGACCAGTTAGGGATTATATCTATAAATCACTGAAATATGAAAACAAAATGTATTGATGAAACTTATTTTTTAAATAAGGTATATTGTAAATTATAAAACAAAGTATCATATGGGATAAAAGGTTAGACAGGCAAAGAAAAGATCAAGACAAAGTACTAGAAGAAACTTTGAGAAAGGTAAGATCAATATATGTTAACATTATTGAGGAGATCTTCATGAAGAAGCCTTCTGAGTCATATTCAGATGAGTCTAAAAAGAAGAGAAAGGGTTTAGTAATAAATGACCATTTTTTTCCTCAATTCAAATGAGTCACATACTGAGTAATCAGAAATTGGATGGTCCATTGAAAACCAATTCAATAAATCAATTAATTAGCAAATATTTATTGAGTCCACTATGTGCCAGGTACAGAGCTATGCATTAGATGTACTAATTGATAAGAGGAAAATTTGTAATAAAAAGAGCTGTTTCTCAATAGAACAATGTCATAAGAATATGAAAACTGTACTCAATGGAAAAACATGCATTTAAGCCATATTAAAAATGTCCCAACTCATTACTAATTAGAGAAAGTTAAAATAAAGCAATTCTGAGATTCCATCTCACACTCAAAAAATGACAAAGATAACACAAAATGAAAATAATGCATTTCAGAGATTTGAGGAAAACAGGTCTTTTGATGCATTATTGGTGTACATGTAAATTGATAAAAAGCATTCAGAAAAGCAATTTGGAATTATTCCCAAAAATTTACTAAACAGGGAGTGTCCTCTGACAACTATACTAGAGCTAGGTCTACAAACAAAAGATATCAAGCAAAGAGGAAAAGGTCCTTTATGCACTACACACACACACACACACACACACACACACACACACATTTATATGTATATAAACGTATATATATGCATATATAAACTTGTATGTATATCTACTACTTATGTGTATTGTATATGTATATGTGTGTACATATACACACATATCCATACATATACATACCCTTTTGTGATTGAAAAAAGAAAAACAAAAACTAGAAACTAAGATGTCCAATACTTACAGAAGGATGGATTAAGTTGTGGAATACCATTTTTCTTTTTTTTTTTTTAATTTTCTTTTTTTTTAAATTTTTTTTCCATATGCTTTTGAGTTGCAAATTTTTTCTCCCTTTTTCTCCCCCCCCCAAGACGGCGCACAATCTGACATAGGCTTTGTATTTACATACCCATTAAACATATTTTCACATTAGTGAAGTTGTAAGTAAAAATTAAAACCAATAGGAGGAACCATCAGAAAGATGAAACAAAATTCAACTTAAGGTAAAAATAAGTGAGAGTGATGCAACTTCCATAGTTCTTTCTTTGGATGAGGACAGCATTTTCCATCCCGAGGCCTCTGGAGATGTCTTAGATCTTGTAATGCTGAGAATGGTTCAGTTTAACAATATTAGTCATCGCCTAACATGGCTGTTATTGTGTACAAAGTCCTCTTGGTCCTGCTCACTTCACTCAGCATGAGACCATATAAGTCTTTCCAGGTTTTTCTGAAGTCAGACTGTTCATCATTTCTTATAGCACAACACTATTCCATTATATTCATATGCCATAACTTGCTCAGCCATTCCCCAACTGATGGACATCCTCTCAATTTCCAATTCTTTGACACCACAAAAAGAGCTGCTATGAATATTTTTGTACATGTGGGTCCTTTTCCCATTTGTTTGATCTCTTTGGGATATAGCCCTACAAGTGCTATTGCTGGATCAAAGGGTATGCACATTTTTGTAGCCCTTTGGGCATAGTTCCAAATTGTTCTCCAAAATGGTTGAATCATTTCACAACTCCACCAACAGTGTATTAGTGTTCCAATTTTCCCACATCCTCTCCAACATTTATCATTTTCCTGTTTTGTCATGTTGGCCAATCTGATAGGTGTGATGTGGTACCTCAGAGTTGTTTTGATTTGCATTTCTCTAATCAATACTGATTTAGAGCATTTTTTCATATGACTATAGATGGCTGAATACCATTTTTCTATAAGAAATGAGAAAATAGGTGATTTCAAAAGTACAAACTGATATTGAGTAAAGTAAGCAAAACCAGAAGAAACATTTATACTCATATCAATATTAAACATAAGCAGTTTTAAGGATTTCCATAAACTGATTAAGAATGAAGTCAGCAGAAGGAGAACAATTTATAGGATAAAAAAACTAAAAAGAAGTAATTGTGGAAGCTTTAAAACTATTATTAATACAATTATACATCATAATTCCAGAGGACTGGTATCACAGAGTTGATGGCTACAGCATACTGAATAAGACATTCATATTTTTACATAGAGATATTGGGGGATATTTTTGCTTGTGTATGTTTGTACTAAAGATTATTTTTCTTTTTTTATCTTTTTGTCAGTGAAAATAGAGAGTTGTGAAGATGTTGCAGATATGAGAAGCTGCATGCACTTTCATGTGAGATTATATTATGTTTTAATTAATTATTTTACTTTGTTTCAGGAGACCTGTCATGAAGTGAGAATAAACTGTAAATATAATGTTAAAAATACATTAATAAAGGGGTTTTATTGTATTTTGGGTTTTTATTTCCAGTGTGAAACAGTAAATTATATTGAATAGATAGTTATCCTAAGAGCCATGAAGATCTGATTTCATCTTATTTTTGACATATACTATCAATGCTTCTGCGAACAAGTCACTTTCCTCATTTAATCAACTCCAATAGTTCCCTGGTACTCCATGAATGAGTAGAAAGTCCTTGGTCATTTAAAGTTTTTCACATGCTTCCCATTCCTACCTTTTGAGTCTTTCCTTCAGACTTTCCTTCCCAGCACACATGCTAGTTTTTAACTCCATTCACCTGTGACACGTTCTTTGCAATTGCATGCTAATTCCCTTTCTTTGCACTGGCCATCTAGCACACCATGATGTTCAACCTAATAATGTTTGTCTCTTATGGTCCTTGGACTCTTTTAAGTTTCAGCTCAATTGCCAAGGTCTTCCAGAGGCTTTTCTCAGTATCCCCAGCTAATATATCTTGCTTCAGACACCTATTGGTTGTGTGATACTGGACCAGTCACTTAAAGGCCCAGTGCTTTATCCACTGCATGACCTAGCTGACCCTCTTTGGGTTTATGGGGTATTAAGGGAGGACCAGCACCTCTGGTGTAATGGCTTGCTGAGCCCTATTCAGTGCTTCGCATCTACCTTTGGTGTCCATCTGGCACTCAACTCTCACCTGTGGTTCCAAGAGCCTGTAGCATGAGCAGCAGCCACAGCCCAGTAAAACCATTTCAACAGACAGTCTAAAACAAGTTAAGGGTAATGAATAACTGGACACAAACCCATTGGTGAGTTGGGAGGTTGTCTACTCCAAGAATGTGGACACTTCTTCCCAAGCAGAATGGGTGCACGAGAACAATTTGTTCCAAGGGCCATGAAGGCCACTGAAGTAGGCACTGTGGAGTACTTAAAACTTGGACAGCACAGACACCAAGTTCATCCACTGGATCCTGGACCATCTCCAGTCATCCTGACTTTTGCCTTGCCACTGTAATTTGATGACTCTGGAAGAGTGAGTGAAGCTGATGAATTTGTGCAACTCTGCCTCACTTAAAAACCAATTCATGTGCAAGTTAGCATATTACCTCATGATGTAATTGGTCATCTTTGAAAATGAAGGACAAACAATGACAATTATAGTTAATATATATTTTTTCTCCTAACTCTCTCAAACTTCTCCTTCTTCTCTTCAAACTACTCTGTATGTATCTTTTACACATTAATTTATTTGCACATCATGCCTCTCCCCAAAACAGCAACAACAACAAACAAATGTGATCTCTTTAAGCATAACAGCAGTTTTCCCTTTCTTCATGACCCCTGTATTAAGCATGGTGCCAGGTCTGTGCTAAACACAATAAACTGCTTTTTGAAGGTAAACTAATGCACTGCTGATGGGACTGTGAATTACTCTAGTCATTCAGGAAAGAAATTTGAACCATGCCTTTTTAAGAAACTGAATTTTGCACACCCTTTTAGCCAGCATGTAAATATTAGACATATATTCTAAAGAGATCAAAGAAAGATAAAAAGATTTGTATACACAGAAACATTTATTGTAGCTCTTTATTTTTTATGAGTTTGCTTCTGATTACTTCCTCCACCAATCTGTCCTCTCCTCTGTCATCGCCTCCCTCTCTTATCCCCTTCCCCCCTATTTTCTTGTAGGGTAAGATACCTTTCCATACCCAGTTGAGTGTGTATGTGATTCGCTCCTTAAGCCAAACCTGATGAGAATAAGATTCACTCATTCCCTCTCACCTCCCCCACTTCCCTTTCACTGTAAAAGCCTTTTCTTGTCTGTTTTATGTGAGATGATTTACCCCATTCTACCTATCCCTTTCTACTTCTCCCAGTATGATCCTCTCATCCATTTTTTTTGGGGGGGCGGGTTAGGCAATGGGGTTAAGTGACTTGCCCAGACTCACACAGCTAGTAAGTGTTATGTGTCTGAGGCCAGATTTGAAAAGTCCTCCTGAAGCCAGGGCCAGTGCTCTATCCACTGTGCCACCTACCTGCCCCTCTCACCCCTAAATTTTATTCTCCAGATATCACCCATTCATCTTCAACTCTCCCTGTGCCCTCTATCTATCAATCTATCTATACATATATCCCCATCCCCCAACTACTCTAATACTGACAAAGGTCTCATGAGTTACAGATATCATCTTTCCATGTAGGAATGTAAACAGTTCAACCTTAATATGTCCCTTATGAGTTCTCTTTCCTGTTTACCTCTTCATGCTTCTCTTGAGTCTTGTATTTTAAAGTCAAATTTTCTATCCAGCTCTAGTCTTTTCATTAAGAATGCTTGAAAGTTCCCTATTTCACTGAATGTCCATTTTTTAAAAATTTAATTTATCATTTTTAGTATTCAACATTCACTTCCACAAGATTTTTCGTTTTAAATTTTCTCCCCCTCCCTCTTCTCCCCCACCCCAACAGTGGCATACGATCCAATATAGGCTCTACATATTCATTCATGTTAAGCATGTTTTCCAATTTGTCATGACGTTAAGAACAAATATAACTAATGTGATGAGTCACGAGGACAAAGCAATTAAACAAAACAACAAAAAAAGGAGGAGAGCAAATAGCATGCTTCCAACTGCATTCTGACTCCATATTTATTTCTCTGGGTGTGGATAACAATTTCCATCAAGAATCTTTCAGAATTGTCTTAGATTCTTGAATTGCTATGAAGAGCCAAGTCTTTTGGGTTTTTTTATTTAATTTATTTTGATTTATCAAAAATCACTTACATAAGCTTTTGAGTTTTAAATTTTTCTCCCCTTCCCTCCCCACCTCACTCCCCAAGACAGCATGCAATCTGATATAGGCTATACATATATGTTCCTATTAAAAGTATTTTCATATTAGTGATGTTGTAAATAAGAATTAGAACCAACAGGAGGAAACACCAGAAAGAGGAAACAAAGCACAACAGAAGAAAAAAATAGCAAATAGTATGCTTTGATCTATATTCAAACTCCATTGTTCTTTCTTTGGATGTGGATAGCATTTTCTATCATGAGGCCTTTGGAGATGTCTTAGATCCTTGCTGAGAAGGGTTAAGTCTATCAATATTAGTCTTTGCACAATGTGGCTGTTACCGTGTACCATGTTCTCCTGGTTCTGCTCACTTCACTCATGATCAAACCATACAAGTCTTTCCATGTTTTTCTGAAGTCTTCCTGTTCATCATTTCTTATAGCACAATAGTACTCCATTACATTCATATATCACTACTTGTTCAGCCATTCCCCCATTGATGGGCATCCTCTCAATTTCCAATTCTTTGCCACCACAAAAAGAGCTGCTATGAATATTTTTGTATATGTGGGTCTTTTTTTCATTTGCATTATCTCTTTGGGATACAGCCCTAGAAGTGCTATTGCTGGGTCAAAGGGTATGCACATTTTGATAGCCTTTTGGGCATAGTTCCAAATTGTTCTTCAAAATGGTTGAATCATTTCACAACTCCACCAAGAAGACGTTAGTGTTCAAATTTTCCCACATCTTCTCCAACATTTATCATTTTCTGTTTTGTCATGTTGGCCAGTTTGATAAGTGTGATGTGGTACCTCAGAGTTGTTTTGATTTGCATTTCTCTAATCAATAGTGCTTAAGAGCATTTTTTCATGTGACTATAGATGGCTTTAATTCTTCATCTGAAAACCTTCTGTTCATATCCTTTGCCCATTTATCAATTGGGGAGAATGTCCATTTTTTCCCCCTGAAGGATTATACTCAGTTTTCCTAAGTAGATGATTCTTGGTTACAATCCTATGTACTTTGCCCTCCAGAATATCATATTCCAATCCCTGCAGTTCCTTAATGTAGAAGCTGCTAAATCCTGTGTCATCCTGATTGTGTTTCCACAATACTTGAATTGTTTCTTTCTGGTTGCTTGCAACATTTTCTCCTTGACCTGGGAACTTTGGAATTTGGCTACAACATTCCTAGGAGTTTTCTTTGGGGATCTCTTTCAGGAGGTGACTGGTAAATTCTTTTGATTTCTGTTTTACCCTGTGATTCTAGAATATCAGGGCAGTTTTCCTTGATAATTTTATGAAAGATGATGTCTAAGCTCATTTTTTGATCATGGCTTTCAGATAGTTCGATAATTTTTAAATTGCATCTCCTGGATCTCTTTTCCAGGGCAGTTGTTTTTCCAATGAGATGTTCCACATTATTTTCTATGTTTTTCATTATTTTGATTGCTTTACAATGTCATGATTTCTCATAAAGTCACTAAGATCCAAGTGCTCCATTCTAATTCTTAATGAAGTATTTTCTTCTGTGAGGTTTTGAACTTCCTTTTCCATTTGGTCAATTCTGCTTTTTAAGGTGTTCTTCTCCTCACTGACTTTTTAGACCTTTTTTTTTCCATTTGGACTAGGCTATTTTTTAAGGTGTTATTTTCTACAGTATTTTTTGGATCTCCTTTAGCAAGCTGTTGGCTAGTTTTTCATGATTTTTTTGGATCATTCTCATTTCTCTTCCCAGTTTTTCATCTACTTCTCTTATTTGCTTCTCCAAATCCTTTTTGAGGTCTTCCATGCCCTGGGACTGATTCATATTTTTTCTTGGAGGCTTCGGATATAGGAGCTTTGACTTTGTTGTCTTCTGATTGTATGTTTTGATCTTCTTTGTCACCAAAGAAAGATTGGACGGTCTCACTTTTTTGTGCAGTTGGCTCATAATCCCAGCCCATTATTTGAGTTATAAACTCTTTGTTGAGGTAGAGGTCTGCTTCCAACATGGAAAACGTACTGTCCCAAGTTTTGGGGGTTCTGTGCAGCTGTTTTCAGGGATACTTCTAGTGACCTGTAAATTTTCAGTTCTTCGAAGTTGGTATGATCAACGGCAAGATGTTTGCTCCTTTCCTGGCCTGTGCTCTGGTCTATGAGTGACCACAAGCACTCTTTTCTTCCTTGGAACTGTGAGGAGGATTTACTCTACACTATAACTACAAGCTCCACCATGCCAGCACTCCTCCTCGCCCCATGACTACCACCCAGAAGTGTGACTCAGATCAAAACATAGGCAAAGCAATAAAATCCTACCTCAGCACCAGCAAAGAGATCCTTGCAACCTCCCTCTGATCAGACACCTGATTCCCCTTCAGTCTGTGGGCCAGAAACTTGGAAGCAGCTGCCACCCCAAGACTGCACCAGGACTGGGTCTGGGACTGAGCTTCTCTCTCAATGTGGTCACAGACTTTTCCTACTGAAATTCTAAGTTGTCTTTGGTATTTGTGGGTTTAAAAGTCTGGAAACTGCCACAGCTGCCCGTGATTCAGTCCTCTGACACTTGCTCCACATTCGTTGAGGCCTGGTTTGCCTGCACACCCACACTGAACTGCGTTCCTCTCCAAGCCTCAGCATGATAGACCTTTCTCATCAATCATTCAGGTTGTCTTGGGCTGCAAATGTGTTTCATTCTGTCTTTTTGTAGGTTCTGATGCATTAGAATTTTTTCAGAGCCGTTTTTTATAGGTATTTGGAGGGGTTTGGGGGAGAAGCCAAGCAAGTCACTGCTTTCACTCTGCCATCTTGGCTCTACCCCCTATTGCAGCTCTTTATATAAGATTATTAAAGACTTGTAAATGGAGTGGGTGCCCACTACTTGAGAACTGTGAAACAAATGATCAATGTTGGGCCATAAGAAATGAATGCTCGTGCATAAACACCCAAACAGGATAGCTCACCATCTGTCCCACCACTCATCTCTATTTCAACCACCCCCTTACAAAACTCACTCCCACCACTGGTTACCACTCTCCTGTTAAAATGTTAGCTCTATGAAGGCCTTCTCCCACTCTCTGTCTCTCTTTTAGTTCTCCCTCTCCCTCTCCTCCCCTTTGCCTCAAAATTTATATTTCCGGCACCTAGCACATGAACTAGTACATATTTGGCATACAATAAAATTTCATTCATTTATTCGTTCATACATTAATTCAGTATGACTGCCAAAGAACATTCTAGGCACTCTGCTGACCTTACAAAGTAATTATTTCACTGGGTGAACCTTCAGGAATAATTGAGGTTGCAATCAGGATAAAATGATCAAGAAAGAAAAACAAGAATTCATTTTCTAGGCAGATCCGTTAACATTCTAAATGAGGACAATGTCAGTTGTTCAGGACCTTTAATAAAGAAATCAGTATGAATGGAAATACAATACTCCTTTCATGCTGCTATGGAGTATTATTCTAGTTACTAATACTCTGCTAATATGAGGCCATAGATATTGCTCCATTTTATAAAGTTTCTGGGAAATAGCATAAAATAACCCACTTAGAACTAAAGGTAAGGAAGCAGGGATTGGTGAAAACATAAGGATTGAAATGGCTAATGTTTATAAAGTAGGAGAGAGTACTGCCTTCATGGGGAAAAAAATGAGCCAAGTGTCTTGAGAACAGATGTTTCTCTTTAGTAAACATTCAAGGCAGCAGGGATGCTTATTCAGTCAGGAACTGGCAGTGTCTTTGGAGCCATTTTTAAATGGCTACAAGAGTTAAAAGATAGGCCTTGAAGACCCATGCTCTGGTTAAAATGAAAGTTCAGTTTTGGGCAGATGGCACCTTCAGCTACTTGCCAAATTCTTTAAAAACTATGACAGCTCGTGTAGCTGCCCAGATAGTGATTTGGCTACTCCTCAGATTGGAGGACATGTTTTTGAAAGTACACATCACAGGAATTCCATTTGGCAAAGGCTTGCATTTTGGCAAGAATGTGGAAGGACTTCTTGAGTAAGTATTGAAGAATAAATTGTGTCTGCCTGAGAATAAACCTCTTGGGGGAGGAGGAGGGAGAAGAAGTCTGCAGATGAAGCAGAGGTAGAAAGTTTTGAGCTTGGCAAGAGACTCGAGAATTTCTCAGTCAGTAAAAAGACCCATTTCCAGGCAAAATTTGGACTGATCTTCAAAGACTGCATAGAAAGGGAGAGTGTCTGGTTACTCAGTCATTGTTCTGGATGAGGGAATTGGGTAATAAAGATCATATGTGAACTAAAAAAAAATGAACTGAAGTCTAGAGATTTAATTCAAGCAGCATTTACCTAAAAAATTAAATGTGTTCTGAATTATGTAAAACACATTTTAGATTATAGAAGCCTAGTGCCACACTATTTGTGGATACTTAAAATGCTAACCTAAATTTACTATCCTCACTTCCTCCATTTCCTTCTGTCTGCAATCTTCTTGAAGGACCAGCTCTTTCAGACAATGAATATCAGATATGACAAGGAGCATACAGTATGTAGTATTTGGTGCCTACATGCAGATGTGCTAAGTTGTCTACATTTCAGCACGGTATGTACAATTTCATCGACTTTAGAACTTTGTCATTCCCCAGACAACTTGTATGTGTTCCAATAGACATATAACCCTACTATTCGTTGATTCCATGGGCAAAATATAATATTGATTGCTTGTATTTTTAATTGTTTAAAAATATATTCTAACAGCTGTTTAGCAGTTGTGAAAGAAACTTGTTAAAAACATCATTTACCCTGAAGGGTAAATGGATAGAGTGTTGTACCTGGAATCAGGGAGACCTAAGTTTGAGTTTACCTTATATACGAGCTTTGTGACCTTGGGCAGGTCCCGTGATTTTTTTCCTCTTTAAATTCCTCATCTGTAAAATGGGCTCAATAATAATATGCATCTGATATAGTCATTGGGAAGAACAATTAAGATCACACATACAAAGTAATTTGCAAATTCTAAATACTAGCTATTATTACTGTTATTATAGTAAATAGACTGAATATGCCTATTACCTAACACACATAAGTTTTTCTTTGAGTAAGATCCCCTTAGAAGCCCCATTTTTGTACCTCAATAAATAAATCCCCTTGGATGAGGACCACAACGAAGCCACCTGCTACCAACCTATTCTATATAACAAATTCTGTTCAAGAGGCCTTCCTTAATATGCCTGGTTAAGAGTTCCCTCTCATCAATAATGTGTTTTGGGGTAGTATAGGTCCTATAATTAATTATCTTTGTTCACATTGTCTCCCTTCTCCCCAGTAAAATGTGAATACCTAGAAGCCAAAAATTATTTCACTTTTGGTGTTACATCTAAAACACATAGAAAAAAGTGCTTGTCACATCAGAGGACTTAGACATTTTTGATCAGTTTGTTAGAGTAAAATTGAAGTATATTAGCACACAGTTAATCCCTTCCACTTTTCCTTTATAAAATAAATGTGAAAAAAAATTAAAAGTTAAAAGATAAAATGCATATCATAAGCCAAACACTGTGCTAAGTACTTTACTAATATTATCTAATTTGACACTCACAATAACCTTGGGAAGTAGATGCTATTATTACCTCCATTTTAGAGATAGGGGAAACTGAGACAATAGAAATTATGTGTCTAAGGCTGGATTTGAACTCAGGTCTTCCTGATTTTAATGCAACTAGCAACAGATATGTCTATAGTTCCCATTTGCACATTGATGAGTGGTTATTAATTATTTAAATAGTATTTTATTTTTTCCGAAATACACGTTAAGACAGATTTTAACATTCTTTTTTTGAAATTTTGAGTTCCACATTTTCTCTCTGTACATCACCTCTTTTTTGCCTGAGATGGTAAGCAATTTAATATAGATTATATATGTGCAATCATATAAAACATATTTCCATATTAGTCATGTCATGAAAGAAGAAAAAATCCAAAAGAGAAAATAAGAACATGAAAAAGTAAAGAAAGTGAAAATACTATGTTTTGATCTGAATTCAGAATCCATCAGGTTTTTTTCTTCTAAATATAGATGGCATTTTTCATCATGAGTCCTTTAGAATTGTCTCGGATCATTGTATTGATAAGAAGAGCTAAGTCATTCATAGTTTATCATCACAAAAAGTTGTTACTGCATGCAATGTTTTCCTGGTTCTGCTCACTTCACCTTCATCATTTCATGTAAGTCTTCCCAAGTTTTTTTTTTCCCCTGAAATCCACCTGCTTGTCATTTTTTATAGCACAATCATATTATATTACATCCATATACCACAACCTGTTTAACCATTCCCCAATTGATGGGCATCCCCTCAATTTCTAATTCTTTGCTATGATTATTAATTATAATGATACTAATAGCTGATATTTCTCTAACAGTTAATTTTTGCAAAGCACGTTACATGCTATCTCCTTTGAGCCTCAAGTTAAATAATGAAAATATCTATTATCCCCATTTTACAAATCATGAAATTAAAAGTTTTCATACTAGATAGGAATCTTAGAAGATATCCATTTCAACCTTTCCATTTTATAGAAGAATCTGAAGTACAGAGTTTGAGACTTACCTAGAAACACAGAGCTTGTAAATATCTCAGACAAGATTGAGGGAACTAGGCCTCTCAGTATGAATTACCTCATTTCAAATGCTGCTACTCCCATTTTACAGATGAGGGAGGAAAGTTCAGAATGTTTGTAAAATGTTCCATATTACACAGCTAGTAAATACAGCAGAGAGAAATCAAAATTATATTTTTGAAAACAGTGTTTCCCATACAGCTTTATATTTTTTGACTCTACATCAGGTGTGAAACAAAACAAAAAGCAAAGACAAACTCCCAAAACTAAAAGTGAAGTTCACATATTTCAATAGGTTACTTTCAAATACGGATAGTTTAGAATGAACATGAATAGTTGACAATTCAAGAGATTCCATTCTTGCTGTTTGAATGAAGGAGCAAAGATGCTAAGTGTTCTAAAGTGGTGATATTAAATAAATTTTCCTTTTCTTCACTTTTAGAAGATACTTAATCAAAAGACAATTTTATACTGTTACTGGAGGATGTTTGGTTTCCATGGATAATTGCCTAATCCAAACTCCAAAGACACAGATTTACCGACAGCAGTCATAAGTAACAGTCCCACCAAATGCTAAAGTTTGTGAAATGTGCTTCACTTTATCACCTTCATTTAGTAGATAAAGTAGACTAATCATTATAGAACAAAAGATGGAAGTCTAAAAGGTGATCAATTGAAAATATGCTGCCTCTACAAGGTGATCAGTTGGAAATATGCTGACTATTTCCATTTGGTCTTTTTATAAATCACCCTCAATACATAACAAGGAAATAAAATATATATTTAGCCAGAGTTGTAAATATTGTCTTAGTAATTGTTCCAGTTAAATGTTTCTTTTCACAAGTACAACTACCACATAAGGTTCTGTTAAAATTTTGAATACACTCTACCAGGAACCCCTGGCTAATTTTTAGATGATCATAATCAAAATTATTTTTATTATCTGCAACTTCTCTCTCAACTAAAACCACTAGGGTCTGAAATCACCAATTTGAATTTGTGGATATACACATACTCACACATGCACATACATATACACACACATACATATATATATATATATATTTTTTTCTCTAAGTTTATGAAACCTTTTGCACTAATTGTAGACTTTACAACTGAAAATAAAACTGTATTGAACAATTTGGCTGAGAATTAGACCAATTTTTCTACAGGAAATTTTCACATTGATAGAACATATAGGGAAATGGAAGTAGAATTGATGATGTCTTCCACAGTAAAATATGCACTTTTGATATATGACCAATATACAGAGCTAGGTATTAGACCTATCCTTGCTTTCTTTTTTCTCTTAAAGTCAACTGATATTGCTTCTTTTACACTTGGGAAACTAAAATTGCAGGGATGGCCATCAATTGGGGGAATACTTGAACAAGAAAATAGTATTGTGATGGAATACTACTATGCTATAAGAAATGATGAATTCAATGTTTTTAGAAAAATATGGAAAGACTTACGCTAAATAGTGAAGAGTGAAATGAGCAGAACCAAGAGAACATTGTATAGAGTAACAGCAATATTACTTTAAAAAATGACTTTGGGTGAATAAGCTATTTTTTCTAAGGACATATGAAGAAAGATACTATCTGCATCTGGAGAAAAACTGATAAATATAAATATGTATTTATATATATATATAATATATAAATAATATATATACATATATACACACATATACACACTCACGTGTGTGTGTGTGTGTGTATGTGTGTGTGTGTGTGTGTGTGTGTGTAATAGTAGTCATTTCTAGGGGGGAAAGGAAGAAAAAAAGAAAATAATATGATAATTTTGTTTTATATTTAAAAAGAACAGCAAATTGTGCTTAGAGTTTTGGGACACTATATTTAGATAGAGCACTGGATCTGGAGTCGGGAATATCTGAATTCAAATCTAGCCTCAGACAGTATTTGTGTGGTCCTGGGCAAGTCACTTAAACTCTGCCTCAGTTTCTTCCTTTCTTACACCCCTCTTTCAGGGTCATTGTGAGGGTCAAATGAGATAATTACTCTAAATGTGTAACAGCATCTCACTGGTAACTAGTAAGCATTACATAAATGTTAGCTGTTGCTATTGTAATTATTATTTCCATTGAAATCTTATATATTTTTCATTGTTGTTGTTCATTTAATAACATTATTCTGAGAAAGAATACATAGGCTTTATGAGACTCTCAAAGAGGGTATCATATGCACACATGATAAGATCTCCTGCTCTATTGACACAAAGTACAAACTCCCAACAAGCAAATGGGTCTTATACAATGACCTTTGAAAATTGTGGGGGCTGAAAAAATGTGTCAGCCTATTATCTACCTTCCAATGAGGTACTTCCTATTGAGCTCAGCTGGTCTCTAGATGTCTGACCTAGCCTTGGTGGTTGGTTCAGTACTGAAATCCTATTCTCCAACAAGGTAGGAAAGACATGTCTGATCTCGTTCTCTAGATCCACAGCGATGGAGAAGCCAGAGTCTCCTCCATTCCACCCTAAGGCATACGAGTAGGCCCTTAGTATATAATAAATAACTGAACATAAACTTCACATGGTTCCTGTAAAGCCAAATAAAGTTTAATTGACTTTACACTACAAAGATAATAGCTGGACCCAAATGACCATATTCACTAAAAACCATGCATCAAATAAAAGTATCTTTTATGTAATTTTTCTGCGATGTGTCCTTGAGCATTGCAAAGCCATAAAGAGTTGGACATATGGGGTGAGTTTGTTGGGAAAAATCACTAGCACCTGGATTGCTGCAGTTAAGCTCAAATTCCCTTTTGTGTGTTTCCAGCTGGCTATATTTATACCCATGAAGAAATGGAGACACAACTTCTAGTCATTTGTCCTCATCCACTCCATCTTATCTCCCTCATCACCTTTCCAATCTTTTTTATGAGATTCTTTAATCAAAATAAAATTGATTTTATCCTAAGTTGCATACTATCTCTTTAGACCTCTCTTTTTTTCACTTTCTATTTTAATTTATTTATCGGAACTTAAATTATATGCTGGAGGAGTCACACTGCACTTAAGGTAATCTGTTGAACTTGTATTATGCTTTTAGATGTAAAAGTTTATGGCCCACATTTGACTTCTCAGATGACTTTCTTATTCAGGATCTACTATGTTCCACACTGAAGAACTAAATCAAAATGCATTTTCAGTTTTGGGCTTCTAAACCATTCTGTCGTACTCTTTGGAGGTGTTCTGAGCCAATAATTAGTACAATGGAAAATATTCCTTGCACCTGGGATTCAATCCCAGGAGATTTTTTTTTTTTAATTTTGCTAGGCATAGGTTTAGAGGAGAAACAGACTTTATAATTTGGCTTTAAAGTACATCTTTCCTCAAGGTACTGGAAATTAATAATACCAAACATGAAATAAGACTTGCTATTATCTTCTATACTAGATTTCTGACCTTTAACATTTCTAGGTTTTCCCCCCTATGGAGGAAAGAAGAAAAGTGGTATTTTCAGGCAGATTTTCCTGTGCAGTTCTAATTCAAAGTTATTTCAATATTTTGCCTCATAGTTAACCACTATCATTACTGCCAAATCACTAAAAATGTTCCAACATCTGAATCCTAATAAACATATTAAGAGTTTGTGTTGCTATAATAATAAAAAAAAAATAGTTTTAATGATGCTAAATTTGATTGACAACACTTCCTAAATCACTCATTTGCGGAATGCTAGAAACAAAACCAAACAAGTGGTAAATATGGTGCTAAGTCTCCCCTTCTGGCTCAGTGAGATGCACTAATATACCCCGGGAGCCAAAGGAGGGAGGAAACTATCTCTCTGTACCCACTCTCCAAGGCTCTATGTAAGGATGCCTTCTATGTCTTTCAAGGATGGAATTTCTTAGTGTAGCCAACAGCCTGAAGATAGTGCTTACTGTGTCTTCATTCCAATATATATTGTCACCTGTACCTGGAAGAAACATAGTGGCCAACCACAGGCTTCTTTATTTCTGAAAGGGCAAGGCTTCACACATTTCTGTCCAGTCCCATCTGAGGAGGCCTTTTCTTCAGCCATGCTCTACACCCCAGTTCCATGGTTCTCCTAATTCTACCATGGATCAGAAAATCAGACAGAAGACAGGAATAGAATATAGTGCTCAAGGGACATAATGATATACTATTAAAATGATACAGCTTATTTCATTAAAGCTTCCATTAAAAGCCTCTTGTAATCATTCTAATTATTTAATTGTTTAATATATTCCATATAATCATTCTAAATTTAAAATCTGCAATGTACCAGAAAAGTCATCAAGAAAACTTCTACCTTTTCCATGAACCAATAGCTTTTATTTTACTTCTATTTTACTTTTTCACTAGGGTTATTTTCTTTGCTTTCTGACAACTTTCTTATATAAGTCCTTTCTTCTACTACTACTACCACCACCGCTACCACCCTCCCCCCTCACCATGCCTTCACATGCCTTTCTGTTGAAAAGAAAACTTTTCAACCCACATTTTCCAGTAGGGATCTTTGTCCTACTCAGACACTATTTTTTTTAATACTGGCAAACTCAAAATTGATTTGGTAGAAATTGCTAACACCTGGACCCATGCTTTACTCTGGAAATTGGTCATAAGAGCTCAGACCATGTAGGACTTCAAAGTTAGTCCAAGTATTTCCTCTCAAAATTATCTTAAATATATAGATTCTCTGTTCACTATTTGTTATTAAACAATGAGAAAATTGAAAGTGACAGAAATAGTGTGTGGGGAAGTTTAAACAGCTCACACATCCAGAATCAGAGCTATAGGGGATCTTAGAGTTCACTGAGTCCAACCCCATCATTTAACAAATGAGACAACTGAGGGTCAGAGAAGTTAAGTGACTTGTTAAGGATAGAAAGTAAATGCATTTAATTAAAATGGGAATCATGAAACATCATTATAACATTCTTATACAATAGAAAATACAAGAAAGTTCTCATGCAAGGTATTGCAGTGCTTAGAATACTAAACTAAACCCACCTATTTGGCTGTTTCTTAGCATAGATGCCTAAATGATTCATATGAGGTTCCAATACATTTGTGATTGCTTTTTCACCACACTCCCCTTGCTTTTGGACCACATTCTCCCTATCATTTAGGCTGACATAAATAGACAACACTCATTTATTAAGCGCTTACTGGGCTAGGCACTGTGCTAAGTGCTAAGGGTACAAAAAAGAAGACAATATCTACCTGAATCGAGCTTCCATTCCGATGGGAGAAGACAACACATGATAGGAAGCTTAAAAGGTGCTAGGTGTGCGAAGACGGTATTGGAGAATGTGGAGTCAGAAAGAAGCATGGCTGGCTTGGGCCCTTTCCTTCTGGGCCCAGAAAGAATCTACCAGTGGGAGAAAGGTGTCAGTATGCCAGAGGGATAGTGTAGGTTAAAAAGGTCATAGACATTGAGGGAGAATCAAGAGAGCAAAAAGGAATGAGTCAAGGTAGTGAAGTTGAGAGAAACAAACCCATAGCCAGGAAGGGAATGAATATGACTAATTGTCCTGCCTCCCAAAGTTATTCACTATATAATTATGGACAAGACACAACTTCATCTTCTTCAAGCTTTATTTTTCTCATCTGTAAAATGGAAATACAATACTTCAATTAGTTGATTTCCAGAGTTTTTTAAACGAGAAATCACTTTTCTAATCTGAAAGTTTTATATAAATGTGAATTATAACCTCTTCCTCTTCCTTTTCCTCATCATTATTGTAATTCCTAATAACAATAATATCATTCTTCTAATCTTTTCCAAGGCAGTTTAGGTATATATGGTCCAGGGACAAGTACTTATCCTACTATTATTCTTTTACAATTAATTTTAAACAAACTACTGCAAAGGTAGATGAAAATGCTTATTTTAATTTAATTAAAAATGGAATGTAAATTCATTTGTTGTAGGCTCATTGAAGCCATTCTAGGGACAACTCCAGTAAAAAATTGGGAAATGCATGTAATATTTATTTTACCCTATTCCCTATGTGTATGATTCCTTCTGCTAGATTTCTATATTTTGAAAATTGATATAATGTGTAAGGTACCAGATTTAGAGTTAGGATGACTTAAGTTGAAATCCTATCTTAAACATGTGTTAGATGTGTGATCTTGAGCAACCTTTCAACCTTAGTTTCTTCAGCTGTAATAAGAAGGGCTTGAACTTGGTGAACTCAAAGGTCCCTCTAATTCTACCTCTACGATCCTAGGATCTTAGGAACTTTTTATTCCACATGGCTTGGAGACTGTTATATCATAGGGCTATTAAACAATTGGCCTAACTTTGCAGATAGCTTTGTTAAGTTTGTGCAGTTGTAAGTAATATTTCTATCTGTGGTAAAAGCTGAGTTCCAGGTTTTTTTTTTTTTGGTTGAATTTCCATTAATATTTTGAGGACTATATTTCTTGTCTCTTTGTTTTTGAAAGATAGTGAACTTCCGTTTAATAATTCTAGCCATCAGGTTATGCCTGTTATTTTTTTTTCTTTTTTTTTTAATATGTATTGTGCTCAATTTTTGTAGCCAACAGTGATACATTTGCAAAGTTGCTATCATTGCCTTGCATAATCTGCATTGTTTAAAAATTTGGGCCCTTAAAGGATAATCCATTTATAATTGTTGTTGCCAAAGACCTTGTCCTGAATGGCCGTAGTAAACTCTTCCATTTTTATAAACGTGTCTTCAGGATTCTGATAATTGTTTCCGCTTCTTTCTTGACATACTTTTATTTGAGTTCTGTACAAGCAGCTAGGTGGCACAGTTGATAGACTCCAGAGCTTGGAGTCAGGAAGAATCATTTTCCTGATTTCAAATCTGACCTTAGAACTCACTAGCTGTGTGACCTTGGGAAAGTCACTTAACTCTGTCTGCCTCAGTTTCCTCATCTGTAAAATAAGCTGGAAAAGGAAATGGAAAACTACTCCAGTACCTTTGCCAAGAAAACCCACAAATGAGGTCATAAAGAGTCAGAAATAACTGAACAACAGCATCGTATGTGTGAGTTATCAAGTGTCTTTGGTTTTCATTCTTAAGATCTTATCCATTTCATTTGCTCTAATCACAGGTAAATCACTGTCAGTCACATTTAGCAATGCAAATGGAATATATCTATGGTTAGATTTTAGTTACTTAAGCAATATATGGCTCTTTGAAAAGTGTTGCTCTATGTTTTTGACATCTTCATTATGTTCTTTAAACAAGTCTGTGAATCCTATTCATCTTTTCTTTCTAAGTCAGGTACTCTGACCCTAAGTACAACACTCTATCTCTAAAATAAAATTCAGGAAGTAAGAAGTATGACCCAGTGGAAAGAATAGTGGAGAGGGATTAAGAGGATCTGTATAACTTAATGACACAGCTTTTACCTCTCTGAGACTTAATGCTTTTACTTTCAAGTTTGGAATATTCAGGCCTCTTTTGTCTTCCACAAAAGACTTCTAGAAGAATCATAAGATAAAAGATGGCAAGTTACTTCTTAAATAGTAAGGTATAAATTGCAATAATTCATGTGTCCAGATGAGACATCATAGAGGAATACTGTCATTAGGATTTATCAGTAATAAGAAGGAGGTTAACCTAAGTATGGATATGTGGAGGGAATGTATAAAAAGAGAATGGGAAGGTGTAGTAAAAGTGATGACAAAGATTGTCGTAGTTAATACCAGCCAAATAGCTATACTTGGAGTTATTAATGTTCTAGACACCTTTAGGGCCAACCCTAACAATCCCTCATCCACACCCCACTTAGCACTACTACCAGCTGATCTCCTTATTAATTCTTTTCTGATTCAAAGGCAGACTAGCAGATATACTCTGGAACAGCTTGATAAATTACCAAATTTTCAGAAACACTTTAATTAATGCAATCCTTAGTAAAGGATTAAAATGGAACATTTTTTCACCCACAGGCTAGTTTCTCCTCTCTCAACCTCAAGCTTTGAATTCATAGTTTTAAATACACTTATTGAGTAATAGCCATGAGATTTATTGCCATTATGAAATAATTTACAAATAAAAATAAATATTTGAATAACTTATAGAAGGCTGTGATGGGGCTCAGAGATGAAGACACCTCACTTCTTAGAAAGAAGAGAACTGAATCATGGAATTTATCTTGACTATAACGATGGCTAATTATGATTTGGCCTAGACTATACTCCAATCTACTTCAGTCCAATCTATATTATTGTGGCTTCTACTTTCACTCTCTACTCTGGGTATTCCTTTGCTTTCATTTTCCTCTTACCTGTCATTCCCAAGATTTGGTGAAAATTTCCTTAAAAAACCAATTACCAAAATAAGGAAACCACAACATACACTATGTGTCAGCTCCTCAGAGACTTGCAACAGTCCAGCCCTAATAGTAAACCTTTTAGCCAAATCCTCCAAAAGATTTTAATGGTGCTAGACTTCAGCAACCCTACACTACAGTTGTTCACTCTTTTAACTTAATGTGATTCAGTAATTAGTAAAGATTTGTCATTGCTAGATTGTAACAATTTAATGGTAAAATTGGATCACAATGTAGAATTGTATTATGGGTTAGGACCAGAGGAGAAATCTCCAAGGTGAATGTCTTTAAGCCTGGATTTCGCTCCCTAGACCTAGAATCCACTCCTTTCTCAACTTGGTTTCTTTTATTTTCAAGTTTGCTTCAAAGTTCAGATCAAGTAACATCTTCTACACTAGAAATATCCTGAACTTCCAGCCTAATCATCTGCTTACATCATGTTCATATTTTGGATAAGTAGTAGCAGTAGTAGTAGTAGTAGTAGTAGTAGTAGTAGTAGTAGTAGTAGTAGTGGTGGTGGTGGTGGTGGTGGTGGTGGTGCTGCTGCTGCTGCTGCCGTTAATGGTGATACTGGTAGTAGTGTTACTTGTAGTTGTATTAGCAGTAATAGTAGAAGTAGTAGTGGTGGTGTTTCTAGTACATAAGTTTTTCAAAGTGTGAAATATGTGTTTTCTCAGCTGATCCTCACAGAAAAATCATGTAAGATAGTTATAGTTCTTATCTTCTTTATACAAATGGGGAAAATAAGGTTGAAAAAATGTTGAAGGATTTGCCCTTGATCACACTACTACTGTTACTAACACTACCACTACTACTACCACCACCACCACCACTACTACTACTACTACCACTACCACCACCACTACTACTAGTCCTACTACTACTACTACTGCTACTACTACTACTACTACTACTACTACTACTACTACTACTACTACTACTACTACTACTATTTATCTTGGCCAATAGAGAGCAGGCAGAATTTATTTGCATCTCCTTTGGGGTGAGGGGGATCTTTACTCAGCCTAAATGGATATTACATTTTTTTTTTAGTAGGCCAAGCATCTTCTGTTCTGTAGGGGACAACTCTTTCTCCTGAGTATGAGATATTCTAAGGAATTCAAAGAAAAAAAGAAAGGTAAATCCCTAGTCTACAATTTGCCTTGGGAACAAAGCTTGTGCAAACTGTGTGTCTGCTATTTAGAGGATAGCAGCATCCAGTTGAAATTCTAACTGCAACCATTAAAGCTAATACTTGCCTAAGGGGTAAGGTCACTGGGAGATGCTTGCCTAGTAGCAGAGAAAGGAACAACTAAAGAAATTACTGTAACATTTACTTGTATGCCAATCCATTTGGGAACTGTGCTTCTTGATCTCCTGCCCTCCCAAAATCCAACTTCATGATACAAACATAAGGCTTTAGGCAGACTTCTGGCAAGGTGACGGAGTAAGTAGAAGTATCTAACCCTCATTATCTTGTTGACCAACTCAAAATGGCAATAAAATGAAATAAAATAAAGGGCAACTTAAATAATTATAAACTCAAGCAAGGAGGAGGAAGGAACAGAAATATTCTCCACAAGATATTTCCCATGCAAACAAAATCAAAAATTATTTTTTCTCCTCTATTTATCAGGAATATAATACCATAGAATAGAAGGCAGAGAGAACAAATTTCTTTCTCCAAAGTATGAATCACAAGCACCGTTTTGGACTAAAAAGAATCAAAGAGATGATTTACTCTTCAAAATAATTATACTCCTATTTATTTTTGGCTAGGCAATGGGGTTAAGTGACTTGCCCAGGGTCACACAGCTAGTAAGTGTTATATGTCTGAGTTCGAATTTGGACTCAGGTCCTCTTGAATACTGTTGGAAATGCGGTATCCACAGAGCCACCTACCTACCCTGAATAACTGTACTCAAAAATGTTTTTTTCTGTTAAACTATTTATTCAAGTACTTGTTTTTAGAGCTTTTTGAATGAATGAACTGAGTTGCACAAGTGAGTTGCTTTAGCCCTGGTTAAATAAATGATGAAACTTGACTAAAGTTCACTAATACTAGTCAACATAGGAACTTGTGTGTCTATTTAAACACAGAGTGAGTTGACAGACTGTGTTGTTTGTAATATAAAAGGCAATCAATAATATTTCTGGATCTTGAGTTCCTCATCTGTAAAATAAAGTGGTCAGACCCAATGACCTAGAAGGTTTCTTCCAACTAAAAATCTATGTATTGAAATTATTCTTTTTGTTTAAAATAACATGTTAATAAAATTGCGATTTAATTTTAGTATAATATTTTATTACACAATTTGACTTAAATGAAAATCAGTAAAAATTGTGAATTAATATTTTAATCAAATCTTGATTCAGAAGAGGGGAACCCACTCACTTGAGGTCATAGAAGAAAGGGGCTGGCCATAATTAAAGTTCTTAAAGCTCAGATATTAGTTGTACTCAAAGACCTCTGAGGTACCTTCTATTTGCCTTCCTTCCTACTTTCCTCTCTCTCCTGCTTTCCTTCCTCCCTCCTTCCTTCTACTTTCCTTCTTTCCTTTCTTTCTTTCCTCCTTTTCTTTTTTCTCCCCTTCTTTTTTCTTCCTCTTGTCCCTGAACCTCTTCTTCTTCTTCTTCTTCTTCTTCTTCTTCTTCTTCTTCTTCTTCTTCTTCTTCTTCTTCTTCTTCTTCTTCTTCTTCTTCTTCTTCTTCTTCTTCTTCTTCTTCTTCTTCTTCTTCTTCTTCTTCTCCTTCTCCCTCTCCTTCTCCTCCTCCTCCTCCTCCTGCTACACCTCCTCCTCCTCCTTCTCCTTCTCCTTCTTCTTCTCCTCCTCCTCCTCTTCCTTCTTCTTCTCTTCTTCTTCTTCTTCTTCTTCTTCTTCTTCTTCTTCTCTTCTTCTTCTCTCTCTCTCTCTCTCTCTCTCTCTCTCTCTCTCTCTCTCTCTCTCTCTCTCTCTCTCTCTCTCTCTCTCTCTCTCCCCCCCCTCCATTTTCCAATCCCAGATTGTGGTTTGGCAGATTTCTCAAATTCATTTCCAACAGAATAGTTTCTTGAACAAAACCACATTTAAAACTCCACTTCATATTCAATAGCCAAGAAATAAATACAAGAGAATTTGCATTTGAGAAATAAGTATCATGTATTTAAATTTTCCACAGAAAACATTTCCTTGGGGAAATGAAGAAGCTATGTAAAATTTAGCATAACTTAGGGATCAAGAGAAAAAGAATCTAATTTATCTCAGTTTTTTAAATGTCTTTTCTGGAGCCATTGTAATGAACTTTATGATATTGACATTAAAAAGGTTTAAGAATATGTACATAGAATTAGCCAAATATTTCTATTTCCAGAATTGAACATAAACTAAATGTTAACTTAATAGAAAATTCTTTCTTTGGCATCATTTTTAGGCTCTCGGAAATCCCAGAGCACATGAAAACTACCTTTTTGTGGGGAAGTGGTAGGGACAAGATGCTATCTGTAATATAGTTCATTGCTTTAAAATAATTTTCACTCAGGATATGTTATCCCTAATTTTTCAGATCCAATGTAACTTTAGGGCTAAATTAGCTGCAATGAGTCACAAGTTGAATTATTTCCAAGCTTTTATTCTCTTTTATGCAAGAAAAAAAAATCATCACTGACATCAATAGGCATTCTATATCTGCAAGTAGAAAAGAACAGACATGAAAAGATCAATTCAATGTTTTGAAAAAAAAAAGAATGAAGCCTAATTTTGGAAGTAGAGTCAAGTTACATTTCATTCATAATTGACTTATTGTTGCCTTCAAAGAAACCATCTTCCTAGGATTCATAGGGGGTGAAAGAGAATAACTTTTAAATTGTATGAATTAATATCATTGGCCCAGTATATAACAAGTCTTAAAGTTCATATTATTCCAACACAATTATTATGTTGAACATTTCTAAGAATTTTTTTATATCTTTGCTGCTGAAAGCATAAGTCACTGAATCTGTATTTGCAAGGCATTTTGTATATATAAGAGGTAATATATGTTGGACAGAGACTAGAATCCTATCAAAACAGTTCAGTTTTTTTTTTAATGAATTGGAGTTGATTTGAGGTATCTTCCCCAGAATTCAACTGTATAAAACAAATGGCTGATACAAAATATGTATTTTTTTAAAAAATGTGTATAAAACCTCTCCTTAAATATCAGTTTTAGAGAAAAGTGTTTCATTATATTACTAATTATTATGAGTAAGGAAAAGAAAAGAAATGAACAGAAGAAAAACATTTCATGAAGAAAATCTTTTCTTCATCTTTAAATTAGACTCAGCTTCCTCTATCATTTCACTTTTTTCTTTATACTTTTTGAATATTTTCCACATTTTTATACTTACTATTTAACCACAACTGAATCTAGCACTTTATACATAACCAAAAATGTTCTCTTTAGATAATGGCAACTCTGGTTATAATGGCATTTTGGTGACCTTAGGTTTCTCAAAGATGACAATTGTTCAGTAATTTCAGTTGTGTCTGACTCTTCATGACCTTTTTTGGGTTTTATTAGCAAAGACACTAGGGTAGTTTGTCATTTCCTTCTGTAGCTGATTTTCTACAAATGAGGAAACTAAGGCAAATGGGGATGAATGGCTTTCCCATAATCACAAAGCTAGTAAGCATTGGAGGTTAGATTTGAATTTAGGTCTTCCTGACTCCAGGCTACTCCTACTCTATGAACTGCATGACCTAGTTGCCGCAAAGATGAAAGAGAAATCCCAAATTTGATAGTTTCTTTCAAGTTGGAAATGGCTCAGATTTGAGCAGATTGTTGGCACAGTAGAGAATTGGGCATGGAGTCAGGAAGACCTGAGTTCAAATCTGACTTCAGATAATAACTTCCTCCATGGTCTTAGGCAAGTCACTTATTTCCTGTTTGTTTCCATTTGCTCAACATTTAAATGAGGATCTTAATAGTACCTATCACAGGAGAGGATTTTCATGACTTATTAGGTAATATTTTTCAAGCACTTAGTGTAGTATCTGGTAAATAGGAAGCACTTTATACATATACATATATATATATATATATATGTGTGTGTGTGTGTGTGTGTGTGTATATGCATATGTGTATTTATATTTGTCCTTAAGTATAATGAGACTCATCAGTAAAAGGTCAGAGATTATTGATAATTGTTTTGGGGCTACTGTACAAATGAAACATAAAAAATGCAAGAGTTCTCAGCTCAATGATTTTCCTCTCTCCTTTCATAAAGACAGATGAGCAAAAAAGGGATAGAGGGTGCTAGAAATCACTATTCACAAACAGTAAGATTCTTTGAATTGTACCTATTTTAAATGTGCTGCTTTCTCCAATGGCAAATGAAAGTATTCCTACTAGAGCCGTTAAATCACACTCATTTTGATTTTCTTTAGATAAGCTAGGTGGCACAGTTTAAATCTACTCAAACAAGACGCACAAGCTAGGAGGAGCAGATAACCTGAAATCTCCTCATCCTGTTGTCTAACTAAGCCTTGTTCTCAACACCTTCCCAACTCCCTTCATCTCTTCACCTCTGATTGAAAAGCTGGACAGAGCAACATTAAAGTCCTGCCAAAGTCTTCCTTTATAGTGGGCAGGATCTGGCCTTTCCAGTTTACTCTCCACTTTCTATCTGCACCTTTACTAGATTTTGACTCCAAGGAAAAAGAGCCTCCCAGCCTTTGGTTAATAACCCCTGTTGTGCCTGCCCCCTTTTCAGATTCTTTTTTGTATATCATCTTCATTCATTAGATTGTAAGCTCCTTCAGGGCATGGACAGTCTTTTTTTTTTATTTGTATACATACAGATATATATTTATATCTATTTATAGATATAGATAGATGAGCACACAAATAATTTATGTATTGTATTAAATCTTTATACAATTTATATATATATATACATATTATCTATTGTATGCATTTTGCATTACATTGTATCTTATAATATATAGCACACATATATGTCTATATCAATGTATGTGTATAAACATACATGTGTATTATATACACATATGTACATATCAATTTATATTTAAATGTATGTAATTATTTTTGGAGGGGAATATTATTTTCTGAAATTATGTGCTGATGTCATCATCATATTCCTCCCTCATTCCCTCTTTCCTTTTTTGAATACTACCTTCTTCCATCCTCAGAATTTCCAAAATGGTGGGGGCAGCTAGGTGGTACAGTAGATAGAACTCCAGCCTTGGAGTCAGGAGGACCTGAGTTCAATCGGACATCAGACACATGACACTTACTAGCTGTGTGACCTGGGCAAGTCACTTAACCGCAATTGCATCATCAAAAAAGATAGTCAAAAAAGAATTTTCAGAATGGTATGTCTGCTACCTTTTAAGCTAGAAACTTCTAGTTTTTTGGTTGATTGGCACCTCAGCATAAAAATGTTAGCTATTATTACCATTAATCAATCAAACAACAAGCATCATATTAAGCGACTACAATATGCCAAGTCCTATGTTAGGTGCTAGAGATACAAAGACTGAAAAGAAAGTGGCTGCCTTCAAAGATTTAACCCCGGTGAACTCATTTATGTAGATCTGTACTTATGATGCCATAATATTGGCGATACCTTACTTGCAGGGCTTTTGTGAGACTACATGAAACAATTCTTATAAAGGCACTTTGAAAGAAATGGGGTGGGGGGGAGTCTGTGATTTCTTTAATAAAGAGAACTCGTATTTGAGGACACTGCCTCTCCTCATGAAGATTGGCAGTTTTTCTTTTACTTAGAGTCTTAGAGAATTGTCTAGGTTATTGAAAGGTGAGGTAAGTTTCCAAAGGGGACACAGTCAGTAGATGAATTTAGTTATGTAGTATCTTTAACCAAAAGGCAGTGTTTTAAACCCAGTTTTTTTTTCATTATTCCAAAGCCAGCTCTCTATTCAATATACAATTTCTCTTCTCTTACAATCTTAGGGAACACTTTATTTTTAAACTTACCTTAGTTTTCTCATAGATTTATCCCTTTGCCCATAGATAACTTGGGCTAAAATTACCTTCTAATGAAAGAGTCTAAGATCACAGATATCCCTAGATGTTCACAACTAACCTCACTCCTCTTGGTGATTTTTTTTCTACTCTAACTCCTCTAAATTATACTTTGGATTTCACCATCAGTTGAATGTTTAAATAAAGCCACAAAGACTTTTCCTTTTACTAAGACTTTTATCTTATGTAACCTTCAGAAGCAATTTTCACTTATTTCGCTTCCAACCCTATTTCTTTTGTGAGTGTCTTTCAGTCCATCTGCTAATTCCCCCGTCATCTTTCCAGGGCTCCCCTTTTAAACCTATTATCTTTCAGCTTATTCAGTACTCTGCTTAGTTTACACATTCATCTGCTCTTACATTTTAAGAATATTCCTTTAAAAAAAATGCACACTCCCTCCTTACCCTTCCATTAGAGCAGGTATGTTTTTAGTATCTTAAGATAGCACACTAATATGGGGCAGCTAGGTGGTACAGTAGATAGAGCATCTGCCTTGGAATCAAGAGGACCCAAGTTCAAATCCAGCCTCAGACACATAACACTTACTAGCTGTGTGACCCTGGGCAAGTCACTTAACTGCATTGCCTAGCAACAAACAAAAGGTAGCACCCCTGAGAAATGAGATTTCACATATTTCAGTGAAAAGAGAATTGAATTTGGAGTGTGAGGACCTGGATTCAAGTTTCAGTTCTATAATTTATTATGTAACCTTGGGAAAGTATCAGTACATTAACATCAGCTACCACATTGATGGTAATTTATTTAACTTGAAAGGGTTACAAGCCAAGACTAAAGTAGAGAGAGAGTTAGTTGGTGTATGAGTATTCCTTTGTAGATGCTTGTGCACTCAATGTAGCCTCTGAGGCTATATGAGGAAAAAGTATGTATTGATTCTTGGCTGCTCATGCTAATTCTGGCCAACAATCAACACCAAAAGAGAGAGAGAGAGAGAGAGAGAGAGAGAGAGAGAGAGAGAGAGAGAGAGAGCTTCTCCACCCCCCGGTACTACACCATCAATATGTGTAACCTTCAGCTACAGCAAATAGAGAATTTTTGAATGTTGTGGATGAATTCACCTACCTTGGCAGTATACTTTTCAGGGATGTGCACATGGACAATGAGTCTGATGCACACATTGCTAGGGCTAGCTCAGTGTTTGAGAAGCTCTTAAGGAAGGTGTGGCAGAGAAGAAGAATTACTTTGCCTACCAAACTGAATGTCTACAGAGCTGCTGTGCTGACCTCATTATTGTATGTCTGTGAAACCTGGACAGTATACCAGTGTCATGCCAAGAAACTGAGTCACTTCCATTTCAATTGTATTGGGAAGATTCTAAGGATAATCTGACAAAATAAGGTACTAGACACTGAGGTCATTTCTTGAACTAAGCTGCCAAGCATTCAAACTCCACTACAGAGAGCACAACTCTGATGAGCAGGCCATTTTGTTTGACTACCAAAGATACATTTGTCTAAAAGATCATTTTATGGAGAATTCACACAAGGGAAGCATCAGAAGAAGTGGTAAAAGGACATTCTCAAGTCATTTCTGAAGAACTTTGGAATAGACACTGACACAGGACAGCCCAGCATGACATGACTACATCAAAGAAGGTTCTATGTTCTATGACAAAATCTGAATTACAGTACCTCAAAAGAAATGTGAGATACTTAAATTTAGAGACATCTCTAATGAAAGTGTTCATATGGACTATTTTTGCTTGACCTGTGATAGTGCCTTCCAAACTTGGATTGGCTTGATCAGACACGGTATAAAATTGACCCGAACATTGTGATATAATTTGGATCCTCTTTGATAAAGGACAACAACCAATTTGGGAAAAGTAATTTGCTCTCTCTCAGCCTCAGTTTCCTTCACAGTAAAAGAAAAATCATTGGAAGATGAGATCTTGATCATCCTTTCCATCTCTAAGTTTTCCAGTGATACGAAATTTAAATAATAATTCTTTTATGACCTATGCTATTCCTAGACAATAGGGTGAGAGTTTCTACATATTCAGTCAGATTAGAGGACGTACATCATATGCATTTGTCATCCAGAACAAAGCACTTAACCTCTCTGGACACTTATTTCCTCATCCACCAATTGACAAACTGAGAAAAGATGAGTTTGCAGAGCTCTACTAGCTTTAACCTAGGAGTCTACATAAAATTTGGATAAACTGATTTTGCTTTAGGAGTAGGGAACTCAAGCCTTTGCTCTTCTTGCATGCTGAATGATGCAGAATTGGTCAAAGGTCCACCTGGAGAGAGTACAAAACTCTTTGATTGACTCAAATTTTGCTGTATTTCACATCACCAAGTAAAAGGAAGTAGTTGTGGCTATTTGACCAGAAGAAGAACATAGTAAGGCAGGGGATGACAGTTGCCTCTAAATATTTGCAGAGCTGCCATGTGGAATAGATTTCTTCTGTTTAGCCCCAGGGGATAGAATGAGAAGCAATGGGTTGAAGTTGGTTAAAGTCAGGTTCAGACTCAATGTAAGGGGGAAAAAATGTTCTTACAATTAGGAATACCCCAAGGTGGAATTGGTTGCCCCAGGGGGTAGTATGTTTCTGCTCATTCTCTAAAATCTCAAGGGGGCATTTGTGTTCTGTGACAAGTTGTAATAGCTACCGAGATATCTCCCAAATATGGAATAGTATAATATTCAGAGCATAATGGAAATGTGTTGCTGGCTTCTGCACATGTGCTCTTCTTTCCACTCACAAAATCACCAGCCTATTTCAGGCTCTCACTGCTTCTCACCTGGCCAATTACAATAGACTTCCTATTACAACTCTCTTCCTTAAGTCTCACCCCACTCCAAACTGTCACTCCCTTTCTGTAAGAAGTAAACTCTAATAGCTCTCTTTAACCTTGTGGACCAAATACAAGCTTCTTGATTTGCTATGTAAAATTCTCCACAACCTGTCTTTTCACTATCTTCCTCATGTTCTTTTACAGTCCTGTATTCTGCATCCCATCTCTAGGCCTTTCTCCAGGCTATTGCCCTTCTTGCAAAGTCTTTTTGTTCTTCACCACCATCTCTTAGGCTATATGAATTCCTTCAAGATTCAGCTCAAATATCACATTCGCCATTAGGGCTTTCATAGATCTCCCATTCGCTAGTATCCTGTACTCTTTGTTTGCCTTCCGTGTGATCTGCATATATCATGGGTACCTATTTACAAACATATTGTATCCCACTTTAAAGTATAAAATCCTCGATGGGAGCAACTTTATTTATTTTATTTTTTTTTCCCTCAGCATTTAGCAAAGTTCCTTGCATATAGTATGTGCTTAATAAATGTTCGATGAATGATTAATAGCTGTACAAAAATAGGAACATATATGCACTTTTGGCTTCTTAATAGATCCAAGATCGTACTGCCAACCAATATTCCAGTGATCCGGATTACAAACCGCCCATGATTTCTCATCTTAAGAATGTTTAGAGGGGGGTGGAGCCAAGATGGCAGAGTGAAAGCAGTGACTTTCTTGAGCTCTCCCCCAAACCCCTCTAAATGCCTGTAAAAAAATGGCTGTAAACAAATTCTAAAGCAGCAGAACCCACAAAAAGAAAAAGTGAAACAAATATCCAGCCCAAGATAACCTGGACGGTTGATCAGAAAGGTATATCTCACTGGGCTGGGAAAGGAATGCAGTTTAGCATGGGAGCGCTGACCACAGCGAAACTGGAGTAGGCCTCAGAGAATTGAATTGCGGGCAACTCTGGTGGTTTCAAGACTTCTCAACCCACGAATGCTGAAGACAGCTTAGAAGGTCAGTGGGGAAAGTCTGTTTCTGGTGGTGAGAGAGAAGTTAGGTCGCAGCCCCAAGTCCCAAGCATGGCCCGAGGGGCAGAAGCTGCTTCCTGAGCTTCCAGCCCACAGACCGAGGGGGAATCAGGTGGCTGAACAGAGGGGGATTGCAGGGATCTCTCTGCTGGTGCAGAATTCTCTTGCTTTCCCTGGGCTTGCATCTGGGTCACAGTTCTGAGTGGCAATCCTGGGGCAAGGAGGAGTGCTGGCTTGGTGAGCTTGTAGTGGTGGTAAAGAAGAAACCCTCCTCACAGTTCCAAGACAGAAAAGAGTGCTTGTGATCACTCATAGACCAGAGCACAGGCCAGGAAAGGAGTAAACACCTTGCCCCTTATCATGCTACCTTGGAAGAACTAAAAATTTGTAGGTCCCTACAAGTATCTCTGAAAACAGCTGTACAAACCCTCGAAGCTTGGGACTATACATTCTCCACATTGGAAGCAGACTCTTACCTTAACAAAGAGTTTAAAACTCCAGTGATTGGCTAGGATCACGATCAAACCTCACAAAAAGAGTCAGACTACATTATCTTATTTTGGTGACAAAGAAGATCAAAATATACAACCAGAAGAAGACAACAAAGTCAAAGATCTTACATCCAAAGCCTCCAAGAAAAAATATGAATCTGTCCCAGGCCTTGGAAGAGCTCAAAAAGGATTTTGAGAAGCAAGTAAGAGAAGTAGAGGAAAAACTGGGAAGAGAAATGAGAGTGATGAAAGAAAATCATGAAAAACAAGTCAACAGCTTGCTAAAGGAGACCCAAAAAAATACTGAAGAAAATAACACCTTAAAAAATAGCCTAACCCAAATGGCAAAAGAGATCCAAAATGCCCATGAGGAGAACAATGCCCTAAAAAGAAAAATTGGCCAAATGGAAAAGGAAGTCCCAAAGATTACTGAAGAAAATACTTCTTTAACAATTAGAATAGAGCAATTAGAAGCTAGTGACTTTATGAGAAATCAAGACACTATAAAACAAATTCAAAAAAATAAAAAAATAGAAAACAATGTGAAATATCTCATTGGAAAAACAACTGACCTGGAAAATAGATCCAGGAAAGAGAATTTAAAAATTATTGGACTATCTGAAAGCCATGATCAAAAAAGAGCCTAGACATCATCTTTCAAGAAATTATCAAGGAAAACTGCCCTTATATTTTAGAACCAGAAGGCAAAATAGAAATTGAAAGAATCCACAGATCTCCTCCTGAAAGAGATCCCCAAAGGAAAACTCCTAGGAATATTGTAGCCAAATTCCAGAGTTCCCAGGTCAAGGAGAAAATATGATAAGCAGCCAGAAAGAAACAATTCAAGTATTGTGGAAACACAATTAGGATAACACAAGATTTAGCAGCTTCTACATTAAGGAACTTCAGGGAATGGAATATAATATTCTGGAGGGCAAAGGAGATAGGATTACAACCAAGAATCACCTACCCAGCAAAACTGAGTATAATCCTTCAGGGGAAAAAATGGTCATTCAGTGAAATAGAGGACTTTTCAAACATTCTTGATGAAAATACCAGAGCTGAACAGAAAATTTGACTTTCCAATACAAGACTCAAGTGGAACATGAAGAGGTAAACAGGAAAGAGAAATCATAAGAGACTTGTTAAGGTTGAACTGTTTACGTTCCTGCATGGAAAGATGATATTTGTAACTCATGAGACCTTTGTCAGTATTAGGGTAATTGGAGGGAAAAAATGTATGTATGTATACAGATAGATAGATAGATAGATAGACAGACAGACAGACAGACAGACAGACAGACAGATAGATATAGATAGATAGATAGATAGATAGATAGATAGATAGATAGATAGAGGGCACAGGGTGAGTTGAAGATGAAGGGGTCATATCTGGAGAATAAAATTAAAAGGTGATAGGATTATACTAGGAGGAGAAAGGAAGAGGTAGAATGGAGTAATTTATCTCACACACACACACACACACACACACAAAACAGAAAAGGCCCTTACATTTATATACTACCATTTGTTCAACTACTCCCTAGTCAACTACTTACTAGCTGTGCAAACCTGAACAAGTCACTTCATCCTGTTTGCCTCAGTTTCCTCACTTGTAAAATGAGATAGAGAAGGAAATAACAAGCCATTCCAAGTATCTTTGCCAAGAAGACCTCAAATGGGATCACAAAGACTTGGATGTGACTGAAAATGACTGAACACAACATAACCTTTGATGCATATCTATAGGTAGATTTCTACAATAGGCCCTGAACTATTTTGCACTTAGAAGGTTAATTATGAAATGGCTTCTACTTATGCCCTAAAGAACCCAAATTTCTAATAGTGTGCTGTGGATGAGACTGACAACCTTACCGAAAGAAAAGCATCTTTCTCCTTTGAGGATCCCCTTTTGGCTCTCACACTGAAGAAAAGGGACAGCCAGAAGCATTAGAACAGGCCCAATCAAAGGTGTTTATGAGAAAAAAAAATTAAACAAGCATGTTATTTACTCTTTTTAATTTTAATGGAACAAAACCAGTATTTCTACAACATAATATAATAAAAATAAAAAGATTTTAAAAAAAATGTTTTGACCATGCCTTACTCTGATTCCTCCACAGTTTGTGGCCAACTTCTAAAATCCTTCTTTTGTCTTTTAATAAGATATGGGCTCATTATTTATCCATTGTATTTCATATTTGCTTACATTGACTGGTTCCCCTCCTTTTCTTTTTTAATAATAGCTTTTAAGATTTTATTTTATTTCTATTTTATACAAGTTAAACTTTGGCCTGCTTGTGAATACCATGCATCTGCCAGAGTAAAATTGTACCTGAGAAACTGAGCAGTCTTAATGATCCCAAGTATTCACAAGGCAAACAAAATTATTTATTACCATACAGAACCATTAACACAAATACCAATAGGCTTCTGGTAATATTATATAGTGACAAAACATAGAGCACCATAATCATCAAAGCAATTTCATTTTGATACCACTTACACACTACCATGAGATGACAATTTAAGAAGATTATGGTTCTGGTGTTTCAAAAAATAAGGAATGAATTGTACTTTCCAGGAAAAAGAAATTCCAGAAGACCCATACCCATTACAAATAGCTAAGATTTTTTCTCTGTCTCTGTCTCTCTCTGTCTCTGTCTCTCTGTCTCTCCCTCTCTCTTCATCTCTCTCTCTCTCTCTCTCTCTCTCTCTCTCTCTCTCTCTCTCTCTCTCTCTCTCTCTCTCTTTCTCTCTCTCTCTCTCTCTCTCTCTCTCTCTCTCTCCCTCTCTTTTCCTTCCTCCCTCTGCCTCTCAAAAAGCAATACAATTGATATTGCTTGGATATATATCATGCTGCATGGTATGGAGCCTTAACACGGAAGTTTCCAATCATGGGATAATGGAATCTAGAGTTGAAATGGATCCCAGAGGCTATCAACTCCAATTTTCTCAATTAATAGATGAGGCCAATGAAGGTGTCCCAGGTTTATGCATATAAAAAGAAGTTCTAAATATATGGCTCTTATGGATTCACTCAGTAATTTCAATTGAATTGAAAGATAGAAATATGGCTTTGTTTTCTAATAAATAAAAATAAAGGAAAACCTGAGGATGAGATGATCTAAAAAAGATGACAAATGCTATGGGTGCTACAACAATTAATTGCAGTTAGTTGGTACGTTGGATTAATCTTTGGACTCGGAGTCAAGAAAATCTGATTTCAAATCCTAACTCAGACACTTAATATCTGTGTGACCATAGGCAAGATCTCTTTTCTTTTTTCATTTAAGGCCTGTGTTAGCTCTAAATCTATGATTTTATAGGTTAGTAGTAGAGATTAATGGCAAGTGAGTCTACAAGGAGATTATATGGACAGCACATATTTGAATGATGTTACAAAATTGTCTAATCTGTCATCCTTGGCAATAACATAAATTAATTGCTATCACCATTCAGTTATATGAATTATGGAGTGGGGGTGCATAATAAAATGTCAATCTTCCTTTTCAGCTCAAACTAAGAAATTCGACTCCAATGAATAATGCTTATAGGATTGAGGAGGTATCTTTCTGTCACAAATGAGGTCAAATCAATAAGATCCTTAGCTTAAACATGCTCTTTTCTTCAAAAAGGGGAGCAAGAACTCCAAAAATCATAGGATATGAGATTAGGACTTAGACCTAAATTATTGCTTCTGCTCTCAAAGAGGGTAGAGATGAATGTGACAGTATCCTAGTTCAAAGGACTTTGACCTGGGGCATATAGCCCTACTACTGGTAGATGGAATGGCAAAACACCAGGTATTTTCTGGAGTCTCCTTAGCTCATTCTGGTTGAATAATAGAGCAGAAAATCATGCCTTTTGCCTATGTTTAGTCTGTTGGAGATTAGATCAATAGGATATAGTTATTCATATGCTCTATTTGCAATGGTATATCACATTTTTGATAGTCAAATGAGAAAGCTATAGGCTTTTCTTCCCTCTATTTTTCTTTGTCTCTCTGTCTGTCTCTTCGTTTCTGTCTCTGTCTCTGTCTCCATCTCTTTTTTCTCTCTCTGTCTCTCTCTGTCTCTCTACCTATATTTTGCTGTCTCTGTCTCTGTCTCTCTCCCCCCCTTCCTTTCTCTCTTATCTTTTTTTTTTCTTTTACTCCCTTATCATAATAAGAGGTGGGAAGTCTATGGTGTCATACTAAGTTATGAACATTGGGGCCATAAAGAGGTGTCTATTTCCATTCTGTTTTAGGAAAATATGTATCATATTGTGATATTTAATGCTAAAATTTCTGTTTTCATCATTAAGTGTCATTTTTTATGCATCTGCATTTTTGTGCTGAGCTAGGAATCCCCCCCGCCCATAGTTTATTTGCTTTTCAGTTTTCATTAAATACCTCTTTCCTGGTACTACTTCCTGAACTCAGGATTCCAACAGGGAAGTGATGTGTTATAAAGCAAAAGATGCTGGGCACAATGTTATTAAGCACACAACATATACTAGTTGACTAAACTATCCAAAGGGAATAAGTCTACCAAGAATTTGATGTCGTCAACACAAGGATGAGGAAAGCAATACATAACCAAAGGCAATAAGCGTCCTAGCAACAAAACTGAAAAATCCTAGATCAGAAACAAACTTCATATAAATAGGCCCCAGTCAACATTATGATAAACAGATAGATAATAGATAATAGACAACATTATGATAAAAGTTCTACAGAGTTTCCAGGCTTCCATGATAGAAAAGGCAGTCAAAATACAGTGGACAGAACACTGAATTTGGAGTTCAAGTCTTGGGATAAGACTGATAATTAATACCTGTGTGATCTTTGGTTAGCTATTTTGCATCCTCAGGGCTCAGTTTCATCTACAAAATAATAGAGTTGTACTAGCTGTTTTCTAAGGTCCCTTCCAATTCTGCATTCTATGAAAGGAAGTGTTTGCTGGAAATTTTCTTTCTTCTCCCTGCTTTTAAATGTGGTCATCTATATATAGTATGGTATGTGTACAATGGGATACTTGGGACATAACTTTTTTTTTTTAATAAAAAGGTTAATATTAAAGACTTACCATTTTCTGGGCAAAAAATGTCAAGAAAATGGTGATATTATTCCCAATAATTCAATATATTACTCAGAAACCTCTGAAATTCTGAAGATGCAGATGTTTTATCAATTTTTAAAAATATTTAGTTAAACATCAATAATTCTATTTCAAGTACCTCTCTTGACATCCCAGTTCCTTCCTAAAGTCCAAGTCTTCCTGGATGGATTTGGCTCTCATTGTCCTAACTGAATTTTGCTCTATTGCCATTTTAAATATTGTCTTCCTAGTACTAATGTGTTTCAATCAGTGACTGCAGAGACAAAATTAGAAAGCATTAAGGTTTACTTGTCTTTTCATAACCTATTGATGTGAAGAGTAGTAAAGAATGCATGTGCTTATAAAGGGCAGAATGTGGCAGTCATAAAAATGGGAGACAAAAATGCAAGGAAAGCTGATGTGCAGAATATTAGCGCTATGGTTGTGAGGACCTAAAACAAAGAAGAATGTGCCTGAATTGATCTAGAACTAATGTCTGACCTAGAATGAGGATGATTTACCTCTGAGAATTCTGAGGGACAAAACTAAGAACAAAAAGTCTGGAATATGACAACAACTTAAACCATCCTAGGTTGTCAAATTGCATATACTTGCTCAACAATCTATCATAGCTTCTATTCTTGACCTGACTCCGGGCAAAGAGATTCAATAGCAACTATGTCTTATACCTTAGTAAATTCAACAATTGAGATTCTTTGATAGTTGTTTGAAGGAAAAGGAAAATCACTACATTAAAAGAAAAACTAAGCAGGTGATTTTAATTTAGTAAGTACTGGGGGGAGGTGGGAAGGATTTATATTCTTTTGTATTTCAGGTAATTATGTGGGCTTAATCTAAAAACAAATGTATTTTTCAAATCCTAAGACTCCAGCTTCTAGGATAGGCACTCACTATTTGACAAAAACTGCTGGGAAAACTAGAAAATAGTATGGCAGAAAGTAGGCATAGACCAACATCTCACACTGTATACCAAGATAAGGTCAAAATGGGTAGATGATTTATATGTAAAAAGTGCTACTATAAGCAAATTGGAAGAGCAAAGAATAGTTTACCTGTCAGATCTATGGAAAAGGGAAGAATTTATGACCAAATGAGAGGTAGAGATAGTTATGAAATGCAAAAAGAATATTTTTTATCACATTAAATTTAAAAAAAAAATCTCTGAACAAAGAAAACCAATGTAACCAAGATGAGAAGGAAGGCAGAAAGCTAGGAAACAATTTTTATAGCCAGTGTTTCTGATAAAGGCCTCATTTATCTGATATATAGAGAACTGAGTAAAAATTATAAAAATAGGAGTCATTCTACAATTGATAAATGGTCAAAGGATATAAACAGGCAATTTTCAGGTGAAAAAATCAAAGCTATGTATAGTCATATGAAACAATGCTCTAAATCACTATTGACAAGAGAAATGCAAATTAAAACAACTCTTAGGTACTACCTCATACCTATTAGATTGACTAATATTACAGAAAAAAGTAAATGATAAATGTTGGAGAAGATGTGAGAAAATTGGATGGATGTTGTAAACTTATACAACCATTCTGGGGAGCAATTTGGAATTATTCCCAAATGGCAACCAAAGTGTTAAAACACTTTGATCTAACAAAACCACTTAGGTCTGTATCTGAAAAGATTACCAAAAAGGGAAAAGGATCTACCTGCACACAAACATTTATTGCAGCTCTTTATATGGTGTCAAAGAATTGGAAATTGAGGGGATGCCCAGCAAGTGGGGAATTACTGAATAAATTGTGACATATGAAAATAGTGGAATACTATTGTAACATAAGAAATGATGAGCAGGCAGAATTCAGAAAAACCTGGAAAGACTTACCTGAATTGATGAGGAGCGAAGTGAGCAGAACCAGGAGAACACCGTATACGGTAACAGTACCTTGTGTGAGGATCAGCCTTGAGAGACTTAGCTTTTCTCAGCAATAATCTAAGAGAATTCTAATCTACTCTAATAATCTAAGAGAGTTCCAAAAGACTAATGATGGGAACTTCTACACATATACAGAGAAAGAACTATGGAGTCCAAATGCAGATCAAAGCATACTATTTTCTCTCTCTCTCTCTCTCTCTCTCTCTCTCTCTCTCTCTCTCTCTCTCTCTCTCATTTTTTCCCTTTAGTTGTGAATCTTCTTTCACAAGACAAAGATGGAAATATGTTCAATATGATTGTATATGTATAGCCTACATCAGATTGCATGCCATCCTGAGGACAGGGGAGGAGGGAGGGGGAAATTTTGAAACTTAAAATCTTATAAAAGTGAATGTTGAAAACCAAAAATAAATTTAAAAAAATAGCTGAAGTGGAAGAGGTAAATGATGATGCAAGGTTTGCAGTGAGGAATCCAGTGAGAATTCATTTCAAGTAGTTCAGTTATTTAAACTTTAATGTATTTACTTATTCAAAATGAAATAAAGTTAAGAAAATTAAAAAAAAGAATTCATCTGTTCTCTCTCTCTCATAGTGTGTGTGTGTGTGTGTGTGTGTGTGTGTGTGTGTTTTCTTTGTGAGTCCTTTGGAATTGTCTTGACTCATTGTATCATTTACAGTAGCTAAGTCTTTCAGTGTTGATCATCGTTACACTATTGTTACTGTGTACAAGTCTCCTTTTTCTGCTCATTTCACTTTGCATCAATTATATACCTCTTACCAGATTTTTCTGAAACAATCACCCTTATTATGGCTAATAGCACAATAGTGTTCTATCACAATCATATATTCCAGCTTGTTTGGTCATTCCCATGATAGACATATCTTTAATTTCCAATTTTTTGTCACCAAACAAACAAACAAACAAACAAAAGTAAACCGACCTGCTATAAATATTTTTCTACCTATAGGTGCTTTTATTTTGCATTTGGTCTCTTTGGGATAAGATATAATTGTAGTACAGCTGGGTCCAAGGGTATGCAGGTTTTTTTAGTACTTTGGACATGGTTCCTAATGGTTCTCTAGAAAGATTGTATTAGTTTATAACTTCACTAAAAGTGCATATACATACGCATATATATATAGACAAATGCGCACATACATATGCTTACATATATGTATGTATACGTTTGTGTGTTTCATCCTGAATGTAATAAGAAACCACTAGAGTTTTCAGTGTATTAATTACTATATTATTGTATATGGCCAATAAAGATGTATTTAACACTTCTGCACTTTATATTCACTTATTATTTTTATGTACCATAATATGTAAATCTTGTTGTTAAATATGCATTGTGATGCTCACAAACATTATATTCTTTAATATTCCCATTCATAAGAAGCTTTCAAATACACTTTTCAAGTTAAATTTCTTGAAAAGAATATTAAGGTTTACTTCTTTTTGTTTATATTTGTATTCATTTTATCTAGTTCTGAAAGAGGAAATATTGATTTCTACTACAAAGACTTTTTTTGGCAAAACAATTTTACTTATTTCATTAACAAATTTAGATACTGCAACTTGGTTCGTAAATCAAACAACTAATCAATCAACAGTAATTGTTAAGCACCTACAAAATGCCAAATACTCTGGTAAGCACTAGGGATGAAAATAAAAGTCACCTTTTGTGCACAGATTGCTTACATTTATTATGTATTTAGTTATCTTTAGTACTTTTAGATTACATACTATAGTCAGCTAGGGTTCCCTTGGAAAAGAATGGCTTAAATTCCTCTTTTTTATTTTTTTTAAATTGGTAGTCTTAGTTTTGTAGAATGTTATCTGTTGTTCAATAAAGTCCTTTCTTTTTAGAGTATTATTTTCAAAACTCAATTTCTCATAAATGAAGTATAATATTATGCTATTTTACTTGATTTTTTTGGATCATCAAAGGTCTTTTCCTTGGATGCCCAAAATGTTATTTGACATTGAACTCCAAAAGTTTAAAGAATATATGTTTTGGTGATTTAAAATGAACAATTCTCTATCCATTACTTGTGGATATTTATAATTTTGCATTTTGCTCCCTTCTTCTGAAAGTTCTGAATGATTTTTTTTTTGTTAGATGATTTTGCAATTTTTTAACTCATCTCTCCTTTTGCTCTGAAACCTATGATCTTAACATTACTACTATGAAATCCATATTCAATATTAATTACAAGTTTATATAAAACTCACAAGTTCTACCAATATTTTAAAAAACTCTCTCAAATTTTCCCCCTTATATTCTGTTGTTTTTCCAAATACACATTCCTTTTTTTTCAAAATCACTGCATTGTGGAGGTGTTTAGTTGCATATGCTACATTTTCCCTTCCTTAATTTGACATAATCTTTTTATTTTAGATTTCAGCTTTTTGACCCAATTTTCTGATGTAATTTCTCTCCTTTCTTCTTTTCAAACTTTTAATTATTTTATTTCCTTGAATATGATTTTGGACTTTCTTGTTCTCATTACTTTAATTTCTAGGTATCTTATAAAAAGTATTATCTTTCTTATGTGTTTTTAAGATCACTATCCTTCATTCTACAATATTCATTTAGCACAGTGTATCCTTTTTTGAAATTATTGCCTCTTTTTTTTCTTTTTCTGTGTTGAATTATCTGCTTTGGGTCTGAGTTTATACCCAGGGAAGAAAATTTCTTACCCTTCTTGTTTAATGTCATTTTTTATCTATTCCTATTAGGTCTATTACCACACCACCACCAACCCCCATCACAGTTTGACCTCTCCTTCAAATGCTACCTTTAACCATGTCTCCTGTCAAACTAAATGGCTTCCTCACACTGAGATTGGTGGCAGGCCTCCTGCTGTATAATTACCCTGTAGAAATTCCATAGGGATATGAAAGTATTAGGAATACATTATTTCCTCTCAGAGAAGTCTCTTCACTAGCCATCCTTGTCCTCTTTAGTCTCTTCATTCCCCCATTTCACCCATGAAAGTATATGTTGCTTTCTCCATTCTAAAGCTGTGCAGGTTCTATACTTCCCCTATCAAGTGGTGGACCATGGTTGAGACTAGGGCAAGATAAAAGGCACTGCCACTAAAGCTCAGAATAAAGATCTAGCCATGTTGGTTTAAGAGAGGGTTGAGAATGATTAAGGGGGCAGGTCAATTCTTTAGCCTTCACTTATTATTTGATAGGACTTTACATTTTTGGAAGCCATTAAATTTATTTCACTTTCATTACTTTGTGTGTTGCATTTTTTGTCACTTTGAGATGATAAGTATCAATTATGTTGAGCGAAAAATCACTAACTTTAGCCATCTTGCCAGATGTTTCCAGCTTTATAGATTTTTAAAATGACAATAACATTTTTATTTTATTAAGTTTTTAACAGTCTTATGAGGTATATTGAAAGATGGGCAAACACAAATTGTTACCATTATTGACTTGGGCAAGTCTGCAAAGCATGTTACTTAGAGACCTGGCACTGGAATGCATGAATTCTGACTCATCACTCACTAACTCTAATTTTCCTTTTTCACTTCTAAATAACTAGACATTTTCCAGATTGTGAACACCCAGTTTGACTTTGATGCACAAATGCAGAGACTACTATTATTTTATTATGTGACACATTATGTGAAATTTGCCATTTCTTCCAAACTTTCTTCTATAACTGCATTTTTTTTGGACAGCCCTGATTCTTCTCTAATTTTTCTTACCACTTCTTTCTTACTTTGATTCTTTTGTGTGCTATTCTTCACTCAACATTTAAACAATTCAAACTTATCGTGGCAGAGCCTTAGTCTATTCTCACACATTTAAAAAGTTTACCTGCTCACATGACCAACTGTATAAAAGTGATTTCTAAATCTTCATCTTCATCCCTAGCCTCTAATCCTCTCTCCAGTTGCATATCTCATTTTGGATGTGCCATTGGCATCTAATATCTGACAAGCAGAAATCCAAACTTCTTATCTCTACACTTCCACACAGTAACCTTTTCTCAATTTCCCCATCACTATCACCTTTTCTACCATACAAAAACTCCCATAGGCTTGAAACTTTGGAAGTAACTGTGTCATCATTCCCTTTGCTCCACAAATCCATTTAAACCAATAACAAGTGCTGCAGATACTTTCTCTAGTTTGGCCATCTCTTCTATACTTTTTTCCTCCTTTCTATTTCTTCTATTTCACAAATAACATAAAAGTTATATATATATATATATATATATGCCTATTTGTATATTTATATACCTACACACATGTGCACATAAAATATGTATGTGTACACATGGGCATATATGTGTTATATATTGTGTGTATTATATAGATATTATGCATTCTGTGTGTGTGTGTGTGTGTGTGTGACTTGCTTCGATCAATCTCTGAAGCTGAACAACAGTATGCCTTACTCAATTATCTCAAAACTTTTAAGTTACATTTTCCATAAAATTATCTAGATAAATGGAATCATAGAACCCACAAAAGTGAATGCATCTTTAGAGGACATCTATGCTGATTCATATCTGCAAAATAATTATTTCTTTCATATCCCTGACTAATGCTTTTCTAGCCTTGCTCAAATAGTTTCAGTTGGGGGACCAATTACTTGAGGAGTTTGATCTCAATATTGGGTAACTCTAGTTGTTAGAAAGTTCTGCCTATATCAAGCTTTAATTTGCTTCTTTCCCCATTTGTATCCATTATTCCTAGAGTAGAACTCTAGTACCAAGTAAGTGTAATGATCTTCCCTCCAGGTAAAAGCTCTCATAATAGATGAAGACAGCTGTCATTCAATTTTCCAATTTTTTTCTCTTCCACAAACTACACATTCTTACTTCTTTGAATCAACAGTAATATTGTATTCACTTATATGCTATTTTAAAAGGATTATTTAGTTTTGCATTGTGTTTGTTTTTATGGGGGGGGAGGTTTAGATCAAAAACCTCCTCAGTGAAAATACTTCAGTGTTTTCTATTTTATTCACTCTTTAAAATTTCAATAGATTTATGATCTCATTGTTTTGTCCAATTTCTCTGTGAGATCAGATTATAGACCCTTTCCTTATTACTGAAAGCAAGTTCCCAAAGGGCAAGGACTTCCATTTTTTTTATACTCCCACCATCTAGCATAATGTATGGTACTTAAGCGATACTTAATACATGTTTGTTTATTTAAATGAAAGGTGCCCAATAAAGTCATCGGAATTCACTTTTCTTTGACCAATGATGGCAACTAAAATACATTTACTTAATGACTATTTTAAGTGACCATGCTCCTAAATTTTCAAGGTTGTTTTAAATTCTGCCAATCCTTTAATCACCCAGTTTTGTGCCCATCAACAAACTTAAGGTGCTAAATATGCATATTATAATAGTTCACAAATTATTTTTCTCTATTGTCTGGAGGGTATGCTAATTAGTTTCACTAGACGACTGTTGTTAAGTAGGTTTTCAACTGTGTCTGACTATTTCTGATGCCATTTGAGGTTTCCTTGGCAAAGATACTGGAGTGGATTGTCATTTCTTTCTCTAGATTATTTTATACATGAGAAATCTGAGGAAAAAGAGGTTAAGGGAATTGCCTAGGGGCACATAGCTAGTAAGTATCTGAGCCCAGATTTGAACTCAGGAAAATGAGTTTTCATAATTCTAGTTCTGGCACTCTGTCTATTGTGCCACCAAGCATTGTACACATGACTCTCTTATTTCCATGAATTTGCTGTATGCTTTGAAATGCCCTTTTTTTTTTTCAGGTCTTCACTGGATTTCAGAATGTCATCCCTAAATATGGATGGGAAGAGATGAAAGGGAACATGGTACAATGTCATGAGCTATGACTCTGGAGTCAGAAAACATGGATTGAAATCTTCTCTCTACCATTTGCTGCTTCTGTGACCTTGTCAAGCTACTTCTCTCTGAGTCTGTTTCCTCATACATACAATAAAAGGTGGGAATTTAACAAAGTGGCCCCTTAGTAGACTTTAATTCTAAATCTGTGATTCTGTGAAACTGAATAAAGTAAGCAGAGCCTGGAAAACAATATAAGCAATGATTACAATGATATTATTGTTAAAAAAAATCACAGAATACCTACTGCGAACCTCAGATTGAAAGCAGTGGCCAATCATGGTCTCCAAAAACAAATGATGAATCATATTTCCTCTGATTTCCAGAGACCTGGGAGGGAGGGGGTTTGATGTCATTCCATTTGATGGAATTCCCATCTGAAAAAACATAATTCCATAAAAAAAGAGAAACAATTAAAAAACAGATTTATTTTACATGTAGTAGCAAAGAAATATTGGAAAGCAGGCAGATTCCCCATGAACTGCTCACAAACAGCAGTAGGAAAAACACCAAAGAGAAAAAAAAAGAATATTTCAAAAACCACATAAAAATCAATAGAAACCAGATAGAAAATGTTAGTAAAGTGAAAGGAAAGTGTCCATACAATTAAAAGAAAGTGCTTCAAAGTAATAGAAGCAGTTAAAGTACCAGAAGGATTGCTGTTGGGAATAGAAACAACCTAGGACATTTTAAAAGGACTCTGAAGAATAAATGGTTCTCTTAAGGGAATTAAGCAAGAAATGACACTGGTAGCAAAGACATAAGAACAAATAAAAGAACATGTGGAAAACAAAGAAAATAAAGCAACCTATTGGAGTAAGTGAATCTAAAAATAAAATTTATTAAGAGAAATGGGGAGGAACTAGTTTAAATAGCCAGTATGAAGCACATAATATTAAAGCTGAAAAATGATAGTCAAGCTAGGAAATAGAGATATGTAAATGTAAAGTGACTTGATAACTGAAATAAATACAATGAGAATAAAGGCTCAGATTGAGAGACAAATTAGAAAGACACATGAAGAAACAGAAAACTCACAATCACTGACATATCAAGAAAAACTGAGGGAGAAAAATAATCTGAATCTTGTAGATCAGGAAATAGATCAATAATATTTTCCATAATTAATAACAATGATAGCGATGATAAGGAAGAGCAATATACACATAGAATTCCCAGTACCCCAACATAGGAGCATAGCAAGAAGGGGAGAAGGGAAAGATTCTGCTATACTAGCTCTACTAGGCATATAACATAGAAACCTGAAAATAATAATGAAAAGGACAAAAAAAATACTCAAGGGAAGAAGAAAGGAGGAGAATCATGTTCTGAATTATACAAACGAGGATCACAATGAATTTTTTTTCAAATACACAAGGAACTCCTACAGTAATTCAAATATAATATAGACAAAGTTTAGAAGCATGGTGTATGAATTGAGAACTTCCTATACAAAATAACATTTTATGCTTTTTGAAGTCAAGAGATGGACTTTAGAAAAGCCAATTAGAAATTTGTAAAAGAATTGTTGCCTCAGATATATATGCTCACTAAGAATGCCTTAAAATAGAAATAAAGCCTCTTAAATGGAATAATAATTATTTAAAGTAATGAATATGTGCCTAATCAATTTAAATGTTATAATGTAAAGACTCTTAGAATGTTATATTAGCATGGGACCCAGATAGTGGAGTGAGAAGTAAGGAGCTCTCACCCTCCCCTATTGACCTCTGAAAGCCTAAAAAATATCTCCCCAAGAAAAACCCTAGAACAGCTGAGCCATCAGAAAGATGGATTGCAGCACTCTTGTAGCCCAGGAAGCTTGGGGGATTAATGGGAAAGGTCCCACTAGCTCTGGGGGAGGGGGAGCAATAAAGGACAGGAGGTGTCCTGGCAAGCCAGCAGCAAGCCCCACCTCAGCAAACCAGGAGGAGAGCCTGAGCCCCAGGGTTGTGGAGCAGTCATGCCCCAACACCAGGACTCCCCAATCCCCACCCTGAGAGCCTCAGCACAGGAAGGGGAGCCAGTAAACACTAGATCAGAAAACCACTATGTGCGCAAGTGTTCTACAGGGGCCAAATCACCCAGTGCTTCAGCACAACCCCAGGCTGGAAGACATCCTCTAGCAGCCAAACATTGGAGTGCTTTAAAGAAAGCTGGGTGAGCAGGCATCCTCCAGGATCCAGATTCCCCACCCCTACCCCAAAAGGTCCAGTGCTGCTGACTCCAGTTCAGCACAAGGTAAACTGCCAGATCCCAGCCTCCAGCTGCCATCACCTGAAGGCCCAGAACACAAAGTCAGTGACCAGGTCCCAGGCTCCCAGACCAAGAAGTTTGGGTCAGTGTCACCAGCACTCCAGCAGGAGAGCTTAACTTTAAAAACAAGGAAATGGGCAAACACCATGAGCAGAAAGAAGAAACAGACAATGATGATATATTCTTATTATGGGGTCAGGGAAAATCAAGACACAAATTCAGAAGAAGACAATATTGTCAACATACCCACATCCAAAACCTCAAAGGGGAATATGAACTGGTCTGAAGCCAAAACCCCTTCTTTGAAGAGCTCAAGAAGAATTTTAAAAATCAAATAAGAGAGGTAGAAGAAAAAATTTGGAAAGGAAAGATATGCAAGAAAGAGCCAGTGGCTTGGAAAAGGAAGGACAAAAATTGATTGTAGAAAACAAGTTCTTAAAAAATACAATCGGTCAAATAAAAAAAAGTACACCAAAGAAATCAACTGCTTAAAAAATATAATTGGCGAAATGGAAAAAGAAGCACAAAAACTGACTGAAGAGAAGAATGCCTTAAAAGTAAAGTAGGGCAAAGGGAAAAGGAGGTACAAAATCTAATAGAAGAAAACAATCCATTAAAAATTAGAATCAGGCAAATGGAAGGTAATGACTCTTAGAGATATCAAGAATTCATCAAGCAGAAACAAGAATGAAAAAAAAATTGAAGAAAAAAGAAAATACTTCATTGGTAATACATCTGACCTGAAAAATAGATCCAGGAGAGACAACTTTGAAATTATTGGTCTATTTGAAAACCATGATGAAAAGAGAGACAGAGAGAGAGAGAGAGAGAGAGAGAGAGAGAGAGAGAGAGAAGAGAGAGAGAGAGAGAGACAGAGAGAGAGAGAGAGAGAGAGAGGACAACATCTTTCAGGAAATCATCAAGGGTAATCCACCCATTACCTCCTGAAAGATATCCAAAATTGAAAACATCAAAAAATATTGTATCCAAATTGCAAAATTACCAGGTCAAAGAGAAAATACTGCAAGCAGCCAGAAAGAAACAATCAAAATATCATGGAACCACAGTCAGGATTACTCAGGACCTTCAGCTTCTACATTAAATGAGCAGAGGATTTGGAAAAGATACTCCTTAAGGCAAAGAGATTGGATTACAACCAGGATCAGCTACCCAGTTAAATTGAGCATATCTTTCAGGGGAGGAGATTGGCATTCAATGAAATAGAGGACTTCCAAACCTTCCTGATGAAAAGACCAGAGATCAACAGAAAATTTGATGTTCAAATAGAAGGCTCAAGAGAAGCATAAAAAGGTAAACAGGAAAGAAAACAACAACAAAAACAACAAGATATTATTAATAAGGGCAAACTGTTTACATCCCTACAAGGGAAGATGACAGTTGTAACTCTTGAGAACTGTATTGTTATTATGATATTTTAAAGGAGTATATATAGACAGAGGGGGTGGGTATAAGTTGACTTTGATGTGATGATAAAAAAATCTAATTAAGTGTTGAAAAGGGATTGTTCCTTTATAAATCATATCACATGAAAAGGAACACAAACCTGATACAGTAGAGGGAAAGAAGGAACGGAGATGAACATTGCTTGAATTGTACTCTCATCAGATTTTGCTCAAAGAGGAATAACATAATCAGTTAGGTATAGAAATCTAAATTACCCTATAGGAAGTAGAAGGGTAAAGGGGAAGGAAAAGGAAGGTAGACTGAGGGAGGCTGTGGTCAAAAGCAAAACTCCAGTGAGGAGGGAAAGGGAGAAAGGAGAGAGAAAAGCATAAATAGCAGGGATAGGATGGAAGGCATAGATAGTAATCATAATTGTGAACGCTAATTGGATGAACTCTCCCACAAAACCAAAATAGATGACATAGTGGATTAAGAACCATAATCCCACAATATGTTGTTTAATAACCAGGAAAGACTTATATAAACTGATGCTGAGTGAAATGAGCAGAACCAAGAAAATATCGTACACAGTAAAAGACACATTGTGAAATGACTGACTTTTATACCCTTAGCTCTTCTCAGCAATGCAGAGATCATAGAAAACTCCAAAAAACTCATGATGGAAAATTGTATACACATCCAGAGAAAGAAATTTGGAGTCTAGATGCAGATGGAAGCATACTATTCATTCTCCTTTTCTTTTGTTATTTTCTTTTGTTTCTTCTTTCTCATGGTTCTTCTCATTAGTTCTAATTCTTCTTTACACCTTAACTAATGTGCAAATATGTTTAATATGAAAGTATAAGTAGAGCCTGTATCAGACTGCAATTCATCTTGAGGAAGGGGGAGGAAAGGGAGGGGAGAAAATTTGAAATTCAAGATATTATGAAAACAAATGTTGAAAACTAAAAATAAATTAATTATTTTAAAAGGGAATGTTATATTGTCACAAGTACTAAATGTGGCAGAGCAATTTTTCTCATATAAGCAAAAGGAAAACTAAGAGAGAAAATGCTGTGATCATAAATTTCATAAAAGAAGTACTAATTGAAGAAATGTCCATTAATAGTGATGGGGCAGGTAACTGGTACAGTAGTTAGAATACCAGTATCAGAATAAAGAAGACTCATCATCATGAGTTCAAACATGCCTTCAGACACTTGCTAACTGTATGATAGTGTGCAAATAACTTAACTTTCTTTATCTCAGTTTCCACATCTGCAAAATATGCTGGAGAAGGAAATGATAAACCAGTTTAGTATCTTTACCAAGAAAACTCCAAATGGGATGATGAAGAGTCAGACATGACCAAACAACAAGAAAACTAGTGTGACGTAATGTTATTTATATTATTTTGTTTACTTACAACCATAAGAGTGAGAATACTTACTACTCTTACAACAAATTGAATATCAATCTGAAAGATATGATAAATATAATCATAATGATCAATACAATGAATTTACATTGTAAATAAAAATTAAAAATCAAGCTATATAACTAATAATGAACATACTTAAACAATAATATTCTTAACTCTGCCATGCCACTCATGAAAAATTATACAGTTACTTAATGATAATACAGAGAATATCTGCTCTTTATATAGTACTTTAAGGTTTACACAGTACATTATGATTATCTTTATAATATAAATAGCCCCGTTTTAATGATAAGGAAACTGAGGGAGACAAAAGTCAAGTTAGTTGCCCAAGGTTATAACCCTAATAAGCCACTGCACCATCTTACAATGAATACATAACAGAATTAGCACTTGAATTCAGGTTTTATTGTAACATATTCTCTCCATTGCTATTTTAGTTTCATTACTCTGCTGATAAGGATGACCTCACATCACTTACAACAATATATTTGATAGTCTATAAGAAATAAGAAAATTATGAAAATATGATTTACCGAAAGTATAAAAATAAGAATTTGATGACCTAAATAGTTGAATTTCAGAGAGAAAGATAAAACATGGTATTAAAGTGCTACCCTACAAAGACACATTTAATGGTCATTAATCAAAAGTGTTAAAGTTTTCACAAAAGAACATTTAGCAGCATATCAAAACAAATTATTCATCATAGCCAAGCAGGATTTATAACTGTAATGCAAGAAAATTTTAATAATAGAAAAACCATCATTATAATAAATCATTATAATAAAAAAAAGTACAAGTATTACCTCCTTAAATTCACAGAAATACTTTGGAAGTCATTTACATAAAGTTCACTTGTGGTACAAATAATGAATATAGAATTATAAGAATTTTAACTTAATATCATAAAAAGTGAACATTCAAAATAAGTATATATGTCTGAAAAGAGTATAGCCCTATTATTTCTATGTATACATGAATTGTTGTTACTGTTGTGTTTGTCCTTCATTCTCAAAGAGGGCTATGAGGACTTCTTGATGACATGACTTGCAATTGACTTTGATTTGAGTGAGGGAGCGCTAAGCAAGGTCACCAGCCTCACTTTCTCCTCCAGAATCATCTAGGTCCAGTAGTGAAATATAGATCAAGACTACTAGAGATGGCCGAGATGCAGTGGGAAACCTTGGCCTTTTTAAGCTAAGATCTTCCCAAATTCTCACTTTTATTGAAGCAACACCCATTCAGTGAATAAGCCTCTTGGATAAGTGACTCAAGGACAGAGCCAAGATGGTAGAGTAAAACTAGTGACTTGCTTGAGCTTTCCCTCAGAACTCTCCAAATACCTATTAAAAAATAACTCTAAACAAATTCTAAAGCAGCAGAATCCACAAAAAGACAAAGTGAAGCAAATTTACAGCCCAAGAAAACCTGGATGGTTGATCAGAAAGCTATATCATGCCAGGCAGTGAGAGTAGTAGAGTTTAGCATGGGTGTGCAGGTAAAACAGGCCTCAGTAAATGTGGAGCAGGCCTCAGAGGACTGAATCGTGGGTAGCTGTGGCAGTTTCCAGACTTCTCAACCCAAGAACGCCAAAGACAATGTGGATGGTCAGTGGGAAAAGTCTGTGACTGTGATGAGAAAGAGAAGCATGATTCCAGCCCCTGTCCCAGAGCTTGTCCCCAGGGAGGTGGCTGCTTCCTCAGCTTCTGGCCCATAGACTGAGGGGGAAACAAGTGTCTGATCAGAGGGGGATTGCAGGGATCTTTCTTCTGGTGCAGGATTCTCTTGCTTTGCTCATGTTTGGATCTGGGTCACAGTTTGTGGTGATGGTCCTAGGGCAAGGAGGACTGTTGGCATGGTGGAGCTTGTAGTGGTGGGACAGAGAGAATCCTCCTCAAAGTTCCAAGGCAGAAAAAAGTGCTTGTAGTCACTCATAGACCATAGCACAGGCCAGGAAAGGAGTAAACACCTCACCCCTTATCATACCACCTTGCAAGAACTGAAAATGTACAGATCCCTGGAAATATCTCTGAAAACAGATGCACAAAACCTCTGAAACTTCTCCACATTGGAAGCAGACCTCTACCTTAACAAAGAGTTTAAAACTCAATTAATTGGCTGGGATCATGAATAAACAAAGGTCCAAAAAAAGTCAGACTATAGAATCTTTCTTTGGTAACAAAGAAGATCAAAATATACAACCAGAAGAAGACAACAAAATCAAAGCTTCTACATCCAAAGCCTCCAAGAAAAATGTGAATCAGTTCCAGGCCATGGGAGAGCTCAAAAAGAAACAAGTAAGAGCAGTAGAGGAAAAACTGGGAAGATAAATGAGAGTGTTGCAAGAAAATCACAAAACACAAGTCAACAGCTTGCCAAAGGAGACCCAAAAAATTACTGAAGAAATTAACACCTGAAAAAATAGCCTAACCCAAATGCCAAAAGAAGTCCAAAAAGCAAAAGAGGAGTAGAATGCCCTAAAAAGCAAAACTGGCCAAATGGAAAAGGAAGTCCAAAAGATTACTGAAGAAAATACTTTCTTAAAAATTGGAATGGAGCAATGGGAAGGTAGTGACTTTATGGGAAATCAAGACACAATAAAACAAATCCAAAAGAATGAAAAAAAAACGATATGAAATATCTCATTGGAAAAACAATTGACCTGGAAAATAGATCCAAGAGAGAGAATTTTAAAAATTATTGGACTATCTGAAAGCCATTATCAAAACAAAAAGCCTAGACATCATCTTTTAAAAAAATTATCAAGGAAAATTTCCCTGATATTTTAGAACCAGAGGTCAAAATAAAAATTGAAAGAATCCACTGATCACCTCCTGAAAGAGATCTCCAGAGGAAAACTCCTAGGAAGATTGGAGCCAAATTCCAGAGTTCCCAGGTCAAGGAGAAAATATTTCAAGCAGCCAGAAAGAAACAATTTAAATATTGTGGAAATACAATCAGGATAACACAAGATTTAACAGCTTCTATATTAAGGGACCACAGGACATGGAATATAAAATCCTGGAGGGCAAAAGAGATAGGATTACAACTAAGAATCACCTACCCAGCAAAACTGAGTAGAATCCTTCAGAGGAAAAAATGGTCATTCAGGGAAATAGGGACTTTCAAGCATTGTTGATGAAAAGACCAGAGCTGAATAGAAAATTGACTTTCAAATACCAGACTCAAGTGAAACATGAAGAGGTAAACAATAAAGAGAAATCATAGGAGACTTATTAAGGTTCAACTATTTACATTCCTGAATGGAAAGATGATATTTGTAATGCATGCAAACTTTGTCAGTATTAGGGTAGTTGGAGGGGGGGGAAATTATGTAGATAGATAGACAGACAGATAGACAAAGAGACAGAGAGAGAGAGGGCACATGGTGAGTTGAAGATGAAGAGGTGATATCTACAGAATAAAATTAAGGGGTGAGAGGGGAGAAGGATAAAGGGAGAGGTAGAATGGGGTAAATTACTTCATATGAAATAGACAACAAAAGGCTTTTATAATGCAGGGGAAGTGGGGGAAGGTGAGGGGGCATGTGTGAATCTTATGCTCATAGGATTTGGCTGAAGGAGGGAATAACATGTGCACTCAGTTGGGTATGGAAATCCATCTTACCCTACAGGAAAATAGGAGGGAAGGGGACAAGACAGCAGGGAGATGATAGAGGGGAGGGGGTAATCAGAAGCAAACACTTTTGAGGAGGGACAGGGTCAAAAGAGAGAATAGAATAAATGAGGGGTGGGATAGGATGAAGTGAAATATGGTTAGTTTTTCACAACATGACTACTATGGAAGTATTTTATATTACTACACATGTATAACATGTATCGAGTTCATGGCTTTTCAATGAGGGTGGCTGGGGAGGGAAGAAGGGAGAAAATTTGGAAACCAAAGTTTCAAAAACACATGTTAATTTTTTTTCACATGCAATGGAGAAATAAGAAATACAGGACATGGGGTATAGAAATCTATTCTGCCCTACAGGGAAATAGAAGGGGAAAGGAATAAGAGAAGTGGGGAGAGATAGAAGGCAGGGCAGATTAGGGGAAGGGGTATACAGAATGCATGCCATCTTTGGGTGGGGAGAGGGATGAGATGGGGAGAAAATTTAGAATTCGAAATCTTGTGGAAGTGAATGTTGAAAACTAAAAATAAATAAATTAAAAAATAATGAAAAAAAAAGCCATCATAGACAATGAAACAATCAAATTAGAAAAGCAAAAAATAGTCTATCTTCAGATCTATAGGGAGGAGGAGAATTCATGACCAAACAAGAGACAGAGATTGTTATAAAATGTCAAACAGATCAATTGGATTTTATTAAATTAAAAAGGTTTTGTACAAACAAAACCAATGCAACCAAGATTAGAAGGAAAGCATAAAGCTGGGGAATAATATTTATAGCAAGTATCTCTGATAGAGGCCTCATTTATCAAAAACATAGATAACTGAGTCAAATTTATGGGAATACAAGCCATTCCCCAATTGATAAATGGTCAAAGAATATGAAAAGGCAGTTTTCAGATGAAGAAATCAAAAATATCTATAAGAATATGAAGAAGTGCTCTAAATCATTTTTTGATTAGAGAACAACAAATTAAAACAACTCTGAGGTACGACCTCACACCAATCAGATTGGCTAATATAAAAAAAAAAGGAAAATGGTAAATGTCAGAGAAGATGTGAGAAAATTGAGACACTAATACATTATTGGTGGAGTTGTGAATTGATACAACCATTCTGGAGAGCAATTTTGAACTATACCCAAAGGGTAGCCAAACTGGGCATATGCTTTGATACTGCAATACTGCAACTAGGTATGCATCACAAAGATATCATAAAAAAGGAAAAGAACCCATACTTGCAAAAATATTTATAGCAGCCCTATTTGTGTTGGCAAAACATTGGAAACTGAGGCAATACTCATCAGTTGGGGAATGGCTGAACAAACTGTGGTATATGAATGTAATGGAATACTATTATGCAATAAGAATACTATTATGCAGTCAGGCAGAAAAAATCTGGAAAGACTTGCACAAACTGATACAAAATGAAATGAGCAGAACCAGGAACGTATTATACACAGTATCAGCAACTTTGTGTGATGATCACCCATGAATGACTCAGTTCTTCTCAGCAATGCAATGATCCAAGACAAGTATGAAGGAATCATGAAGGAAAGTACTATCCATATCCAAATAAAGAAGTGATGGACTCTGAATGCAGATCAAAGCTTTTTTTTTTTCATTTGCTTCCTTCTTCCTCATGTTTTTTTTTCTTTTTGATCTGTTTCTTCTTCCAAAACTATATTGAATAAGGAAATATGTTTTACATGATAGAAGATGTAAAAACTATATCAAACTGCCAACCATTTTCATAAGAGAGGAGTGAAGAGAGGGAGAAAAATTTGGTACTCAAAATCTTATAAAAATGAATGCTAAAATGTTTTCTTGATACATAATTGGGGAAAAAATAAAATACTATTTTAAAAAATGAAAGGAGGAACCATACTTGAGAGAGTTGAAATCACTCTTCCTAATCAATACATGAAGGAAAAAGACACTGCATCATTTGCTGAAAGGAATAGGTCCTGGTTCTAACATTAGAGGATGTTGGTTCAACTGTTTACTCTGCTATTCATTATCTATTGGAACATGGCCAAGCACATTCACCTCTGTGGGCCTCAGTATCTTGTAAGAATAGAAATTTATACTAGATATTTCTTCAGAAGCCCCAGTGTGAAGATTTTATGCCAGGACCTTTCCATTTACTTTTAGTGCTCTTTACACTACAGTATTTCCTGAGGAACCTAGCCCAATAACTAATCCTTTTCAAGAACAAAAAGAAAAAGAAAATTTTGAATCACAAACATTTAAAATACAGATTTATTTAGCCTACAACATGTGTATGAATTGTTTCATTTTTTGTACTTATATCCCTAGCACCTAGCACAGTTCCTGCCAGAGTTGACACTTTAAAAAAATACTTCCACCAGTATGATTGAATGATTGATTATTGACAGCACTAATAGACCAATTCCTTAAAATGAGCCAATAAGATAAAGACCTATATGTATAAAAATAGGTATAGCAGTTCATTTTATATTGGCAAATAATTGGAAACTGAGAGGATGCCATCAGTTAGAGGATGCCCATCAGTTGGAGAATGGTAGAATAAGGCATGGTATTATGAATGCTATGGATTACTATTATGCTATAAGAAATGATGAACTGAATGGTTTCAGGGAAACCTGGCAAAACTTGTTTGTACTGATACAAAGTGAAGTCAATAGAACCAGAAGAACAATTTTATGCACTAAGAACAACATTGTAAAGATAATTAACTGTGAAAGAATTAGTAATTCTGATCAATATGATTCACAATTCCAAAGAACTCATAACTTTAAAAAAATGTTATTCACCTACAAAAGGAGAATCAGTGGGTTCAGTGCATGTTGAAGCATATTTTTATCTTTTTTTCTAGTTTTTTTGTCAGAACATAGCTGATACAAAAATAGTTTTTTCATGACTTCATATATATAATGAATATAATATTTCTTGCCTCCTCTACGGATGGAGTAAAGGGTAGAGGGAGGAAGAGAAATTGAAAATAAAAATAAAAAAAAGAAATGAATACAAAATAAAAAAAAATGCTCATGCAGACTTAACAAGCATTTGGTTATCACCTCCCCCATTTAATTATTCATTCTCAGCCTATTTTATTATGTAAACTATATTAAGTACTTTATTCTCCACAATAATGGTTATATTGAATGTCTTTATTTAATTTGAAAATATAAGTTCAAAATTCATACTTGAAAGGGACCTCAGAGACATGTAGCCCAATTCCCTCATTATAAAGATGAGGAAAATGAGAATAAATGATTAAGTGACTTTACCCAAAAATATACAGGTTGTATTTAAAAAAGCTAGTATTTGAATCCAGTTCTTCATTTTCCATGTTACCATGTTGTCTCACATATCTAATTTTAAAATTAGTTTTATAAATTCATTTTGGTCATACATTAAATGAATTTCTGGATTCATACCCACCATCAGCACAACACAATAAACACAGCCTTGTAAACACACACACGCACACACACACACACACAGACAATCAACAAAACCAAGCAATATCGAAACTATAGATGTCTGCCAATTTATTCATCCCCACTTTCCAACTTTCTCTCTACTCCTTTTTTCACCTTTCTATTATAAGATTACAAAGTGAGAAATTTTTCTTTAAATAGTATATGTATGTATACATATGTGTGTGTCTGTATGTGTTCTAGAATATCTTAAACTCTATTTTGATAGACTATAGGCTACAGCCCATAAGAGGACCTTTTTGAGATATAAAATCTTTACTGTTTTTAGAGCCCACCAATGAAAGAGTGCTGTTTTATAATACTGGTGAAATTTTTGAGTTCTGCTTGAAATGTTGTGAATTTTTAATATTTTATTTGTAGTCATCATCAAAGAGCAGTATAAAAACATGCAACACACATATACACACAGAGACAGACAGACACACACAAATATATAATATATTCAAATCCACATCCATGCATATATATGTGCATGTGTGTATATAAATATTTGTTTATGTGTATTATATATATATATATATATATATACACATACATATATATGTATATGTATATATACACATATATACATACATACACACACATATATGCATATATACACATATATACATATACGTGTTTAGGAACCTTAAACTTCTAACTTTCTATTACCAAAACTATCCTTTGTATTCTTCAATAGAGTAATTCCATGCCACATTCAATACATCTCAAAGGTGCTTTATAGAAACATCTCTTACAGCTGGAAGAAGATGATGGCCAAGATCACCTGAATTACAATTCTGACCCAGAATCAGTTCTCTCTTTAAAAAAAAAAAAAAAAGGTGTTTTTTTTTACCTGTAATATCGGAAGATTGGATACAAAGACCTCTAAATTCCAAATATTCAATCCTATTATTTACTCCCACACTGATCAATAATTGAAATACTCTTCCATAGGTATGACATATTTTATGAACAAAAACAAGATTTAAGAATAATCTTATCGCCTGGTGATTTTAAAAGTGGTAGGGGTCATTAATTCATCTCCCTTTTTACCTGTGGGCAGCTGTAGAAAATTATCTACTCCATGAAAGCAAATTCATTACAGCTGGATCTTTTCAAATGCATGAGTTTTCTGACCAGTTGTGTCTGCAGAACCGATATTTTCAAATATACCAGTAATCCAATAATGGCATTGCCCTTAAGACAGTCCAGACTCAAACCTCCTTGAGGAGTGGTATTTCATTTACAAGTGTAATGTGTCCAAAAATACAACTGATTTTTTTCCTTTCTCAGAGTGTTTTATTTCATGTTATAAAAGGAAATAAATGTTCATGTGAACATGGCTGTGAAAAAACAAACCTTAGAGAATAACTTTGTGAATAATCAGAGACGTGAATGTTGGAGCCTCTGAGTCTGTCTATATGAAGGCATTGAATGAGAGAAATAATAAAGGCCCTAGTCAGAAAAACTACCACTTATCCTGAAAATAACCAATTGAGTTCAGGCAAATGACCAGTAAATAATTCTGTAGTTATTTTCAAAACTTTAAAAATTATTGGCGGTTGAATTGGCATTCAATCCTTACAAAAAGTGCATTCTTTTGTCCAATTGTCTCTGTCAGTCTCTCTCTTTCCATCTCTTTTCATTTTCTATAGTCTGTCTCTGTCTCTTTCATTCTGTCTGTTACATATGTAATGAAATGGTATATATTAACACACACATCGTATTGATATGTTTCGTATTTACATTGCAATCATTTCATTCTCTAGAGTGAATTAGCTGTGAAAATGAAAAAGAAAACAAAGCTTTTATTCTTCTTAGTCAGCTTCATTACAAAACCAAACACAACTCATGGATAAAGAATGTTCAATCACAGATAATGGAATTAATAATAGGTTAGAAACATTTCAAATCACATAAAAAACTTCTAGATGGTAGTAGAGACAAGGATTGTTCTGAATCTCAAAGAGTCACTTATCTAAGGCTCTCTGAACAGTTCAGGAGGAAAAAGTGCTAACTTTTGATCACAGTCCCTGAATTCCAACCCTGTCTCACATGGTTACAACCTGTTTAACTTGGAACAAGTCACTTAATCTCCCTGGGCTTCAGTTTCCTCAATTTCAAATGAGGGTGTTGGGTTAGATAATTCCTGAGGTCCTTTCCAATCCCAGATCTATTCCTGTGATAGATAGATTGTATATAATTTGTAATAAATAAATATGATCCTCTGCTCTGCCGAGCATCATTTTATGAAGATGGCATGAAAGTAATTTTTTTTAAACAAACAACTTTCTTTGTTAATTCTTTATAAAGTTGTAGGAATCATCAATTATATCCCATCACTGCCTGTTGAGAGTTGTTAAAATATACCTATGCACACATTTATGTATGTATTAGATGTATGCATGCATGTATATATAAGCATACAATGTACAATTTTTTTAATTCAATTTCATTCAGCAAGCATTGATTAAAAGCTTACAGTATGAATAATGTTGTGCTAGAAATTCTGTGGTGTTTAGAGGAGGTATATTCTCTTTCCCCACAAAACAAAGGCTCCAAAGGGTCTGTTTTCATAATGGAAATCTATCAGAAAAATTTTATTTCAGATGTGACACCAATATGTGTCTTTCTGACATATATGCATATGTATTTGTATGTATATCAATGCACCAATGCATATCTGCATGCATATATATAAAACACACGTGTGCACACACAAATATATCAATAACACACATAGAAATATCGTGTCTGAAATAACACTTTTAAGACAGATTTCCAAGGCAAACAAAAGAAAAACCTTTGGAAGACTTTGTTTTCTGAAGAGAACAAGCCTCCTCCAAAATTCGCATCTCATCCAAAATAGGACTCTGGATTCAGTAAGTATTTAATAAATGTTTGTGTAATGGAATTGATAACAAATGATGTTGTTAATGGACTAAAATTTCACACCACCTGGTGTTGATTCCAGAGTGATACCTTCTAGAGAGAACAGATGGTACTCTGAATAGATAGCCGAGCTTGGGAATCTGTTTTAGGTCTTTCCCTCTCATCCATTGACTTGAATTTTGTCCTATTCCTCACAATGCCACCAATCCCTTCCCCTTACTCTCATAGCCACCATTTAGTTCGGGTCCTCAATATCTCTGGCTTAGATCATTGCAACAATCTACTGTTTATTCTCCCAGCCTTAAATCTATCCCCACTCCAATGAATCCTCCACACACCTACCAAAGAGATTTCCCTTAAATGTTGATATGACCATCATATCTCCTTATTTTAATTCTAGTGATTCCTTTTTTTCCTGTAAGGAATACACACATATACACACAAGCACACACATGAATATATGTGTGTGTGTATATATATATATATATATATATTATATGTATGTATGTATGTATGTATATGTATGTATGTATATGTGTGTATATGTATATATGCATATTTTGATTCATGTATATGTATATTTTTTATTTAGGTTTTAAAATCCTTCACACAGTGGACTCCAATCTGCTTTGCTAGATTAACTGTTTATTTAGCTCCCTTGCCTATGTTTTGTGATTCAGTAAAAATAAAACTTGTTTCTATTCCTCATGCCTAGCATGATATTGTACTGTTATGTTCAATGTATCTTTATTCATCTACTTTATGTTGATTCGACACATAATTATATTGTGAGTTAAGTCTCCCTCTGTTGGATTATAAACTCCTTGAGAGTAGAGATTGTTTATTTCTTTGTATTTGTTGTTATTGTCATTGTTTAGTCACGTCCGACTCTTAGGGACCCTCTTTGGGTTTTCCTGGGCAAAGATACCATACTGGATTATCACTGTCTTTTCCAGGTCATTTTAAAGATAAGGAAGCTACAACAAATAGGGCTAAGTGGCTTACCCAGGTTCACACAGCCCGTCTGTGTCACAGGGAAATATTTGTCCTAGGTTTTTATGAGTCAGATACCAATTCACTATCTAAAAAAATAATTTGTATAATGACTGACTTTGATATTAGGAAGACCTGGGATCAAGTTTCACTTCTGAAACCTACTGGCTGGGTAATCCTAGATAGGTTATTTAACCCCTCATTGCTTCTTCTGCAGTTCTCTAAAAATAAATACCTCAGAGGTAGTTCAAATCAGCACGGGTATGTTATCTGCACCAGGAGTTCCTTAAACTGATGAAAGACAGGCTGTACCAAAAATATAATTTTATTTGTATGTATATAAATTATCTTGAAATGCCAGAATTATCCAGTAAATGTACTAAATTTTAGATCATAAATATTTTAGAACTATGCTTATTTTTACTCAGTATGTTATCTTGATGTAATAAAAGTTCTAAAATGAAATGTACAAGTGCTTATATATTCACTTTTGTTTCAAAATAAATTGGCTAATAATTTCACTTAACCTTTTTAGCCCTACTCTATTTTCATATTCTAGTTCAATTTGGTAGTTGAATATACAATCACTGATATCCAAATTTTTAAAATAATCTTTCATGATAATCCTTTTAAAGCTGTTTATGTAGAGCAACACTGACATCCGGTAGTGAGCTTCATGAATCTCAGTGGATTACCAACTCTTGACAGCTCAAGTCTGTGTACCTGCTTACAGTCATTCAAAACCTATCTCTTAACTCACTTCCCTAACTGCTTTTCTAAATTCCCCTTGTCCAGAATGGCATAAATTTAGAAAATAGTTTGAGGCAAAAGTTAATGCCGTCGTTCATAATAATATTCCAGCTCTCCATATGATATCCTATATGCTAGTGGTTAACCTAGCGTCACTGTCTCTACCGCTGTTCTATTCCCAAAAGTTCTGCCTCCCAAAGTTCAACATTGCTGCACAAACAAATCAGTCTTTCAGATTCTGTAGCCTCACTCCCAAGAGAAGTCAGTGAGGCAAGATATTCTGAAATGAAATTATCAAACCAAGACTTAGGATGTCCTGCAAGTACACTGTCGTGCATGTCTCTGTAGTCTTACTTATTATTAATAAAACATTTTGATATAATAATTTTCTTTGAACACAGAACCACATGTGTGTTTGTGTATGTGTGTATGGGGGGGAGAGACAGAAAGAGAGAGAAAGAAAGAGAGAGAGAGAGAGAGAGAGAGAGAGAGAGAGAGAGAGAGAGAGAGAGAGATCTTTATGTTTGTTAGGTATTCATCACCTTCAAATGATATTCATCTACATACAGACCATGTTACAGAAAATATGAGTCTAACATAATGTTCTAATATTAAAACAAAAACATCAGTTAAGCATTCATAGATGCAGAGGAAGTATATTATTAGTATTGTGCAGAAAAAAATGAAAAAGAAAAAAGCTTAAGTCCCTTCCCCCCAAGTAACCACATTATAGAATAGTCTGACCCATTTGCCCATTTCTCATGAAAGATTATATAAGACTCCCCATCCTGAATTCTTGAGGGTGTGGTCAGTTTTGTTTTTAATGCAGCTTGAATTTTCTTGACTTCATTTAGAGTGTTGGACACTGAAACAAATCATTCTTCTCAAGACTGTCTTTTCAAGCCTGGTTTTCCAATGAAAGAGAAAATAGGAGCAAAACATTCACTACTTTTTGATGAAATTGCAGGGGGAAAGATGAAGAGAGAGGATGTGACTTAGATGCCTCTGATTCCTTTTGGCTATGCATCTATTATCCTATGATCAACATCCGTATATACTATTTGGGAAAAAATGCCAAAAATGAGTAAATGATATAACTTCTTTGAGGGCATGTGAGCAAATACAAATTTGGTAATTATACTTCTGGAATGAAATTTCGATGCAGGTCCATTTTGGGCAGACTTATTTTATGTAATTGTTATTTTCAGAATATGACTATTATAACGTTATACACCATGACAGGTAGTACTACATAATGGCTAAAAGCCATTAAACACATTAAACATGTGAGTTCAGGCCTTGGCTATGAGACCCTGGTCAAGTGAATTAACCTCTTACTTCCCTAACAAATCCTTAATTCTCTAAGTTAAACAGTCACTAAGATGCAAATCTATACTTTTGGAGATAGTTTCCATAAGAGGAGGTCCCCAGAATTGGTAAAACAAATGTTCTGAACAAACAGAAATGCTTTGGGTCTCACAATATTATGTAATGAAAATCAGTTTAAAAGACTTTATATGATAGTATTGCTCTGTAATAAAATTATGAATTTTAATATTATTTTAAAATTATCAGTTTTAATATAGCATTTTAACATTTATAAAACAGTTTTTAAAATATTTCATTTGAGCATTGCAAACCTTTAGGGCAGGTACAATATGCACTGGATATATAATTTTAATTGTATAGGGCAGTGGTGTCAAACTTAAATAGAAACAGAGGCCACAAAATCATCCATATGGATTCCTAAGGGCCACACATTTACTTAATTTTAAAATGTAATATTAACTATGTTTTATTACACTTTCATTTATTTTGTTAAATATTTCCCAATTACATTTTAATCTGATTAGGACCACCCTGGGGAGTGTTGTGTGCTGCACCATGAGCCATATAGTTGACACTTTTGGTGTCAGGAGTTCTTGCAAGAGGAAATTCCAACAATTCATACCAATACTTATTCTTCAACCTAGAGTCTTTCACAGTTGCTTATGGCCTCAATATGGCATTGAGGTAATAATAATGATGATGATGATAAAACTAATCATAATATTAATATATATTAATGGTTTCAAAGTTCTTTGTGTGCATGAACTCATTTGATACAATGAGGAAGGTATTACTATTACTCTTCTCATTGTACAGATAAGGTAACAGAGGCACAGTGGTTAAACCTCAGTGGTGGGGCAGCTAGGTGACTTGTCCAGGGTCACCTAGCTAGTAAGTGTCTGAGACCAGATATAAACTCAGGAAAATGAATCTCCATGACTCCAAGCCTAGAACTCTATCCACTCATCTTCATAAGTTCAAATCTGGCCTTAGACACTTACTACCTCAGTGACCCTGGGCAAGTCACTTCACCTTGTTTGCCTCAGTTTCCTTTTCTATAAAATGAGCTAGAGAAGGAAATGGCATATAACTCCAGCATTTTGGCCAAGAAAACCCAAAATGGGATCACAAAGACTCCGGCACAACTGAAAAATGACTGAACAATGAGATTACCTCAATGGGGGAGTAGGGGCAGGGTCCTATGGACAATATAGATGCTTGAGCAATGAGTACATGCTTATCTTTAAAAAAAAATATCCTCAATGAAGTTGTTCTTTGGAGCAACTCTTCGCTAAGTAGCCTAGATCCAGGAACCTGCTGTTCCTCTCATAATGACTAACCTTGCTGCTGTTCTGTCTCAGAGGGGAGTGATACTGAGAAGAAATCTTTACAGATGGCTGGCATGGAGAATAAATCCTCAGGCATTTAACTCAGCTCCTAGCTCAGCTTTCCTATTGGCCTCTCATTGAAGCTTAGCATAAACAGTTAACACAAACCTTTCTAAATATAATTTATCACTTTTGAAAATTCTTCATATATAGGGCACTAAACTATTCAGTCTTGGGGCAGGAGTTGCCCAGAGCATAAGCATCAATATTCTGCATTGGCCTCAAAGAAATAAAGTTGGCCGTGGCCCTGCTTAGGACAGCTGTTTCTATTTTCTTCCCTAGAGGGATCTTATGCCTTTGCTGGAGAAAATGTGACTTTGCTGGAGAAAAGGCTAGGTCTACACAATGCCAAAATAACCAAGCAATTCACTCAAAAATTCCCATGATTCACTTAAGTCAGTCAAGCAGCTTCTTTGGCATCAAGTTCTCATTTCTTTCATTAAAGAACATTCACAAATCATCACAGCTTCACAAATAACACATTCAACTTTACAAACAGGTTGCATTTCATTTCATTTGTTGAGCACATTTACACCACCTTCCAGCAATGCAAATATTGTCAATTTCAAAATTATTGAAAATGTGTCCCTTTCTTCTCAAACTCATTATATTTCAAATAATTTCATATGGAATCATCGATGTTCAACATGCCATATTACTCTGGCATATTTTGTAACAAAAATGGAGTGTTCTATAATGGTAGATGGAATTGAAAATTAAAACATCCTACTCCTTTGTCAGGGCAGACATGGTCCCCAATAACAGTATCAAATTTAATAATATTGAAATGAACTTTTTTCTCATCTGAATGCTGAGAGAAGGTTGAGAAGGCTTAGGGCGTACATGGAAGTTCTTTTCTATTATTAGATAAGCTATAAAATAGAAAGGGACCCTTGTCAAGTCTTCATCATCTCTTTCCTGGGCTATTACAAAAACTCATAGCTAGGGGGAAGGGAATAAGCTTTTATGTAGCACTGTGCTAAGGGTAAATATTATCTCAGGTAAGTATTGTCATTAAACTCATTCTACCTTTGAGGAAACTGAGGAAAACATATATTTAAATGACTTTTCTATAGCCATCCCAGATTTGAACTCAAGTGCTACAGAACTCTAGGCACAGCTCCCTATAGCCTTCATCACCTGGCTGCCTAGTCTCTCTGGCTCAAGCTTTGCCCTCTCCATCCTCTACACAATTGCCAATGATGTTCTTGAAGTATAGTTGTGATATGATCATGTCTAGGTTCATTCATCTGCAGGGGTTCCTTTTCCCTTTAGTTTCAAATATAAACTTCTTTGTTCAACATTTGAAATACTTCCCAACCTAACTAACAAGCTTAAAGGCTTCAATTCTCTGCTATACCCTTTCATACACTTTTCACTTGAGACAAACTGGCTTTTGCTGTTACTTACACAAGACATTCAAACTTTTGTCTTCATACCTTTGTCAAGTTATTCTCCAGAAATCAAAGGTAGTACCTGTTCACCTCCACCTGCAAGGATGTTAAGGGGCTTAAATGAAATAACTGAAGAAAAGCACTTCACAAACCTTAAAAGTATTACATCAGTGTGTGTTACTGCTCCTGCTACTACTACTACCAACAACAACATTAATAACATAAGCCTCCAGTCTGATGGTGACTTCATTCCCCAATCCTTGTAATACAGTCCTGTTGAGCTCAGACAATGCGTATAGACCAATACAGGGGTGCATTGATAAATGTTTAATGACCAGTCTCTTTGGGAGAAAATGTACACAAACACATTTTGAAATTTAATCTGCATTATTTACTTTCTAATAAGTCTGGAATTCAACAAAGCACTAATTGAAGCCCTGATTTATGATTGCCAATTTCTGATACATAAATGCTCACACTGAAAATGTAACATATGTTTATCTGAAGTGGATATTTGTGTGTGCCAGTGCATGTATCTGCTACACTGGTACTAGATTTAAAATGAGTACTTATCAAAACTTTTTGCATCACATTCATTTCCAAATATGTCATCTATCCCCTACTCAGTTAGCTGCCTCTTATTTCTGTTAATATTAATGATAATGGGATAAAAACAGCTAAGAAAAATGAAATAACATATTAAAAATTGTTAATTATTATAAACTTGTAGTCTTCCTCTTCTGAATAGAATCTTGTTAGGATTGAATAAATTTACAACACATTTGTTGTCTTCCTCTTTATTGTTGTCACTACTGTTGTTCATTTAAATTGTTATAGCTCTCATGTAATTTTTTTTTTTATGGTTCTGCCTATGTCATCCTGTACATAAAAAAATTCCTACATTTTTCTGTAATTTCTATTTTTGTGGTTACTTATGGCACAATAATATTACCTTGTAGTTATATATCACATTTTGTTTAGCCATTCCCCCTCTAAAGAGGTATCTCCTTTCTTTCTAGTAATTTGTTAATATAAAATACTGAAATGACTATATTTATGCACATGGAAGTCTTCTTTCTGCCTTTAACCTCCTTCTGGTTTCTATACCTAGCAAAGAGATCTCTGGTACAAAGGTGAAGGGCATTTTAGTTCCACAGTATTGCTTGGATGAATTAGTTTCAAGTGGTACTATCATTTATTATTGAAAGAATTACATGGCTTGCCTGAATAAATGTGGAGATCTCTAGTCCATGATGAGGTTTCACCGGGATGGTTTTTCAAGAATAGTCTCCAGGAGAATCTCCCCAATATGTTATCCAGCATAGAATGGTGACTAGAGCACTGACCTGGAGTCAAGAAAATTTGATGAGGTTCAAATCCCATCTCAGATATTTATTCTCTGTGTGATGCTGGGCAAGTCATTTAACATTTCTAGGACACCGTACTTTATCTATAAAATGAAAATGGGAAATAATGATTAAATGGCCTCAAAGCTTCCTTTTATCCCTAAATTAATGATCCTATAATCATTTCCAAGCTAACACACTCATAATATAGGAATCAAGTCTCTTCACCATCTCCACATCTTATCATTCTAAGTTTACATTCTTTCCAGCTCCCTTTTATGAGTACTCTTCCTCCAATAGAATATAAGATCCTTGAGAGCAGTGAATGCCTTGTTTGTATTGTTATCTCTAGTTATTTGAAGGTGTTTAGGAAGTACTTTGTACATTATTTGACTGATCTTATGACATGGACAAAAATTGAACAGAAAAAGAAATCAAAGGAATTTCAATTTACACCAAGAAAGTCTGCATATATTTAATGGAATTAACCAAACCAGCAGCTGTTCATTTGACTAGGATTCATTAAGAACCTGATATGCACATGCTCATCTCAATTGGAACATTGATTTTATTAAGCAAAAATGCCTTGTCTTGTTCAGTCTTCAGTTTTACAAGCTCAAATTCCAAGTTAAGCCACAAGACCTGAAAGTGCTCATTGTTTTGTACCCCTGTCCAATTCTAATATTGTTTTTCATAGCTTTCCACCATCATGCTCTCCAACATAACCTAGCTAGTTAACATTTTTCAAATATCAAGTAATTAAGATCAATTATCTTTTACAAAAGAATATTAATTAAGAAGTTACAGCAGAGAGTAAAGTACAGAATCATCCCTCCAAAAGTCTGAAACACACTCTCTGATAAATACATAGCAGAGTCCAGGAGAAAGTGAGCTCAACTTAGAGAACACGTGTTTGGAAAATGTAAACCCATCACTTGTGATTATTGGAAGTTTCTTTCTCCCTTTGTGGAGTTCTCCTATAACTATCATTCCTCACTATTTCTCATTCATTCATCTTCTCTCGATTCCAATGTGGAGGCATTGTCAAACTTCTATGGCCCAATCTCTCGAGGAAATGGTCAATGTGCGTAAGAAGGCGAGCATCATAGTGTCTCTGGGTTCATTCCCCCAATTGGCTGTCATCTGGTATCCATGCTAAGGATATGATTTTTCAAAGTGCTATAAAAGCATGATTCTTGAAGGAGTTGCTAGAATTGTTTTCCTGATTTACATAGGACCAACCAGATGTGTGACTATTCTAACAGAAATATCATGACTTAAAGTATATTCTTAGGAATATTTGTTGGGCTGAAGGTGATTGATTGAATGAATGTAAAGTTCAGGTGAATTTCATTCTCATGTACATATGTAGACAAATATCTACATTGAATAAATCCAATGTACTTAAAAACAATTTAATTTTGAAGGGAGAGCAATAGAATTTGGGAGACAGCAAGAAATTTGTCATGTAGAAGGGAATGCTTGAACTGAAAGAATTCAGGTACTTTAGGGAGTAAAACTCAGTAAGGAAGACTTAACCTTAAGTTGTACCTCTGATATATACCAGCCATGTGAATTTAGTCAAGGAACTTTATCTCTCAGTGCAGACAATTCCCTAAGATTATAACTTACAGGAACATTGCAGATTCTTGGAGAAAGATACTCATTGGGACTTCACTATACCAATGAAACTACAAATTTGATGGGGAAAAATAATATGAAGATCTCTAACGCAATAGCACCACTCTGACAGAGATGAATATTGTATTTTTCATCAATAGATTACAAATTTCTTGTATCTAGGTAATTACTTTTTGTGTAGCTGAAAAAATCTTTTTTTTATAGTTGTAAAAGTAAATATATTACATATTGCCTTAGTTTGGGTGGCAAGGAATATTTAAGGAAAGTGCTAGGAAATTATCTGTTTCTTTTCACTAAATGGAGGAGGAGCAGAAAGACGATGCTTAGTGTTGCTTGATGTAGGTCAAATAACCTGAAATTTAGAGTCATAGAATTTAGGTTCTACTTTCAGTTCTAACCTTGCTCTCGTATTTCAAGATTTTCACTTGCTGTTCCTCTGTAACTCTATCTATATAAATACACACATCAAAAATAGATAGATAACAAGATATATGGTAGAAAGATTGATAGGTAGATGAATACAGATATGTAGGTGGATAGATAGATAGATAGATGATAGATAGATGATAGATAGATAGATAGATAGATAGATAGATAGATATACAGACAGATAAGCAGACAGATAGGAAGACAAATAGGATTAAATTGATAATCAACAGAAGTTATTATATTTAAGAGGGATCAGAAAAGGTTTTTTTTGGTTTTTTATTAATTAATTTATTTTTAGTTTTCAACATTCACTTCCACAAAATTTTAAGTTCCAAATTTTCTCCCCATCTTTCCTCTTCCCACACCCCAACATGGCATGAATTCTGAATACCCCTTCCCCCAATCTGCCCTCCCTTCTATCAGACCCTTTTTTTTTAACTCCTTCCCCTTCTCTTTTCCTATAGTGCAGAATATATTTCTATACCACTTTGCCAGTATATCTTATTTCCCATTTGCATGTAAAAACAATTTTTAACATTTGTTTTTAAAACTTTTGAGTTCCAAATTCTATCCCTTCCTCCCTCCACCCCCCCCATCCTCATTGAGAAGGGAAGTAATTCGATATAGGTTATATGTATAGAGTCATGCAAAACACTTCCATAATAGCCATGTTCAGAAAGAATAATTATATTTCCCTCTGTCCTATCCCACCACCAGCTTTTTTTTCTACTCTCTCCTTAAACTTGCCCTCCTCAAAAGTGTTTGCTTCTGATTACCCATCCCCCAATTTCTCTTCTGTTCTGGCATCCCACCTCTCTTATGACCTTCCCCTCTACTTTCCTATAGAGTAAGATAGATTTCCATACCCAAATGAGAGTAAGATTCACTTATTCCTTCTTACCTCCCCAACTTCCTCACCACTATAAAAACTTTTCTTGCCTCTTCTATGACAGATAATTCACCACATTCTACCTCTCCCTTTGTCCTTCTCCCAGTATATTCCTCTCTCACTCCTTAATTTTATTTTTTTTTGATATCTTCCCTTCCTATTCAACTCATACTGCTCTTTCTCTGTGTGTGTGTGTCTGTCTGTCTCTCTGTCTGTCTGTATATGCATATATACCCCCTCCCAGTACCCCAATACCGAGAAATGTCTCATGAGTTAAAATATCATCTTTCCATGTAGGAATATGTTTACCTTTTCATGCTTCTCTTGAGTCTTGTATGTGAAAGTCAAATTTTCTATTCAGCCCTGGTCTTTACATCAAGAATACTTGAAAGTCTTCTACCTCATTAAATGTCTATTTTTTCTCCTGAAAAATTATATTCAGTTTTGCTGGGTAAGTGATTCTTGGTTTTAATCCTAGTTCCTTCAATCCCTGAAATATCATATTCCCAGTCCTCTGATCCCTTAATGTAGAAGCTACTAAATCTTGTGCTCTGATTGTGTCTTCACAATACTTATTTTTTTTTTCTTTTTGACTACTTGAAGTATTTTCTCCTCGACCTGGGAACTATGGAATTTGGCTACAATATTCCTAGGAGTTTTCCTAGGAGGTGATCAGCAGATTCTATCAATTTCCATTTTACCCTCTGGTTCTAGAATATCAGTGCACTTCTCCTTGATAATTTCTTGAAAAATGATGTTTAAGCTCTTTTTTTTTTTATCACGGCTTTCAGATAGTCCAATAAGTTTTAAATTGTATCTTCTGGATCTATTATCCAGGTCAGTTATTTTTCCAATGAGATATTTTATATTGTCTTTTTTTCTTCATTCTCTTGGTTTTGATTTATAATTTATTGATTTCTCATAGAGTCATTAGCTTCCATTTGGTTCATTCTAATTTTTAAGGAATTATTTTCTTCAGTGAGGTTTTGGACCTCCTTTTCCATTTGACTACTGCTGATTTTGAAGGCATTCTTCTCCTCATTGGCTTTTTGGACCTCTTTTGCTTTTTGTTTAGTCTATTTTTAAGGTATTATGTTCTTTAGTATTTTGGGGATCTCCTTTAATAAGCTGTTGTCTCATTTTTCTTGATTTTCTTACATTACTCTCATTTCTCTTCTCAGTTTTCCCTCAATTTCTCTTATTTGATTTGAGCTCTTCCATGGCCTGGGAATGATTCCTATTTTTCTTGGAGGTTTTGGATGTAGGAGGTTTGACTTTGTTGTCTTTTTCCGATTGTATGTTTTGATCTTCCTTGTCACCAGAGTAAGATTCTATAGTCTGAGTATTTGTTTTCTGCTGTTTACTCATGTTCCCAAACAATTACTTGACTTTTTCACTCTTTATTAAGGTAAGGCTTTGCTTCCAGTGTGGAGGGTGTACTGCTTCAAGCTTCAGGGGTTTTATGCAGCTGTTTTCAGAGATACTTCTAGAGACCTGTAAATTTTCAGTTCTTCCAAGGTGATATGATCAAAGAAGAAGTGTCTACTCCTCTCCTGGCCTGTGGTCTGGTCTATGAGTGACCACAAGTACTCTTTTCTGACTTGGAACTGTGAGGAGGATTCCCTTTCTACCACAACCACAAGCTGCACCATGTCAGTGCTCCTTCTTGCCCCAGGACTGACACCTAGGACTGATACCCAGATCCAAGCACAGACAAAGCAAGAGCATCTTGCCTCAGTGCCAGCAAAGAGATCCCTGCAATCCCTCTCTGATCAGCCACTCCATTCCCACACCCCCCATCTGTGGGCTGAGAGCTCTGGAAGCAACTGCCACCACTGTGGCTGCTGCCCCAGGCCTACTTTAGGACCATATGTAGACCATGCTCCTCTCTCACATAGGTCTGGCAGACATTTCCCACTAACCTTCTAAGATGTCTGGCATTTGTGGGTTAAGAAGTCTGGAAACTGCCACAGTGACCTATGATTCGGTCTCCTGCTCTGAGTTTGCTGGGGCCCCATCTTTGCCTACATGACTCTCACTGAGCTGTGCTCCTCTCTCATCCTGGTGCAATAGACCTTTTCTATCAACCATCCAGGTAGTCTTGTGCTGGAGATTTGTTTCTGCTTCTCTAGAATTTATTTAGAGCCATTTTTACAGGTATTTGGAGGTGTTTGGGGGATAGAACTTTTACTCTACCATTTTGGCTCCATCCCATTTTTTTGTTTTAAAGAAGAAATTTTATCTGTGATTTGAAGGAAGACATGGAAGCCAGAAGACAAATAAAAATGGTTTTTAACCTTTGGAGGAATAAATTTCTTCAGCCACAGATGTACTCAGACCTTTCAAATCTTCTATAGTCATAAATCTAGATATATGTAAGTAGACCACATATGTTTCTCATGTGTTTTCTGCTTCATAAGTCTAATCTCCCTTGGTAGTGTGATGCCCACTTGTGGAAGAATGTAATCCTAATCACATGAAGGTATTTTTTTCTTGTCACATAACCTTTCTCTGACAGGTAATTGAATGCCATTTGCTTTGAAGAGACTGGGATTTTCTGATTGTCTTGATAAAACAAACACATCAATTGGGTTCTAACCCATACCATCCTACTTCACATCTCAATTCTGAGGATGTCTTCATGAAAACCCAGATGTGAAAGACTAATCTTTGCTGCTCATATATTTACATACCTGAAAAAATTGTAATATAGTAACTAATTGGCAACTAAAGGCAATATAAGTCATTGATAATTGTAATAAAAATCAGCCACATGTTTGCAATTACATGGAACATTAAATCATATATCTGGATAATTCAATTCCAAAAGTACTGTATATGTAATAATGTATTTTTCTTGCATGAACTACAGTAGCAATTGCTGCAGTCTTCAATGCTTTGCTATATGGACCTCAACTATGTCTATATACATGAAAGAATTTTCCGTTTGACTGTAAGGACCACTGAAAGTGAAGAAAGTGTCATAATCTTTGCTGAGGTTTGATATTCATTGTGCTGTTCTTGATTATGGTCAGTGTTTGACATTTTAGAGACCTAATGTGAACTACAAAGCTTTAGTATTACCTGGAATGAATGTTATGGACTTATCCAATGATCCAATCTAATAGACAATTATTAAGTTTGCATGGACACTGTACTGAACATTAAGGATACAATTAATAATTTTTTAAAAAGAGACAAATTGTCTGCCCTCTAGGAACTTACAGTATAATGGGGGAGAAAACACAGGAAAATGGCAGGGAGGACATAAAGAGTACCCTGGCACAGGGGGTACTTTGTTATGTGGTATTTAAACCAGGCATAACAGCAGTTGCAAATGGAATGAGCAGGGAGTTTAGTTTTTGCCCTCTGTGAAGGAAGGCATTGAGAGGAATTTTTTGTTCTACCCTCGAGTCCACCAATCGGAGAGTCAAAGAGGTTGAGGAGGGTTGTTGTTGTTTAGTAATTTTCAGTACTGTCTGACTCTTTATATCCCTTTTGGAATTTTCTTGACAAAGATACTATAGTGGTTTGCCATTTTCTTCTTTAGCTCATTTTTACAGATGAAGAAACTGAAGCAAAGAGGGTTAAATGATTTACCCAATGTCACACAATCAGTAATATTTGTTGCTGGATTGAAATTCAGGTCTTCCTGACTCTGGATCTGGCTTTTTATCTACTGTGCCATTGTATCTTGTGAGCTGCCTGCTGAGGGAGGTGGTGTCAATAAAAGATTGAGTTAGCTGCCTATTGAGGAGATTAGAAGTGATGAGCTTATTCTTGGAGGAGTATCTTTTTCCCTGGAATTGAAGCCAGGCAAAGCAGCAGATATAAAGTGAACCTAGATTAATTCTTTTTAGGTACTTCTCCAGGTTAGGTCATTGCTGCAAGGAAATGTTACAAGATTTTTATTTGTTATTTATTTATTGTGCTTGTTTTGTTTTGTTATAGTTGTGTTTCTGTTTCAGTTTTTTTCTGTTCTCCTTTAGAGATACAAATATAATACAAAGTGAATATAGGAGACTAGGGTTTGCCAGTAAACAGTATCATTTAAGTTGGAGAACTAGTTTTAGAACACCTGGAGGACTCTACTACTATGAAATGATATGGAAAGAACAATATCCTATTCCCTTTAACCCCATGAAAGTTGTTATGTTTAAGTTGAAATGTATTGAAGTATTAGATGAGACCTTATTATCTATGTACAAATATTTACAAGCAGCTCCAGGGTTGGTCAGTGGCTCAGCAGGTGGGTTTCAATGGGTAATACATTCAAGGGAACTTTGCACTGAATTAACTAGACATTGCTTCAGTGACTAACCTTGTTGATTATCCTTCTCCTGCTATGTCTAAGTAAACTCCTTTTGGTCAAATGTTGAATGACACACAAATGTTCCATTTTTTCCCAGTATTAGGCCTGTCGTTATTTCTACTTCTTTACTGATGAGAATGAATGATATTACTAGGGTGATGCCTTTACTGGTTCTTGAATTGGATATAAGTGGGGCAGAGTTGTACAAAGCTATCAATTTCATTCTCTCCTCCAGAGTCATTTATGTCCAGTGCCAGGACAAAGGTCAAGGTGAATGGCAATGACCCAGAATGCAGTGAGTGACCTTGACCTTTCTAAATTTGGGTCTTTCCCTCTTCTCAGCTATTCTGAGGCCATGTCCATTCAATGACTAAGGGCTGGGTAAGAGTTGAGACAAAAGATGGCTAGATTTGCCATCACAAAGATATCAATCAGTGAGGGGAAGACCCTCAGAGTTTCTAGCCAAAAGAGAAAATGATAGCTATTTATACACTTTCTAAGCCATCAAAACCTAAGAAATGAACCACAGAGACTTTGGTTGAGGCTACTATTGACCATTCAATGAAAACCAGAGTTATCTGGGTTTTAAGGTGAAGACAAGTAGCTCCATTTAAAACACAATGGGCTTTTAAAAGTCTACCTTTTCAGAGGTATATTTTAAGAAATAAAAAAAAGAAAGAAAGAAAACCACACAGGACAAAAAAGTACATTGGCCCCACTTTTTGGGAAAAAAAAGAAAAGTATTAATAAATTAACGAATGAGAAGGAGAAGTAGAAGCAGGAGAAGGAGGAGGAGGAGAAGTAGAAGGAAAAGAAGCAGAGGCAGCAATAGAAGAAGCACTAGAAGCAAAAACAGCAGCAGCAGCAGAAGAAGAAGAAGAAAAAGAAGGAGGAGGAGGAGGAGAAGGAGGAGGAGGAAAAGGAGAAGAAGAAGATGTTCAGGGAAGAAAAAGAGAAAGGGAGAAGACATAAAAGGAGAGATGGAGAAGAGGGGAGAAGGAAAGAGAAGGGAAAAGAAGAGAAGGGAAGAAGAGGAGAAGAGAAGAGAAGAGAAGAGAAGAGAAGAGAAGAGAAGAGAAGAGAAGAGAAGAGAAGAGAAGAGAAGAGAAGAGAAGAGAAGAGAAGAGAAGAGAAGAGAAGAGAAGAGAAGAGAAGAGAAGAAAGAATATGTGTCCAACACAAAATTTGCCCTATGATGGCAAAACTACTTCACTGGGTCTAGATTTAGAGTTTGGGGAATCTGAGACCTCATTTCACAGTTGAGGAAATTGAAGCATAGAGAAATCAAGTGTCTTGTCCAAAGTCACAGGTGTTATAATTGGTAGAGGACTGTGCTTCCAAGTTCAGTTCTCTTGCCATTGTACCATACTACCTAATGCAGTTTACATAGAATGCAATTAATAGTTCGTCTCTGAATTAAATTGAGCAACAATTCTCACTCTCCCTAAAAATGTGCCATCTAAATTTCATAGAAAGACATCTGGTTTTCAACAAAAACTAACCCTTTGAGTGGCCCAAACCTGAAGGTTCATTTGCACAGGGAAAAAGTATTCTCAGCTTCTATTTTTAATGATAACAACAATAAATGCAAAAATATTTCAGTCACCCTAAAATCTGTTTGTAAACTCTACTGAGGCAGATGATAAACAACTCTTATGTAATTTATGGTCTTCCAGTATGGTCAGTGGAGCTGTGCTGAAATGTTTCCAAAAGCACTAAAAAGTTAAATGGTTCCTGTTCATTTTCAAACTGTGCTGCTAGCAGTTGGGTTATCATCCTCATTTTCTTCTAGCAGTTCCTGAATTCTACTTATGAGATTCTGGGTTCTGATCATTATCACTTCCACTTCCCTATCAATTTCAAACCATTGTGTCCCCTGTCTAATATTTGTAATCTCCCACCCTGTCTTGAGTCCCCTGTATGTGTTTTCTCTCTCTACTAGAAATGTCAGTTCTTTCAGGGCTATACTGTCTTGCTTGCTTGTATTTTTTTTCTCCAGTGCTTAGCACAGAATCTGCCACAGTGTGACTGCTTAATAAGTGTCTTTTTTCATTCATGCATGCCTTCATTTATTTGTTCATTCATTCATTTAACTTGATCATGGTCACACAGCCAGTATGCATCAATGACATTCAATGAAGCCAAGTATTTCTTTCTTACTCCAAGGTAAACCACAAAACCACACTTTATCAGCGGTATTTCCTAAGAAATGCTGTATGTAAATGAGTCTAAGGGAGTGTGTGTTTTTTACCTTTTAGGAAAATGTCACAACTAGAAACAAGGCAAGTGGTTCTATTTGTAACAACAGGCAGCATAATGCTAATATAATGTAACTTTGATTCTTAATGAGTCTGGTAAATTTTACAAATGTATGCTGAGCACATCCTCTCATTACTGTCAAAGGCTCATTAATGTGATTATTTTGTCAACCTGTCTTGGACTGACAAGTTAAATATAACTGCCCTATTCTGTTTCCATGTAAGAACAAAACAGTGAGAAAGTGAAGATCTTTTTTAGTTTCTAATTACCCTTGCCATTATCTTACTATTTGTACTTGTAAAAAAAAAAAGCATTCTCAGCTTCTATTTTTAATGATAACAATAAATGCAAAAAGATTTCAGTCAGCCTAAAATCTAAGCTTTTCTATTTTGAACTCTTTGTGCAACTGGGATTATTTCCTTCTGGTGTGCAATATCTACACCAATACTTCCACATTTCATTCAATCACATGGTTCAAGGATTTAGAGCTATTTGCTGTATAAATAAAGCAATCATCAGTCTACTATGATGCTTATGGCAAAGTACTATAATTCTAAAGAAATAGAAACATAGAATTCAGTCTTCTATGATTTGTAATATTCCACTCAAGATTACACTATTAAACAGGGCACTCTGAGTACTGACACAGATTGAGGAGGGGAATCAGTGCTTTGTAAACTACTCTAAGTATTTCAGGAATCCCTCCATTTAATATTCTTTATCATGAATAACTGAAATAAATATATAAGAACTTTTGTATGCCAGGCTTGAGACAGAGAAGGTAACCTAGTACATAGTAAGTATTTATAAAATGTTTATTTACTGAGGCCAGGGGGTAGAGGTACCTAGGGTAATAGAGTGAGGCAGTGTATGAGTATATACGTGTGCATATGTGTGTGTCTGCATGCGTGTGGGTGTGGGTGTGAAAGACAGAGAGACTTATCACTACCAATTATTTGGTTTTTTCCAATCCAACTCAATGCAGTGCAAATCAACTCAATTAAATTCTCTAAGTACTGATTTATTGTTGTTTAGTCAATTAGTCTTCTCTTAATGTTACCATTTCAGGTTTTCTTGGCAAACACACTGGAATGGTTTGCCATTTCCTTATTTAGCTTATTTTACAGATGAGAAGACTGAGGAAAACAGGGTTAAGGTACTTGTCCAGAGTCACACGTGGTTAGTAAGTGTTTGAGGCCGGAACTGAACTCAGATCCTTCTCACTCCAGGTCCAGCACTCTATCCATTGAGCCTCCTAACTCCCTCTGCCTTTTCATTAGTAATAGCTTAATAAATACTTTGGACAGCTTGGTGGTACAGTGGCTAGAGTGCCAGGTATGGAATTAGGAGGACTTGAGTTCAAATCTACCCTCAGGTCCTTCTGCTTCTGGGAGCCAAGAAGGTGGAATAAAAAGGTATTTGTTCTCACCCTGCCCAATCATCCTCTGAAAACCAAGAAAATATCACCCCAGAAAAAAAAAAAACCCTGTAACAGCTGAACTAGAAGAAAGACAGGGAACAGCAGCGCAGCAGCCCAGCAAATGGGTCTCCCAGGGCTTCAGCAAAAATAAGGGGAGCAGCACTACAATGGGTCCCAGGCAGATAAGCACCCTGCAGCACCCATCTAAAAGGAGCTGAAGAAAGGAACCAAGAGTCTTCCTAAAGTCCCAGCCTTGCTGATTCCAACCCAACACCAGGTAAGCTATCAGAACTCTACAGCCTCCAACTGTCAACCAGGAATAGATCCTTAAGCCCAGGTGGTAGAGCAGGCAAACACCAACACCTGGACCTCCAAGTGCCTCAGTGAGTGTGGAGGAAACCAGCTTAGAAAACCACCAGGTACCTTGGCACTCTGCTTCAAAGGAATCTCCCAGTGCATTAGCAGAAACAAGGGAGGCAGCATTGCAAGGGGCCCCAGGCAGATAAACACCCTGCAGCACCCATCTAAAAGGAGCTGAAGAAAGCTAAAGGAAAGGAAAAGCAGGCAACCTAGAATTGCCTGAAAGTTCCAGCCTTGCTGATTCCAGCCCAAACGAGGTAAGCTGCCAAAACCTACAGCCTCCAATTGCTGACATAAGAGGCCCCAGCACACAAAGCCAGTGACCAAGACCTAGGCTCCCAACACAAGAAGCTTGGGTCAGTGCCCTCTGTTCCCCAGCAGGAGAGCTCAATCTCTTTAAAGGCCAGGGAATAAAGAAACCATGAGTAAAAAAAACATACCATAGATTCATATTATGAGAAGAGTGAAGATCAAGACAGAAATTCTGAAGAGGACAACATTGTCAACAAACCCACATCTGCAACATCAAAAGGGAATATGAACTGGTCTGAAGCCCAAAAAGCCTTCTTAGAAGAGCTCAAGAAGGATTTTAAAAGTCTAATGAGAGAGGTAGAAGAGTCCTTAAAAAATACAATTGGCCAATTGGAAAAAAAGTACACTGAAGAAAACAAGTCCCTAAAAAACACAATTGGCAAACTGGAAAAAAAGTACACTGAAGAAAACAAATCCCTTAAAAATACAATTGGCCAATTGAAGAAGGAAGTACAAAAACTAACAGAAGAAAACAATCTGTTAAAAACTAGAATTGGACAAATGGAAACTAATGACTCTATGAGAGAGCAAGAATCAGTCAAACAGAAACAAAAAAATGAAAAAATAGATGAAAACATAAAATACCTCATGGTAAAAAACAACCTGGAAAATCGATCCAGGAGAGACAATTTAAAAACACTACCTGAAAATCTTGATGAAAAAAAGAGCCTGGACAGTATCTTTCAGGAAATCATAAAGGAAAACTGCCCGAAGTCCTAGAACCAGAAGGTAAAATAACCATAGAAAGAATACACCACTCACCACCTGAAAGAGATCCCAAATTGACAATGCCAAGGAATATAATAGCAAAATTCCAAAATTACCAGATGAAAGAGAAGGTGCTGCAAGCAGCCAGAAAGAAACAATTTAAATATCATGGAACCACAGTCAGGATTACACAGGACCTTGCAGCTTCTACATTAAAAGAGCAGGGTGGAACATGATATTCCATAAGGCAAAGGAGCTTGGATTGCAGCCAAGGATCAACTACCCTGCAAAAATGAGCATGATTTTTCAAGGGAGGAGATGAATATTCAACAAAATAGGGGACTTCTAAACCTTCCTCATAAAAAGACCAGAGCTCAACAAAAAATTTGATCTTCAAGTACAAGATTCAAGAAAGACATAAAAAGGTAAATGGGACAGAAAGATACAAAATGTTGTTAATAAGGGCAGACTGTTTACATCCCTACAAGGGAAGATGACACTTGCAACTCTTGAGAACTGTATTGTTATTACACCATGTTAAAGGAGTATACATAAAGGGGTGGATATTAGTTGACTTTGATGTAATGATAAAAAAAAATCTAATCAAGTGGGTTAAATGGATCCAAGTAAGTGGATTAGTCTGATCTTAGAAAATGTACTGAGAAAGGAGGAGGCAGACAAGAGTAAATTAGATTACAGAAGGCACAAAAATCTATTACAGCACAGGGAAAGAAGGGGGGTGAGCATTGTTTGAACCTTACTCTCATAAGATTTGGCTCAAGAAGGGAATAACATAATCAGTTAGGTATAGAAATCTAACTTGCCCTATAGGCAGTAGGAGGGAAAAGGGGAAAGAAAGGGAGGGGGAAGAAGGGAGGGAAGAAGCAGTAAGGGAAAAGGGGAAGAAAAGGTAAAGGGATAATAGATGGGAAGAGAGACTGACAGAGGCGGTGGTCAAAAGCAAAACACTAGTGGTGGGGGAGGAAGGAGAAAGGACAAAGAAAAGAATGAAAAAGAATGAACGGGGGGGAAAAGAATGGAGAAAAAGACACAGATAGTAATCATAACTGTGAAAGTTGAATTGCTATCCTCTTTTTTTCTTCTTTTGAGTTTTGTTTCCTCTTTCTGATGGTTCTTCCTATCAGTTTTAATTTTTACTTACAACTTCACTAATGTGAAAATATGTTTAATATGAATGTAAATGTCTAGCCTATATCAGATTGTGTGCCATCTTGGGGAGGGTGGTAAGGAGGAAGGGGGAGAAAAATTTTAAACTCAAAAGCATATGGAAGTGATTGTTGATAAATCAAAATAAATTAATAAAATAAAAAATGATTAATTAATTAATTTTTTTAAAAGCTCCCCTCAGGCACTTACTAGCTCAGTGAGTCTGGATAAATCACTTAATCCCTATTTTCCTTAATCCACTCACTGAAGAAGGAAATGGTAAACAATTCCTATATACTTGCCAAGAAAACTCCATGGAAATTTAATCAGGATGGTGTTGAATATATAAATTAGTTTGGGTAAATTTTTCATTTTTAATATATTGACCCTGCCTACCCATGAACAATTAAGGTGTTTCAATTATTTAAATCTGATTTTATTTTTATAAAACATTATTTGTGTGTGTGTGTGTGTGTGTGTGTGTGTGTGTGTGTGTGTAATATCTTGTTTATATAGTTCCTGGATTTGTTTTGGCAGGTATACTCCTAGGTATTTTATAATGCCTAGAATTAGTTTAAGTGGGGTGTTTTTTTCACTATGTCTTCTTGCAGTTTTATGTGTAAAATATAGGAATGCTGATGATTTATGTGGATTTACTTTATATCCTGCTACTTTGCTAAAATTATTAATTGTTTCAACCAGCTTTTCATTTGAGTCTTCCTGATTTTCCAAGTATATCATCTGCAAAAAGAGGTAGTTTTATTATCTCATTCACTACCCTAATTCTTTCTCTTTCTTTTTTTCCTCTCATTGCTGTTGCTATGGTTTCTAATACAGCACCAAATAATATTGGTGACAATGTGCATCCTTGTTTCACACCTGATCTTATTGGGGAGACTTCTAGTTTATCCTCATTACAAATAATGTTTCCTGATGGTTTGGGATAGATACATTTTACTAATTTAAGGAAAAATACATTTATATCAATACTTTCAAATGTTTTTAATAAATATCGAACTAGAAAAAAAAGAATAAAATGCATTAAAAAAACCCAAAAAGTCAAGAATATCAAAGGAAATAATAAGAAAAAAAGTAAAGAGGTTTAGTAGTACCAGACGTGAAGCCATATTAAAAGGCAGTAGCTAGCAAAATTATCTGGTACTGGCTAAGAAATAGAAAGGTAGGCCAAAGAAACAGAGTAGATATGCAATTTACAGCAGCAAATAAACATAATAACTTTGTGCTTAACGAGTGAAAAGATATGATTTTGGGATAAGAATTTATTATTTGACAAAATTTGTTAGGAAAACTGGAAAGCAGTAAGGCAGAAACTTGGCATAGATCAATATCTAATACCATTTACCAAGATAAGGTCTAACAGGGAGATTTTACAAGAAAATTAAAATAACACAGAACATATTACTTATCAGACTTAAAAAAGGGCAAACAATTTATGAATAAACAATAGAGAGAGAACAAAATTAGTTGTAAAATACATGATTTATATCATATTTAAAATACTTTTTACAAATAAAACAAAAGTAGCCAAAAATCAGAAGAAGAGGAGAAAATTGGAGGAAAAATGTAGACAGTTTATCAGATAAAGGTCTTATATCTAAACTATATAAAGAACTTTGTCAACTCTATAAGAATATGCATCATTCCCCAATTGATAAATGGTCAAAAGATTTAAACAGTTTTGCAATGAATAAATCAAAACAATTTATAGTCATAAAAGGCTCTAAATCATTATTGATTAGAGAAATTCAACCTTGAGAATAATTTTCTACCAACAAGATTGGCTAAAATGATATAAGTGGAAAGTGAATAAATATTGGAGGGGATGTGGAAAAATTGGGACACTCCTTCATTGTTGGTGAAATTGTGAACTGATCCAACCATTTTTGAGCGTAATCTGGAATTATGCCTGAAGAGTTATTAAATTACTTATATCTTTTGACCTAGCAATACCACTACTTGGTCTATTTACAAAGACAATTAGGGGAAAAGAAAAAGAACATATATATTCTAAAGTGTTTATAGTAGTTTTCTTTGTATTGGCAATGACTTGGAAATGGAAGGGATGCCTATCAATTGGGGAATGGCTGAACAAGTTGTGGTACATGCTTGTGATGTAACACTACTTTGCTATAAGAAATGATGAGTTCAATGAGTTTAGAAAAATATAGAAAGACTTGCATGAAATAATGAAGAGTGAAATAAGCAGAACCAAGAGAACATTGTATACAGTAACAACAATATTTTCATTGTTTTAAGAACAACTTTGAGCAAATAAGTTATTTCAAATTTTATAAATACCTAAATTAACTGTAAAGGATATATGAAGAAAAATGCTATCTGCATCCAAAGAAAAAACTGATAAATAGAAGTATATATAAAATAATTTTATATATCTATATCTTTATCATTTGTAGCTATCTAAATCATTTATCTATATCTATATACCTATATCTGTCTATACATCTATAGCTATCTCTCTACATATATGTATATATATATATATGTGTGTGTGTGCATATGAACACATACATACATATATACTACATACATACATACATATTTGTGTCTAATGGCAGCCATCTTAGGTAGAAAGAAAGAAAAAAAGGTTTACAGGATAATTCTGTTGTATATTTGAATGGGGTAGAAAGTTTTACATAGCAGATTTGCAGTTTTATATACAAGCATCTTTTTTTATTGTACTATGTTACAGAAATGCTTGTTTTATTTCATAAATTAATAATAATAATAAAAAAGAAAACCCTATTAACAGTACTGGCATGCTATGGCTCATGAGGTAATGAAGAGTTAGACATGACTAAACAAACAAATGAAAAGGTATTGTGTTCAGAACTTGGGATATGCAAATTAACCAAAAAAAGTTAATATCTCTGTCCTCAAGAAACTTAAATTTTACCACTGGAAAATGACATATAAAAAGATAACTATAGCTATGATTATTTGAATAGGAAGATGATACCAGCGATTAGAAATCTCAGTGAAGGTAGTAGACTTGTGACTTAAGGGAAACTCAAATATCTAAGAGATAGAATTGAGAAGGGATTGGATTCTAGGCAAATGGGAGATGTTTAAAAGCACAGAAAGAAGCAAGAGATGGGTGAAATACTGGGGTCAGGGAATAGTACATAAGCCAGCTTGGCTTATTCATTGAATACATGAGATTAATGTGAAATAAACCTGGAAAGGTAAGATGCAGCCAGATTGTGAAGGAGTTTAAATGTCAAGCTGATTAATTTATATTGTAACCTTTGTACATTTGGGAGCCCCTGAAGGTCTTTTAATCAAGGGCAAACTTGTGTCCTTGTGCTTTAGGAGGATTATTTTGATAGTTGTATGAAAGAAGAAATGGCAATAACATAGACTAGGATTTGGGAGTCCGATTTTCAGTCTGTTACAATAGTTTGTGCATGAGGAAGTATGGGAAAGAACTGATGTGGCCACATAAATGTAGAAAATGGTGTAGTTTTGAGTAATAAAGTTAAGAAAAAATTGCCAAGACTTAGCAATTGATTGGATGTGGCATAGGATTAGTGAAAGAAGAGTCAAATATGACACTGAATTTGTGAATTTAGCTGAACATAAAGATGATGGTAAGTGTCCTGTAAGCAAAGAGTAAGTATATAGAAAAACATGCATACATGCATATGCATGTATATATGTGTGCATGTGTATGTATGTGTATGCGTGTATGTATATGTATGTGTATATATGTATATAGGCACACACAAACACACACATATATATAGTGAAAGATACGAGCCAATGTGAGAAGTAACATAGGGAGAATAGGCCATAATGTGACATAGTGGGAATAATACAAAATGTGGAGAGAGAAAATTGTATTTGAAAATTGGTTTTCCTCTAAGTAACTATGTGACCTAGATTAAATGACTTCCTTTTTCTGTACCTAAGATTCCTCATAAAATGGGGTGATGGGACTATGCTAAAGGATGTCTAAGGAATTTTCCAGCTTTAAATTAATGATCTTACATTTTTAAAATTTTTTTCCCTAGGTGTCAATTCTTTTGAGATTCCCCTTCGCACATGTTCCTCCCCTCCAGAAATTATTTTGAGGTATTCCTATTTCTAAATTGGTTCAACCATTAAAAACATCACCACCATCACCACCACTAGCAAAACAAAATACATAAAAAGGTCTAAGCCCCTGTATTTAATTCTGTAGTGGAAGGAACACTAGATTTGCTTCATGACAACCTACATTAGAGCCCCACCTTTCCACTCGATATATACTTAACCTCATCCTAGTCCTGTCACATATCTAGGCCTCCATTTCTTTATAAAAGCAAAGGAACATGAACATCTCTAACTTGCCTTTCAGGTCTAAATTGAAGATTGTATGATGCAATGGATGCAACACAATAGGACTGCCTACTCTTACCTGAAGTAATTGGCTGTGATTGCTCCCAAGGAGAACGATTTTAACCAATTACCATATTGTATGTGCCCACTGGGATTATAAATCATGGCCAAGGTGAATTTGATTAATGATGATCTATGTCCACAATGTCTGCATGAAGCAATTGCTCATGATATGCTGATGGTTCTTGTCTAATAATAAAAAAAAAAATAAAACTGGACATTTATTTATGCTAAAGGACATACCTTAAACTGTCAATTTCTCAAACAAAACTTCATATTTCCTTCTAATATAATGCTTCAAATTTTTTTTTCTTGTCTATCTTCCCACAGGGAGTAAACTACTACATTATTATTTTCAGGTCCTGAATATAGTCAGCTCAATCTAGAAAATATCGGTGCTTGATTTTGTGTAACCTTAATAGAAAATAGGAAGGGGAGAGAAGTGTCAAGGAGGGGAAGGCTTAAAGTTGTTAGCTTAAGACCGTTTATCAGGAGGCAGAGCCAAAATTGCAGAATAAATGAGCACAGAGCCAAGCTCTCCAAAATCCCCCCAAAAAAACAACTCTAAAATAATATCTCAAATCAAATTCTGGAGCTGCAGAAGCAAAAAAAAAATGTTCAGGTGAAGCAATCTTTCAGTTAAGGACAAATTAGGGGGTTAGCAGGAAAGGTTTGTCTCACCTGTGTGGCGGTCAGGACTGAAACAGGGCAGTCCAGGCAGCACTATGGTGCTAGCAGCAGGCCTTGAAGGCCCCTGTGTTGACTACAGCAACAGCTTCAGTAGCTATCTGCCCCTGGAAGGTGAACAGGTCAGAAAACTAGTTTGAAGGAGAGTGTAGGGAAACCTTTGCAGGTCCTGGGCTCAGGACCTTGTTTTATTATCAGTATGCAATTCCAGGTCACAGTCCTTCAGCCAAAAGAAGCTTTAGTAATATATCAATCTCCTCCTGAAAGAGATCCCAAAATGAAAACTCCCAAGAATATTAAAGCCAAATTCCAGAACTCCTGGGTCAAGGAGAAAATCCTGAAAGCAGCCAGAAAAAAGCAATTCAAATAAAATGAAGACAAAGTCAAGATCAAATAAGATTTAGCAACTTCCACCTTGGAGGATCAAAGATTTTAGAATATGTTATTCCAGAAGGCAAGGAGTTACTATTGCAAACAACAATAACCTATGCAGCAAAACTAGGTATAATCCTTCAGGTAAGAGAATGGGATATTTAATGAAATAGAGGATTTTAAAACATTCTTGATTTTAAAAAAGGACCCAATCTGAAAAGTTTAACTTTCAAATAGAAGATTTGACAAAATCATGAAAAGGTAAGCATGAAAGAGAAAGCATAAGGGAATCAATACAGTTAAAATTTTCTAATTAAATTAACCAAAGGTTTATCTATTTTATTGATTGCGTAACACCAGCTCCTACTTTTATTTATTAGGTTCAATAGTTTTCTTAATTTCAATTTTATTAATCTCTCCTTTAGGTTTCAGTATTTCTAATTTGATATTTAATTGGGATTTTTAATTTGTTCTTTGTCTTGTTTTCCTGTTTTTTTTTAATTGCATGGCCAGTTCATGATCTCTTCTTTCTATATTTTTTTCATGTAAGCATTCAGAAATATAAAACTTCCCCTAAGAACTGCTTTCAATGAATCCCATAAGTTTTGGTATGATGTCTCATTATTGTCACTCTTTTGAATGAAGTTATTGATTTTTTTTTATGATTTGTTGTTTGACCAATTCATTCTTCATGATTAGATTATTTACTTTACAATAATTTTAATCTATCTTTCCATGGCCCTTTATTACATGTAGTTTTTATTGTATCATGATCTGAAAATGATGCATTTAATGTTTTGACTTTCTGCATGGGGTTGTAAGGTTTTTATGCCCTAGTACATGGTCAATTTTTCTGTGCCATATACCACTGAGAAAAAAAAAAGTATATCTGTTCTCATTCAATTGTCTCCAGATACCTACCATATCTATTTTTTTCTAAAATTCTATTCACCTCCTTTACTTATTTCTTATTTATTTTGTGGTTAGATTTATCTAGTTCAGAGAGGAGGAGGTTGAAGCCACCCACTAGTATAGCTTTGCTGTCTATTTCTTCCTGTAACTCCCTAAACTTCTCCTCTAAGAAACTGGATGCTATTCTACTTGGTGCATATATGTTTAGTAATGATATTACTTCATTGTCTATGGTGCCTTTTAGTAGGAAACAGTTTCCTTCCTTATCTCTTTTAATAAGATCAATTTTGGCTTCAGCTGAAGAATAATATATTCTATTGATATTTTTTACTTTTACCCTGTGTGTGTCTCTCTGTTTCAAATGTTTCTTGTAAATGACATATTTTAGGATTATGGTTTTTAATCCATTCTTCCTCTTTTTCTCCCTTTCCCTCCTCATTAGTGTTTTCCTTTGGACCATTGCCTCCCTCAGTCCTGCCTCCTTCAGTCCCCCCTCCCTTCTATTAGCCCTCTCCATTTTCTTTCCCTTTACCCTTACTACTTCTTCCCTCCCTTGCATCCTCCCTCCATTTACTTTCCCCTTTTCCTGTACTGCATATAGGGCAAGTTAGATTTCTAAACCTAACTGATTATGCTATTCCCTCCTGGAGCAAAATCTGATGAGAGTAAGTTCCAAACAATGCTCATCTCCCTCCCTTTTTTCCCTCTACTGTAATAGGTTTTTGTGCCTTTTCTTGTAACATAATTTACCCTTGTCTGCCCCTCTTTTCCTTTTCTCCCAGTACAATGTCTTAGATCAGATTAATCAACTTACTTAGATCCATTTAACCCACTCAATTGGATTTTTTTTATCATTAAATCAAAGTCAACTTATACCCATCCCCTCTGTGTATACCCCTTTAAAATGATATAACAATACAGTTCTCAAGAGTTACAAGTATCATGTTCCCTTGTACGGATTATAAACAGTTTGCCCTTAATAGGTTTGTTTTTCTGTCCTGTTTCCCTTTTTATGTCTCTCTTGAGTCTTGTATCTAAAGATCAAATTTTCTGTTGAGCTCTGGTCTTTTGATCAGGAAGGTTTGGAAGCCCCCTATTTCATTGAATGACCATCTCCTCCCTTGAAAGATTATGCTCATTTTTGCTGGGTGGTTGATCCTTGGTTGGAATCCAAGCTCCTTTGCCTTATGGAACATCATATTCCATGCCTTACTATCTTTTAATATGGAAGCTGCAAGGTCCTGTGTAATCCTGACTGTGTTGCATGATATTTAAATTGTTTCTTTCTGGCTGCTTGCAGTATTTTCTCTTTGATCTGGTAATTTCGGAATTTGGTTACTATATTCCTTGGTGTTTTCAATTTGGGATCTCTTTCAGCTGATGAGTGGATTCTTTCTATGACTATTTTACCTTCTGGTTCTAGGACCTCAGGACAGTTTTCCTTCATGATTTCCTGAAAGATGCTATCCAGGTTCTTTTTTTTTTCAATGTGATTTTCAGGTAGACCAATAATTTTTAAATCATCTCTCTTGAATCCATTTTCTAAGTCAATTGCTTTTTTTTTTACCAGTGTGGTATTTTACTTTTTCATCTTTTTTTTCATTCTTTTGTTTCTGTTCTCACTCTCACACAGAGTCATTAGTTTCCATTTGCCCAATTCCAATTTTTAAAAGTTGTTTTCTTCTATTAGATTTTGTACATCCTTCTCTTTTTTGCCCATTTTATTTTTTTAAGGAGTTCTCAGTGAGTATTTATTTCTCCTTTTCCATTTGGCCAATTCTGGTTTTCAAGGAGTTGTTTTCTTCAGTGTACTTTTTTCCAGTTAGCCAATCGTATTTTTTAGGGACTTGTGTTCTTCAGTGTACTCTTTTTTTTCCAATTTGGCCAATTGTATTTTTTAAGGATTTGCTTTCTATAGTTAATTTTTGTCCTTCCTTTTCCAAGCTATTGACTTTCTCTTGCATCTCTTATTTCTTTTACCAAATTTCCTCTATGTCTCTTATTTGACTTTTAAAATCCTTCTTGAGTTCTTCCAAGAAGGCTTTTTGGGCTTCAGACTAGTTCATATTCCGTTCTGATGTTTCAAATGTGGGTTTGTTGACAATGTTGCCCTCTTCAGAATTCTGCCTCGATGTTCACTGTCCCCATAATAAGAATCTATGGAAGGTTTCTTTTTGCTCATGTTGTATGCTTATTTCCTAGCTTAAAAAAAAATTGAGCTCTCTTGCTGGGGAGCTGGGGGCACTGACCCAAGCTTCTTGTGCTGGAAGACTGGGGCCCGGTCGCTGGCTTTGTGTGCTGGAGCCCCTGATGCTGGCAGTTGGAGACTGTAGGGTTCTGGCAGGTTACCTGGTGTTGAGCTGAAATCAGCAACAGTGTAGCTCCAGGGTAGAGTTGGACAGGGTGAAACCTGAAGGTTGCCTGCTCACCCTGGGCCTTTTGTCTTCTTTGACTCCTTGCAGATGGATGTTCCACTGCTACAGGATGTTTCTCCACCTAGGACTCTCTCTCGGAGTTGAGTTTCCCAGAATTTTGCCGAGGCACCGGGAAACTTGACTACTGGAGAACACTATACATGTGGTGGTGTTCTGAGTTGTTTTCCACTGGTTTCCCTGTCTGTACTGAGGCACTCAGGGGTGCTGGTGTTGGTGCTTGCTTGCTCCATCTTGTGGGGTTTAGTATCTCCCCCTTGTATGCTGAGGTGGGGCTTTCTGCTGCTTTACTGAGACCTCTCCTGTTCTGAATTGCTTCTCCTCCCCCAGGGCAAGAGGGTCCTTTCCCATTAATCCCTCAAGTTTCCTGGGCTACAGGCCTGCTGTACTCCATCTTTCTGCCCATTCAGCTGTTCCAGGGTTTTTCCTATGGTGATATTTTCTAGGCTTTCAAAGGCTAATGAGAGAGAGTGAAAGTGACTTACTTCTTACTCTGCCATCTTAGTTCCCCAAGACTGAAAATCTAATTTCTTGATTTCTCATAGAGTCACTAGCTTCCATTTGCTCCATTCTAATTTTTAAGAATTATTATCTTTGGTGAGCTTTTGGACCTTCTTTTCTATTTGGCCAATTCTGCTTTTTAAGTCACTCTTCTCATTGGCTTTTTGGACTTCTTTTGCCATATGTTCTAGTCTATTTTTTTAAGGTGTTATTTTCTTCAGTATTTTTTGGGTCTCCTTTAGCAAGCAGTTGAATCATTTTTCATGATTTTCTTGCGTCACTCATTTCTTTTCCCAACTTTTCCTCTACTTCTGCTTGTTTTTCAAAATCCTTTTTGAGCTCTTCCATGGCTTGAGACCAATTCATAATTTTCTTGGAGGCTTTGGATGTAGGAACTTTGACTTTGTTGTCTTCTAGTTGTATGTTTTTATCTTCTTTGTCATCAAAGTAAGATTCTATAGTCTGAATTTTTTTCTGCTGCTTGCTCATTTTCCCAGTCAATTACTTGACATTTTAACTCTTTGTTAAGATCATATTATGCTTCCAGTGTGGAAGAAGTACTATTCCAAGCTTCAAAGGTTTTGTGCAGCTGTTTTCAGAGATAGTTCTAGGGACCTGTAAGTTTTCAGTTCTTCCAAGGTGGAATAATACAAGGAGAGGTGCTTCCTCTTATCTTGGCCTATGCTCTGGCCTACAAGCACACTTTTCTGTCTTCAACTGTGAGAAGGGTTCCCTCTCTACTGCTTTTATAAGCTCTGCTATGCCAGTATTCCTCCTCGTCTTAGGGCTGCCGCCTAGGACTGCAACCCAGATTCAAGTATGGGCAAAGCAACAGAATCCTGCCTCAGTGCCAGCAAAGAGATCCCTATAATCTCCTTCTAACCAGTTATTTGATCCTCTTACAATCTGTGTGCTGAGCACTCAAAAAGCAGCCACTGCTGCTGCCACTTCTGGTCTGTGCTGTGGCCTGGGGTGGCCTGAGCTCTCTCACCCAGGCCCAACAGACCTTTTCTACTGACCTTCTAAGTTATCTTTGGCATTTGTGGGTTGAGAAGTCTAGAAACACCACAGCTGCCAGTGATTCAGTCCCTGAGGCCTGCTCTGGGCTTCTGGGGCCTGTGCTGTGCCAGCATGGCCCACACTAAACTGCACTCTTCTCCCATCCCAGTGCAACAAACCTTTCCCATCCACCATCCAGTTTGTCTTGGCCTGGAAATTTGTTTCACTCTATCTTTTTGAGGGTTATGCTGCTCTAGAATTTTATTTAGAGTCATTTTTACAGGTATTTGGAGGGATGTGAGGGAGAGCTCAAGTAAGTCCCTGCTTTTACTCTATCATTTTGGCTCCACCTCTCTCCCATTGTCAGTCGTCATGACTTCTGTCCTTCCCATTGGACATTGATGACTTAGGAAGTAAGAGTGAGGTTGATGACTTTGTGAAAATCTGACTTGCTTAAATTCTATTCATGCACAAGTCAAGACCTGTTTGTTACTGTTCATTCATGTTTTCACTCATATTGGTGTACACCTGTCTTGAATTCAGAGGCTATTTTTGTGTTTTTGATTTTCTCTATATCTGTAATATTTGAAACAGTGTCTGACACATAGTAAAAATGTATGTTGATTGATATGTTAGTAGCAACATTTGATCCCTGTTATTTCTGAGGCCAGCTAATCGACCAAGTAGATAAAGTGCTGCGCCTGTATTTAAGAGGATACATCTTTCTGAGTTCAAATCTAGCTTCAGTCTCTTACTAGCTCTATGACCCTGAGCAAGTCACATAAACCTATTTGCCTCAATTTGCTTACTGTAAAATGATCTGGAGAAGGAAACAGAAAGTCACTCAAGTATCTTTGCCAAGAAAACCCCAAATGTGGTCATGAAGTGTCATATGTGACTGGAAAAAAATGACTGAATAATAATTTCACATGAACAAAAATATTTATAGCAGCTCTTTTTGTGGTAGCAAAGAAATGGAAACTGAGGGGGTGCTCATTAATTGGGGAAAGGATGAGCAAGTTGTGGTGTATGAATGTAATGGAATACTATTTTCCCATAAGAAATGATGAGCAGGTGGATTTCAGAAAAACCTGGAAAGGGTTATGTGAACTAATGCTGAGTGAAGTGAACAGAACCAGGAGAATACTGTAGGCAGTAACAGCAACATTGTATGATATTCAACTTTGATAGACTTCACTCTTCTCAGCAATGCAATGATCTAAAACAATTCCCAAAGATTCATGGTGGAAAATGCTATCCACATTCAGAAAAAAAATCTATGAAGTCTGAATGCAGATTGAAACATACTATTTTCTCTCCTTTTTTTCTTTCTTGGGGTTTTTGTCTTTTATTCTGATTCTTCTTTCACAGCATGACTTAAGTGGAAATATGTTTAATATGACTGTACATGTATACCATATATCAGATTGCATGTCATCTTGGGGAGGGAAAAGAGGGGGTACATTTAGAACTCAAAATCTTATCAAAATATAGCTGCTCTGAGACATCCTTCAAAATGGCAATACTGAGAAAAAATTGGCTGTGGGAAAATGGAGCTACAGGAGCGGAGGAAGAAGGCAGAGTAAGTATACCAAAAATTCCAGATTATCATATACATTGGTGTTATTGTGATGTGTTTAATCACAGACACATTCTGGAAATGTATTATTGCCCTTATGTTTCCCATTTAGGAAGTAAAAAGAAGAGCTACCTGAGATCTAACCAGGAAGATATCTTCTTTTCCACGTATTTTCAGAACATGAATCACACTAAAACATCATAGAAAGAATTTTAAGCTGGGTATTTCTATTGAATTTAGACAGTTGAGCCTATCAATAAAACTTACAATCTTGGGTTCTAATCTTCATCACTGCTAAGATAAAAGGTTCTTAAGAATGTAGGTAATGGGCTTAGATTCTTAAAAGCTAGCCACATGCTGAGATTCATATAATCTAGCCAATAACTTACTAATGTTCAGACTCCTTAAGAGTCTGCCCAATATGATTGATACTGGCCAACAGACAGAGGGGGAATTGAGTGGCTGATCAGAGGGGGATTACAGGGATCACTCTGCTGGTGCAGGACTCTCTTGCTTTGTTCATTCTTGGATGTGGGTCACAGTTCTGGCTGGTGATCCTGGGGCATGGAGGAGTCTGGCATGGTGGAACTTGTAGTGGTGGTGGAAAGAAAATCATCCATTCAGTTCTGAGGCAGAAAAGAGGGCTTGTGGTCACTCATAGACCAGAGCACAGGCAGGAAAGAGTAAACACCTTGCCCTTATCATCCCATTTGGAAGAACTGAAAATTTACAGGTCCCTAGAAGTATCTCTGAAAACAGCAGCAAAAACACCCTGAAGCTTGGGACAGCACATTCTCCACACTGGAAGCAGACCCCTACCTTAACAAAGACTTTATAACTCAAGTAATTGGCCAGGAGCAAGCAGTGCAAGAAGAGTCTGACTATATTATCTTACTTTGGTGACAAACAAGATCAAACCATACAACCAAAAGACAATGAAGCCAAAGCTCCTACATCCAAAGCCTCCAAGAAAAATATGAACTCATCCCCGGCCATGGAAAAGCTCAAAAAGGATTTTGAAAAGCAAATAAGAGAAGTACAGGAAAAACTGAGTGATGCTAAAGGAGACCCAAAAAAATACTGAAGAAAATAACACTAAAAAATAGCCTAAACCAAATGGCAAAAGATGTCCAAAAAGCTAATGAGGAGAAGAATGTCCGGAAAAGTAAAATTGGCCAAATGGAAAAGAAAGTCCAAAAGCTTACTGAAGAAAATACTTCCTTAAAAATTAGAATGGAGAAATTGGAAGCTAGTAACAATTTGAGAAATCAAGGCACTGTAACACTAATCCGAAAAAATGAAAAAATAGAAGAGAATGTGAAATTTCTCATTGGAAAAACAACTGAACTGGAAAATAGATCCAGGAAAGAGAACTTAAAAATTGTTGGACTATCTGAAAGCCATGATCAAAAAAAGAGCCTAGACATCATCTTTCAAGAAATTATCAAGGAAAACTGCCCTGATATTTTAGAACCAGAGGGCAAAATAGAAATTGAAAGAATCCACTGATCATGTCCTGAAAGAGATCCCGAAAGGAAAACTCCTAGGAATATTGTAGCCAAATTCCAGCATTCCCAGGTAAAGGATAAAATATTGCAAGCAGTCAGAAAGAAACAATTCAAGTATTCTGAAAACACAATCAGGATAACAGAAGATTTAGCAGCTTCTACATTAAGGGTCACGAGGGCATGGAGTATGATATTCCGGAGGGCAAAGGAGATAGGACTACAACCAAGAATCGCCTACCCAGCAAAACTGAGTATAATCCTTCAGGGTAAAAAATGGTTATTCAATGAAATAGGGAACTTTCAAGAATTCCTGAGGAAAAGACCAGAGCTGTATATAAAATTTGAGTTTCAAATACAGGACTCAAGTGAAACATGGAAGAGTTAAACAAGAAAGAGAAGTCATAAAAGTCTTATTAAGGTTGAACTGTTTATATTCCTGCAGGCAAAGATGATATTTGTAACTCATGAGTCCTTTGTCAGTATTACAGTAGTAGGAGGGAAAAAAATATATGTATGTATAGATAGATAGAGGGCACAGGGTGAGTTGAAGATGAAGGGGTGATATCTGGAAAATAAAATTAAGGGGTAGAGAGGACTATACTGGGAGAAGGAGAAAGAGAGAAGTGGAATGGGGTAAATTACCTCACATGAAACAGACAAGAAAAGGCTTTTACAGTGGAGGGGAAATGGGAGAAGGTGAGAGGGAATGAGTGAATCTTATGCTCATAGGATTTGGCTTAAGGATGGAATAACATACACAATGGGGTATGGAAATCTTTCTTACCCTACAGGAAAATAAGGGGGGAAGGGGACAAAAGAGCAGGGGGGTGATAGAGGGTAGGGCATATTAGGGGAGGGGATAATCAAAAGCAAACACTTCTGAGGAGGGACAGGGTCAAAAGAGAGGATACAATAAATGGGAGGTAGGATAGGATGAAGGGAAATATACTTACTTTCACAACAGGACCACCATGGAGTGTTTTACATGACTACACATCTATAACCTGTATCGAGATGCTTGCCTTTTCAATGAGGGTGAATGGGGAAGGAGGAAGGGAGAAAATTTGTAACCCAAAGTTTTAAAAACATATCTTATAAATAAAAAAGCAAAAAAAAAAAGAAAAATAATAATTAAAAAGAGTCTTCTCAATATGACTGATGTTCTAATAAACTTTGTCTTTGGCTGAAAAAAAAGAATGTAGGTGATGGATAGTGGATTTTCTCATATTGTGAAATTATCTTGTTTTCACGATATCCAAACAAGAGATGAATATATTCAGTTAATCCATGATTTGATGTATGAGTAGGAAAAATATTGGCTAACCAATAGTTATGATAATTAAGATTAAACAATCTTGGAATTTTAAAGAATTTTGCAGACCATCTGGTTTATCTTATTTAATTCAATTCAACATATCGGTATTAAGGACCTATGTTAAGATTATAGGGATAAGTAATATCATTTTAGTCTAGAGCTAGAACCTACCTCAGTATATAATATGTTCAAACCCTTCATTTTACAGTTAGGGTATTTGAAGCCTAGAGAAGAAAATTGACTTGGCTGAGGGGGAGTATAAATGATAGCATCTGAATCAAATACTGAGGGACAGACAAGATCTAGATTACAAAATATTTGGTGTGTTTAATTGGTTTTCCAGAATGCATACATTCAAACATATAGACAGATAGACACAAACATACATATATGCTTGTAGAACACACATTTAAGCTTAATCTGTCTGGTTAACATTTCTCCATCACTTTCTTAAGTCTAAATATTCAGCAAAATAATGAATCAAGCCCAAGTTTACAATATTTGACAATTTGTGAGACATAAATGCTCATTATGAAAATATAATAATTGATTCTCAAAAGCCAGTTTGAGCTGGCTCTGTCACACATGTGGCCTTCATCTTCATAAGTATTATTAGCTGGGAGAATAATGAGACACATATAACTGCAAGTGACAGTGAGAAAACTGGATAAAGAAATCATAGATTCAAAGAACTGGAAGTAAGAAGCCACTTGGTTGAATCTGTACATTTTTGATGATGGGAAAACAGAGTACTAGGGGGATTAAATAACTTCCATTTCCATCACTTAGCACATTGCCTGAAACACAGTAAGAACTTAATGAATGCTTGCTAACATGATTACTCCTTTCTCCACAAGCTTACCTTATGTCTAGTCATACAGTCCATGCCAGAGGTATCAAACAACAGCTCATAGTACATGAGGGATCCACAAAACTTGTCAGTTCAGCTGAACCAAATTAAAATGTAATTGGGAAATTTTTAACAAAATTAATAAAAACATGATTAAATATAGATAGTGTTATATTTTAAAACTGAGTCAATACACAGCCCACAGGGAGCCTTATGTATGAATTAGTCAGATTAGGTTGCCCAGTGTGCGGCAACCGTATTAAAATATTAGAGTACCAAATTTTAGTTAGTGTAGACATTTACTACCTTTCATCATGGGAGCTGAAGGAGATGATAGGAATCATAGTTGAGACAGTGGCAGAGGTGGAGGAAAGGAAGTTTAGATTTCTGGCTTTTAGGTGGAGTATACTGCTCATTGTCTGCTCACTCATCACTCCTTTTCATAAGGAAATTTCCAATCTTATCTCCACCCCAAGAAAATCACCTTCCTTTTCTCTTTGGTGGGTAGATCACTCTTTCTCCTGCCCTTCTTATCACTCGGTGTTTGAGAATGACTCAAGGAGACCTCCTTAATGATATGTGTATACACAAACACACACACACAAACATATACATACATATATATGTGTGTGTGTATATATATATGTATATGTGTATATACATATATATATACACACATATACATATATATATATACATATAAGTATGTATGTATGTATGTATGTATGTATGTATAGCAGCATCCTCAGTCCTGGGTGTTAGACTAGATGCTCTTAGATATGCCTTAAAACTCTGAAATTCTGTCCCTTAAACCAATGTAGTAATTGATTTTTTCTTCAAAGACTGGTGGTATTGGGGGCAGCTAGGTGGCACACTGGATAGAGCACTGGCCCTAGATTCAGGAGGACCTGAACTCAAATCCAACCTCAGACACATAACACTTAGTAGCTCTGTGATCCTGGGCAAGTCACTTAAACCCCACTCACACACACACACACACACACACACACACACACACACACACACACACACAAAGACTCATGGTATGAGAGACCTATAGTTAGAAGGGAACTTAGACACCATTTAGTTCAATATTTTTTTTCAGCCATTTTACAGATCACAAATCTCAGTGCTAGGAAGATTAAATGAAAAGCCTGAGGTCATAAAGGCAGGATTTGAACCCCAGGTCTCTGAGTTCTGAGACATAGTCTTCTTATCTATTGCACTACATTTTCCTCCACTCACTTGAATCTATTATTTTCCTCATATATTGTTTTTATATCATGAACTACATAGCTGATGTGGCCCATAGAGAATAGCTTTCATTTCATGCTATTTTTACCAATTGCATTGGGATGACTCTAGCACACGTTGCACTAGTGAAAACAGAACAAAATAAATACTAGTTATGCTTCTGCTATAACTTGCACTGTTTTGCCATACCTAGCTCATTTCTAGGTAATATTTAAGACTTGGAAAACTACATTAGCCAGTGGCTTAGAGCAGGGCTTCTTAAACTTTTTCCACTGGGCCCTCTTTTCCAATTTCAGCAGCTTTTTTTTTTTGGTGTTAAATGGCCTAAGATCATGCACAATGCAAAGTCAGCATATGAAGTGCAAAGTGTGCATGTTTTGTGTTCAGAACCAAGGCTGCAGTGAAATTGCACAATGCAACAACCAAGGTTGCTGTGAAGTTGGGTCATGCATCTCAGTCAAGCACTGCCAGGAACACCTCAGATTCATTACGCGTTTGATTTTTAATTAATTTTTGGTTGTTTTGCATTCAGAAACCTTTTACTATTGCCAAATTTTCACGACCTCATATAGGGTGGTGACCCAAAAATTTAAGAAGTGTTGTAGAGGATAAATTATTTGACTCAATAGTAATTTAGAAGGAGGACTTCCTTCCCTGTATGATATCCTGGTTTCTCCCCTGTGCACATCATTTCATCTCATAGAAAAGGAGTGAATCAGTTAGGACATGATGAAAACAGTTAGGTAGTCTTATCCCAATTTATAGAGCATTTAACCTTTACAAAGTGGTATGCTGCCAATTAGGCAAGTTACAGGGTATTAATTGTCATGCTGAGTTTTCATGTAAGCACAGTTTAATTCGTGTTTCTTTTCACTGGAGATTTTCTTTGTTTCTTTTTTTCCCCTTAGAAAACGAAACATGTTTATGATGGTATTCAATTTCAGTTTTCCCTTAATGGTTTACTACTTTATTAATTAGTGTGCTTATAGATTAAATTTTTCTCATTTGCATTTTTATATTTTTTTATGTTTAACTTTGTTTCTCTTTTGGTACATCCTGTTTATTATTTTTTTTTCACCTTCACAGCTGCTTCCCATGAGGTGGAACTGATTTAATATACTGTTAATCGTATTATGAAATTAGGAAGTTGTGCCTTGTATCATAATTTCATACTTACATTTAGAATATCTTAATTTTGTTTTTTCAAGTTGTACCAAAAATTTGAGTTGCAACCCATACAAACACCAAAACATAAAAAAGTTCTTGTGAGTGTGTGTGTGGTGTGTGTGTGTGTGTGCATGTGTGTGTATATGTGTGTGTGTGTGTGTGTAGTAGTATTGTTGGATGGCATGTCCATGAAAATATATAAAAACTTTTTCCCTTTGAAAAAGTGCCACTGTCTCATATTAGAATAATTAAATATTATATGTCATAATGTAAAGAGTACAGGATTAGGGGTCAACAGAACTTTTTGAAAACCCCATGTCTAACATTTATTAACTTGGTGATGTAGGGGAAGTCACTTATTTTTAGACCTAAGAATAAGACTTAGCCTCTGTTTCCTATTCCTTGAAATGAATATGGAACAATGGACTAGGTACTTTTGAGGGTCACCTAAATTTGACTCTTTGCAGTTTCGCCAATTGTTCCTGAAAATAAACACTGAGATCAAGGAGGACAAGTTTAATCTCTCCTCCAAATGTCAGTGTTTCAGATACTCAATGACAGCTGTCATGTTCCTAATTAACCTTATTTTCCCTAGGCTAAGCATACTCTAGCTTCTCCAATAAATCTATATGCAATGGACATGAAGGTGGTTGATACCAACATTGCTGTCTGGTTCTTCTTCAGCTTGTAATTGTCCATTATCTATGCCATTCAGAACATAACATAATATTCAAAATTTAGTCTGACCAAGGATATACTGTCTATTGAGGCACTCCATTCCAGCCTCACATGCCTAAAATACTGAGATTTTGTCTGTTTTGGTTGCTTATTAATATCAAGCCTAAAGTTGTATTTTTATACTTTCTCTTGTTGTTTCTAATTCTTTCCTCTGGAGCCAATGATAAGTCTCCTTAGCCTTCTTTCATATGATGACACTATGGATAATTGGAAAAAAAAACTATTTCTGCCCATCTGCCAAAGACTTTTCTATTCCAGACTTAATACCAACAGTCTTCCATTTACTATAACAGTATCTCAAAGCTCTTCACTATCCTTGTTGCCCATCTCTAGATATTTTCTTATTTATCATGAGTCTTCTTAAAATATGGTAAAAAGGACTTCACACAATATTTCAGTTTTCATTTTATTTTTCTCTGTATTAAATTTCACCTCATTAGATTTGACCTGACAGTCTAGCTAGGCAGAAACTTCTTGAATTCTTACACCCTAATTCTATTATCTATTTATATACAATGTAAATGTATATATGTATATGTATATATGATGCATATGTTCTAGTTTTCTTTTTTATTATTACATTATGAACCTAAATCCTTTTATTTTCAATTTTATTATAGATGATTTCTTAAAAATCACTGTTTAATGGTCAAATTATAGTCAGCCCTATGCTATAAATAGCATAAAGCACATAAACCTAATTTGTAGCTGTCAATTGCCTCTTGGGTAATTTAAAATTTTTATCTGTGGAATTCTTCATGTTCTATGCTTCACAGTCAAATATGAACACCTATGGAATATTATTGGAAAGATAGTCTATGCATGTGTGTGTTTGTGTGTGTGTGTGTGTGTGTGTGAGAGAGAGAGAGAGAGAGAGAGAGAGAGAGAGAGAGAGAGAGAGGAGGGAGGGAGGGAGGGAGGGAGAGAGAGAAGAAGAAGAACAAGAAGAACAAGAAGAACAAGAGCAAGAAGAACAAGAACAAGAAAAAGAAGAAGAAGAGGAAGAGGAGGAGGAGAGAGGGGGAGGAGGAGAAGAGGGAGGAGGAGGGGAGGAGGAGAGGGAGGAGGAATGTGAGAGGAAAGAAGAGGAGAAAAGAGAAGAGACGAGGAAAGAAGAGAACACAAGTATAGATAATATGTCCTTCACAATATGAGGGAGAGATGTATTCTTAACCAAAAGATAGCTTCACTTACGAGAGATGAAATAGATAAGTTTGATAGTTGTGATTCTGTCATGTCTGACTCTTTGTGATTTCTTTTTGGGGATTTCTTGGCAAAGATACTGGAGTGATTTACTATATATTTCTGTAGGTCATTTTACAGATGAGGAACTTAGGCAAACAGGGTTCAGTGACTTGTCCAGGATGACACAGCTAGGAAGTGTCTGAGGAGAGATTTGAAATCATGAAGATGTGGGGCAGCTAGGTGGTGCAGTGGATACAGCACTGGCTCTGGAGGCAGGAGGACCTAAGTTCATAACCAGCCTCAGACACATAACACTCACAATCTGTGTGACTCTGGAAGTCCCTTAACCCCAATTACCTCAGAAAAAACAAACAAATAAAAAAAAACACCAAACAACATAAAGATGAGTTTTCCTGATTCCAAGTTCTATGCTCTATCAACTGTATACCCTCATTGCCTTTGATTTCAATTATATGAAATTTAAAAACTTCTCCATAAAAAATAAATTATACATAGTATGAGAAGAGAAAGTATTGAATAGGGGAAACAATATTTTTGTATAAAATTTCTTAATCAAGTGTTTAGAATCCATTATAGAAAGCTAAAAAAAATGATATAAACTATTCCCCAATAGATAAATGGCAAAGAATATAAACAAACAACTCTCAAAAGAACCATTGCAAGTTATTAACAACTGTGATACGACTATGATATGAATTACTATGATAAAGTTACTACATTGTTAGAGAAATATTCTCCTGCATTATTAGAGAAATTAGAGGAAATGTAAATACAAGCATCACTAATGTTTCATCTCACAACCAGCAAATGGACAGTGTTAGAAATGATACACTTTTGCAGGGTTGTGGAAAGATAAGAACATTAATTGTGAATCTATGAATTAGTATGCTATTTTTGGAAAATGACTTGGAATGATGCAAAACAGTTTTCAAAAACTTTCACCCAGAAAATTTCCTCCCATTCATATATCAAATGTAGGTCATTGTGATAAAGAACACACACACACCATGCACAAACTTGCGCACATACACACAACACACACACACACACACACACACACACACACAGACACACCACAAAAGCGGAGTGAAGAAAAGAACACAATGACCACAAATAAAGTGAAAGAATAAAAATCACAAAATAATTGAAATTGAAAGTTGCAACAAGAGTTATTAAAAAAGATGTCTTCCCTAATTCATTTATACAAGTGAAAGGTCCATCAACATAGAACATTGCATATGTTTTCAGGTTTAATTTGTTATACTGATTGGCTTTTTATGATTTTCAATCTTCCTCTATTTTTAACCTTTTTTTTTTTATAGAATGGCTACAGGGAAAAAGAGATAAAGGGGTAACTTTAGGCAGGGTAGAAACAAAATAAAATAATAAAATTTTATTTTAAATAGAATGATGTCCTTTGTAAGCAGGGAACTAAAACTGGTATTGCTAAAAGCCCTGTAATCTCACAAATATATTCCACTGGATTTAATGCTACCTATTCAATTTGTACCCATCTAAATGAATATTTAGTAATGAACTGATTTATTGGTTAGTGCGTTAAATTTGATGCAATCAGCATCAAGTTGTACAAAATGAAGTGCATCTGAAAAATCTTATCATCTTTAGGAAAATTGTCTTTCACTCGGCCTTTATATATGGTACCCCTGTGTTTCGGCTGTAATATTATTCCATGCACAGATTTAAGTATGTGCATGTAAATACATGTATACATACACACATATATATATATATGTATATATATACATACACATACATATATCAACCTATCTATATCAATAGTTATACATGGATATATTAAATCTATATATCTATTAATAACATAATAATATTAATAGCAATAGCATAGAGAGAGGGAGAGAATCTCCTTTCTTGATTCCTGACTTACTATTGAACATTGAACTGTATTTCTTCTGTGAAACATCTATTGAGAAATCAGCCAGGGAGGAGTCAAAATGCCAGAGTAACACTGGAAAATCACCTAAGCTTCCCTGAATTGCCTTCCAAGCAGTATTGAAATAATGCCTGAAAATGAATTCTAAATGGTAGAACCAAGAAAAGGACAGAGTGAAATAATATTCCAGGCCAAAACAACTCAGAAGGTCAGTAAGGAAGGTCGAGTACAAGCCCACAGTGAGGCCCCGCAGCCCAGGACAAGACAGCAGCAAGGACTAGGATCCAGGCACAAGCTAGCAGCAAAGCTTCAAATCCTTACCCCAGCACCTAGTAGTTTGCCTTGATTAGAACAAGTCATCAGCAGGCCTTGGCAGTATTTGAATCAGCAGTAGCAGGTTCTGTCTCTCTCAGCCCAAGTAGGGTAAGGATGTCAGAAGAAAATAACAGGAGATACTTTGCTGAACTAGTGAAGGAGTCTGTCACATTGCCCATAAGTAGCTTTAGATCACAGCTTTGGAGCAATAATTACTAGTACCAGCAGTACTGGTAGTACCCTGGCAGGAGCAGGAACCCTGGTCATGGTCCCAGGGCAGAAAAGAGTGTTTATGGACACTCACAGACTAGAGCACAGTTCAGGAGAATATTGGCCTCATTTCTCCTTAGACCATACCACCTTGGAAGAACTGAAATGTATAGACCCCCAGAACTGGCTCTAAACTGAGCAGTATAAAAAATGTGAAATTTGGGAAAGTGCCCCCTCCACCTTGGGAACAGAGCCCAACCTTAACATAAAACTAAAAGTCAAGAAAAAGGCTGCAAAATGAGCAAATTTCAAAAAATAAATAAATAAGTCAACTATAGAAAGCTACTATATGAACAGGTAATGTCAAAACATAAATTTAAAAAAAAGTGAGGTCAAAATAGCTACATGCAAAGCCTCAAAGAGAAACATAAATTGGTCTCAGGTCCTGGAAAAGCTCAAAAAGTATTTCAAAAATCAAATAAGAGAGGCAGAGGAAAAATGGGGAAAAGAAATGAAAGTGATGCAAGAAAAACTCAACAGCTTGATAAAGGAGGCACAAAAAAAATACTGAATAAGATAACAACTTAAAGAAAAAGAACAGGTCAGATATTAAAAGAGGCACAACAATTCATTGATAAGAAGAATTCCTGAAAAAGCAGAATTAGCCAGATAGAAAAAGAAAAATAAAAGGTCACTGAAGAAAATGTTTCCTTAAAAAATAGAATTGGGCAAGTTGAAGCTAATGACTTCATGAGATCAAGAAAATAATAAAAGAAAATCAAAAGAATGAAAAAGAGAAGAAATGAGAAGTATAACATTAAAAAAACTGACATGGAAAATAGATTGAGGAGAGGTCATTTAAGAATTGTTGGGCTACCTGAAAGTTGTGAGCCTAGATATTATATTTCATAAATTAGCAAGGAAAACTGCCCTGATATCCTAGAACAAGAAGGTCAGATAGAAATTAAAAGAATTCACTGATCAGCTCCTCAAAGAAATCCAAAAATGAAAAATCTAAGGAATATTAAAGCTAAATTTCTGACTCCCAGATCAAAGACAAATTATTACAAATAGCTGTAAAGAAATAATTCAAATATGGAGCAGATTTAGCAACTTATGCATTAAAGCATTGGAGGACTTAGAAACAAGGGGTGAGGAACCTTCAGCCTTGAGACCACATGTGTCCTTCTAGGTCCTTGGCTGGGCTTTTTGACTGAGTCCAAGTTTTACAGAACAAATCATTTTATTAAGGGGATTTGTTCTGTGAAGTTTGAATTTGGTCCAAAAGCTGCATTTGAGGACCTACAGAGGCACAGGTAGCCTTGAGGATGCAGGCTTCTCACCCCTGGCTTGGAGTATGGTATTCCATAATACAAAAGAACTAGGATTAGGACCAAGAATCAAATACCCAGAAAAACTAATTATAATACTTCAGAGGAAAAAAATAGATATTTAATGAAATCAAAGACTTTCAAGCATTCCTGAGGAAGAGACCAGAGCTGAATGAATCATCTGAGATTCAAAAACAAGACCAAGAGAAGCATAAAAAGGCAAACAAGAAAGAATAATCATAAGGAATTCAAAAAGGTTAAACTGTTTACATCCTACATGGGAAAATGATGCTTGTGACTCCTAATGCTTTTTTTTTCTATATCAGGGCAGTTAGAAGAAGGGTATATTGGCAGAGGTCATTGGTATGAATTGACTATGATTATTTAATACTCCTCCAAAAAATAAAATTAAGGAGTAAGAAAAAGAAATGTATTGAGAAAATGGTGAAGTGAGAGATATATACTGGGGAAAATTATCTCACTTAAAAGAGGTTTGAAAGAGCTTTTATAGTGGAGGAAAAGATAAGCTGGATTGTGGGTACCTTACTCTCACATGAATTGGACCAACAAGGAAATAAAATACACTCTCATTTAGTATAAAATTTATCTCACCATTAAGAGAAGTGGGAGGGGAAAAGGAAAAGAGAAGGAGGTTGATAGAAGAAGGGCAGATTATGGAAGGTGGAGGAAAGAAGTAAAATAATTTTAAGAAGAAAAAAGAAGAATAAACAGAAGGAAAAGGTAGATTGGGGAAATAAAGCTTGTAATAATAATAACTTTGAATGTGAATGTTAATGGGATAAACTCTTCTATAAAACAGAAGTAGATAGCAGAATGGACTGAAAACAAGAATCTTACAACACATTGTTCATAAGAAACACAATTAAAAAAAGACAGAGAATAAAGGTAAAAAGCTGGAGAAGAATTGATTAAACTTCAGCTGAAATTAAAAAAAGAAGAGGAGAAGCAATCATGATTTTAGAAAAAGAGAAAACAAAAATTGACCTAATTAAAAGAGATAATCAGGGAAACCACATTTTGCCAAATGGTACTTTAGACAATGAAGTATTATCAATAGAAATGGAGATGTACTAAATGGTATAGCATCTAAATTAATAAAGGGAAATTTAAATGAGTTACAAGAGGAAATACATAGTAAATCCATACTAATGAGGGACCTCAATTTACCTCTTTCAGAACTAGAGAAGAAGAAGAAGAAGAAGAAGAAGAAGAAGAAGAAGAAGAAGAAGAAGAAGAAGAAGAAAGATGTGAAGGAAATGAATAGGATTTAGAAAAGTTAAATATCATAAACTCTGGAAAAAAATTGGATGGGAATAGAAAAGAATATACCTCCTTGTCAGGATTATGTGGAAATTACACAAAAATTCATCATGTATTATTTTATAAAAAACTTATAACTAAATGTAGAAAAGCAGAAGTATTACATCCTTTTCAGATCATAATGCAATAAAAATTATATTCAATAAAGGACCAGGGGACCATACATGAAAATAACTTGAAACTGAATAATCTAGTCATAAAGAATAAGCAGACCAAAGAAAATCATGGAAATAATAACCATTTTATTAAAGGGAATGATATCTATGAGACAACATACCAAAATGTATGTGATTCAGCCAATACAAAACTTTTGGCAAATTTTATGTCTCTAAATGATTACATCAGTAAAACAGAGGAAGAGCAGATAAATGAATTGAACAAGCAACTAAAAAAAACTAGAAAAAATGAACAAATTAAAAATTTCCAGTTAAAAAGCAAGTTGGAAATCTTGAAAATCAAAAGATAAAATTTGAAAAAAAATCGAAAGTAAGAAAATCATTGAACTAATTAATAAAACTAGGAGCTAATTTTGTTTAAAAAAACACAATAAAATAGACAAAGTATTGCTTAATTTTGTTGATAAAGAAAGAAGAAAAACAAGCTACTAGTATCAAAACAGAAAAAAGGCAAATTCATATCCAATAAAAATGAAATTAAACCAATTATTAGGAGGTATTTTCTTGAATTATTGTGCCAATAAAGCTGACAATCTAAGTGAAATGGATGAATATTTACAAAAATATAAATTGCCCAGATTAACAGAGGTGGAAATACAGTGTTTAAATAACCCTATCTTAGGAAAAACATGAACAAAACATCAATGATCTCCCTAAGAAAAAATCCTCAAGATCAGATGTTAATGTTGTTGATCTTATATTTTGCTTCTCAGCAAAATTTGGTGTTTAACTAGGATTTTTAATTTGTTCTTTTTTCTAGTTTTGTTTTTTATAGTTGCATGTTCAATTCATTGATCTGCTCTTTCCCTATTTTATTGATGTAAGCAATTAGAGACATAAATTCTTCCATAAGCACAACTTTGCCATTTTATAAATGTTGTTATGTTGTCTCAAGGTTATAATTTTCTTTAATAAATTTATTGATTGTTTCCATGATTTGTTCTTTGATCACTTATTCTTTAGGGCTAGGTTATTTAGTTTCACATTATTTTAATCTACGTTTTCATGGCCCTTTATTGAATGTAATTTTTTTAAAATTACATTATGACCTGAAAAGGATGCATTTAATACCTCTGCTTTTCTTCTCTTCATTTGATTGTGAGTTTTATAGACATCGAACATAATGATTTTTTTTCTACTTGCCATGTGATCCTGAGAAACAAGTATATTCCTTTTTCTTCCCATTCAATTTTCTCCAGAGGTCTATGATATTTAACTTTTCTAAAATCCTATCCATTTCCTTAAATCTTTCCTTTTTTTTCTTTGTTTTTGGTTAAATTTATCTAGTTCTGAAAGAGGTAAATTGAGGTCTCTTGCTAGTATGGATTTACTATGTATTTCCTCCTGTATCTCATTTTATTTTTCCTTTAATAATTTAGATGCTACACCTTCTAGTACATATCTGTTTAATATTCATAATACTTCATTGTGTTAAGTACCTTTTAGCAAAATGTAGTTTCCCCACTTATCCCTTTCAATTAGATCTAGTTTTCTTTTTGCTTTTTCTGAAATCATGATTACTACCTCTGTTTTTTTTATTATTATTTCAGTGGAAGCTTGATAAATTCTCCTCCAGCTTTTTACCTTTATTCTGTCTGTGTCTTTTAGCTTCAGTTTTGTTTGTTAAACAATATATTGTAGGATCAATTCACCACAAGTAAATTCTACCAAACATTTAAAAAAAATTACTTCCAATATTACATAAAATACTTGAAAAACTAGGTAAAATGTCATTCAAGATTCTTTTTATGACACAAATATATTGCTGATTCCTAAACCAGGAAGAAAAATTTAAAAAAGAGAAAAAAACCCTATAGACTAATAAAATAGATGCAAAAAAATTTAAGCAAAATACTATCAAGGAGATTACAGTGATATAACAAAAAAATCATATGTTATATAGGCTTTCTTGAAATAGAAATATATTTGTGTATATTTTGAATCCTCTTTTACATTCTGCTATGCACATAGCAAAGTATTTTCCCCTTTCCTATTTTGCATTTAAATTTAGTATTTAAGTTTATAATGTTTCTTTTTATTTTCTTCTTGTGTCTTTAAGTTTTAGTATTGAAGTTTAAAACAAATTTTTTAAAAGAGTTATATATTATGATCAGGTGCTATTTCTAGTAGGAACACAGGTCAGGTTCAATATTAGGAAAACTATCAGAATAATTGACCACATTAATAAAAGAACCAACAGAAATCAAATGATCATCTTAATACATGCAGAAAAAGCTTTTCATAAAATAAAACATTCATTCCAATTAAAAACACTATTAATCACAGAAATCAATGGAGCTTTAAAACGATAAGTACTAAAACCATCAGCAAGTATTATCTATAATGAGGATAAGCTATAAGCCTTTCCAACAAGATAAGAGGTAAAGCAAGGATGCCACCATCACCACTATTATTCAATAGTGTATTTGAAGGTGAGCCAAGATGGTGGAGAGAAGGCAGAAAGTTTCCTGACCTTTCTCCAGTTTCCCTCAGAAATAGTGTTAAAACAAGCCTCTAATTCTGGACTAACAGAACCAACTAAAAGATGGAGTGAAACAATTTCTCAGCTTAAGATAACTAAGAAGGACTTCAGGAAAGATCTGTCTCATTTAGGTAAAAGGGGAGTGCAGCGCAGTACAGATGATGTCTGGGCAAGCCAGTGGGAGGCTCTTAGCCACATCACAGATCAGCAACTGAAGCACCTCAGTCCTGTTTGAGCAAGCCAGTGGCATAGCGGGCCAACTGTGAGGCCTCCAGCCTAGTGCAAAAGGCAAGTTGCCAGTCCCACAAATCAGGAAGCAAGTGGGCCAGCCCACTCCAGTACAGTGAGCAAGCCACCAGCACCTGAGGCCTTAGTACACAAAGCTAGTGACCAAACCCCTAATTCCCAGAAAAATAAGCTTGGGACAGTATCCCCTATGCCCAAGGAGGAGAGCTCAACTTTAAAAGCCATGAAATAAGCAAAAGCAGGAGCAAGGAAAAAAAAAACCTTGACCATAGAGAGTTTCTATGGTCACAGAGAACATCAAAACTAATAATCGCAATAATATATAATCTATTTGGAAAAACAGGTGAAGAAGGAGTCTTACCAAGTTATTTTTAAGATACAAATATTATGCTGATACTCAAAGTAAGAAGAGCTAACACAGAAAGAAAATTATAGACCAATTTCCCTAATGAATATTGAGGCAAAAAAAATTAAATTAAATATTAACAAAGAGATTACATCAATTTGTCATGAGGATAATACACTATGACCTGGTTGGATTAATAACAGGAATGCAGGACAGGTTCAATATTAGGAAAAATATCAACATAATTGACCATATCAGTAACAAAAAGAAATCACGTGATTATCTCAAGAAATGCAGAAAAAAGTTTTGATAAAATACAGTACACCTTCCTATTAAAAACATTAGAGAGCATAGGAAAAAGTGGAGTTTTCCTTAGAGTGATAAGTAGCATCTATCTAAAACCATCAGAGAGCATTATACATAATGGGGCATAATCTAGAAGCCTTCTCAATAAGATCCGTGGTAAACAAGGATGTCCATTATCACCAGTGTTATTCAATACTGTAATAGAAATATTAGCTTTAACAACATGGGAAAAAAGGGAATTGAAAGAATTAGAATAGTTAATGAAGAAATAACCCTTTCTTTCTTTGCAGATAATATGATAGAACACTTAAAGAATCCTAGTGAATCAACTAACAAACTACTTGAAAAAATTAACAACTTTAGCAAAGTGTAAGGATATAAAATAAACCCAAATAAATCATCAGCATTTTCAATATATTACTAAAAAAGCCCAACAACCAGAGATTGAAAGAGTAAATCTATTTAAAATAACCATAGACAATATATGATATTTAGGAGTCTATTTGCCAAGAAAAACCCAGGAACTATATAAACGCAATTACAAAACACTTTTCAAACAAATAAAGTAAGATCTAAATAATTGGAAAAAATATGAGTTGCTCATGGGTAGTCTGAGCTAATATAATAAAGAGGACAATTATATCTAACATAATTTACTTATTCAGTGTTGTACCAATCAAATTGCTAAAAATGATTTTATAGAGCTAGAAAAAATAATAAATTTCTCTGGAAGAATGAAAAGTCAAGAATATCAAGGGAATTAATGAAAAAAAAGCAAAGTAAGGTGGTCTACCATATGAGATGTAAGAATATATTATAAAGCAGCAATCATCAAAACCATTTGTTACTGGCTAAGAAATAGAGTGGTGGATCAGTGGAAGAGGTTAGGTACACAAGCCACAGTGGTCAATGACTATAGTAATTTACTGTTTTATAAACACAAAGACTACAGCTTCTGGAATAAGAATCCACTATTTGACAAAACCTGATGGGAAAACTGGAAAATAGTATGGTAGAAACTAGTCATAGATCAACATCTTACATCGCATACCAAGATAAGATCAAAATAGTTACAGGGTTCAGACATAAAGGGTCATAGCACAAACAAATTAGGAGAACAAGGAATAGTATACCATAAGATCAATGAAAAAGGTAAGAATTTATGACCAAATAAGACATATAGAACATTATGAAATGTGAAATGGATAATTCTGATTACATTAAATTAAAAAGCTTTTGCCCAAATAAAGCCAATGGAACCAAGATTAGAATTAAAGCAGAAAGCTGGGAAACAACCTTTATTGCTACTATTTCTGATAAAAGCCTCATTGCTTAAATATATAGAGAACTGAGTCAAACTTATAAGAATACAAGTCATTCCCCAATTGATAAATGGCCAATGGATATCAGCAAGCAGTTTTCATATAAAGAAATTAAAGCTATTTAGAGCCACATGAAAAAAAATACTCAATATCACTATTAATTAGAGAAATGCAAATTAAAACAACTCTGAGGTATCACCTCACACCTATCTGATTTGCTAACATGACAAAAAAGGAAACTGATAAACATTGGAGGTGTGGAAAATTGGAACCCTAATATATTGTTGGTGGAGTTGTGAACTGATCCAACCATTCTAGAGGGCAATTTGGAACTTTGTCTAAAGGGGCATAAATGTGTACATACTCTTTTACCCAGCAATAGCACTATTAGTTCTGTATCCCAGAGACATAACAAAAAATGTAACAGGACTTATTTAGAACAAAATATAGCAGCTCTTCTAGTGTTGGCATTGAGAGGATACTCATCAATTGGAGAAATACACGAACAAGCTGTGGCATATGATGGTGATGGAATACCATTGTGCTAAAAAATGGTAAGCAAGATACTTTCAGAAAAACCTTGACTTCCATGAACTGATGCAACGTGAATTGAGTAGAACTGGAAAAACATTGTTCACAATAACAGCAATAATGAAGGATGATCAACAATGAATGACTTAGATATTTTCAGCAGTTGAATGATCCAGAACAATAACAAGAGACATACAGTGAAAAATGCTATCCGCTTCCAGAGAAAGAATTAATGGAGAATGAATGTAGATTGAAACATACTGTTTTTCACTTTATTTATTCCATGCTTTTTTTTTACAAAATGCAATTAATACAGAAATGTTTTCATGATTGTACATGTATAACCTGTATCAAATTACTTGTTTCAGAGAGAAGGGAGGTTAAGGAGTGAGTGAGAAAATTTGGAAATCAATTTTTTTTAAATAATGTTAAAATTTATTTTTACATATAATTGGAAAAAATAAAATATACAAAAAATAAATCATTCATTGAAGAACCTTTCCCACTTCTGTCCTTTGTAGAAAGACCTTTAAGGCTCCTTTTTTGCTCTATAGATGTATTTTAAAAATATTTAGTCAGTGGTAGAACCAAGATGGTAAAGTAAAAGCAGTGAATTGCTTGAGCTCTCCCCCAAACCCCTCCAAATACCTACTAAAAAGTGGCTCTAAACAAATTCTAGAGCAGCAGAACCCACAAAAAGACAGAGTGGAAGAAATTTACAACCCAAGACAGCCTACATGGTTGATGGGAAAGTGTGGAGAGAAGTGTAGTTCTGCCTGGGCACACAGGCAAGGCAGGCTTCAGCAAAACTGGAGCAGGCCTCAGAGGACTGAATAATGGGCAGCTGTGGCACTTTCCAGACTTCTCAACCCAGGAACGCCAAAGACAACTTAGAGGGTCAGTGGGTTAAGTCTGTCTCTGTAGTGAGAGAGAGAGCAGCATGGTCCCAGCCCCAGTTCCCGAGCATGGCCCTGGGGTGGTGGCTGCTTCCTGAGCTTCTGGCCTAAGACTCAGAGGGAATCCAGTGACTTATCAGAGGGGGATTACAAGGATCACTCTGCTGGTGTAGGACTCTCTTGCTTTCCCTGTGCTTAGATCTGGTCACAGTTCTGGCTGGTGATCATGGGGCATGGAGGAGTCTGGCATGGTGGAACTTGTAGTGGTGGTGGAAAGAAAATCATCCATTCAGTTCTGAGGCAGAAAAGAGGGCTTGTGGTCACTCATAGGCCAGAGCACAGGCTAGGAAAGGAGTAAACACCTTGCCCCTTATCATCCCATCTTGGAAGAACTGAAAATTTACAGGTCCCTAGAAGTATCTCTGAAAACAGCAGCAAAAACCCCTGAAGCTTGGGACAGCACATTCTCCACATTGGAACCAGACCCCTACCTTAACAAAGAGTTTAAAACTCAAGTAGTTGGCTGGGATCATAAATAAACAAAAGACCAAAAAAAATCAGACTATAGAATCTTTGTTTGGTAACAAAGAAGATCAAAATATACAACCAGAAGAAGACAACAAAATCAAAGCTTCTATATCGAAAGCCTTCAATAAAAATATGAATCAGTCCCAGTCCACGGAAGAATGTGAAAAGGAGTTTGAGAAAGAAGTAAGAGAAGTAGGGGAAAAACTGGGAAGAGAAATGAGTGATGCAAGAAAATCATGAAAAACAAGTCAACAGCTTGCTAAAGGAGACCCCAAAAAATACTGAAGAAAATAACACCTTAAAAATAGCCTAACACAAATGGCAAAAGAAGTCCAAAAAGCCAATGAGTAGAAGAATACCATAAAAAGAAAATTGACCATATGGAAAAGGAAGTCCAAAAGCTTACTGAAGAAAAAACTTCCCTAAAAATTAGAATGGAAGAATTGGAAGCTAGTGACTTTATGAGAAATCAAGACACTGTAAAATGAATCCAAAAGAATAAAAAAATAGAAAACAATGTGAAATACATCTTTGAAAAAACAAATGACCTGGAAAATAGATCCTGGGGAGATAATTTAAAAATTATTGGACTATCTGAAAGCCATGATAAAAAAAAAAAAGGAGCCTAGACATCATCTTTCAAGAAAATATCAAGGAAAATTTCCCTGATATTTTTGAACCAAAGGGCAAAATAGAAATTGAAAGAATCCACTGATCACCTCCTGAAAGAGATCACCAAAGGAAAGCTCCTAGGAATATTGTAACCAAATTCCAGAGTTCTCAGGTCAAGGATAAAATATTGCAAGCAGCCAGAAAGAAACAATTCAAGTATTGTGGAAACACAATCAGGATAACAATAACACAAGATTTAGCAGCTTGTACATTAAGGGAGCAGAGGGCTGGGAATATAATCTTCTGGAGGGCAAAGGAGATAGGATCACAAGCAAGAATCACTTGCCCAGAAAAACTGAGTATAATCCTTCAGGGGAAAAAAATGGTCATTCAGGGAAATAGGGGACTTTCAAGCATTCTTAATGAAAATAACAGAGCTGAATAGAAAATTTGACTTTCAAATACAAGACTCAAGTGAAACATGAAGAGGTAAATAGGAAAGAGAAATCATAAAAGACTTATTAAGGTTGAACTGTTTACCTCCCTTCATGGGAAGATGATTTTTGTAATTCATGAAACTTTTGTCAATATTAGGGTAGTTGGAGGGAAAAAGTATATATTTATGGATAGATAGATAGATAGATAGATAGATAGATAGATAGATAGATGGCGCAGGGTGAGTACAAGATGAAAGGGTGATATCTGGAGAATAAAACTAAGGGGTGAGAGAGGATTATACTTGGAGAAGGAGAAAGGGAGAGGTAGAATGGGGTAAATTACCTCACATGAAATAGACAAGAAAGGGCTTTTACAGTGGAGGGGAAGTGGGGGAAGGTGAGAGGGAATGAGTAAATACTATTCTCTTAGGATTTGGCTTAAGGAGGGAATAACATACACACTCAGTTGAGTATGGAAATCTATCTTATCCTACAGGAAAATTGGAGGGGACAGGGACAAGGGAGCCAGAGGAGATAGAGGAGGGGGTAAATTATGGGAGGGAGTTATCAGAAGGAAACACTTCTAAGTGTCAGGGTTAAAAGAAAGAATAGAATAAATGGGGGGCAGGATAGGATGAAGGGAAATACACTTAATTTTTCACAACATGACTACTATGGGAGTGTTTTGTATGACTACACATGTATAACCTGTTTTGAGTTACTTTCCTTTTCAATGAGGGTTTGTGAGGATGGAAGAAGGGTGAAAATTTGGGAACCAAAGTTTTAAAAATACATATTAAAATCATTTTCACAAGCAACTGGGAAATAAGAAATACAGGAATTGGGGTATAGAAATCTATCCTGCCCTATAGGAAAATAGAAGGGGAAGGAGATAAGAAAAGGGAGGAAAGATTAGGGGAAGGGGTATACAGAATGCATGACATCTTGGGGTGGGGGAAGGGATGAGATGAGGTGAAAATTTGGAACTCAAAATCTTGTGAAAATGAATGTTGATGACTAAAAATATTTTTTAAAAGGAGATTTCATGCCAATAAATACACAACAAGTACCCTTTCTTACAGGGCAAGTCTGAATGACCAGGTATTTAAGAGATAGGGATAATATCCTAAACATGACCAAAGATAGCAGATAGCAGTTCTTCCCCAAATCAAATAATACAGCAGGTAGAAAAAAATACCCAAGTGGTGATCCAGCAATTTCAATATAAGTCTATGGAGTAGGCCTGAGAGGCACAGGTACAAATGAATATAATATTTGAGTGATTCCTATAGGAATTTCTTCTAGTGCCAATTATCTTTTTAATCTAAAATCAGTGTGTTCCACTGGCATCCCAGTGAGACCAGAAGAAAAGAAAGAAGGCCAAAATGTTTGATGGATTCCCTGTGGGTGAGTGATGGTAAAACATAGAAAAAGTGTGGTATTGTTGAAGGGAATGCCCACATTGAGGAGATCACAGATCTAACTCTGAATATCCAATTTCAGTGATCCATATTCCAGGGGTCTGCAAGCTACAGCCTGAGGGCCAAATGTGGCCCTTGTCTGTTTTGGTATGGCCTGCATCCTGAGAAAAATTTTTACATTTTAACATACAACAAAACCTTACTTATAAATGTAAAAATCATTCTTAGCTCATGGGTCATGCAAAACTGGCCACTCTGTCAAATTTGGCCTACAAGCCATAGTTTGTCAACCCCTGTGATAGTCTAATTCCGAATTCAAAGCAAGAGATGCTCAGATGCATCTGTGGTAAAGGAGGATGACAATTACAAGCAAGACCAATCACCTTGGTTACTTGCTGTTATCTTCAATCTCCTGCTGTTATTGTCCTGATGTAGCTGTGCATTGATGAAGGAAGAGCAAGCTCCTTAAATACTTATGTAGAACATCATTTGCAATCCAATTGGACACTCACAGCATCCAGCAAGGTACCTTATTCAAAGTAGCTCCCTGATACCTGTTTACATGGCAGAAGGTAATATCATGATTCTAGTTTGGCCTATTTGGCCAATCTGATAACAATTAGTCTGATGATGGGAGGTTAGTGGGTAGTAATGGACACGCCAAAAAGCATCAATGAAACTTTTTAAAATTTAAATTAAATTAAATTTTTTTTATTTTAATTTATATTTTATTTTAATTTAATTTATTTTTTTGCAAATTACATGTAAAAAGAACTTTAATATTCTTTTTTTTTACATCCTGAGTTTAAAATTTATCTCCTTCCCTTTCCCACACTCTTCCCATTGAGAAGGCAATCAATTTTACATAGAAAACATATTTTCATATTACTCATGTAGGGAAAGAAAACAAAGAACAAAAAACAAACAAAAAAAAATTACAGTTAAAGCAAAGAAGTATGCTTTGATCTGCATATATACATATGTGTGTGTGTATTTAGTCATTAAACAGTTAACAGAGTTGTATCATGTATTATCTATATTTCTTAGTCAAGTGTAGAACTATAAAAATATTATCTTCATTAAAGAATCATCTTTGAAAGTCTTCCTGCTTCCTTCTTATTTTTTTTTTCAACAAGGATACCTGAAATCATTGTTTTTATACCGTGGCAATCTCCATCACTATATTCTTTCTCAAAATTGCCAAAGGAAATTAGAAAGAATTCTAAATTATGTTGTGTTTCTTACTTTTCTTTGGTGCAACGTGAATAAATTCATCACTTCCTTCACTTGTTTCTCCATTTGTGAGTTATCCTGCTAGTTGTCTCTTTTTTATTATTCCATTTTTTAATATAGGCATCCATAATCATACACTGCTTTCATTAGTATATAAACTATTTGGTATACAATAAGTAGCTCACCTAATACAATACTTATATTTTATATATGAGTAGAAAAGCTCAAAGAGGTTGTGATTTTTCCATAACACAGCAATAGTAAAAGGCACAGCTGGGATTTGACTGTATGCCCCTCCTCTTACTCTAATCTCACTTCTCCTTCCATTGCATCACTATGCTCTGTAAGTTGCAGAATAGTTGTTCCCCTGTGTTGGCAGAGGAAGTCTCCACATTTAACCTCTCTATGATGATGTTATATGCTCTTATAAAAATATGTGTTACCTAGATCACACAAATTAAAGACTTAAATATGTATCTATATGTTCATATAAGTACATGTATATATAGACACATGCACACACACACACACACACACACACACACACACACACACACACATATATATATATATATATATATATATATATATATATATATATATATATATATATACATACAAAATATTTTAGATACTGCAGAAAATAGGCACCACCCCTAATTTCTTTATCAAGTTTGGGGAAAAATAATTAGACACAGTTATGATCAAGATATTCAACATTAAAATTACTGCACATTTGTTTTCAAGAATTAACTATAATTGTGTTACATCATTATATGTAATTCTACTAAATACATCTAAGAAAAAATATTTCACAATGAATTGATGGCAATTATGTTAAACGACATAGATACTGTATGTCAATTCCCATAAACATGTCATTTGATATAATTATATAAAATGTTACATAAATGTTCCCTTCACTTGAAAATGAATACTAACAAATGCACATCAAAAATATGAGCCAAAAGAAAGTAAAGAATTGGCTAAATTACCTGAGTAATTTGGCCAAAGAATCTAGCCAGGCAGTCTTCTATTTTGTTTTTTCTCTTTAAACATGAATTTCCAAAAATTCCATTTCAGTTTCTGCATAATATTTCTTTTTCTCCAATAGATCTTTTGTGGCCTCACCAATATGTGATTTCTTTCTAGAAATACAGGTCTCAACTTCCCAAGATGGTGGAATCAAGATGGCAGAGTGAGAGGTAGGATTTTTGCCTTAGCTCTTCTATATGCTCCCGCACAACAATCTAGACAGCATATTAGACCTAATTTTGTTTAGCAAAGTCAAGAAAAATGCACAATAAGTCATTGTTTTCCAGACCAGGGCATCTTACAAAGATAGACAAAGAGATTTGTAGACAATGTGGTGAGGACAAACCAAAAGCACAGTGTGTTACATGGCAGTGAAAAGCATTGTCGGTGGGGAACAGCCCAGGGATTGTAAAGGGAACGAAAATCATGTCAGAAAATATCTTGGCAGAAAAAGATTTCAGGAACCCCTATACCAACACTAGGACCAGGAAAATTGCCTTTTGTAGCTTTATCACCCATTACTCAATTGATAGGCAAAGTTCCAGTGTGGAAAGGAGTAGTCGCAAGATAATAGTGAAATTACCTGTTTAAGGAGCAATGAACTAATTCCAGAAACAACTGTGTGGTTCTCAGACCAAGAGCAGAGTGGAGACTCAGTTCTAAACTTTAGCCCTACATATAAGCTTGCAAACAAACAAAACAAAACAAAAAATAACATGACTATGTCAAGCTACTATTTTGATAGAGAAGCTTAAGCACACAGAAAATTACAATGACTTGAAAACATTTACAAACCCTCAAAGATAAATAGAAATTGGGCACAAGCCCAATAAAAATCCCCAGAAGAAATAAAGAGATAAAAAAAGGAAATGATTTTAGAAATCTTAGTGATAGATAAAAAATTGGGAAAATAAATGAGACTATACAAGAAATTATAAATTACAATTAACAGTTTGACAAAAGAGGTATAAAACAATGCTAAAGAAAATATTTCCTTACAGATTAGGATTCACCAAATTGATGCTAATGATTTCATGAAACACTAAAAAAACTATGAAACAATGTCAAAAGACTAAAGAAAATAGGATAAAATGTGAAATATCTCATAGAAAAAACAACTGACATGGAAAATAGATTAAGAAAAAAAAATAAAAAACAACCCTGAAAATCAGTGAACTGCCTGAAAGCCATGAATGACAAAAAACAAACAAACAAAAAAAGCCTAGATGTCCTATTTTGAGAAATAATAAATGAAAACTGCACAGAAAACTTGGAAGCAAAAGGCAAAGTAGAAGTTCAAATAATCCATCAATCATCTCCTTAAAGTAATTCTAAAAGAAAATTTCCAGAAATAAAAAAGGCAAGATCCAGGTCAAGGAGAAAATACTGTTAACAACCAGAAAGTACTCAGGTCCCATGCATCCACAATTATGGTCACATAAGATTTAGCAGCTAACACTTTAAAGAAATGGGGAGCTTGGAATTTTGGGGAATATCCTGGGAGTCAAAGAAGCTAGGATTACAAGCAAAAATAATCTACCCAGAATAATTATAATCCTACAGAGGGAAATGACAGAAATTGAATTTAATTAAGTTAAGGACCTTAAAGCATTTCTGATTTAAAGATCAGAGTGAATTGAAAATTTGACATTTAAACATAAGACTCAAACTAAGTATAAACGTGTAAACATCCATGAAAAATCATGTGTCTAAACAAGGTTAAATTGTTTACATCCTCCTAGGGAAGTATGATTACATAGTACCTCACAATTTTATAATCTCTAAAACTTTTAGAGGGAGTCTATTTATCCAGAATAAAATGTGATTCCATTATGTTGGAAGTATCTCAAAAGAAAAATGGGAGAATGAGAAAGAGAGATGCACTATGAGAGTGGAGAACAAAGAAAGAATGGGATAAAATATCTCACATCAATGTGCTGCTCAAGAAGAGTTTGTAAAATGGAGGGGAGAGTTAGGAGGGGGAACCTCATTCTCATCTGAACCAGTACAAGGAGGGAAGAATATACTTATATGCACAATTTGGTACAGGAATTTGTCTTGCAGATCTCAATCCATCCAAGACTCTACATCTTGGCTGACTTTCCCCAAAATCAGCAACAGTGCTCCACCCTTACATTCTGGGGATTTTAATTACATTTTTAAATACCTAGTGTAGGATGTGTGCTTTCTATCAGTTTTACTCTCTTATCCACCCAATGAGTCTTTCTCTGAATAAATGAACTCTACTTTCCATTTGAATGCTCACTATTCTCTGACATAGGAATTCCATTGCCTCCTCCCATGCATTCAAACAAGCTATCATTGATTAAATTCACTCCCTTCTCATTTAGACATCTGAGAATAATTATCTCCCTTCAATGGTCACCTCAGGTAGCACTTTCTCACACAAGATACTCTATCTCCTGACTCTGCATTTTCCCTATTCCCAGTTATCATTTATGTCTGAAATCCTCTCTTCCTCTTATTCTCCTTACTTCCCTGTTCTTCTTCTAGTCCCAGTGCCACCTTCTGCACTTCCCAGTACCCTTTAAAATTAATCATCTCCCCTGGTAGTATTCAAATTTATCCAGTCTATAATTTTTTTTTTTGTACTTCATTGCTTGCATGTTATCTTTTCCATTAGACAGTGGCTCCTAGAGCACAGAGAAGGAAGGGCCTTTTCGGTTTGTTTGTTTGTTTTTTTCCCAGCCCTCATCACAATATCAGGCACAAAATAGGTATTTAATAAAAACTTGTTGACTTGATTTCACTTGAATTATTCCCTTCAGTTCATTTATTTTCCCTCCTCAAGTTGATGTATACTTTTTCCTTTAAATTTGTAAACACGTTCTGTCTCCCTAGATGGGTATCAACTCCTTGAGGAAAGGAAGTATTTCATTTTTTCTGGACACATTGTGATAGAATAAGTATCACTGGTTTTACAGTCTGAAGACATCGTTTTTATCAAGCCTCTGATGTTTACTATTTGTGTGCCATTAGAAAAGTCAGTTAACTTTTTTTCCTAATATCTAAAATGAGAAGCAGGATGGCCCCTGAGATCACTTCTAGCTCTGTGTCTACAATCACTTGTAATTCATTGCAGATAATAGATTTGTAAAGATTTTTTTTGGAATTACATTGAAAAAATCATTTCTGAGACAAGCTAGGAATAATAAGAACTCATTGGAAAAGAAAGGAGAAACTTATCAATTAACAATTATTTGTTTAATTCTTATCTTTGACTTTGGGATGGGAGCATGATATAATTGTCAGACATAAGCTTCCTAATAGTTATCTGTGGCCAGAGCATACAAGGTTCTTTTTTTTGTTGTTGTTAAAGAGGATACATTGTGATTTGATTTGGGAGAGAAAGAAAGAGAATGATTTACCAGAAGTGAAATACACTTGTCCTATTGGGAGTACCTCTGGCTATATCTGAGTTCCTGGTAAAGATTTGAAATCTCTACCCTGAAATCAAAGGCTATGAAGAAATAAGACAGTGCCACTGTTAAGGATTGAGAAAGTGAAGGTGTGGGAGAATGGACATATTGATGAGATGATTATTTCTTAAATAGCTGATGATTGTCAGATCCTGACTTGTTTTGTGTAGTTTTGACTTAAAATGCCTGGATTTCAAATCCAAATTCTGCCTCAGATAATACATCTATACTTCTCTTTACAATCCATCTTCCCCACACCTGCCAAAAATTTCTTTCTAAAGCACAGATCTGGCCATATCACCATATCACCTGAAAACTATTTTTCCCCCCAAAGAGTTGTTGCTTATTTCTAGTATGTACTCTTTCCTCTCCTCCATGACTCACAGTTCCTAACTTCCTTCTAAGAACAGCTCTTGAGTCACCTCCTATGCAGATATCTTTTTTCATCTTCTTAGAGCTTAATATTCGTTGCATCCTCATTCTATAATATTTTATATTGTTCTATTTTTATGTTATTACCCATTGCTTAGTAGATTTTAATCTTCCTGAGGGCAAGACCTTTTTTAAAAAAAATTTATCTACATATTCTAAACATAACATAATGTCTTTGCCTTTGTTTTGACTGGACCTAAAATGTATTGCTATAAAAAGCCCATTGAAGAAATTTCCTTTATCCATGTAGATGAGGACCTTTTCTACAACATTTAGTCTTAGAGGGTTTCCTAGGGAACTAAGAAATGAATGAAACCAAGATTTGAATTCATAGCTTCTTGATTCTACTTCTGGTTTTGACTTGTTGCTTTGCACATAATACAATAATAAACAAAACTATTGTTTGTATATTTGGCTTGGCTTGGAATGGGCACAATCAATTTGGGGAAATCTATCCCTATGTTCATTTAACTATGACAATTTAAGTCGATTTCTAAACGGGCCAGATTTGGTATTTAAAATCTATTCCTGAAACAATTGAATGATCATCCTTTCTTAACATTAGAATCACACACTCATTAAAAAGAAGCCACCTATGTTCACTTTAATTGTGTCTAGTGTTTGTTCTTAATCATGCCACTGAACATGAGTAAAAAGGAGGGAAGAAACTTTGACAAGATGATGACCTTTAAGTTCCCCTCAAGTATGAGTGATGAACCATATAGTAGAGCTTGAACCTTCTGTCCTCTAGCCTGAATTTTTGTCAGAAAACCTTCTCTTTTTCTTAATTGGAGTTGAGTAAATAGTGTGCTTGCAAAATATTCCATGGAAAATCAAGTGCCTTAGCTCTTCTAAAGCTATTCCTCAAAATTGTCCAAAACTAGGAATATGTTAGGCTCTTTTGGGATAACTGCTTTTTGGGGAAAAGTTAATGGCAAAACAAATCAAAATGAGTTAAAAAGATAAATTCTTAGACATAACTGAATGCTCAAGAAAAACACCAATAACACACACACACACACACACACACACGAAAGAAACACATTCTCTAAAGTCCACAATTCTAACTCCAAGTAGCATGAAAATGTATCTCGCCTAGAGAAAAAGGTGCTTTTAATCTGTTATTATTTTTATTGATGTAAATCATCATTAACTTTGTTTCTTTGAATTTTTATTGGTTGATGAATCATAAGTTTTTGTCTATGTTTTTTTTCCAAACATTAAACCAAAAAATAGTGTCTTTCCATAAAACTAGGCTAAAAATATGACTTTTTTGGATGACATTGCCTTGACCTCTCTTTATAACCCTTTTGAAATAGATTTTCAGGCACTAAAGTAATTTAAACTCAGAATACACCAAAGTGTGTGAAGAGTGACTCTGGCAGCCCACATATGCAGCTGTTTGGCTGGGAGACAAGCTCATTACGGAATAAGAAAAACAATTTTTGTAACCTCAAATCTAACAAAACTTCACCCTCAAAAATTAAAATTATTCCATGTTTGCTACAGCATAAAATGGCCCAAGTAAATGAGAAATAAATGCTCTTAGGCATGTTCTTTAAAATAGCTTCAAAAAAGAAAATTAAATATAAAAAGATGTACAGTGAGAGGATGGATCAAAAAAATTAGTGGTAATCAGAGTTTACTTCAGGCCTAATGGCTGCCAGCACTTACAGAGACATTTGTTTTGCTTCAGGTTAAAAAGTGGAACCCACTTTAAATATTTCCATAATGCCCAATCATTCTCTAAGTCAAATAACTATGGCTTTAAGACTAGAAACACCACATTTTAAGACTGATCATATTAAAAAACATAGTGAAATATGTCTTGCTAAGGAGAAGCGCTGTGATTTACATTTAAAATCAAACTCATGAACTATTGATATATCCCCAGGTAAAAGGCAAGTTTATGTGGAATGAGGGAGATTGGTGGCAGCAAGGCAGAGACAGTAAATACAGTATCTGCAGATGCCATCTGTCAGTGGATATTAAAAAATTACCTGCCTTTTCATAAATATTTGATCCTTGCTTACATTACAGACCCATTACGCTTCTCAAATAAAGAGAATAAAAAGTAATCCATTCAAAGTCTAGACAATTTTTATAAAAATGCACTTAACAATAAATTCTATTTCAGAAGTTTCTTGAAAAACTTTTTCCCTCTTTTTTTAAATGCAGTTTCAAACTAGTGAGCTTTAAAAACATTTATAGATGACCTCAGTTAAGTATCTTATACAAAGAATTCATGAATTATAAAGTTTATGCATCCTCTGGACTTGATTTTCTTTCATTTTTCTTGTTGAGAATGAATTCTTTCTCCACAGAAATATTAAAATACTAATTCATTAAATTGCACTACATAGACTGCATATAATTATAAAAGATTATTCTCTATCCTCTTTTGATCTCCCTAGAAACACTTTATCTGGTTCCTTTTTCTGACCCTATTACTCCCTTTCTTATATTAAAATATCTGCACCATCAGACATATAGGGATGAACTAAATAACATCCCTATGACAATGAATTGGAGGTGATGAATAGATTTAAGGGACTAGATCTGGTGGAGTTCCTGAAGAACTATGGACAGAATTCTGCAATATTGTACAAGCAGCAATAAATAACATTACAAAGAAACTTTTTAGTAAACCAAGAAAATAAAAGGCTATCTGATGAGGCTTTACAAATAACTGATGAAAGAAAGAAAGCAAAAGATTAAGGAGGAACAGAAAGATATGCCAAACTGAAAGTAGAATCATAGAGAACAGCAATGAGAAATAAGAAAGTTTTCTTTTTTCTTTTTTTTTGTTTTTTTTTAGAAAGTTTTCTTAAATGAGCAAGGCAAAGAAATGTATGAAAACAATTGAATGAAAAAAACACAAGGGATCTGTTCAAGAAAATTAGAGATGCAAGGGGAATGTTTAATGCAAAAGTGATAAAAAACACAAATGCTAAGTACTTAACAGAAGTAAAAGAGATTAAGAAGAGGTGTCAAGAATAAACAAAAGAACAAAACAAGAAAGATCTTAACATCACTGATAACCATTGAATAACCAGATAACCATGTTTGTGTGTTTGCTGATTTTGAGCCAGACATCCTAGACAATGAAGTCAAATGGGTGTTAGGAAGCGTTGCTAATATTAAGGCTAGTGTAGGTAAATTAATTTTAGTTAAGTTGTTTAAAATCTTAAAAGATGATGCAGTTAAGTGTTATGCTCAATATGGGAGCAAATTTGAAAAAAAAAACTGAAGTATGGCTACTGGACTGGAAAAGATCAGTTTACATCCCAAGCCTAAAAAGGGCAATGCAATAGAATGTTCAAATTACTGATTTTTTTTTTCATTTCACATGCCAGTAGAATTATACGTAAGATTCTGCAAGCTAGGTTTCAGCAATATGTTAACTTAGAATTACCAGAAGAACAGCCTGGCTTTTGAAGAGCCAGAGGAACTAGAGACCAAACTGTCAACATTCAATGGATTATGGTGAAAGAAAAGGAGTTCCAGAAAAAAACAAAACAAAACAAAACAAACAAATTTAAAAAAAAAAACATCATTCTGGTTCACTGACTACACTAAAGTCCTTGACTTTGTGGATCACAGCAAAATGTGGCAAGTCCTCAAAGTTATGGGAGTACCAGACCATCTTACTTGTCTCCTGAGGAACCTGTATATGGGGCAAGAAACAATAGCTATAATCAAACATGGAACTGATTGGCTGAAGATCAGAAACGGAGTATGACAAGGTTCTATATTGTATATTGTCTCTTTATTTATTTAAATTATATGCAGAATACATTATACAAAATGCCAGATTGGATGATGCAAAAGCCACAATTAAATTGCTGGAAAAAATATCAGTAATCTCAGATATACAGATGATATCACTCTGAAGGTAGAAAGTGAAGAGGAATTAAAAAGCCTCTAGATAGGGGTGAAAGAAGAGAGTTTAAAATTTGGCTTGAACTTAACATTAAAAAACCCTAATAGCTTAGTAGCTCATTTCATCACTTCCTGGCAAATAGATGGAGAAGAAATGGAAGCAGTATCAGATTTTTAATTCTTGGGTTCAAAGATCACTGCAGATAATGACTGCAGCCATGAAATTAAAAGATCATTGCAACTTGGAAGGGAAGCTATGGCAAATCTGGACAGCATACTAAAAAGCAGAGACATCACTTTGCCGACAAAGGTCTATATAGTCAAAGCTTTGGTTTTTCCGGTAGCAATGTATAACTGTGAGAGCTGAGGTATATGGAAAACTGAGCGCTACAGAATTGACACTTTTGAACTGTGGTGCTGGGAAAGACTTTTGAGAGTCCCTTGGGCAGTAAGGAGATCAAATCAGTCAATACTTAAATTAACTCAGAGTATTTATTAGAAGACCAAATACTGAAACTGAAGCTTAAATACTTTGGTCACATAATGAGAAGATAGGATTCATTGGAAAAGATGTTGAAGTTGGGAAAGATCAAAGGTAAAAGGAAGAGGGAATGGCTGAGGATGAGATGCTACATAGTGTCATGGAAACAATGAAAATGAACTTGGATAGACTTTGAGAAATAGTGGCAGACAAACAATAACAACAACTATACATGTTATATGCCCTTTGATATCCGCCCTTTACTCCATTAAATGTAAGCTCCTGGAGGTCATGCAATAATAATGTACCAGTTGAGCTGGCTTGCTTTCTTTATTCCAGCTACCATCCAGTAAGTTCTTACTAGGGGCTATGGGCACTAGGTGGTACAATGGATAGAACACTAGGTTTGGAATCATGAAGATTCATCTTCCTGAGTTCAAATTCTGCCTCATACATTTCCTAGTTCTGTGACCTGGGCAAAACACTTATCCCTGTTTGCCTAAGTTCTTTATGTATAAAATAGCTGGAGAAGAAAATGGCAAACCACTCAAGTATCTTTTGAAGAAAACCCCAAATGAGCTCACAAAGCATCAGGTATGACTGAAACAACTGAACAATGACAAGAGGACTATACTAAATGAGCTCTTTATTAGAAAATCTAAAGGAAAATTGACTACCTTACCATACGAAAAAGGAGGCCTTGTAGGGTTGTAGGGTAGGGGATGGATTGACCTTGTGATAAGAAATATGTCAATTCAAGTCTTCTTCTATAACTTACTAGCTTTGTTACCAAAAACCCATTACTTATCCTATCAATGCCACTGTTAACCCTCTAAAACTACAAGTTAAAGAAGATTTTACAATCTTCATTAGTAGATAGAATTTTCACACACTGGGAATTCCATATATGAATAAATTAAAAGGTCCTGACTCCCCTCAAAAAATTCAGGTGAGAAGTATTATGTTTTCATCTGGAATATTAAAGTCATTCCTTTAAATTATGTGGGAAAAAAGCCTTAATTTCCTTTCAAATTAAAATAGATTTACCCATATAGATGGTTATAGAGCCCCTGATGATGTAGAGAAAAGAGTCACAAAGCTGCCAATGCAGAAAGCCCCAAAGACAAGATTCTATAAGATAAAGGCTAAAGGAATTAAGTTGGATCTATAATATTCTGGCCAATTATGAGTATCAACTTTTGAAGGCCATTTCAGAGCATGTCCAAGGGTGCTAACCTTTCTGGAAATGATGCTCTCTGATGGCTTTGGAATGTTTAGTCTAAAAGATATCAACTGAGAAGTATTAGAAATCAAAAATATTTGAAGGACTATTAGGTAATCAAGTGTAAGATGCAGCAATTTTGCTCCATGTTAGTGGCAAAGGCAGGAGAATAAACAATGAGTCCAAGCTGAAAGGTGTCAATTTCAAGACCAGATAAGAAATTTTTATAGCATTTTGTAGAATTATAAAATTTTATACTTAGAAGAGAGCTTTGAGTTCAATGCCCACATTATATAAATAAGAAAACAGAAATCTATAGCTCAGGTAACTTACTATTTATCAGCAATACAAGGATTAGATACCAATTCAGGACATTTTCCTGTATATCACATTCTAAGGTTTTCTCTTAATGTAAGATCCTCTTATGAAGTGATGAATTCCTTGAGGTCATAGAACATGTTAACTTTTTAGAACTGGAAAAGACATTATGACCCAAGCAGAGATTGGGGGATCATCTTTTCAGGTATGGTATTGAAGGGACTACATTGATATGGAGTTTGGGCTATAGGAAGTGAAGTACAATTGTACTCCAATTATATTGTTAAACAACAAGCTTTCCAAAAATATACTAGCAACACACTTCTAAGTTTGATCTTCACTGTTAATATTTTCTCCACCACTTTCTTGGGTCTAGACATTCAATAAAATATTAAACCAAGCTCTGATTAATACTTTCCAAAATTCCAAGGTATAAATGCTCACATTGCAAATTTAACATTCAGCTTTCATGAGATAGTTTAAGATGGCTCCAACACACCCTTTACTTCATGAATCGGGTGGTTTCATCAGTGAACTATTCAGTTATTTGAGGATTATTCCACGATTGCTCAGAGTGATTGATTAAGGAAAGCCAGTGACCACTTAAAGGATTTCAATATAAAGGGTTTTTTTTTTGTAAAAACAAACAAGTAAACTTTCCCCCTACCTTTGTACAAAAATGGTTAATCATGTATGTTGTCCAGCAACACATTTTTATTGTATTTGAAATACTATGAGGAAATGCTAATTCCCTCATGTGTATTTTACCTTTGGAAAACTTTTATGTTCATTTTAACTTCATAACTTATGCTCTAAGGAAATATTAGCTACTGCTCTTACAAATGAGTTTTGAATAACTCTTCTATTCAATCCTCAGAGAGGGGTCATTTATTAACTGCATGTGTTATTCTCTAAAAATCTAAGTTATCGGTGTACTTTTCCTCCTCAAATTGTCATAATTTTATAGTTAGCTATTTTCATGATGTTTCTTTATTACACCACGACCACCTCCACCAAGTAGAATGTAATCTCTTTGGGGACAGTGCTGTTTTTCATATCCTTAGCACCTAGGATTGTGCTTTATATGAGTTATCTACTGAATAAATGTGGAACTGATTGGGTTGGATTGGATGGGTAGGATTGGATTGGATTTGGTGTATCTATCAGTAGAAAACAAATTTCTTGAAGGCAAGAAATGTTTTCATGTTTTTTTCCTTTTCTGTCTATCAACTAACACAGTGTCTTATAATATACACATATGCATTCATGCATGTGTGCATATATACATATACACAGATATACAAATATATACATATGTATATAGTCAAATGTACATTTACATAGGTATATGTATATTGATACATACATGTATGCACATAAATACAAACATCATGAAAACTCCCTCTACCAAGGTAAACTGACAAATACCCTGAAATTCATCATGTGGAGACATGCTTGGGACAATAGAAATGAAATGACTTCCCTAGGATCACATAGTATGAGCAGAAGGGAAATGAGTCTTGATCTTCCTGGGTCTATAGACAGTTCTTTATCAAGTAAACCTAGGAGTTTATTGAATTGAACTGAATTGGAAAATGAGGAAATACATGTCAGAAATCAACCTTAATCTTTAGTGTGATACCATAAAGAGCTCCTCAGCTGGTTATAGCCCTGATAGATTGATGATATGGCATGGGCTAGATTGCTCTCAATATATGAAAAAATATATATTATACATGAAAAGGAAATATTACGACACAAGTTCAGAAATCACTTTTGCCAAACTTGGTTCTATGGAAGTTTTGTCTCTCAAAACAAGATTTGGCTTTGTATGGGGAAACTTGTTTTGTGCAAAATAGAGCCCTAAAGTAGTATGCAATTGGAACAATTTACTATGCATTTATGGCATTATGAGTTTACTGTATTTGGGTTTGCTCAAATAATTTCTCATATGAATGAGAAATTGTATCTTCTGTGATGATTTAATCTAACCACAGCTGCAGCAATATAAATTACACTTAAGACTATGCTGATTGATTATAATCAGTTGTAATCATGTCTTCTAATTACGTTGCATTCTGGAGGCTTTCTGGAGGCTGAGGACATTTAAGCCTACTCAGCACCCTGCTATATAAAGAAGATTAGTTGTTACTTCTGACAATCTCAATCAACATTCCAACCCCCATATAAACACTCCACTTCATTCAATATATTGTCCAAGCATCAAACCGATTTTTTTATGTGCCCTCAAAAGGTGAAATGGAATCATATGCAAGGCAAGAAGTTATTAAATACTGTTTGTACACAAAACATCTTCATTAAATTTTTTCCAATTCATTTGGCTGGGACATTTTACAAAATGTATGAAAAATCAATTTTCTTTCTGTCCTCTTGATCATTCTTTATTAAAGTTCTCATCATGTATTCATGGAGCTCTTAGTTGTAGTAAGGAACATGTGCAGTTCTCAGACACTAACAGTCAGGAGGAATCTTATCTAGCATTATGGGTATTAGGGATAATTCATATCTGTCCATATGTATTTATCATTCGATACAAAATGTATATATCACATTTGAGGACTTTGAAGTACTTGGTTTATTTCCACTGAGAACGAGTTTGTCCTGCAATTCTCTAGGTACCTATGAATTGACCACTTTTTGGTGTTTACCTTCTGGATCTTTTAACCTGAAGCCAAATCTCATCTTCCCAACTCTCTACTTAACCTTTCCAACTTGCTTTCTCTATGTACCTCCCACCTCTCCTACCATCTGGTAAGGCTTCTGTTTGGGCAGGAAATGTGAAATGGTCTGCCCAATCTTCAACTCCTGAGCCAAACCATCAGTTTAAGTACAACTCGACTGAACAACACTCCCTGTGAATGAGAATGATTTTTTTTTGCTGGATGTCACCAAGTTCATTTCCCCCAACCCCCAAAAGCATTAGTCATCATATAATCTAGTACTGCCCCCAATAGGAGTCATAGGCATGTTCTTAATTTGCAAACAACTTTGGGTAAGCCATATGCTTAACAGATTTTTTAAAAACTGGCAACAAATTTTACTTTTATAAAAGAGCAAAAACAAGGTTTTTTTTCCTATTGTTTCAAGTAATATGGTGAATATATGCATTTGTTTGTATAAACATATACATATGTGCATATATACATGTGTATACATCTGAATACATATGTGTATGTATATTCTGTATCTATTTCCTCAATTCATACTTCTAACTTTGAACTTTTATAAAGGTTTTACTATAGGTCACCATTTCAGATTTTGAATATGAGAGCTAAAGTCCTAGAATTCTCTCATCTGGCTCTACTGTTATTGCTCTCCTTCTGCCTTCCTGGAATTATTGCCAACCATTTCCCTGAATTTGGGCAGACAAGTTTATAGATGATTAACATTTAAAAACCATTTAGACATGGTGGCAGAATAGATACTATAGAATCATAGGTTTAGAACCAAAAGGCATTCCATAGGCTCTCTAGTTGAGATCTCTCATTTTATATATTAGAGACATTGACTTGCCCAAGATTATGCTAGTAGTGAAGGACAATGGATTTGAATAGAGGTCATCTAATTCCTGAGTGCTTTCCACTGTAACTCTATCATACAATTCCTTGATGACATCTTTTACTCCTGTTCTCCATCAAGGGCTTTGATACTACAAAACGCAAAGTGATGAATGTTATAAGATTATCAAATTCAAAGACAGTATTCTTTCTTTCTGGTCACAAATACAAGATTAGGTCTTCACAGTCAACCTTCAAACAGAAAGCTTCCTAAATTTATCTCTTAATTGCCTATTTCATTCTACCTTTCCCAAGTAAGAGTATCAACTTCCAGGTGCCCTGTCCTGCCCCTGCTGTATTTTCTCTGTCTTGTTCTGAATGCGAGTGAAATTCCATGACATTTTGTACCTGCTCATAAGACAGTCCCTCAGTAACTCCTGAACTTCTTACCCTGAGGGTATGCATTAATGTCTGAATTAACACATTATCTCCAAAGGCATTTTCCTAGACCAGTGATATTAAAATCAAATAGAAAAGGGTGACAGGAAATCATACATAAGGATCACTGAGGGCAGCATATTGACTTAGAAAGACCCAGATTAACACTATCTATGCTCTATTGTATTTTTATTTGTTTTCTTTGATGATCCCCAATTACATTTTAATCTGATTCAAGCCTTACTGGGGAGTATTGTGGCCCATATTTGATATCTGTTGACTAGAAAACTAAATTACTTACCCTTAACGCAAGTGGGCAAAATATCCTCCTCTAATCACTAAAACATATTTCCTGTTTCAGGGAAAAATAAAACAAAAGACTTGACTTTTCTACATGTCACTGAAGGAGATGTAATTTCTTCCTGAACATCTGAAATGACTGACATCTTAAAAAAATCATTGAATAAATTTCAAAACTCAAATGAACGTAGAGACTAATTCATTGGCAAAAATAGCTGTCAAATTCTTGCCAAGGATGTATCTTCAGAAATTATCTCGAACCGGGGGCAATGCAAGGAGTACAAGATTAGGCATCAGCGGATGAGAGTTTGAATCCCTCGTACTATATGATTTACAATTTGTGTTGTTGTGGGCAGACCACTTCATCTTTCTTTGCCTTAGTAAAAGGTAACTGGTCGCAGAGAATAGATGCTGAGTCTGGAGTTGGGAAGACATCATTTCACATCTAGCCTCAAACATTTACTAGCTTTTTTGGCCTAAGCCAATAATCTAACTTCTGTCTGTCTCAGTTTCCTCTACTACAAAAAATGCTAATGTACTGAAATGTAAGGGAGTGGGCCACACACGTGTGGAGAGGCCTACATGTTGCAAGGTGGTTTGTTGTCATGTTTGGCTAGAGCCAGGCTGAATAAACCTCTCTAGCCTTGTCTCCATCTCTCCATTCTTAGAGAAGAAAAAGAAAGTTTCTGCCAGAGGCTACCACTCTGGTCTCCTTAGAGGGAGAAGGGGATACCAGACTAGAAGTACACACACACACACACACACACACACACACACACACACACACACACACACATATGTACACATATGTGTTCCCTTAAATTATTTGTCTAGGGCAGAGGTATACACATACACATGTATATACATACATACACACACACACATACACACACATATATATATACGTATATATATATACATGTATATATACATATATATATATATATATATATATATATATATATATATATATATATATATATATATACATACAATCGTGTATATATGTAGGTATGTATATTCCTTTAAAATAATTTGTCTAGGGCAGAAGTGAGGAACCTGTGGCCTTCTAGGTCTTCAGTGCAGCCTTTTGACTGAGTCCAAGTTTACAAACCAAATTATTTTATTAAGGCTATTTGTTCTGTGAAGTTTGGATTCAGGGCCATATTTGAGGACCTAGAGGGCCACATATGGCCTCCAGGCTGCAAGTTTCCTATTCATGGTCTAGGAGATATAATTGGGTACCATCTAACTTCTAATCATTTTGAAATTTTGGGAGGAAGTAGGGCCTTGAACCCATATCAAAGGTTTGACTCCTTTCCTACTTAATACCGGTTTCTAAGCGAGCACACATAACAAAATGCAGAGACCCATTTTATCCAAATCATAGCAAAACAGAAATCAGAGAAGGCACACATAGGAGAATATCTAATGCACAATGCTGAGTAAGCGAGCTCTCCCATTGGGATTGAGGTAACTCAGCTCATCAGAGCTGATCTCACTCACCCAATGGGAAAACTTCACAAAGTCTCTAGTGTAGTAAACTAGGAATAGAGAAAGGATACAGACTGCCAGCTCATCTCATGGCTTCTGAAGCTCTTTTCTTTCAACAATCTGAAGTGGGGCTGGCCTCTTCTCTTTGTATCTCAAAGCATCCTGATAGGATGCAATAATTGAAGACTTAAAGCTTGATCTAAAGAGGCCATGAAGAGTCAAACAGAGTGAACCAAAGGGGATTCCCACTGGGAAAGTCCCAAAAGCAACTGGCTTTAGAGAATTTTAGAGGGAAATAGTTGGGGACTGTATTTCCCCACCCATCATGCAGGGCAGCATATTCATCCTCACCAATAAAGGGAGAATCCCATAATAATGGGTTTTGGAAGAGAGGTGACATGAATGTCATCTACCTTGGAGAGTTATCATAGGATCAAATGGGGTAATATTTTTGTGGATTTTTTAAAGCTCTTTGCAAAATGCTGAGCACAAAAGTAGGTGCTATAGAAATGCTTACTTCCCTTAGCCTTAGCCTTGTCCAATTTTCCTCCTCTGTAGAATGAGGGAGGTTGACTTCATTATTCTAAGTTCCCTTCAAGCTCTGAATCTATGATTCTATGATGCTTTATAAGAGATTAAGTTAGTTTACCTTCACATTTTCTTTGGACATACTTTCCTTTCAGTATTCATTCAAATTAACTTCAAATTAATAATGTCAGTGAAGTTAATGAATTACTTTGTTCCAGACCCGTGAATTTACCAATCTGGTAACTCCTCTGCCACACAAATTGCCAAAATCATTTCTGGCTTACAGTCATAGATATTTTCCTGGGATACTGAGAGGTTATATGACTTATGTGTGGTCACATAGACAGTATATGCTAGAAAGGAGACTTGAATTCACATCTTCCTTACTCCAAGTCTGGCCTTCTATCCAATAGGCCAGGAAAAACAAATACAAAAACAAAAATAAATAATATTTTTTAAGGCAATTGGGGTTAAGTGACTTGCCTAGGGTCACACAGCTAGTAAGTATCAAGTTCTTGGTCTGAGGCCAGATTTGAACTCAGGTCCTCCTGACTTCAGGGATGTGCTCTATTCACTGCCCCACCTAGCCATCCCTTAAATAACATTTGTATGGAGGTGTCTTAATGACTGTCATTAAGTCAAATTCTTGGCTAATAGTAATATAATAATAATTGGTCAAAGAACATAAGAAGCATGATTTTCATGAACTGAAAAAACATATTAAAACATTTGTGAAGGTGGACAGATCTACATTTTTTTGCCTCTTTGTTCTTCTTTAATGAGTATTTGGAAATTAAACTTCAGCACAGAAAAACAGTGAGGTGGGGGCAAAACAGGGATGAGGTTCAAAGGGTAAATTTCATTTATTACAAGTTATTTTTACCAGCAAGATCTAAACTTCTTTATCAGCAGTGTTTGGATTCATAAAGGAAGAAGTTGAGCCTATGAGCCCCTTGGGAGAAAACTACCATGAGAAAAAAATCTCTCTTAATAGGAGGGAAAATCACCTAATATTCAGTCAGCCTAAATAATTAATACTTTATATTTGCCTCTCAAAGTTTAAATCAAAGTTTTAGATTTCTTTTAAAATGTTCTAGGAGGTAGAAGAGAAATAAAACTGAATAGATTTTTTTTTATTATCACTCATGGACACAAAGAATTTCACTTAGGAGTCCCAAAACATAAGGATATGTTCACAGGGAAAGGGGAAAGTGATGGAAAGATAATATAATCTCTCCAATGAAGAGACCTGTTAGGTCTAATAGAAAGTCTGTCTGAAAATCCTCTGCCAAAAAAGAGACCCACAGGTTTGCTGTTTAGTGATTCTATTCCATAACACTAAACAAAGCCTGCCAAACTTGGACACATCTTATCAAAATAATATTAGTAGGAATACAGTAGAAAAATCATCCATGCCCTTTGAGATGAGTTAGTGCTTGAACCCAAATTTCTGAGATTCAACAAAGTTTCCCTCCCTAAATTCCTGACTACTCAAACAACTCTGAAACTATTTTAGTCAGTCAATAAACATTTATTAAGTACTTCCTATGTACTAGGTACTGTGCTAAGGAGGATGCATAGAAAGGCAAAAGATAGATCCTGCTTTTGAAGTGCTCACAAGGCAAATAGGGTAGATAATAACACAAATCTCTACTTACAAACTATGTACCGGATAAATTGGGGATAGTCAAGGGAGGGAAGGTACTAGCATTACTTAGCACTGAGAAAGAATTGTCCTAAGAGACAGAATTTTAGCAGGGACTTGAAGGAAGCTGTTTCCTACTACATGAGTACATACTGTATCATTTGCCATGAGTCTCCTGTAACTCATAAGAAACAAAGAATTTCACAGATAAAATGTTTTAAAGGATGCAGTGATTAACTGTATAAAATGTAAAGAGCTAGCAGAGAAATTCAGATTGCAGGTCAGCAGCTACCTACTACTAGTGAGAACTTACAAAAATTAGTAAGATGGTTAACTTCTCTGGGCCTCAAATTTTCTAATGTATAAAATAGAAAAGTCAGGCTAGATGATTTCTAAAAGTCCCTTCTAGCTCTAAACATTTGCTTATTTGTCATCAGACACATGCATGACTAAATAAAAAAAAAGCAGTAAGAAGAGGAATCACCAATTGACATCACATGTTTTTTCATTTGCTTCCATGAAATGCCAGGCGAGCCCAACACACTAAATGGATCCTTTCCCATAATCACAGTTATAGAAAGATATTAATAAGAGTCATATATGGTAAGCAAGTATGGGTACATTGCATTTTACATCATCTGATGGAGTACCTTCATACATTAGATGCCAGATCTATTGAATTATAGTGTATGGAAATACATTTCCATCTACCACCAAAGCTGAACCAACGTAGATTTGCAGTTGTCTAATCCCTGAAACCACAGCCCAAAAATTAATACCATCTGGGAAGTGTGATGCCTTGGAAAGAGATCTGGAATTGCCATCATGGGAAGTAAATTCAGATATTCTCCCTGTCACTTACAACCTGGAGAAAGTGACTTACCCTATCAGGACCTCAAAATTTTCAACATTAACATGAGGGGAGTGGGCTAGATGACCTCAAAGTCTCCTTCTAAAGAAAAATCTATAATTCTTTATTAATTTAGCCTCATTGTAACTACCAAAGGCATTCCTTACAATATTCCCTTGCACAGTAAAAGTAACTGAGTACTAGAGATGAGAGTGTGTTGTATTGGGAATCTGAGAATCTGAGTTCAAATTTGGCTATGTGACCTCAGGCAAATCACTTTATTTCCTTGGGCTTCATTTGGGGATTTATACTTAAATGATCTCCAAGGTCATTTTTAGCACTAAATCTGTGGTCAGATAATCCTAGTCTTATCTATTGGGTATGTTAAAATGTTTCTAATTACCATAATGTCTTTACCTTGCCTGCAGTTTTAATTCTGCTTGAGGCTACCTTTAACAGCCTTCTTTTCAAACCTCTCACATTTCTTTCCTATTATTATTCTTATAAGTAATAATGGTGGTGGTGATGATAACGATAAATACTTTCAAACAATACTTATAAAAATGATTCTTAAACTTTTTGTGTCTTCTGTCTGATGAAACCTGTGGATACCTTCTCAGAATAATGTTTTGAAAGGAACAAAATAAAGTACATAAAATTATACAAAAATTATGCTGAAATACAATGATCAAAATGTATTTTTAAAAGTTCATGAAATTTAAGTTAATAAGCTCTAGTAAAGATTTAGAGTTCTTTGCATCAATTATCTCATTTGGTGTTCACTAGTGCTACAAGCTAGGTATTATTTTCTCCATTCTACAGATTAGGAAAAAAGCTTTAGGCACATTAGTATACTGAGGAGGCAACAAAAAACAGGAAAGGGAAAATTTGGAGGGGTTAAACCTATAGTTGGAGACTAATGACAAAGAAAAATAGTCAACAGGAATGATTGAATATTCTTGTATGGCTTCATATTGAGTACAAATACAGGATGTAATATAGTTGTCAGCACATTTTTGCTTCATTGATTTTAGCTGTTGATTGACCTATGATTGCCCATATAGTGAAGGCCACTTTGTCTCTTTCTAGACATTCCCCCACCTCTGCTTGGCACTCCCCTCTACTAATGTGTCACTTTGCACCAGTCAGTATTTAAAATTAATGTGACACTTCCAGGCCAATCCAACTTTGCCCAGAGCTGCTGCTCTGGGGATGGTGATGTGTTCTCTCTAGAGCATCACAGCTGGTGAGATGCAATTGCAGCCACCTTACAAACAGCTGTGGTGGGATCATCATTATTGCATAGTTAATGTTCATTGTATCCTGTTCCATAGCTATATTAGCTGTTTCAGAATCCTCAGTCTCTTCCCTGTGGCACATACCTGTCTCAGGATCTCCCTCTTCTGTGGTCTTTAAGGCACCATTTATATTTCTATGCTTTGATGGAGCTATAATCTCATCAGGATGATTGCTTTCTCTCCTAGCATGGGTCACAACTTCCCCATGCCTTCTGATTCTGTATATAATTTTGTTCATGATCTTCCATGAATCCTTCATGGAGGAAATGCCCAAAGTGCTTGAGGATATTTTGTGGGACCTTTTAATATTTCATGGCTATTACCGCAATATATGAACTGTTGGTATCTGTCATTCTTCACTCTTGGCATGTGGCCAGGGATGTTATCCTTTCTATCCTCAGCCTCTCAGAAGTCCTAGTTTTTCAAAGCTCATTTAACATGCTAACCCCGAGAAGGTACCTTTCCTCCTTTCCCCAATTATCAAAGCTACCACCAGCCCTCATAATTATCCTTTTTTTTGGCTAGGCAATGAGGTTAAGTGATTTGCCCAGGGTCACACAGCTAGTAAGTGTGATGTGTCTGAGGCTGGATTTGATCTCAGGTACTCCTGAATCCAGGGCCGGTGCTCTACCCACTGTACCACCTAGCTACCCCTCCTCATAAATATTTTGTATTTTCTTTTTATGTATTATGTATTTAACATGGCAGAATGTGAGAGTGATCCTTCCACAAGCCAGGAAGAGCTGGATTCAAGTCCTGCTTCTGACTGTGTGACCCCAGGCAAATCATCTCTCATCATTCTTAACCATTCTCTAAGACATTAAGCTGCAGGTTTGAATACGACCTACACTTATGAAGTGGGCTTCTTTACCTAATCAAAATGTCTAGTTCCTACTCTTATATTCTATATTCACCGGTCTGTGTATGGTAGAATGCGAACTCCCTGAGCTGAGGACTTTTGTATATCTCCAGAACCTAATGCATTGTTAAGAAAATAGGATATATTTAATGAATTCCTATGGAAATGAATTCGACAGAGGGCTAGAAAAATTGTAGTCATACTTACCCTTGAATATCACTTAATATAATGCTCACTACTCATGTGAAAATCATAAATGTATATACCACTAGTGATAGCAAGGATATGTTTTGACTTTATTCCCCTTTTCTCAGGGACTGGCCTTTATTCTGAACATCTCTAGCATAGAGTGATCAAGTCTAATTATAATAAACAGTCTTTTCTTTTTCTCAAATTGTTTTGTTAGTTTTTCTCTTTTTCCCCTCAAAAGATTTTAGTCCCTTTTAGTCAGGAGCCATGTTATATATTTATCTTGTGTCTTTCTCAGCAACTAAGACAAAGGAGGTCCTTGATAAATAACTGTTCACTGACAAACTGATTGATTGATTGAAGGAGGGAGGGAGAGAGTGGAGAGTTAATCTCAGCTTTCTTGAAGACTTTTAAAGATCTGTTTCTGTCCTTCAAATGCTAGGGGAAATGAATTCAATTTTTCCTTGCTTCCATTATCTCCTCTTTCCAATCCAGATTAATTTCAATTTAACCTTCCTTATTAACAGATTTCTCTAGTCAAAATCATTCTATTACCAAGTATCTTTTGGTCTAAAGATTTAAAATGCACAACTACACCAGCCTGCCTATTTTGGGTTATTTCACACTCTACATTTCAGCTGTTAACAATGACTAATGCTGTTTAAAGCTATTATAAGACAGCATGACAGAAAGCTTGATGGAGTGGCTACAGAAGTGGCCCCTGAATCTGGAAGACTTGGCTTCAGGTGTTGCCAATGGTATACTGGATACCAACAAGGTACAATCTCTGTAGGGTGGAATAGATAGAGAGACGTCAATTTCCAATGGAAGCATAGGAAAAGGAGGCAGTTGGTTCCTTTCTTTCCCCTGGTCCATATTTTCAGGAGTTTTGTTGTTGTTGTTGTTGTTATTATTATTATTATTATTATTATTATTATTATTATTATTATTATTATTAATTATAATAAAGTATTTTAATATGACAGTAAAAGGTAAACAGCACATGCCTGAGACTTCCATTGGAACAAGTCAACATTAGGCAACCTGAATCTCTAGAAACAGGATCCTACACCCTAATTCTTGATATGTTTCAGATTATCCATATTAAAGGGAGTATGATACAACGAACCATTAACTAACAATAGAGCAGACCTATAAAGTCAAAGACTGTCAAAAGAGAATATGGAGGAAACATTTATTTGTAAAATGGCCCTAATGATTTCCCTGTTTGCATTGTTATTGTCTTAGTCGATAAACACATTTATGCAGTGTCCTCTCAAAACCAAGAAAGGAGCAGAGGGAATTTTCTCACTGGAAGAAACCAACAACATTGAAATCATAGTCTCTGTATAAAAGGAGAGACAGACAGAAGGACAGAGAACAAGACAGAGTTAATGAGAGTTCAGTGTTCAGAATGACAAGAATGATAGCCTCACTGTACTCCCTTCAACAGACCATACATAGAATGTTGTTTCCAGTTCTGACTGACACATATATAAAGGGCATTGAGAAACAAGTGTATTCAGAGGTTGATGAGGGAGAAGGGGATGGGCACTTACCATATAAGGATGGTTTGAAGGAAGTGGAGATGTTTAGTCTCAGGACAAGATGACTGGGGTGGCGGTGGAGGTGGGATTGTAAATATGGATATAATAGCTACCCCAATTATTTTAAAAGCTGTTTCAATGAAGAGGGAATACAGTACCTCAGCTTGGCTTCAACAGGAAGAACTAGGAGCAAGGAGTAAAATAGGCAAATGTGAAAAAAAAAGTTCCTAACAAGTAAAGCTGTGGTAACTCCTCAGCAGGTAATGGTTTTCTCACAAGTTTCTCTGCTTGGTTTCAATTTGGAATTCCCAAAGATAAGCTCTGCACCAAAATTGCTTCTCCCTCACAATAAGTTCATCATGCAAATAAATCTCTTCATCATAGAGAGTGCTTCAGCTATAATACTTAAAACTTCCCCAGTGCCTTCAGTTGTCTCTCCCCTATGATCGGAGGTCTGAAGAGTAGAGGCAAGAATTCCTTCTTAAACCTCACTTTGTATAGGGCTCAGACACCTCCCCCCTTCATCTTTCCATCTTCCACCAGCTTCTCCATTTGGTTTTGAGTCCCCAAGCATCATGTTTCCTCAACAGGTACATTCTGCACTCCTCCATTTTCAGCTTCCCTTTGTATATCTTCCCCCATCCAACTGTAAGCTTCCTGGAGGAATGAACTGTCTTTCTTCCTATTATTTATATCCCCAATACTTATCACAGTAGCTGGCACCCAGCTGATCTTTAATAAATGTTTACTGACTGTTGACAGTTCCCCTCCCCCAATTAGAAGTCTTTAAGCAAAGTCATAGACATTTCGTATTTTAGGTGTCACATAATCCAAACCCCTCAAATTACAGATAAGAAAACTGAGGACTATAGACCCCAGATTTCACAATGTCCAGGGCAAATATTACTTCTTCTATAAGATTTTTACTAATCTTCCAATAGGTACCTTTCTTATGAACTTCTCTATTTTGCACTGTAATTATATATGGGATTTAATCACTCTAACATATTATAAGAACCAGACAATATGCCCTAATATTTCTACCTCTATCAGTGACCAACAAAAAGTTATACACATATTTGGTTCCTTAATAAATATTTGTAAATTAAAGTTGTATCAGCTGACCCATCCAAGTGATTTGTGGCTATGTTCACACACATTTTTTTCATGTACTCTTAATCCTCAAAGTAGAAAAATAGATCTCCTTTCTCTATCGGGAACTCTCCTTTTCTTTACCACATTCTATGTTGTATCATACTGATTTGTGTACAAGTTGTATTTCCCCTATTAAACAGCTGCCTCCATGTTACCCATAACAGTGTATTGTAAATAGAGTGTTTATCATTTTTAAAATATTTTTTGTTGTTGAATTTAAGTTAAGTAAAATTAAGTATTCCTCATTCCTTTGAGGAAAATACTTTGCCTAAGGTTTCAAAGTATTTTAGAATATGTGTGTGTGTGTGTGTGTGTGTGTGTGTGTGTGTGTGTGTGTGTGTGTGTATTACAGAAACAATTTGTACTCAGTTACCTGAATTCTCCGCTGTGACTTTCACATTTAATCTCTACCTATTTCAGTTGAAAGATGAAAGGCCAGGAATTTTAAAACTTGAAATCAATTATTTCAAATGTAACAAACCTTGACTGAAGATTGTCTGGCCACAAAACCCCCTGGGATTTGTAGTTCTTTACAGTTTGAGAAGAGAGAAAACTAATTAAAATCAGCCCTCTCACAGATCTAGAGGAAAGTTCATGCAAAATCAGTTTTGGGAATTATATTCTTTATCAGTCAATTTTCAGTGGTGTCTGACTTTTGTGACCCCATTTGGGGTTTTCTTTGCAAAGATACTAGAGTGATTTGCCATTTTCTTCTCTAGCTCATTTTAGAGATGAACAACTGAGGCAAACAGCATTAAGTGACTTGCCCAGGATGACAGGGCTAGCAAGTGTCTGAGGCCAGATTTGAACTCATTAGCATGAGTTTTCCTGAATTCAGGTCTGCCACTCAATGCACTGTGCAACCTAGTTACCCTGGGAGTTTTGGGGAATCTCATGGAAAACCAATGGAGAAAAAGAGAGAGGTGGAGGTCCTCCCATTTCAGAAACAATTGTGAGAGCAGCAGACAGAGACTGCTACATCTGAAATTCCTTTTTTTTTTTTTGGCACATGAGAGATGACTTCTGTACGGACGGGCTTGAAGGCATGCAGCTGTGTGTTTTTGTCACAGATAATTGCTCTGATAGCAGAAGAATGGAGAGAAACAAGCAAGCCTAGAGGAAAGCAAGTAGAAGATGACTGGAAGAAGACTAGGAGAAATACTGGAGGAAAAAGGAAATATTAAAGAAATGATATTGTGCAGGTATCATCTGTCAACTTTAGTTGACATTTTTCTTAAATTTAATGCTTGGCATATGTTTAACTAACAATTAAAGTAGAAGAAGGATAATTAAATAGCAAAGAATCTGTTTGATGAGTGCTGACATTTTATTATGCCCTCCTCTTGAAATGAATTTAAATGTAATTCCTATACAATAAAATTCAATACCTTGACATTTAACCACTTTTCTTCTTTTTGGTCTGCATATGTTCCCAGAAATGTTTCATTCATCACAATGTCATCTACAAACAGGAATATCTGGAGGATATCACAATTTAGAGGGAGTTCTTCTCCACTTGAGATTATTGAAATTATGAACACAAGCACAAAATCACATGCATATAGATATAAATACATACAGATTGCATGTTTGTGCATATGTATATACACCTACACAGAATGCATACGTACATAGATTATGTACAATATATGTGTTTTATGTGCACAAATATATATACTGATATGTGTCTGCATATATTTGCATATATTTGTATGCATAAACATACATATGTTTGTGTGACTATTAAGATGTAGTCTTCTTACATGATGAAAAAATGCCATCTACCTCCGTAGAAGGAACTGATGGAGTCTGAATACAGATTGAAGTATACTTCTTTACTCTCTATATTTCTCAGTTTTTTATTTTTTTATTTTTGCAGGTGGAGGGTCTTTGTTGTCTTTTGCAGCATGGCTAATACCGAACTATGCTTTGCAGGACTACAGGTTCATCCTTTCATGCTATTTAGATAATTTAGTTTATTGGGTCCCTTTTCAAATTTCTTTCATTACGCATTTTTTTCTACATCACTTTTTTCTTAACTGTTTCATGAGGCAACAATGCTTTTAGTCTGTTCTCATCCACAAAAACTCTAAATATTTTCTGTTTTAAGGCAATGTTGTCCTTCATTGTTTTGCCTTTCTGTTTTGTAAGAACAAATATGTGCTGCCTAAAGTAGTTGCAACAAGAGGCTTTTAACATGTACCTGCTATGCAACACAGTTTAAGCTTCTGGAGGTACAAGTTGCAAATTAAATAGTTTCTGCCCTCAATAAACTTATGCTTTATTGGGAAAAGACATTTTTCCCAGATTTTAAAGACAAATCAATTTCATTGAGAGAAGGAAAAAGATATCACCTAGAATGTGATAGTCAACTGAGCCCTGAATGCAGTTGAGAGTTATGTAATGCAGAGGTAAATAAATAGCACTGTAAGTAAGAAAACAAATCAGTGCAAAGATATGAAGCCAGGAGATCGAAGAGAAGGTATAGGAAGTATCAATGATCCAGTTTGGCTAGATTATATGGTGAATGAGAGGAAGTTCTGTGAAGTCAGTTTGGGGAAAAAAAAACCCAAAACCAAAAGCAAAAATAAAAAAATAAAAAACCAAGATGGAGACATGTGAAGGGATCTGAAGGCCAAACTGTTGAATTTGCATTTATTCTAAAAAAAACCAAAACATAGGGCACTGTTGAATCTTTTTAAGTGGGGAAGAGATATTGTTGAACTTCTGCTATAAAATCATTGATCAATTAAAGAGGGGAGAGACTTAATATAAGAATAATTGACTATCAAAATAGCCCAGTGAGAGGTAATAAGGACATTAAATTGGGTAGTGATTATGTAATTGGAGAGCAGATAATGAAAGTAAGATTTTATTTTTTTTTGCTGGTAGACTAGATAGAATTTAGCAACTAATTTATTTTATACAGAGTGGGTATGTTTGTTGGAATGTCAAGTTATGGATAGCTTGAAGATTGTGAACTGAGGCAACTGAAAGATGGCAATGCTTTTAAAATATGCGTTTAAGAAGAACGGCTCTTCTTGGGGTGGAAATAATGAGTTCCATTTTGAACATATTGAGTATGAGGGATCTAGTGATGTGGAATCAGAGCTTAATTGAGAGCTGGTAGCTCAACATGTAGATTTTAGAGACTTCTCCACAGAGAAATGCTTTAAGAGTTGATAAGATCACCAAGAAAAGAAAAAGGACCAAGAAAGAGTACTGGCTTAGAATTATGTACATTTAGTAATGACTTTGATCATGAGACAGAGAAACAGTCCAACAGCTAGGAGGAAAACCTGGAGAGAGAAGTGTCTTAGAAAATTAGATAGAAGAAATACTATAAAGGTGAGGAGGGTGGTCAACAGCATCACATTCTATACATAGATTAAGAAGAATGATGAATGATAAATGAATATTGGCTTTAACAAATAAATGACTAATGACAATATTAGAGAGAGTGAGCTTAGCAGAGTTCTGGAGACAGACTGAAGGAGCAACATCCAAGAGGAGGCTGCAGGAGTTGGGGTGAAGGACAGGAGCTGACTTGGAGAAGGAAATGGATTTGTTTTGTTTGTTTCATTTTACTCTAGTGAATCAAATAAGAAAATGATGAAACTCAATGATTTGTGCTTTGCATCACAATAATATCCCATTACATTCATGTACCAAAATGTGTTTAGTCCTTCTATAATAAATGGAAAAGTGCTTCACAGGAAATATTATTTAGAGCTAACTGCTTAAAAGGCTTTTTCTTTATAAATATATTTTATGAAGTGGTTTTTTTTTAAATTTTTGACAACATGAATTCAAAGTCAACAGTTTGGAGAAGGTTTGAAAGATAAAACTTAAATTATCTTCCATTGAAAAACAGAGAACAACATATATATAAAAATAAATAGCTACATACTTTACATGAAAGAAAAGTTTTAGTCTCTACCTTGTTTATCCTTTGACTTTCTGGTTTTGTCTATAGGAACATGCAGTGAGTTGGAGAATTGAAGTAATTATCTAGATCATTCAATCTAAAAACACTTTCACCTGAAATATCCAGATAATTAAGTTCTGAATGGTTTGATTGTTATTTTGATGAGTTATCTCAATTCTCCATTGAATTCTCCTGTGTGGCATAACAACCATAAGGTGAACCTCCAAACTATAGTTGTTCTTTTTTTTTTCTCTGAGCTCTTTTGTTACATCCATCAAATAAGGATAATTTCTTCTTGCCACTGGATTTGCCTCATTTTCATTCTCTTCACATGTTCCCTTTCTAACATGCAGAAATCACACTGATTTCAAAAAATGACAGTTAGATGAAGAAGGTAATGAAGAGTCAGTCAATTGTTTGTAAAGCCTTTTATTGTTATTTTGAAGGAAGAAAGGCTCTTTTTAAAAACAAAATTCAACAAACGTTTCCAAATAAATTGTATGAGAAGACACTCCCACTTATGCTTTTGCTGAAGTGGAAGATGGAGGAGGGTGGTGCATTTCAAACATTTTAGACTTTTGTAATATATTGATCAGGATTTCTGATCTTTTTTTTCTCATGCTTTTTTTTTTTTTGGCTTAAAAGTATTATTTGCTAGAGGGATGTCGCTTGAAAAATTGATTTTAAGAAATCAAAGTCATGTACTACTTTCTTGTAGGGAAAAATATTCCTTTGTTATTTCCTTTATACTTACAACCTGTGCTTATATCTAACAACATACATAAGATATACATCCTTATCATTATACTGCAGGCTTACAAAGGAGTGTCAGAAGGCTTTATGAGGTGAGGGCCATATAGGCCGACTAAGTGAAGAGAAAGACGTCAAGGATGACAACAGTGAAGAAGGAAAGAAGGAAAACAGAAGTGGAAAGAAGGAAAAATAAAATAAAGAAGTAAGGTTTGAAGTTGTTAGTCTTTACTCTGACTTGGTAAGAACATATCTAGACACTATAATTTATGACGAGAATGCCTCTATACTATCCAAAGGAGGGAAATAGGGTGTTGAACGTCAGTGACTTCAAGATATAAGAGCAAACAGAAGGAAATGGGAATGTTTAGACTTTAGAAAGGAAGACTAGAAGGGGTAAGGGACACGACAGGCTGTCTTCAAGTATATGAAGGGCTGTCATGGGCAAGATGGATTGGACAAATTCTTTTTTACTCCAGATGTAAGAACTTCAGTAATGGTTACAAGTTTGAAAGAGATAAATTTATGCTTGATGTAAGGAAATGAAATCTTCCAAGAATTCGAGCTACACAGAAATGGAAAGTTTTGGAGAAGCAAAAGTGAGGTGACCACTTGAGTGATATGTTGTAGGGGAAAAACGTTTTTCATAAATGACTTTAACTATTCAGATAATGAGATACACTCCAGCTCTTCAAATCTGTGTTTCTGTGAAAAAAAAATACATAAAAACATATGGTCATAAAATAGGACAGAATAATTTGGTTGAACATTTGAGTTTGTATATAAGGAAAGTGAGAGATCAGGTTAGGCCGAGGTGGTAGTGGGCCTTGGAAATCAAGCTAAGAACTCTGAAATTTAATTTGGAGCTATAATATTTAGCAAATGATTTTTTTTAATATAGAATGATATTATCTAACTATTGCTTCAGCAAAATTAGCTTGAGGGAGATATGCATAATGGACTGGAAGGGGACATGAGACAAGAAGACTAGTTATAAGTCTCTTGCCAAAGGCCAGACATGGAATAATTACAACTTGTTATGTGCATAAGAGGGGTAAAGGGTGCATTTTCATCTCTCTATACCACCTGCCCACAGTATTTCAAGTAGGAGGAGCTCAGGCTTGTGTAAATATAAACTGCTCTTCTATATTGGAAAAATGCAAATCATCACACCCATTCCCCACATATCAAAAACATACAGCATTTTCTATGAATGTCTATGATCTGTGAAACATCCCATAATTTCAGATGAAACCAGTATCATCACTGCTTAATGGTCATCTCTGATTTTCTAATTTGGTAAGTGTTGGCATGCTATATTTTTCAGACTTTGAGTTGCATATCACTGAAATAATGTCAAATTGACAAGAAGCCCAATATAGACTGGTTAAAATCAGTGTCCAGGGATGTTGTGCCTGCAATTCAGATTCTGTTGTGGAATGCAGAATAAGAAATACATGCATCTTCTCAAGTGAATGCTAGAGATAACACAGAGCTGTGGATTTGCATGCCTTTATTAGATTATGGAGACTTAGGTATTGGATCTGCCATGTCATTGCTGTAGGGAACTGCAGGAGAAGGAAATACCTCTACCACTGGTGACTGACATCTTCTCTGCAGCGTAAAATCTTTGAGTTTACTGGAAAATCACTGCGATGTTAGTGAATTATCTGAGCTCACTTAGCCTATATATGCCATGGGCAGGGCTTGAACCCAAGGTTTTCTAACTATGTGGCCAGATTTTTATTTACTATTTCACAGTGCCAGTTTTTATCTTTGTCTATCTATCATCTCTCTGTCTATCCATATACTGGTTATCTAACCATCTATCAACTTACCTCTCTCTCTGTCAATCTAAATCTCTCTCCTTCTCAGTCTTTGTATACCTGTCTTTATTAAAGAATAACATAGATAAATTGAGATTAAAATAATGAACAACTTAGACCGTTGTACAAAGTTCAATAAAAAAAAAGCTTGAATATATGAAAAATAGGAAATAAAATTTATGGTACCCTTATAGCACCATATCTAATAGCACTAGATCTAGTACTATTTGGCTATATTCAGAGTTACAAGAAATTAATCCCCCTATCTACTTGCAAATGTAAAATGAATCTATGCCTGGTTCTTTGCATGAATAGTTCTTCAAAAACTTGTCTTAGGAAGTCTTTGGGTATTTAATTCTTCAGGACTTGAAATAACTCCAAGTGGTAGGAAGATTGTTTGATTATTACATAAAATCTAAATTTGTCTCTCTGCAAATTATAGAACCATAGACATTTAGAGTTAGAAGGTACCACATTGGTCATCTAGTCAAACTAATACCTGCAAAGGTATGCTTAACGTACAATATCTTGAAAGTGATTATCCACCCCCTACAGAAAGATTTGTGTAATGATAGAGAAGCCATTACTGTTTAAGGATGTCAATTCCACACCATGAGGAAGGTTGTGGTTGTGGTTGTGGTTGTGGTTGTCATTGGTGGTAGTGGTAATGGTGGCTCAATGGATGACTGCTAGACCGGAGTGAGGAAGCCCTGTGTTACAATCCTACTTCAATCACTTACTTTCCATGTGACCCTGGGCAAGCCATCTAAAATGCCTCAATCTCACTTTCCTTCTTTATAAGATGGGGCTAACAGTATCCAACTTACAGGAATATTTTAAGGATCAAATGAGAAAACTTAAAGTATTTTTTCAATCTCAAAGTACAATACAAATGATAGCTATTATTGTAACCATTCTTGTTGTTCTTGTCATTCCTTTGTTTGAATTTTGTTTTTCCTGAACAAAAGTCTAGTTCTCTTTGCAACTTCTACCATTTTTTTCTGATCCTTTCCTCTGAGAAAGACAAATATAAAGTGTAAGCCATCTTCCACATGACAGCCTTTCTGAGACTTCAAGATTTATTATGCCCAGCCCCTTTCTATGAGTCTTCCCTCTAAACATTAAACATTTCTAGTATCTTCAATTTATACTCATATGGAAAAATCTTGGGTAACATCATCATTTAGCTCGTCTAATTTAGAGCAAATTAATGGTCCTGATAAAATGTAGCAAGAATTTAATGCAATACTTCAGATGGGGCCCAAATGAGGCTGGGTACATGGCTTTCATATAGATTCAATATTCTTCTCAATATAGGTCAATACACCTGTGTCTCAGTTCTTTCATTGGTGAAATGGGGAGAGAGGTATAATATATGTCCTCTTGTTCTATAGTACTATTCTATCTAATTGTGTGGCTTTAATCACGCAAATTTACCCTTTGAAACCTCAGTTTACATGTTGGAAAATCAGGGATATTATTAATTATAATTTTGGTCTTGAGTGAAGTGAGGAAAACTTTGTGTCAAGCATAAGATTAGAGTTGCAAAAAACACCAGAAGCTATCTAGTTCGATTTGCTTATTTTACAGATAAGGACAATGAGGCCCAGAGAAATTAAGTGACTTCTAAAAGATTGCATAGTATATATCCAAGGCAGAATTTGAACTCAGGTCAACTGACTCCAGAGCAATGTGACAATTTATATATTTTTTAATGATAATACTATTTTTGTTGTGTCCATAAGGGACTTTGGAGATACACACACACACACACACATATGTATACATGTATATATGTATGAATATATGTGTATATATATATACACACATACATAAATATACATGTATATACATACTTACACATATAATACATATATACATACAATATATACATATATCAGTAGATATGAGCCAGTTAAATTAACCTTTCTCTGTAATTTTTCAATGATTATCCATGCTGATCACAGTTTACAAAAAAAACCACACTTATTTTAATGAAGCATGAAATTGTCAGAACTGTTCTTCTATGGATTGTGTTCCCTTTTGATGATGATACATTAATTTCACTCAGTATTAACTAGAGTAACTTCAAGTATTCAAAACATATGGGAAGGAGAAGGTGGGTATTTCTTGGACCTAAGGACTACCTTCTTCCCACTTCTTTTGTACTTCATTTAGCATTCCCCCTTTAGGCTGATCCTAGGTCAGCCTCTCCTTTTGCATGCCTTTCTCTTTCTCAGAACAATGTCAGGTTTCTCTGAAGTTTTGCAAATGGTATTGGGGTCCTTTGGGCCAAATATTTTCAACCCCTTCAGTTCTATTTTCTCTCCTTCCATTCTTAGGTTTCTACTTAAAAAGAAAGAAGAAAAAGTTATTGGGGAGAGACATGAAAGTGACTCAGGGTGGGCATAGAGAAGACTATGGGAATAGCCTAAAACTGATCATTTCTATAGAAAGATGTCTTTATAAGTCAAACTGAAATAGGACAATTGTTCATTGAAGTTAGTTTTCCTTCATTTTATGAATTTTCAAAGCAATGGCTTTAAATGAATGTGTACGGTATAATATAATATATGCATGAATGGTCTACTCAGTATGCCTCCTGGGTCTATTACTCAGTAAATGAAGCAAAAATAAAAATCTCTGTCCAGGATAAACTATACAGCTACTCTTAAGCATACAGTGTGTAGAATTAGTCTCTTTCTTATTACAATAGAATGGGAAATGTCATTGCTATTCCTAATGTTTGCAAAAGATTACTATTTCTTATGAAAACATCCAAAGATTTACATAATTTTTCACCTATTAACCTTCATGTATTAGTATCAGAAAATTCAAAATGTGCCTATAAACAAAGATTTTTTTTTTCCAAATGAGATGAATAATCGCCAAGTCCATTCTGATAAAGGGATGAACAGGACACTTACGAGTCTTTTGGGGATGAATTTCTCTGTGAATTTCATCTACTGAGAGAAACCATAATGCCTAAATAATATAGGTCCCAAATGAATAATAGTTTTTTTAATAAACGTGTTTGGGTAGCAGGAGAAAATTTGTATTTGCAGTCAGAATCCCTGAACTTGAATCTTGGCATTTCCACTTACAATTTATGTAACTTGGGATTTCTTCCCTCCTCTGATACTCAAAGCAAAGAGATGAACCAAGTAGTACCATAACTAAGATTCCACATTGATAAGTTGGAGGGTGAATATAAGAACACAAGTCAAATGACTAAGTTTTTCAGATATGTGCCAAGTAAATGAAAAAAAAATATTGATGTTTATACTGGAAAAGAGGAGATTCAGTATTGGTGGGAGAAGTCCAGAAAGCTAGTTTCAAGTAAACTATGTTAATGTAGAAAGGAAATTAGACATGTACTGCTTGACTTCAGGTGGTGGAACTATAAAAAAATGGGAAGAAGTTACAATAAAGCAAACTTAGGCTTTATATTTGGGGTGGAACCTTCCTAAGAATGGGGACTATGTAAAAATAAAATTGGCTGCCACTTGAGATAGTAGGTTAACTCTCACTGGAATTCTATAAGCCGAGTCTTCAGTGATCACTTGTGGGTACATTAGAGTGAGAATTATCCAGATTAAAGTGCCACTTCTGATAATAAATTGACATTTGCTTTGCTGTTTTGATTAGAGTTAGCTCATTTATTCTTTATTACAGTCCAAAAATGCTGAATTTTGGTGAAAATTATTTACATGAACACAAATTCAAATTAGCACAGTGGATATTATTGCAGAAATGTGAGATCAGAAAAGCAGGCTGGTCAACAAAGTTGAACAAGTATAAAGGATAACAGATGGACAGTTCCTAAAGCTGCAATGGTACCACTGATTCTATAAAATATAGCAAGACTTAGAGGAATGCAAAATCGGTAGAGTATCTATGGATCTTCTAGAATATGGACAAGATTCAGAGCATAAAAATGTCCCTTCAGCAACTTGTTCAAAGAGAATTGAGGTAGTTAAGAAAAAAAAAAGAAATTCACATGACAACTTTGTTGTATATTTGGAGGGAATAGCAAATTGTACTTGGTAGATTTGCAGTTTCCTGTGTAATCATCTTTTTTAATGGACTATGTTATGTAAATGCTTGTCCTGTTTTGTAAATTGAAAATGAAATACATTTCTTTTTAAAAGAAGGAAAAAAGGAGAATTAGAGTATAAGAAGAAACTTATCCATCAACCAACTGCTATTTATCAAGTTACTGGTATGAGTAAAGTATAATACTAAGCACTGTGGATACAATGGCGTTAATAAAATGATTCTTGCCCTCAAAGAACTTGCATTCAATAAGGAAAAACAACATGTATAAAAGTTAGTTCATCTCTATCAATACATACAAAAAAAATCAACTAGTCCAACCAAGTAATCTTTAGATGGGACATCCTTGCAGTTACCAAGATTACAAAAGACTTCATAAAGAAGCTCTTTTTTTCTTTCAAGGTGATCTTTGAAAGAAATCAGAGATTCTAAGAGAAAGAATTGAAAAAGGAGTAAATTCAGACATATGGCAAGGTGAGTCTCTGAAAAAAAAAACATGGAGATCCGAGGTTGTATGTCCTATGGGAGAAGGAACATCAAGGACATCAGTTTAGCTTGACTGAAAAATGTGTAGAGAAGACGAATAGAAGATAAGTTTTTAAAGACAGGTGGAAACCAAGTTATAAAAGGCATTAAATATCAAATAAATGTATATTTTATACGTCAGGTAACTGGGAGCCAATGGATTTTATTGAGGAAGGGAGTGAAAAGATCAGTCTTGTGCATTAGCATTTTTATTTTTGGAAGTTATGTGAAGCACAGATTTGAGAGCTGAGATATTTGAGTCCAGGGGAATAACTAGGAAACTGTTACATTAAGCATGTGAGTAATATTGAAGATGTGATCCCAGGATGGTGGCTCTGTGAGTAGAAACAAAGGGATAGTAATGAGAAATATTTTGGAAAAAATAACCTGATTTGGCATCTGGTTAGATATGTTAGTAAAAGATAGTGAAAAATTAAGAACGATTTCACAAAAATGTCAGACCACAGAGTCCTACTTTGGTGACAAAGAAAATAAAAACATACAACTAGAAAAGACAACAAAGTCAAAGCTCCAACACCCAAAGCCTCCAAGAAAAATATGAATTAGTCCCAGGCCATGGAAGACCTCAAAAAGGATTTTGAGGAGCAAGTAAGAGAAGAAGAAGAAAAACTGGGAAGAAAAAATGAGAGTGATGTAAGAAAATCCTGAAAAAAAAAGTCAATAGCTTGCTAAAGAAGACTCAAAAAAAAAAAAACTGAAGAAAAGAACACCTTAAAAAATAGCCTAACCCAGGGGTAGCTAGGTGGTGCAGTGGATAGAGTAACAGCCCTGAAGTCAGGAGGACCTGAGTTCAAATCTGGCCTCAGACTAAACACTTGACACTTACAAGCTGTGTAACCCTGGGCAAGTCACTTAACCTCAATTGCCTTAAAAGAAAAAAAGAAAAGGAAAAAAATGGCCTAACCCAAATAGCAAAAGAGGTCCAAAAAGCCAATGAGGAAAAGAATGCCTTCAAAAGTAGAATTGGCCAAATGATAAAGAAAGTCCAAAAGTTCACTGAAGAAAATATTTCCTTAAAAATTAGAATGGAGCAAATGGAAGCTAGTGACTTTATGAGAAAGCAAGATGTTATAAAACAAAACCAAAAGAATAAAAAAGTAGAAAACAATATGAAATTTCTCATTGGAAAAACAACTAAGTTGGAAAATAGATCCAGGAGAGATAATTTAAAAATCATTGGACTACTGGGAAGCCATGGCCAAAAAAAAAAAAAAAAGGCTAGACATCATCTTTCATGAAATTATCAAGGGAAACTGCCCTGATATTATAGAACCAGAGGATAAAATAGAAGTGGAAAGAATCTACCAATCACCTGCTGGTTTTTTTCTTTTTGGTTAGGCAGTGGGGTTAAGTGACTTGCCCGGGGTCACACAGCTAGTGTTATGTGTCTGAGGTTTGATTTGAACTCAGGTCCTCCTGAATCCAGGACCGGTGCTCTATCTACTGCATCACCCAGCTGCCCCCCAATCACCTCTTGAAAGAGTTGCCTGAAGGAAAACCCCTAGGAATATTATAGCCAAATTCCAGAGTTCTTAGGTCAAGAAGAAAATATTGCAAACAGCCAGAAAGTAGCAATTCAAGTATTGTGGAAATACAATCAGAATAGCACAAGATTTAGCAACTTCTAAATAAAGGGACCAGAGGGCTTGCAATATGATATTCTTGAGGTCAAAGGAGGTAGCATTACAACCAAGAATCAACTACCTAGCAAAACTGAGTATGATTCTTCAGGGGGAAAATGGACATTCAGTGAAATAAAGAAGTTTCGAGCATTCTTGATGAAAAGACCAGAGCTGAACAGAAAATTTGACTTTTAAATGCAAGACTCAAGATAAGCATGAAAAGGTAAACTGGAAAGAGAAATCCTAAAAGAATTATTAAAGTTGAACTATTTACATTTCTACATGGAATGCTATTTATAACTCACAAAACCTTTTCTGAATTAGGGTAGTTGGAGGTAAAATAGATAGATAGATAGATAGATAGATAGATAGATAGATAGATAGATAGATAGATAGATAGATAAAGAAAACAGGGTGAGTAGTTGAAGATAAAGGGGTGGTTTCTAAAAAATAAAATTAAAGGGTGAGAGAGGATTATACTGGGAGAAGGAGAAAGGGAGAGGTAGAATGTGGTAAATTATCTCACATGAAACAGACAAGGAAAAAACTTTTATAGTAGAGGGGAAGTGGGGGAAGGTGAGAGAGAATGAGTGAATCTTATTCCAGTCAGATTTGGCTTAAGGAGGGAATAACATACACACTCAATTGGGTGTGGAAGTCTATCTTGCCTACAGAAAAATAGGGGATAAGGGGATGGGGTGGATGATAGAAGGGAGAGCCAATTGGGAAAGGGGGTTATCAGAAGCAAACACTTCTGAGAAGGAACAGGGTTGAAAGAGAGAATGGAATAAACAGGGGGTGGGATAGGATGAAGGGAAATAGAGTTAGTTTTCCACAGCATACCTACACAAGTATAACTTGTATTGAGTTGCTTGCCATCTCAGTGAAGGTGAGTGGGGAGGGAGGAAGGACGATAATTTAGAACACAAAGCTTTAAAAAAAAATGTTGAAAGTTGTTTTCACATGCAACTGGGAAATGAGATATAGAGGTAATGGTGTATAGAAACCTACCCTGTCTTACAGGAAAATAGAAGGGGAAGGGGATAGAGAAGGGGGGATGATAGAAGGGAGGGCAGATTAGGGAAAGGGGTATTCAGAATGCACTACCTCTTGGGATGGGGGAAGGGGCAAAATGGGGAGAAAATTTGGACTCAAAATCTTGTGGAAATTAATGTTGAAAACTAAAAATAAAGACATAATTAAAAAATAAATGTGGTGGCAGCTAGATTCTTAGTAAATCTTATTCTGTCCCATTGAAAGATTTCATTTAAAATGAAATCCCAAATTTGTCCTTAGTAATTATTTAGAACAGAGGATGCTATTGGAGCCGAGTAAACTTCTCCATTTGTAATCTGTATTAAATTTGGCAAAGCTGGTTGATTCATTTTAATGCATTTTCCTAATATGAGCTACTGTGTTTCTCAGTACAAAAAATGAACTGGCTTCTGACCTAGTAGGATCAAAGTTATGGTCATGGAGAGCATGGAGATGTACTATGAAAGGCAGCAACTAGGGGAAAGAATAATAATAACAGCAACCCTCTCTTTGGAGATAAAAGCCGTTATGTTAAATCTTGGCTCTGTCAGGCATGGCCCAAGTGACAAAGGACAAATCACTTAATCTTTCTGAGCCTTAGTTCTGCTATCTGTAAAAAAAAAAAAAGAGAGAATTAGACTATATGACCTAAATCTATAATTCATAACTGGCATCTAATTGATGCAGTGGATAGAATGCTATACTTGGGAGTTGGCAACACCTGAATTTAAATCCTGATTCTTATGCTTACAAGCTACATAACCTTTGACAAGTTACTTATTGTCTCCTAGCCTCTGTTTCCTTTTCAGTACAATGAGCAAAATAATAACACTTCATAGTATTGTGATGGTCAAAAGAAATTGAATTTGTACAGCTCTTTTCAGACCTTGATGTGTTATATGAAGACTACCCTCTCCCTCCTCATCTTCCTCATCCAAGAGAAAGAATGTGAGATTTGCAATCATCACAACCAGGTTTAAATATTAATTCTGAAACATTCTAGTTGGATGACTTAGGGAAAGTCACTTAACATTTCTGGGTCACAGTTTGGTCATCTCTAAAATAAAGATCCTAATGTATATTACCTTTTCCATACAGCTTAAACTGAGATAACATATTTAAAATCCTTTGGAAAATGCTACTTTGATGTACATCCTCCTCTCAGCTCTAAAATCCTAAGATAATATTATATATGATTTTAAAACATTGCAGTATGACAATGTGATGCAGTTAAAAGGGGCTTATAGTATCATAAGAGGCCATTAAGTGCAATGTGTTCATTTTACAGATAAGGACACTGAAGCCCAGATAGGTTAAGCAATTTGCCCAATCTCAAAAGGCTAGTTGATCTCTGAGGTAAGATTTGAAACCAGATCTTTCCAACTCCAATTCCCATGATCTCTCTAGTATACCATGCTGCCTCTAGAGTTCTACATTTGGAATCAGAAGACAAATTCTAACTCTACTACATACTCCCTTTGTGATCTTGGAAAAGTAACTAAATCTCTTTGGCCTCACTTTCCTCATCTTTATAATGAGGGGCATAAACTCTGAGGTAACCTGGAACACTACAGTTATGGCTTCCACATTGGGAGGGGTGGGGGTGCCCAGGTACACTACACTGATCAGGAAATTTCTTATAAAATTTTTTTGGCCAATGGGGAAAATTGTGATGTGGAAGGAATAACTATATGTATCTGTTCCTAAGAACACTCCCTCTGGAGCTGTATTTGTTAAAAGTAACTGATAAACCAGAGGCAGAGAAGATAGACATATGCAATGGAGATGAACCTGCAGATAAAAAGAGCAGCTGCAAGCATGATTATGGAAAATAGAAGCAGGGAACTTCAAGCACAAGATGTGTCTTTTTTTTTAATATAAATTTATTTATTTGTAGTTTTCAACATTCATTTCCACAAGTTTTTGAGTTCCAAATTTTCACCCTGTCTCATCCTCCCCCACCCCAAGATTCTATGCATTCTGAATACCCCTTCCCCTTGTCTGTCCTCTTTTCTTTCTCTCCCCCTTCTCTTATCCCCTTCCCCTTCTATTTTCCTGCAGGGCAGGGTAGACTTCTGTACCCCATTTCCTGTATTTCTTATTTCCCATGCATGTGAAAACTTTTTTTTTAAGCATATGTTTTTAAAACTTTAGGTTTCAAATTTTCTCTTCCTCCCTCCCCACCCACCCTCATTGAAAAGGCAAGCAACTCAATATAGGTTGTACATGTGCAGTTATGCAAAACACTTCCATAGTAGACATGTTGTGAAAAACTAACTCTATTTCCCTTAATCCTATCCTGCCCTCCCATTTATTCTATTCTTTCTTTTGACCCTGTCCTCCTCAGAAGTATTTACTTCTGATTACCCTTTCCAATCTGCCCTCCTCTCTATCATCCCCCTGCTCTCTTGTCCCCTTCTCCCCTATTTTCTGTAGGGTAAGACAGATTTCCATACCCAATTGAATGTGTATGTTATTCCCTCCTTAAGCCAAATCCTATGAGAAAAGATTACTCATTCCCTCTCACCTTCCCCTGCTTCCCCTCCACTGTAAGAGACTTTTCTTTTCTGTTTTTTTTTGTGAGATAATTTACCCCATTCTACCTCTCCCTTTCTTCTTCTCGAGTATAATCCTCCTCATCCCTTAATTTTATTCTCCAGATATGACCCCTTAATCTTCAACTCACCCTGTGCCTCTATCTATCTATATCTATCTATCTATCTATCTATCTATCTATCTATCTATCTATCTATCTATATATACATAATATTTTTTTCCTCCAACTACCCTAATACTGACAAAGGTCTCATGAGTTATAAATATCATCTTTCCATGCAGGAATGTAAACAGTTCAATCTTAATAAGTCTCTTATGATTTCTCTTTCCTGTTTACCTCTTCATGTTCCACTTGAGTCCTGTATTTGAAAGTCAAATTTTCTATTCAGCTCTGGTCTTTTCATCAGGAATGCTTGAAAGTCCTCTATTTCACTGAATGACCATTTTTTCCCCGATTATACTCAGTTTTGCTGGGTAGGTGATTCTTGGTTGTAATCCTATCTCCTTTGCCCTCCGGAATATTATATTCCATGCCCTGTGGTCCTTTAATGTAGAAGCTGCTAAATCTTGTGTTATCCTGATTGTGTTTCCACAGTACTTGAATTGTTTCCTTCTGGCAGCTTGTAATATTTTCTCCTTGACCTGGGAACTCTGGAATTTGGCTAATATTCCTAGGAGTTTTCCTTTGGGGATCTCTTTCAGGAGGAGATCTGTGGATTCTTTCAATTTCTATTTTGCCCTCTGGTTTCTATATCAGGGCAGTTTTCCTTGATAATTTCTTTGATGTCTAGGCTCTTTTTTTGATCATGGCTTTCAGATAGTCCAATAATTTTTAAATTCTCTCTCCTGGATCTATTTTCCAGGTCAGTTGTTTTTCCAATGAGATATTTCACATTGTTTTCTAATTTTTCATTCTTTTGGATTTGTTTTACATTGATTTCTCATAAAGTCACTAGCTTCCAATTGCTCTATTCTAATTTTTAAGGAAGTATTTTCTTCAGTAATCTTTTGGACTTCCTTTTCCATTTGGCCAATTTTTCTTTTTAGGGCATTTTCTCCTCATTGGCTTTTTGGACCTCTTTTGCCATTTGGGTTAGGCTATTTTTAAGGTGTTATTTCTTCAGTATTTTTTTGGGTCTCCTTTAGCAAGCTGTTGACTTGTTTTTCATGATTTTCTTGCATCACTCTCATTTCTTTCCCAGTTTTTCCTCTACTTCCCTTACTTGCTTCTCAAAATCCCTTTTGAGCTCTTCCAAGGCCTGGGACTGATTCATATTTTTCTTGGAGGCTTTGGATGTAGGAGCTTTGACTTTGTTGTCTTCTTCTGGTTGTATATTTTGATCTTCTTTGTCACCAAAGTAAGATAATACAGTCTGACCCTTTTTGTGCTGCTTCTCATGATCCCAGCCAATTACTTGAGTTTTAAACTCTTTGTTAAGGTAAGAGTCTGCTTCCAATGTGGAGAATATCCTGTCCCAAGCTTCAGGGGTTTGTATAGCTGTTTTCAGAGATACTTGTAGGGACCTGTAAATTTTCAGTTCTTCCAAGGTGGTATGATAAGGGGTGAGGTCTTTACTCCTTTCCTGGCCTGTGACCACAAGTATTCCTTTCTGTCCTGTAACTGTGAGGAGGGGTTCCTGTCCACAGACACCCCAAGCTCCACCAAGCCAGCGTTCCTCCTCATCCCAGAACTGCCTCCCAGAACTGTGACCCAGATCCACACACGGGCAAAGCAAGTGATTCCTGCCTCAGCACTGGCAAAGAGATCCCTGCAATCCCTCTCTGATCAGCCACTGGATTCCCCCTCAGTCTGTGGGCCAGAAGCTTGGGAAGAAGCTGCCCCCCCAGGACCATGCTCTTGGGTAGTGAAGCTGAGACCCCGCCTTCCTTTCTGAGCACCCACAAAAACAGACTTTTCCCACTGACCTTCTAAGTTGTCTTTGGCATTAGTCGGTTGAGGAGTCTGGAAACCTCCACAGCTGCCTGAGATTCAGTCCTCTGAGGCCTGCTCCAGGTTCTCTGTGGCCTGTGCACCCTCGATGCACTGTGCTGCGCTCCCAACCTGGCATGATACACCTTTCTCATCAATCATCCTGGTTGTCTTGGGATGGAAATTTGTTTCACTCTGTCTTTTTTGTGGGTTCTGCTGCTTCAGAATTTGTTTAGAGTCATTTTTATGAGTATTTGAAGGGGTTTTGGGGAGAGCTTAAGCAAGTCACTGCTTTCACTCCGCCATCTTGGCTCTGCCCCCCCAAGATGTGTCTTAACTAAAAAAAAAACAAGTTTAACAAAAAGCTGAAAAGGTGTCAAAGAATGAACCAAACTAATTCATCAGTGGAATTAGTACTTTTATATACATTTTATTAGTGAAGAGAGATTCAGAGTGGTCATGTGTTTTCCCTGAAGTATCACAGCCACATGTAATACACACCAAATTCAAATCCAATTCTTGACTCCAAGTTCAGTGCTATTCCCATTATACCATACTGCTCTGACCACTGTGAAGTAAACAAGGTTTACCTTAATTCTTATGCTTTTCCTACTTCCATCCCCTATGGAATTTCTATCATTTAATTAAAAAAAATAAATATGATACAGCTTCTAAAACTCATATATTCATATGCCATCATTTTTATATGACCTACAGTGTTTGATTATGTGAGCTCAAAATAGTCTTTTGGAAATGCCAGATGAAGTTAAAAGTGGGACAGAAATGAATGTTAAATGAACAATATTTTTCCCCCATGGCTTAAATATTCAAAATATTATTTTATAGATATAAATAATTTTTCATCAAGTGTTTTGCTATCATAAAAGTCAAATAACACAATCAATAAAAATTATTACCAGCATAATCTCTTAGAAGGTAGTAAATGTTTCATATTTGTCTTTGTATCCTAAATAGTAAGGGGTACTTTAAAAATCTATGTTGAATTACATTCAATTAGGAAAAATGCTATCTCAGATTCATCCAAATGATTTTTAAGTATTCATGAGAAGATGCAAAAAGAAAATTAATAGTATCTAACAGATTGTCATGAGAGAAAACCATGTCAGAATCAATGTTAATTAAATGAATACGTATGTATTTTTAATTTTTAAACAATAATATCTTAAGACATAATCTAGTGTACTGGATGTAGGAATTTGGATCAGTAAGATCTGAGTTTAAACTACTTCTGACACTCCCTATGCACGGCTCTTTAAACTACTCTATGAAGTTTTCAATTTCCTCATCTATGAAATGGAGATGACAATGCCTGATGAAATAACAGGTAAGTCCTGACCAAAATGTTCCTAAATCCTGTTTTTCTCTATTCCAGTTCCCTAAAGGCATGGATTGTTTCATATTTATCTTTTTTATCCCCAATACTTAACACAGTATCTGGCATATAGAAGGCATGTAATAAAAGCTTATTGAATGAATGAATAAAGAAATGACTGAAAAAAGATACCCATACATCTACCTCACAACAACATTGGGAGACTCAACTGAGATAATGTTGATAGATAGTTTTGCAAATTGTAAAGTATGCAATGTAAACTACGTACAAAAGTAATAGCAAAATTTTAATGATGATCAACTATGGAAGACAGCTACTTTGATTAATACAATGATCTAAGACAATTCCAAAAGTATCTAAGATGAAAAAAGCTATCCACTTCAGAGAACTAATGAACGCTGAGTGCAGATTGAAGCATATTTTCCCTTTTTGTGTTTCTTTTTTTTTTTAATTTGTAACATGGTTAATATGGAAACATGCTTTACATGACTTTATATGTATAATTGATATAATTGTTTGCATTCTTAATGCATGGGAGCAAAAATATGGAAATCAAAAGTTTTAAAAATAAAAAAAGTTTAAAAATATTTTTAAAAGTAGAATTATACACAACTGCCAAATATTTATCAATTTTGATGAAAAACATACACACAAAAATTGAAAGAATAATTTAGCACAGCTAAAAGTCCAGTGCTAAATGACAGCCGAAATCTATAAGCATTTATTTTGAGGTTGACCATACTTCAAGATCATAAATTCTCAAAATGACCAGTAGGGCACAGAAACAAATTGTACTTTAACCAAACTCCTATTGCAGGTCATTGGTCAATCCAAGAATAGAATTCAGAAAATCTCTGACTCCAAAGGGCCTTGTTGAGGTTAATAGAGACCAAGAGTCATCTTTTAGGTATTTCTATAAGCTTCGAGGTCTTTCCACACAGATATGCCTCCTGTCCTTTGTCAGAATTGTTTTGTTTGATGGTTGTCTTTTATTTCTTTCTCTCTCAAATCTCATAAAAAAAATCAGCTCATATTGGACTTTCAGCCTTATCTCTTTTTTACTTTTATTTTATTTTTATTTTTAGGAGGTTTAAAGTGACTGCATGAAGTTTCTACCTAATATGAATTCATGATCTCCCTATTATAAAATACCTAGAGATTACTAGAAGAGGTAGTGTGGTGTGGTTCAGTGGTGCCACACTCAAATAGAAATGAAAATCACTAAAAAATTTATAAGGATACCTGTGGGCTTTGTATTGGCTTACAAAAACACACATTTTACCATATTTTTAAATTAATACACCAACACATTAAAGTCAGATAGGAAATACATTTCCATGTGGCTTGGGCTACACTTGAGAGTATTTCAGGCAGTGTGACCTGTGGGCTATGTGTTTGACTCCTCCCATGCAATAGATTACTGGGCACAGAGTGAGGTACACAGATTTGAATCTTCCTCAGACACTTACTGCCTATGTGACCCTGCATAAGTCATATAAACTCTCTGTGCTTCAGTTTCCTCTTCTATAAAAGGAAAAGATCAGACTCTTTGGACCCCAAGGTCTCTTCAGAATTAAAACTTTGCTATTATTGTAAGGTATGATGGGTAAAAAATACCCCCAACCCCCATTTTAGTCTTGATTACTTTGTTTCAGAGAAATATTGGAGCGTGTGTCACAATGATATATTTCATACCAAATGATCTTCTTGCACCTCATTAGCAAATGCTACTTTTCCAAAAGCTACTTAAGCCTGGCTAATAAGAAAACTAACTACCATTTATATAGCACTTACTGTGTTTCAGGCAATATGCAAGTGCTTTCCAAATACCTCATTTGATCATCCCAACAATTTTGGGAGATAGGTGCTATTGATTTCACCATTTTATAGGGGAGGAAACTGAGGCAAACAGAATAAGTAAATTGCCCAAGCTCACACAGCTAGTAAATGCCTGAGGTCAGATTTGAGCTCAGATCTTTCTGACTCCAGATCCAGTTTTCTATTTACCACACAATCTTGCCTAAATGATTATCAAGCAATATTTTTTTTTCCATAGAAACACACCAGTGGAGGCTTGAGCCAATGGAATTAGATGATTATTTCCCCGCAGTCCTTCAGGGCTACCTAGAAGGCTTATGCAGCTAGCTAAAATCTTGTGATCCAATTCATTAGTTAAAGTGGGAAATCAGAGAAGAATGCCTCAGAACTTATATGGACTTGTCTGTGTTAGCAGTGATGCAGCAAGACACATTTTACTAGTCATTTAACAAGATTAATGATTTCCATATAGTACAAATCATAATGCTATGTAAGTAATGTAAGTGAGGTATAACTGTCCACTCTGAGTTGATTGATACTTGCAATGGCAATAGTACTAGATTTGGAATCAAAGGAATTGTTAAATGCCAGGCTTGCCATTTGCTCCTAATGTGTGACCTTTGGAAAATCACCTAGCTTCTCTAAGGCTATTTATTCATCTGTAAAATGAAGGATCGGATAATCCTTATTTCCTTCTAATTCCAAATGACTGATCTTATGAAAAGAGATAAGGCAAAACCACATGATGCCAAACCACAAAATCAAAGTTTCTGTAATAGCTATTCTTGTTCTCTCCCTTGCAGGACAATTACCTACACGCCAATGAGTAGACACTCATTGGGAGATAGCCTGGTCTAATGAAAAAAGCCTTGCATTTACAGTGAGAGAAGCTACGTTTCCATCCCCTTTCTCTCACTAACTGCCTGTGTGATTCTTTTCAAGAAGCTCAATATCTCTAGTCCTTAGTTCACATTTCTATAAGTTGCGGAGTTATATTAGATAATCTTTTGGATACCATGCAGCTCTTCCTATGATTTTCATAGAACCTTTGAAGGATTCTACTTTCAAATTTAGACAGGATGCCTCTGAACCTAACCCACATAGTAGAGCTTTCTGAATCCTACAAGATGTTTTCCCAAATTATAATTACTTTCATAATATGATATTTACTATGACAATATAATAGAGCTAGTATAGTCAGTGGAGGGCTGGTCTCAGAGTCAAGAATATCTGAATTTATATCTTCCTTTTGCCCTTATGGGTTACATGAGCAAGGGCAGCTCACTTCCTCTCTGTAAGGCTCACATTCCTTTAGATTCCAAAAATGGGGATAGTGATACCTATAGTAGCTTCCTTATTCTGACACTAAGAAGCTAAATGGCTGATTGCCGCTCTTTGTTCTTGAAGGGGACCAAAATAACATCATTAGTTTAGAGTCAAGGTAGAGGATGTTCGACTGTGGCTAATCAGACCGATGGGAGCTTGGAAGGCTCTACCACAGCTCAGGCGCAAATAGTCTATGTTAACATTTGGGATGGAGATGTCTCTAAATTTGCTCCTCTCATGTTTCTTTTCAGCTACTGCAATTTTGCTTTGTTCATAAGCGTGGCACGTTCTTTGATGTAGACATGACACACGAGGTGGTCTTTTGCCTGTATCTCCCATGGCACGCAATCAATTCCAAAGTTCTTTAAAGAGACTTTGAGCATGTCCTTACATCACTTCTGATCACCATATGAGGTCCTGTGCTGTGTGAGTTTTCCATAAAATAATATTTTAGGCAATGTGTGCTTGACACTCAAACAATGTGGCCAACCCATCAGAATCATGTTCTTTATAATAGAGTTTGAATGCTTGCAGATCAGTTCAAGAAAGGACCTTATCTTGCCAGGTGATTTTCAGAGTTTTCCTAAGACAATTCAAATGAAAGCAATTCAGTTTCCTGGCATGGCCCTGGTATGCAGTCTAGGTTTCATAAGTGCACAACAATGAGGTCAACAAAATGGCTCATAGACTTCAGTTTGGTAGGCAGTCTAATGCCTCTTCTCTCCCAACACTTTCCTTTGGAGCCTCCCAAACACTGGGCTAGCTCTGGCAATTCATGTATCAACCTCATTATTAATGTGTACATCCCTAGAAAGTATACTGCCAATGTAGTGTATGTAAAATATTTCACAAACATTAAGTTGGGTTTTGTTACTAATATTTATTAAGATATCTGTTTAGTGAACTCATTGGAGGACATGGTTGTGAGTTATACAGCTTGGGTAAGCACTGTTAGCTTGTCATTTGCATTTTTGGAAAGAATATGTATACTAATGAGATCAAACATTCAAATGAAAATTTGAATGCATAAGGTAAATAATTCTAGGTGTCCCAATTAATGAGGATTAATGAAAAATTGGGAGACAGAATGGAAAAGTAAACAGTCAGTGCTGGAATCAGAAAGACCTGAATTTAATTCCTATCTCTGACACATACTAGCTATGTGACCCTGAACAAACAAGGATGTGGTACATAGAGACCTGAACTTTGGGTCATGAAGACCTGAGTCCTAATCCTGCCTTGCAACTTTACTAAATATGCGTCTCTGGTACATTTAACTACCCTAAGCTTCAGTTTCTTTATAAAATGAGTATAATGATAGCATGTAACTTAAAGGGATGCTGTGAGGATTAAATAAGTGAATACATGTAAAACATTTCATATACGTAAAATGATTTGAAAATCTTAATGGCCTATACATAAGTGATCATATTATTATTATTTTCATTATCGTTACTATTAGCAGCAGTAGCAGCAGCAGCATATAACTTCTCAATGTACTCAGGCAGCTAAGTGTACAACTTACAGACTGGATGCTTATGTTTATGGTGGATGGAAGTTCCACATGATGAGTACCCTTCATGAAGGAAATCATCATTCCAAACCAAAAGAAAAAAAATAGATTGGATAATACACACCAGCCCTTTACTTTTAAGGTAATATATGTATTTTTTTTTAATTTTTCTAATAAGCTTAACTTAAGTAACTAAAAGGAAATTATATTCTAGTGATTTCACTATAAATTGGTCTGTAATTCTCTTTTTCTCACTATACTTCATCTACAGAGAATCTACATAAAAAGATTTTGCCTATCAAAGGTAAGCCTATGACTTTAGCACTAATAAAGATTGCTTATTTGATCCAAGGGACACGTGGAGTTGACCATGTTAGGGTTAGGGGAAAGAAAGTGATGATGCTCTAATTATAGTTGAAGTAGAACTTTTCCTATGTTTCTTGGAGCTGAGGGATCAGGTAGTGAGGGACTGAATGGACAACCAAACCTCATTTAAAGTTATCATGCCCAATGATTTTTTTTTTTACAATAATGTCTTAATACATTTTTTTCATCCAGCTTTACCCTAAACTCCAGAGTTACCTGATAAGACACAGTCTGATCAATTTCGTGTGAGTGTTCTCTCCCACTTTCCACACCTGGAATAATTTGTGTCTTCATTCAGGAACATACTAATGTTCCTGACTTTGACTTTAAGTGACACTCCCTGCTTTTGGCCCCTGCAGTGGAATTCATAGCTATTCTTACAAAAGAAATAAATGATTAGATCAGAAACAAAGATGCAATAGTCATTGCCAAATTAAGTCATTCCCAAATCAATAAGTATTAATGACCATGAAGAGTTTTTAAATAAAGAAATTCCAAAGTGAACTGAAAATTCTAAATCTCAAAAGGCACATCAAAACAACTCTGAGGTATGACCTCAAATCCATCATTAATAAAGATGAAAAATATTGGGGGTTGGAGGAATGCTTGGTGGGGGGCCTGTGAGAAAACAGGCACAATAATTCATTTTTGATATGGCTCAATTCTTTCAGTCATTCAATAACGCAATTTCGTATTGTTGAGGAAACATGTTCCTACACTTGGAACCAGAGATGCATACGCAGGGACCTTGTGAAATAATTATTGACATGAAAAATTCAAAAAAAAGTTGTCATAGCAGTATAATTTGTTATAACAAAAAGTTGAAAATAAAATGTGACCAATAGTTGGGGGACAGCTAAAGAAATTATGATTCAGGAATATAAAGGAGTTTGATCACACTGTAAGGAATACTGCATATTAAGTAAGAGAACCCAGAAAAGTTATGTGAAATTATACAGAATAAAGAAATAAGGGCCAATAAAATGATTGCAATAAAGTGGTCAATATATAGAGAGGTAAAAGAAAGCTGGAAAATCAAATACAAATTGAAACTATTAATATCATAATTCCAATTTTTAAGTATCCATTATCCTTTTGGGTAACAACTGACAATCTAACTCATCCCAATCTTTACAGGGAATGTACTCAACAAAAAGTTTTCTTTGGGTATTTATTAGAAAGAATTGCTTGTATTGAAGGAAACATGTACCAAAAATATTTTAAAAGGAAAAACAACAGCCTTTAATATGCATATATTACCCAGTAAGACATTTTATAGGCTATAGCAGTGCAGGTGGTTAAAAAATACTACTGATATGATGGTATCTCAATGTTACAAACTTCATATAAAAATTAACTTCTCATTTTAGTAGACATTCTATTTACAATTTATTTTACCTCTTAGCTCTTTTGAAAACCAATTAAAGAAAAAAAATTTAAAACCTTCTGATAAAATTCCCTGTTAGAGTAGAAAGACAATTAGTTTGCAGAGGTCCTCAGTTCATACCCTACTCTAACACTCCTTTCCTATGTAATCTTGGAGAAGTCATACCTTAAAAAGAGGAGGGGGAGGAGTTGAACTAGAGGGTTTCTGAAGTTTTGCTTTGTTTTTTTTCTAATTTTAGATTCCTGATTTTAGTCCAACTTCATTATTTCTGTGGCACTATTTTGAGTTGACTTTCCATTTGTCTGGATTCTCAGAAAGAGTTAACTGATTACTTTGCCTCTCAGTGTGAGTTAGCTCACACTAGTGTGTTCTTTACTGATTATCCAGTTGGCAAATTAGGAAGCCAGACTTGATTAGCTTCTGTAAAAGAGTATTTATTAGTATAGTAAGAAGAGTTTGTATAAAAAATGTTTCCGCAAACATCTGAAAAATAATCTCTCAAAATTTGGTGTGGAATTGGGCTCAACCTTAGGGACCAAATTTGGCCTAGGGATAACACATCTCCTAACTGAATGAAAGTCCGTTTCTCCCTTTTTGGAGTCCTTATGAAGTTCTCCTAAAGTGTGTGTAGCTGTTTGCTTGGCCCAAAATGTTAGTCGTCATATAATCTTTCTGACATTGTACTTCTGTCTACACTGGATGGATCACATTCCTTAAATCTGCTCTTTATTTACTCTCTCAGCTCTGTGCTAGATGCATTATTTGTTTGTGACTGATCCTGGTCCAGTTCCTTCTCTGATGACGAAGAGAAAGAGAGAAAGATAAAGAGACAGAAAGAATAATTCCCTCTTCCCCACTATCTGCCCTTTGGATATGAACACATGTATCTGACTGCAAAACAATCTTAAAGCTTAATTCAAAAGGCATCTGTTGCGATGATTCTGCTGGAATCTCCCTTTCTGTTATTCTTTAGGTCCAAAGGTGTGTCTAGTTCTTTCAAACTGTTGCAATACATGTAGTCATTTGATTTTATCCAGTGACTCAAAGCACTCCACTCCTAAACTGATTGACTAGGCTGTTCACACACAATGTAAACCTTTGGCTGAATTTATTTAGTGAGGGTGATTAGCAATTGGTCTGATTTCTTGTACATGTTCGGTAGGGTTACTTACTTTGTAATTCAATAAAAGAAGCACTGTCAGGTCATAAAGGTATACTCCATTCAGTACTCAGGAGATAAATAACCAATCTTGGATATTCCTCCTTCTCTCTCAATTTTAGCCAAAGTGTTAATTGGAGTCATATGTGGGTCAGTGTTCTTAAATTTCTATTACAGTTGGACTAAAACAAGTGACAAGAATCAGCCTCCCAAATGTAATACCTCCTATATGCTGAATGGAGGAGATATTCCCAGTGTCACAAAGCCACCAAATGTTGGAGGCCCGATCATCCCAACCACAAATCCAGCAGCTCTGTCTGGTATAAAATACCCTTTTACTGTAATTAGCTCATTTTAATTCCAGGGATGAATATTTTGAACCCTAAAATCTCAGTTTAACTTTCTTTGTTTTTAGAAAACTCATTTGAAATGAAAATTTCTGAGTTCAATCACAATCTCCCTAAGCTCCAAATTTGAGGTGGGGGGAATCCTGATAGCCAAGCAAAAATTGGATTATTTTTCTTATCTAGCATTATATTTATCTCAATTTAATTTCTGGACTCTGTGGCTGAGGCAAAAAATATGCTTACAGGAAACATCTGAATCACATAATAGGACATGTTATTATGTTATTTGTGAATAGATGGGCATTGAGGGGTGAGGCTGAGGAAAAAGTTGACCTTTCCTTGGGACTCCTCTCTGAGATGGATATAGAGCAAAATTATTTTCTCATTATCTTCCTTCTCTCCATAGCTGTCTTTTCTTTGCTCCATGCTTAACCCAACCAGATGCTCAGAATCTCTTCTCAGATTCTGTGATAGCTTTCCTTTTTCAAAGAAAAAGCTTAGAGCATGACCCAATGGATTTCACTGATATAAGGAGGTGCACAGGTCATTTTCACACACTGTTCTGATCCTGTGATTCAATCAAAAATCTTTGTACCTTTTCCTGACACCAGTCAAATGGGGTGGTTTCAACTCCACCTTACACTACACAGAGACTTATGTGCGTAAGAGGCTCAAGCTTTTTTTTTTTTCCAGTATTTCCTTGATGACATCTCATTAAGTCCCTGAATCCCATTTAGCAGATCTGGACCTCCAAAACCTGACACAATCAGAATATTTGGCTAGATATTCTATTTCCCAGGAATAATTCAGCCTTTGATAGATAACGTCTAGAAGTTGAACCTACTTTCAAAAAAATAAAGCACAAAATTGAAATAGGAAGAACTCAAAGAAAGTAAAATAGATAGATAGACAGACAGACAGATACAAAGAGAGAGAGAGATTTAGGCGTCATCCATGGTAATTACATTGACCCCTCTCCCATGATAATCTGGAAGATTATACTAATATTTATAATTTCTTGATATTTTATATTATATTAGGAAAAGCATTTTACTGATTAGAATCTCTTCCAATGCCATATATTTGTCAAAAAGAAAACCTAGGAGCAATTTAAAACAGTAACTTAGCAGTTTTTAAACTTTTAAAATTGGGATTTAGAAAGCAAGGGAAAGATTATAAACTGATCTAGGCAAATGCAGAAAAAAAAGAAGAACCCCAGATATCCCTTAGAAAGTAACAATTCAGGCCTAGAGCCTGCAGTCCTAGAGCAACAGACCTATATGAAATCACTTTCATTGTTTATCTATATGAACAGGAAAGTTTGAAGATTAAATTTGCTTATTTCTTATGTTTCTTTCCCACTTAACTCCAATCTAAGGGCTTCTCTATCTGATCAAAGGCAGTTTCCTCCTGCACTTCAACAAAAGTTCACATTGTCAAAAACACCCTAAAACTTTGCTCATAGATCTGTTGGACACATGATAAAAATAACAACAGTAGCAAATAGCTTACCTTCGTGTAGTGCCTACCATATGCCAGGCACTTTACCAACATTATTATTTTGATTCCTACAACTCTCCTGGGAGTTAGATGATATTATTATTTCCATTTTACAGGTGAGGAAATAAACTTAAACAGAGGTTAAATAACTTCTTCAGGCTCACACAATTGGCAAGTGTCTGAGGACATATTGCAACACAGGTATTATTGACTTCAGTCACAGTACTCTATCACTGTATTCACTGTGCCACCAAGTTGATTCATAAGAATGCTAATGAATTCTAGAATTCTGTGCTTTCATCTAGTTTTTATCACTGCAAGAGAACTTTGATGAGTCAGCATGATTTATACTTTTTTTTTTCCTAGAATTCAAAATGTCCCATTTTTCATAACACGAAAAATTTTCAATTTTTACATTGGCTGCAGAGTGACTAATAATCTCGTGTGACCATTAACTCACATGTTTATTTGTACAGTGTTAAATTAATCTTGAAGCTGCTTTACAAATGGGAAGACTGGGGGAGGGTGGTTGTGTCTTTTAAAAGTAATACATCTACCTAAACTAAAAATCATAATTTTTAAAAAATCTGTTCTCAAACTCAAAATATAGCATGTCTCTCTTTGGCAAGAGTTGAGTCAGTCAGAATATATTGAATTTTGGCATTCATGGGAGGAGAGGGGTTAACAAAAACAAGTCTGTTTATCTGAATTATAGGATCATAGCTAATGAGCTGAAAGACACTTTGGAGCACATTTAATACAATTGTTCATTTTAGATTTGGGGAAACTGAAGCCCTGGCAGCATAAGTGGCCTCAGTTTGCATCATTGGAGTGTTAAGTAAAAGATATGAATCCTTTCACTCAAGAGGCAGTACTTTTTTGTCACCTGTGATTTGTTCCTCTTTAGTGTGTGTTTTGCTGTGAAGATTATATTAGCTAAGAATCTAATTCTTTGCTTCTAGCCTTCAAGTCAATTTTCAGAACAAAGAGTTTATTCAAGTTTTCCTACTAAGCAGTCTTGTGATCTCAGGCAGCTTACTTAAGCTCTCCATACCTCAGTGCCTCTTCTTTAAAAGAAGGAGTTTGGATTCAATAATTTTCAGTTTTAAGTCTAAAATTCCAAAGAATCATGGTATAGGCTGGATGTTGTTGGTAGTATCTGTTCCTAAGGCCTGGAATGGAGGCATTGCCTACCCACCTATGCTTCTTGGAATCTCTAGCTCTTTTCAATGTTTAGCTCAATTGCTATTTCTTTTTAACAGAAAAACTTTCCTTCTCAATTTGTTAATCTGACAGTAAGCATTTATTAAGCCATGACCATGTGGGCAACTTAACAATTCTGGGCCTTATTTTCCTGATTTGGAGAATGAGAGTTGGAGTAGAGGACTTCTGAAGTTCTTTGGAGTTCTAAATATATAACATCTTATGTCTTAGTGGTAGATTATTTATCCTACCATAATTTTCAAACCTTTTACTCTTCTGTTGTCCTTCAAAAAATTGCTTTTGACAAAGATAACCAGTAGTGGTGGAAAAGTTACTACCATGTTTATATAGAACACTTCAGATTTTTTGATTACTTTAAGAGCTTTCTATTCTGACATCGTAACTGCCTCAGAGAAGTAGCACTATCAGAAGAAGAAGCCCTTACTAATAGAGAAGATTATATCAATTTTCTCCTAGGATTTCCTCAGGACTTAAGTCCTAAGATTTCCCCATCCAGGATGCCCCACTCCTTTTCAATAACATTTATTTATTCCATCCTGACTGTAGACTATCATACAACATTGAGCCAAAGTTCTTTCTAGGTATTAAACATTAAGAACACTTTGCAGTCTCCCTCTCTCTGTGTAAGTCCAATTTCCCTGAGAAAGTGAGACTACTTTGAGCAACTTAACAATTCTGGGCCTTATTTTCCTCATTTGGAGAATGAGAGTTGGAATAGAGGACTTCCAAAGTTCTTTCAATTTCTAAATATATAACCTCTCATGTCTTAGTGGTAGATTATTTATCCTACAAAGATAACCAGTAGTGATGGAAAAGTTATTTCCAAAGAGTTAGGGAGCAAATAGGACAATAGGCTTCATAATTTCTTACAACATCATAGATGTTATCAGACCTCAGACTCCAGGATGACATGAATAACTTCTAGCCTCTATTCAGGCCTAAAGTCACTCAGCTCAGCAATGCACCTGGTTATTCACTTGGCCATCAAAAGACCCTGAAATGTTATTATGGATGATCCATAAGAGCAGTAATTATAGTAGAAAGATGATTGTGCTCTTAGTCAACAAACTGGAATATAACCTGGACTTCTACTTTTACTAGATTGACAAGTCACCATGTTTAAGAGCATTAGTTTTCTAATTAACTTAATTAAAAGATTAGTATCTTAACTATGTATTACATAGGATCATTGTGAAGAAAATACTTTGTAAACCTTAAGGAACTCTGCAAACCTGAGCAAATAGATGGAATTATCATTACTTTTGCCATTGAATTATCTATGCCACTGAAAAACACACTTAGTTTCTATCCCTTCTAGTCCTATATTTTGTATTTCTCCAGTGTCACATGGATTTACAAGTAAATTCCACCAAACCTTTAAAGAACAATTAATCCAACACTAAACTATTTGGAAAAATCAAAGGAGTCCTACAAAATTCCTTTTATGACATTAACATGCTGATGCCTAAACCAGGAAGAGCCAAAACAGTGAAAGAAAATTATAGACCAATTTTCCTAATGAATATTGATGCAAAGATCTTAAATAAAATATTAACAAAGAAATTACAGCAATTTATCATGAAGATGATACACTATGACCAGGTGGGATTTGTACCAGGAATGTAGGGCTGGTTCAGTATTAGGGAAAGTATCAGTATAATTGACCATATCTGTAACAAACCTAACAGAAATCACATGATTATCTCAATAGATGCACAAAAAGCTTTAGACAAAATACAGCACCATTCCTATAAAAACACTAGAGTTATTAGAGCCAAGATGGTAGAATAAAAGCAGGGACTAGCTTGAGTTCTCCCCCAAACCCTTCCAAATACCTGTGAAAATGACTCCAAACAAATTCTAGAGCAGCATTACTGACAAAAAGACAGAGTGACACAAATTTCCAGCCCAAACAAACCGAATGGTTGATGGGAAAGTCTGTTGCACCAGGCTGGGAGAAGAGCACAGTCTAGGGCAGGCTATGCTGGCACAGACCAGGCCCTAGCAGCCCAGAGTAGGCCTCAGGGGACTGAATAACTGGCAGCTGTTGTGGTTTACATATGCCTCAACCCACAAAGGCCAAAGACAACTTAGAAGGTCAGTAGGAAAGGTCTGTTAGACTTGGGTAAGAGAGGAGCTCATGCCACCACAGGCCCCAGCACAGCACTGGGGTAGTGGCAGCAGCAGCTGCTTCTGGAGCTCTCAGCCCACAGATGGTAAGAGGATTGAACAACTGATCAAAAGGAGCTTCCAGACATCTCTTTGCTGGCACTGAGGCAGGATTCTGTTGCTCGGCTCATAACTGGATTTGGGTTACAGTACTGGGGAGCGGTCCTGGGGTTTTGGAGGAGCACTGACATAGCACTGACATACATCTTGTGGCAGTAGTGGAAAGCAAACCCTCTTCACACTTACAGGACAGAAAAGAGTGCATATGAACACTCATAGACCACAGCACAGCCCATGGGAGTAGTAAACACCTCTACCTAGATCATACCACCTTAGAAGAACTGAAAACTTACAGGTCCCTAGAAGTATATCTGAAAACCCCTGAAGCTTGGGACAGTATACTCTCCAACCTGAAAGCAGAGCCTTACCTTAAGAAAGAGTTAAAAAGTCAAGTAGCTTAGCATCTTATAATCTAGCCATTGCTTAGATTCTTAAAATCTAGCCACTGCTCAGATTCTTATAATCTAGCCAATAGCTCACTAATGTTCAGACTTCTTAAGAGTGATGTTCTAATAAACCTTGTCTTTGGCTGAAAGAAGCCTTGGGTGGAATTCTTTTGGGCAGGACCCACCTATGGAAATACAATCAGGATAATGCAAGATTTAGCAGCTTCTACATTAAGGTATCAGAGGTTTTGGAATATGATGTTCCAGAAATCAAAGGAGCTAGGATTAAAAACAAGAATCACCTACCCAGCAAAAATGACTGTAATCATTGAAGGGGAAAATTGATATTCAATGATGTAGAGGAATTTAAAGAATACTTGAGAAGCCAGAGCTAAATAGAAAAATTGACTTTCAAATACAGGACTCAGGAAAACCATGAAAATATAAACAAGAAAGAAAAATCATGAAGGCCTTATTAAAGTTGAACTGTGTACATTCCTACATGGAAAGATGACATTTGTAACTCACGATATCTTTCTTATTATTAGTGTAGTTGGAGGGAATGTATATAGACAGAGGGCACAGGATGAGTTGAATATGAAGGGATAATATCTAAAAAATAAAAGTAAAGGATGAGGGAGGAATGTTCTGGGAGGAGAAAAGGAGATGTAGAATGGAGAAACTATCTCATATGAAAGAGGTAAGAAAAAGCTTTTCCAGTGGAAAGGAAGAGGGGGAAAGTGAAAGGGAATGAGTAACTTTACTTCATTGGATTTGGTTTAAGGAGAGAATAACATACTAATTCAATTGGGTATGGAAATCTATCTTTCCCTTCAGTAAAGTATGTGGAAAGGGGATAAGATGGAGTGTTCAAAGGGAGGGCAGATTAGAGGAGAGGTTAATCAGAAGCAAACACTTTGAAGGGGGCCAAGATGAAAGGAGAAAATAGAATAAATGGGGGGATGGGAGAGGATGGCGGGAAATACAGTTAGTCTTTCACAGCATGACTATTATGTAAGTGTTTTACAGGACTACACATGTATAACCTATATCAATTTTTTTTGCCTTCTCAATGAGGGTGGGGAGGGAAGGAGGGAAGGAGAGAATTTGGAACTTAAAGTTTTAAAAACCGAATGTTAAAAATTATTTTTACATGCAACTGGGAAATAAGATACACAGTTAATAGGGTATAGAAATCTATCTTACCTTACAGAAAAATAGGAAAGAAAATAAGAGAAGGGGGAGTGATAGAAGGGAGGGCAGATTGGGGAAAGGGTTAATGCACACCATGATGGGGTGGGGGAAGGGGAGAGATGAGGAGAAAATTTGAAACTCAAAATCCTGTAGGAGTGAATTTTGAAAACTAAAAATAAATAAATTAATTGAAAAAATAAAAACACCAGATAGCATAGGAATAAATGGAGTTTTCCTTAAAATAATAAGCAATACTATCTAAAACCATCCTCAAGCATTATATGTAGAAGCATTCCCAATAAGTTCAGTGTTGAAACAAGGATGCCTATTATCACCACTATTATTCAACACTGTACTAGGAATGTTAGTGTCAGCAGTAAGAGAAGAAAAAAGAAACTGAAGGAATTAGAATATGCAATGAGGAAACAACACTTTCACTCTTTGCAAATGATTTGATGGTATATTTAAAGAATCCTAGAGAATCAATTAAAAAACTTACTTGAAATAATTAACATCTTTAGCAAAGTTGCAGGGTATAAAATAAAATCAAATAAATTATAAGCATTTCTATATATTACCAACAAAACCCAGCAGCAAGAGAAATTCCATACAAAATTATAAATAACATAAATTATTTGGGAGTCTATCTGCCAAGGAAAACCAGGAACCTGAATGGAATTATAAAAACTTTTTACACAAATAAAGTCAGATCTAAACAGTTAGAAAAATATCAGTTGCTCATGGGTAGGCCGAGCCATTGCACTAAACATGACAATTCTACCTAAATTAATTTGCTTATTCAGTGTCACACCAACCAAATTCCCAAAAAGATATTTTATAGAACTAGAAAAAATAACAAAATTCATCTGAAAGAACAAAATGTCCAGAATATCAAGGGAATTAATGAAAAAAAATGCAAAGGAATATGGACTAGCCATATCAGATCTAAAACTATATTGCAAAGCAGCAATCATCAAAACTATTTGGTACTGGCTAAGAAATAGAGTTGTGGATCAGTGGAATAGGTTAGGTACACAAGCCACAGTAGTCAATGACTATCTACTATTTGATAAACCCAAAGACTCCAGCTTTTGGGATAAGAACTCAGTATTTGACAAAAACTGCTGGGAAAACTGGAAAATTATACGGCAGGAACTAGATATAGACGAACTCTTACACCCTATACCAAGATAAGGTCAAAATGGGTACATGATTTATGCATAAAGGGTGATACAATAAGCAAATTAGGAGAGTAAGGAATAGTTTATCTGCTGGATCTATGAAGAATGGAAGAATTTGTAACCAAACAAGAGTTAGAGAACATTATGATGAAAAATGGATAATTTTGATTACATTAAATTATAAAAGCTTTTGCACAAACAAAAAACAATACAGCCAAAATTTAGTAGGAAAGCAAAAGCTGGGAAAAAATTTTTATAGCCTGTTTTTTTCTGATAAAGGCCTCATTTCTCAAGTATATAGAGAATTAAGTCAAATTTATAAGAATACAAGTCATTCCCCAATTGCTAAATAGTCAAAGGATATGAACAGGCAGTTTTCAGATGAAGAAATTAAAGACATCTATAGTCATATGAAAAAATGTTCTAAGTCATTATTGATTAGAGAAATGCAAATAAAAAAAAAAACTCTGAGGCACCACATCACACTTATCCGATTGGCTAATGCGATAAAAAAGGAAAATGATAAATGTTGGAGAAGATGTGGGAAAATTGGAACACTTATGCATTTTTGGTATAGTTGTGAACTGATCCAATCATTCTGGAAAACAATTTGGAACTATGTCCAAAGGGCTATAAAACTGTGCATACCCTTTGATGTAGCAATACCACTACTAGGTCTGCATCACAAAGAGACCATAAAAAAGAGAAAAAGAGCTAGATGTACCAAAAAAATATCTATAGCAGCTCATTTTGTGGTGGCAACGAATTGGAAATTGAGGGCATGCCCATCAATTAGGGATTTCCTGAACAAGTCATAGTATATGAATTTAATGGAATACTATTTTTTCTATAAAAGATGATGAAAAAGATGACTTCAGAAAAACCTGGAAAGATTTGCATGAATTGCTGCTGAGTGAAGGAGAACCAAGAGAGCACTGTATATAGTAACAGTAACATTGTACAACGATCAACTATGACAGACTTAGCTTTTCTCAACAACACAATGATACAAGACATTTCCGAGGGACTCCTGATGGAAAATGCTGACAACAACCAGAGAAGGAACTATAGGGTCTGAATGCAGATCAAAACATACTCTTTTCACTTTATTTTGTTGTTTATCGTTTGTTTTTTGTTTTCTTTCTCATGCTTTTTACCTTTTGTTCTATTTCTTCTTTTACAACATGACTATTGTTAAACTGATGCATAACATAATTGTACATGTATAACCTATGTCAGATTACTTGCTATCTGGGGAGCGGAAGAGAGAAAATATGGAACTCAAAATATTACAAAGGTGAATGTTGAAAACTATATTTAAAAGTAATTGGGAAAATAAAATGCTATTAAGTAAAAAAAAAAAGTTAAAGACATTGAACCCTCTATCTCCCATGATAGCCCATTTTGTTTATGAAGAACTCTAATTTATAGGACATAAATTCTAATTACATCTGTTTATAGCTTGCACCCTCGCATGTTTCTGCTTTTGTCCTCTGGGCCAAGGAGAAAAAGTCTAATATCTCTTCTAAATGAAGACTTTTCAAATAATTAAAGAAATGTTCCTTTTACCCCCTAAGACGTCTCCAAGATAAAGTAACAACCTTTCTGAGATTTCATTTTAACTTCTGAAATCAGAGATAAAAATACTCACCCAGCCAAAAACATGAACTTATTGTAAGGATCATATTAAATAGCACATTTTAAAATGTACTTTAAGCTACATACATCTGTAAAACTTCAAAATAATGTCATCATCACTGATCTTATTGCACAATAGTCACAATTTTTTTTTCAATAATGAGCCACCCTACCAGGGAGGAAACACCAGAGTCCTTACCCAGGTTATGTCTGGGATGTTGCAGAAGTGTACAAGCTAACAAGGTTTTGAGAATTATACAATTAATACATTCTAATTCAGTCACATAAAGGCAAGCAAAACTGAGTGTGGAGAGAAACATCACCAACTTGACAACATTGGCTTTTTTTGTTTGTTTTTGTCCAGATTCAGTAATTATGGAAGGTTAACAGTCAGCTAGGCTGCGTAGTGTATAAAGTTCCGGGCCTGGAGTCGGGAAGACCCGAGTTCAAAGAAGATCTCAGACAATACCTGTGTGACCCTTGGCAAGTCAATAATCTACTTTCCTCAGTTTCCTCCTCTATAAAATGAGCTGGAGAAGCAAATGGCAAAGCGCTCCAGTATCTCTTCCAAGAAAACCCCAAATGGTGTCACAAAGAGTCAGACATGACTGAAATGATCAAAAACAAAGGCGAAAAATAACAAAACAAAACAACATTGTATTTTGTTTCTATGTAAGGAGTGTCTACACTGACAAAATCCAAGAATTTTGAGGTACCGTTATATGTTTAAACACGGAAAATATTAACTACAACCCATTTCTCCCTGTATTTTGACAACATTTTGTAAGTAGTAATCCAACCAATTTTCCTCTGGGCTTATGCATTGTGAGCATAGATGCTATTTCTGAGATTGTCATTTTAAAAATTAATTTTTATTAGGGAGAAAATAGCCCTATTGTTCTCATGTGAACAATAACGTTGGATTTCCGCCTCAGTTTTTGTTCTGAATAGCAGGGTCTAGAATGACTGTTTGCTACTTAGCATAAGCGGAACACTACAGCACATTTTCCTTAAAGTCGAAATTTTAATGGGATTGTTCAACAGTCCCAGAACAAAAGGCAGACTGCGCCATGCAGTCCTACTCTGGGTGTTTTGCTTTTATGACTTTAATAAGATGGCCTAATGGTGTCATTACTGTTTTTATGTGTTAACCTACAGACTCATTAAATCACTTTACCATGCCTTTAACACCTTCTTCCAACTAGTTTGCTTTACTTTCTGTAGTTTTCTTTCTCTCTCCCTCTTGATTTGATTTGTACAACTCTGGCCCTGTACCTTGTCACTAGAGTGTATGGGGGTAGTAGTGAAGTATTTCACTGTGGTGCTATGCTGATCCCTTCAGTAAATAGTCTGGGTTATTTAGGCAGTTTTTGTATATTATACAGATTTGTACATTTTTATGTGGCTATACATATTTATAAGTTTTTAAAAAGAATCATTTTGTTTACTCGTACAGTTCAAGTTTATTGGGGAAATATATATTTATGCACACTTTTAAACCATATCATATGTTGTATGAATACTTATTACTTATCCATAAACATGTGGAAATTTTTCTGACACAGACAATCAGGTCTTTTTTGTTTAAAACAATCATTTAAAAAAGTTAACTTTGTAAACTAGATTATTTACCCTTTAAATTAAAATGAATAACAAATTATCTAAATTACTAATGATACTGATTTCCAGAAACTCTTGGCATATAGGAAAAAAAAAACTTTCACAAACATTCATTATATTGCTCTAATTAATATCATTTTCTAAATTCATAAAATGCTAATACAAGTAACTATTATTTAAATATCATTTCAATATTTGTAAAACATTTTATATATTATCTCACTTGATCCTCATACAGCCCTGTGAGGCAAGTGTTTTTATCATCATAAATTTGCAGATTAAGAAACTGAGATTAGGAAGCATTAAGAAACTTGTCCACGTTCACATAACTAATATATTAGGAAGTATTTGAACTCATTCTCTTATTCATTCCAGGCCTAGGAATCAATTTACTCTGTTCTACCACAGGTTAACAACCAGTCCCCCTCAAATCCTGACAGAGACAACACAGGAATGTTAATCCAAGGACCTTGGGAATAGTAATGCTTCCTGAAAAGCCAGTGCCCTCTACCTCAATCTGGGGAAGAAATACCCATGGAGATGTAGCCTGGCCACTGCACCTGGAGGTGCTTCTACCATAGATGCTAAAGACCCAGGAAAGAAAATTCTTGCCTCCTAAGACCTTGGCATTCTCAAATGATTCTCCCTCACAAACTGATATAATTTTATCAGGTGAAATAATATAATTGAAGTCACTCATGAGAAAAATAAAAGCAGATGCTATTTACAAAAATCACATATGAAATAGATGCACACAGAGTAGAGGTAAGGGACTAGAGTAGGATGTATTGTGTTTCACCTGAAGTTAAAAAAAAGGGAGAGATTGCAATCATAATTTCAAAGTGAAAACAAAAGCAGGTCTACATAAAATAATACTACATCTTCCTAAAAGGTACCAGAGACAACGAAGTAATATCAGTTCTAAACAAATGTGCACCAAGTGGTATAGCATCAAAATTTTAAAAGAGAACTAAAACAAGTTACAGGAGGATACAGACAGTAAAACCATTCTAGTTGAGGAACTCAATTTTCCCCTATTAGAACTGGACAAACCTGACCACAAAATAAGCAAGAAAGAAGGTAAGGTGTTGAATAGAAGTTTAGAAAACTTAGATTTAATAAACCTCTGGATAAAATGTAATGGGTATAAAAAAATAATATGCTTCCTTCTCAGTGGGACATAGCATGTCCACAAAAATTAATGCTGTATTAGGGCATAAAAAACCCTAATAACCAAATGCAGACAGACAGAAATATTTTACATTCATTAATTTATTTTTATCTTTCAACACTCATTTCCATATTTTCTTTTCCAAATTTACTCCTCCTGCCCCCTTTCCCTAACTCCAAGATGTCATGCAATCTGATATAGGCTTTACATATACCTTCATATTAAACATATTTTCACATTAGTCATGTCACAAAGAAGAATTAGAAGCAATTAGGGAGAGAGGGAGAGAGGGAGAGGAAATAGCATGCTTCAATCTGCATACAGACTCCATAGTTCTTTTTCTGGATGTGGCTAGCATAAGTCCTGTGGAGCTGTCTTAGATGTTTGCACTGCTGAGAAGAGGTAAGCCTATCAAAGTTACTCATTGCTCAGTGTTACTGTTGCTGTCCATGGTGTTCTAGTTCTTCTCACTTCACTTAGCATCAGTTCATATAAGTCTTTCCAGGTTTTTCTGAAGTCTGCCTGCTCATCATTTTTTTTTTTAATGAGCAATAGTATTCCATTATATTTATATGCCACAACTTGTTCATCCATTCCTCAACTGATGGGCTTCCCCTTAATTTCCAATTATTCACTACCACAAAAGAGCTGCTACAAATACATTTTTACATGTGGGTTCTTTTCTTTTTTATGGTCTCTTTGGGATACAGACCAGGAAGTGGTATTGCTTTATCAAAGGGTATGCACAGTTTTATAGCCCTTTGGCAATAGTTACAAACTGTTTTCCAGAATGGTTGGATCAGTTCACAACTCCACTAACAATGCATTGGTGTTCCAAATTTTCCACATCTTCTTCAACATTTATCATGGTCCTGTTTTATCATGTTAGCCAATCTGATAGGTGTGATATGGTACCTCAGAGTTGTTTTGATTTGCATTTGTCCAACCAATAGTGATTTGAAACATTTTTTCATATGGCTACAGATAGCTTCAATTTCTTCAACTGAAAAGTGCTTGTTCATATCCTTTGAATATTTACCAATTTGAGAATGACTTGTATTCTTATAGATCTGACTTAGTTCTCTATATATTTTAGAAATGAGGCCTTTATCAAAGACATTAGTTGTCAACATTATTTCCCAGCTTGCTGCTTCCCTCCTGATCTTAGTTGCATGGCCTTTGTGCAAAAACTTTTCAATTTGGGGCAGCGAGGTGGCGCAGTGGATAGAGCCCCAGCTCTGAAGTCAGGAGGACCTGAGTTCAAATCTGGCATCAGACCAAGCACTTGACACTAGCAGTGTGACCCTGGGCAAGTCACTTAACCCCAAACGCCTAAAAAATAAAAACAAAAAAATTTTTCAATTTAATGTAATCAAAATTAGACATTTTGTGTTTCATAATTTTCTCTATCTCTTGTTTGGTCATAAATCCTTCCATTCTCCATAAATCTGACCAATGAACTATTCCATGCTCTCCTAGTTTGCTTACAGTATGAGCCTTTATATCTAAATTGTGTATCCATTTTGATTTAATCTTGGTATACAATGTAAGATGTTGATCTATTCCTAGCTTCTGCCATACTGTTCTCTACTTTTCCCAATAGTTTTTGTTAAATAGGGAGTTCATTCCCAGAATCTGGAGTCTTTGGGTTTATAAATTTATAAATCTAAATAGTAGATCAATGAATTAGGTATGAAACTTAAAAAACAACAACAACAACAACAACAACAAACTGGAAAAAGAACAAATTCAAAATACTTAATTAAACACCAATTTGGAAATCCTAAAACTCAAAAGTGAGATTAATAAAATTGAAAATAAGAAAATAATTGAAAATAACTTATCACAAGAATAATACACTATGACCAAGTAGGATTTATACCAGGAATGTAGGGCTGGTTCAGTATGATCACTGACCCAAGCTTTGGGGCAAGAACTTACTACTGACAAAAATCTGCTGGGAAAACTGGAAACTGGTATGGCATACAATATGTATAGAACACTATGTTACACTGTATACCAAGATAAGTTCAAACTGGCTACATAAACAGATTAGGAGAGCATGCATGAGTTTACCTTTCATATCTGTGGAGAAGGGAAGAATTTATCACTAAATAAGAGACTGAGAATATTCCTATATGTAAAATGAATAATTTTGTTTATATTAACTTAAAATGTTTTGGATTAAAAAAACCTAACAAAACCAAAACTAGAAAGTAGAAAACTGGGGGGGGGGAATTACAGCAAGTTTCTCTGATAAAGGCTTCATTTCTTTAATTGTGGAGAACTAAGTGAAATTTATGAGTTCCCCAAATTGATTCATCCCCCAATTGATAAAAGGCCAAGGTGTATTAACAGACATTTTTCAGTTAAAGAAATCAAAACTATATATAGATATACGATAAGAATGCTCTAAATTACTATTGATTGGAGAAATAAAATTTAAAAAAAACTCTGAGGTACCACCTCACACCTATCATATTGGCTAATTTGACAGAAAAAGAAAGTGATAAATGTTGGAGGGATATGGGAATACTTGAACAGTAATGTATTGTTGATGGAGCTATAACGTGATCTAACCTTTCTGGAGAACAATTTGGAACTATGCTCAAAGGATGTTAAAACTGTGAATACCCTTGATCCAGCAATACACCTGCTAGGTCGGTATCCCAAAGAGATTAAAAAAAAAGAAAGGAGAATGTACCTATTTATACAAAAATGCTTACATCAGCTCCTTTAGTAATGGCAAATAATTGGAAATTGAGGGGATGTCCATCAATTGAGGAATTGCTGAAATTGTGGTATATGACTGTAATGAAGTACTATTGTGCTATAAGAAGTAACAACCAGGTTGATTTCATAAAAACCTGGAAAGACTTACACAAAGTCATGCTGATGCTGCTTGTCCTTCATTCTTGAAGAGGACCATGACATTAGGGAAGTGATGCCATGACATGCAAGTGAATCGGATTTAAGTGAGAAAGGCCTGTGCGAAGTCACCAGCCTCACACTCTCTCCACAGCCACCTGTGTCCAGTAGCCAGATATAGATAAGGATGACTGGAGATGGCCTAGGATGTATTGGGGGCCTTCAGCCTTTTCAAGCTAAGGTCTTCAACAGGTCTCAGTTTAATTCACTCAGTGAGTAAGATTTAATAAGAAATGAGGCAGAGAGTGGTTTCTTTACCTCTTCCAAAAACAAACAGACAAACAAACAGAAAAATCCATCTGGGAGGGGAAGACCTTCAGGGTTTCTGGCCAAAACAGGAACAGTTGATATTTACATTCATTCTGAGTCATTCAGGGCCCAAACAATGACTGAGTAGATCTTGGCCAAGAATTGTTGGCCAATCAATAAGAGTAAGACTGATTTGAGGTAAAAAAAAAAAGTTTCTCAGATTAAGATGTATATTCCCTTTGGTCAGAACATTTAAGTGCTAACAGAAGGGTACCAGCTGATTGATTCATCGATTCGATAATATTTTAAGTCTTGACCTCAAGAGATATTTGCTTATGTTTATCTCATTCCATCTTTGAAGGTAGAATTCTGAAGAAGTGACTTCTACTCATTGTTCCCGCTCCAGCATCTGGGTACAAGAGGAAAAATTTGAATTCCTCCTCCACATGATAGCACTTCAAAAAACTGCAAAGAACTATCATCCATCCAGGCTAACTAGGTGACACACAAGCTGTGTGACCCTGGGCAAGTCACTCAAATCTGTTTTCCTCAGTTTCCTTACCTGTAAAATAAGCTGGAGAAGGAAATGGTAAACCACTCCAGTATCTTTGCTAAGAAAACTCCAAATGGGGTGATGAAAAATTGCACATGACTCAAAGAATCAGTAATAACGTCACCTCTCCACTTTCAGATACACACACACACGTTGTCTTCTTCAGAATGTCACCTATCATTATATGGCATATAGCATATTTCATCTTCATGCAATTCTGACAAAGTTACTCAACATGCAGTTACTTTTATAATGTTCCCCCTAAAATATAATATCCAGAGATGAACACAACATTTCAGAAGAAGCCTGACCAGGGTAGATTATGGAGTGATTTTTATAGCCTTCATTCTTCACATTATAGGTTGTACGAACACAATACTTTTTGGACTGTACTTTTGATTCATATTGGATCTGTAGTCCATTAAATCTTTAAGATACTTTTTTTCCCCCTCAGCAGTAATTTCCTAGCCAATTACCCTCCATTATGTACTTGTGAAGAGGATTTTGCATCTTGATGCTTTCTTCCAAAGTGTTTGCTATTCCTCAAACTTTGTTTCTTCTGGAAACTTTATAAGCTTACCATCTTTCTCTTCATCTTAGTTATGTCCAGTTTTCCATCCACTGTGTCGTGCTGCATTCCAACTTCATAATGTTACCATAATAAACATCATTGAAAGCATATGTGAGGTATACAGAGAGTGAGTCTAAGAGGCAACAAATGGTGAATCTGAGTGGTACTATGGTATCACTTCAGAAAAGCAAAACCTCCAGTGTAGGCAGATTCTCCATAGAAATTCTGAAAATATGTACTAAGAATCCAATAGGAAGAGAAGAATGGAAGTCATCAAATTGTGCACTGGTTGAAGGAGAAAGCACAGCAACAAAATTCCAAACCCACCAAAGTAACAAACTAATCTCATTGTAATGAACACGTAATAATACCATGCCATATTGGAAGGTTCTGGAATCCGCAATTTAAGAGGGATGTGAAAAATACACATAAATCACAGGAACATCTTGGAAGATTTAGAAATAAGGTGGATGAGCAAAGTTGTTCTTTGCAAGAATGGGTCAGTTTGGTTAAGGCTGCAGGAAAAAATCAATGATTGTAGTGTTTGCTGAGGACTTAACCAGCTACTGGGATATTGGAGACTCATGAAATCCTATTTTTTTTTCCTAATAAGCGATCTTGACTCCATGAACTGTTTTTTTTTTAATAATTGCATTTCAAAATAATTTATTTTCTTTGTAATTTTTTAAATTTTTTTTTAAAAATTATTTGTTTTCGGAGTCTCTAGGCTACACCAAACTAATAAAAAGGTCCAAGAAAGAAAGAAAGAAACTAAACAAACAAAAAAGGTTAAACACTCCTGCTCTACAAAATCAGCAGGGTGTGCTTGAAAAAATCTAGTGAAGGGGGAGTTCACTATCTCTCCTGAGAATCAACTTATTTTTTAAGACCTCCAATTGTTATGTTTTCCCTCATACTGAGTTAAAGTCTGCTGCTTTGCAGTGTTCACCCATTCTTCCAAGTTCTGCCCCACCCCAACCCCAGGGCCAAGCCAAACAAGAATATTTCCTTTTTCCCGTACTGCTCTTCAGATAGTTAAAGACACATATTCTACTGCTCTAACTGATTGGGTTTTTATTTTTTTCCTCCAATCTCTATAACAAATTTCCCTAATAGATATTTTACAGGTAAAATATATTAGAAACTGATTGAAAATTAAAAGATTAAGAGCTATTCACAAATAGATATATTTTTCAGAGGGTATGAACAAGCAATATTCTTTTTTAAAATCATTCCTATTGGTAAATAAACATTTATTAAGGACCTAGTATGTGCTAGGCACTAAGTTAAGTACTAGGGATACAAATAAGAAAAAAGAAAAATAGTTTTTGCCCTCAAGAAGCTTACAATTTGGGGGATAAGTGAAGACAATACACAAAAAGTAAAAACAATACACAAAAAGTGAACACAATGCACAAAAGCAAGTTGAAAGTTGGTAGGGGGTCACACCAGAAAGTAAAACTCACATGATCTGAAGACACTTTTCAGTAAAGAAATCCATGTTACCAACAACCACATAATGAAATTCTCCAATTCATTATTAGAGAAATACAAATGAAAACAACTTTGGGCTTCCAACTAGTCTCGATCAGATTGTTAAAGAGGACAAAAAAGAAATATTTTACATTTTGCATGAACTGTGGAATACCAAGCACATTGGTGTGTTGTTAATAGATCTGTGAATTGGTCTAGCTGTTTTGTAAAGCAATAATGAATTGTATCCAAAAAGGTACTGAACTGTTTGTACCCTTTGATCTTTCTATACCGCTGTTGTTGTTGATGTCATGTCCAACTCTTTGTGACCCCATGGAATATATCACTCCAATACTGTCTATAGGCTTTTCCTGGCAAAGAAGCTGAAGTGGTTTATCATTTCCTTCTGCAGAGGCAAACAGGATTAAGTGACTTGCCCAGGGTCGCAGAGTTAGTAAAGTTTGTGAGATCAAATTTAAACTAAGGTCTCCCTGAATTCCAGGCCTAATAACACTCTATCCACTGAGCCATCTAGCTGTTTCTTTCTATATCCCTAAAATATTTTAATGAGAAAATCAGGGCCCGTACATGCAATAATATTTATAGTAGTAAAATATTTCTACTATGTAGCACAGAGAATAAAATGCTGAACTTGGAGTCAGAAAAATCTGAGTCTGAATCCTGCCTCAGATAACAACTAACGGTGTGACGCTGGCCAAATCACTTACCCTCCCTCCAACTGCTTAACTTTTTTTCAAGTGGAAAATGCGGATGATAAACCCATGTGTTTCCCAGGGTTGTTGTGAGAGAAGAAAAAAAAGATAATATTTGCAAAGTGTGTTGTAAACTTTACAGCACTATGTAAAACCTATCTGTCATTATCATCATCATCATCATCATCATCACCATCATCATCATTTCTATAGTGGCAAAGAATTTGAAATTGAGGGATGTCTGCCAAATGGAGAATGGCTAAATGAATTATGGTATACCAATGTAATAGAATATTATTGTTCCCAAAGAAGTGATAAGATGAATAGTTACAAAGGAAGCGTGAAAACTTCTTTCCCTATATAAAATGAAGCGAGGTAAACTTGTAGGACAATACTATAACAACATTGCAATTTAAAAAAAAAAAACTTTTGAAAGATTTTAGAAGTCTGATCAATTCAATTAAAAAAAAACACTACGAGACCAGAAGACTGAAGATTAAAAAAGAGCACCCACTTCCTGAAAGAAGGATGATCAACTTAAATGCAGAAAGAGATACGTTTTGGCAATATTAAATTTGGGAATTTGCTTTGCTAAACTGTGCCTATTTGTAATGAGGGTTTTTTGAGAGAAAGAGATAATACATGTTTACAAAATTAGCTAAATGAAGGATGGAAGCAGATCATTCAAAAAACACCTGGCATGTGCCTGCACCATGATAGGAAGGAAGGAAGGAAGAAAACAAAGGAAAAATCTAAATGAAAGATTAAAAAGAGGGCAGAGACAAGAGTAACAGAAAGAAGGACAATGAGTTGTGTGCTCACGCTTCACTCAAATCCTGATTGGGAAATTCAAGAAAGAAAGAAAACACACACACATACACATGTGTCATTTTTCTAGCCCAGGCTGTCATAAGAAAAAAAGACAGAAAATTCTGTAGACAATGGGAACTGGGTCTGGCCAGGAAAATTGGAGCTCAGGGAGAGGTTGAGCAGCAGGGCAAGGAGGGATCCCAGAGAGCATCAAAGATCCTAAATTTGTGTAAGAAGCAAGAATAGGTGCAACCTGGAAGTTCAGGTGTTCACTACCAAGTTCTAGGTCATAGATTGTGGGAGGACAGACAGAAGAAGAGACCTGTGCATAAGGGTGGCATTCCAGAGAGAAGAGTTGTTCGTGGGTCAAACACATTGTAAGCAGCAGAACAGGGTCTTAGTCCTGACTTCTATGCCAGACTGTAGCCTGCCGAGGAATAATCAGAGCAGGAATGCCAGCCCAAAGGGAAGCCTGCAACTCTCTCACTCTGATGCATAAGGACTTTCCAATTGACTGTGGCTGTCTGTCAGTTTAATATCAATCTATTGGAATTCCAAATAACTGAAGTCCAGAGACCTGTTCAGATCGAACCCAGGTCAGGAAATTGAAGAGCTCAGACCAAGAGGAGCAGAAATCAGACTTTGCACTGGATCAAATCACTTTGGGAAGGATAGAAAGAAAGAAGGAAGGACGGAATACTTCTTTCTACCATTTGCCATGATATCATCACACTGTCATTATTATATTTGCTATCTCTGCATACATATTCAAATTGGTCAACATTGTTGTAGAATATCACCACAAGAAATCATCTTTTAGATCTGATCTGACAAGGACAGACTACTGGGAGATTATGTGATTCCATTGATTTTGTTCTGAGCATCACGCCTCTCATTACTAACGTTTACTAACCCTATTGATTCATATTCAATGTACAACTTAGTAAAACTCCAACAGGGCAGCTTGGTGGCACAGTTGTTAGAGTGCCAGGGCCTTGAGCCAAGAAGATTCATCTTCCTGAGTTCAAAACTAGCTTCAATTACTTACTAGATGTGTGAGCCTGGGCAAATCACTTAACCCTGTTTTCCTCAGTTTCCTTCTCTGTAAAATGATCTGGAGAAGGAAATGGCAAACCACTCCAGTATCTTTGCCAAGAAAACCTCAAATGGGGTTATGAAGAGTCAGACATAACTGAAATGACTACACAACATCAAAAACCTCCAATATTCATAAAGCTTACTGTCTCTTGGATCTTGGGCAATTCACATAAAATTCTTCTGCCTCAGTATATCATCTACCGTATGGTGATAATAATGCATGCACTATCCAATTCAAGAGGCGTTTAAGAGAATACTTTATGAACAATAAAGAACTAAACCTCTAAATGCTGTATTCAGGGAAGTATGGTTGTGATATGGATTCTGAGGACATTGGAGAACCGGGTAAAAGTAAATATTAGTTCTGCCTTTTATTAACTTTTAACATGGGGTAAATCATTTTACTGAATATCAGTTTCCACATCTCTATATTATGGGAAATATTATACTTATCTCAAATGAGTTTCATTAAAATTCATTGAGAGAATATATTAAATGTATATAAATATGAGTGAAAAATGACTTTGGTGTCCCATTCATTCCAGATTTTCTTGGGCAATCTTAATTCTAAGCATTCTATGTTTGCCACTATCTTCATAAACTATGGGAATATATTAAAATTCTAGCAAATTTTAAGTAATTGAATCAAATAAGTAAGCCTAACTATAAAAATATTAAGCTACAAAATGTAGAAAATAACAAAGACTAGATTATGATAGAATGATGAAACAGTATTAATACTTGAAACTTTCATATGCACTACCATGTTATATATGTATGTATGTGTATATATATACACATATATACAACATATACATATGTTGTATATGTGTTCATGTGAGTGTGTATATATATGTGTGTGTGTATATATATCTATATCTACGTAGATACACACACACACACACACACACACACACACATATATGTAATCCATTGTATAGAATATCCATTGCATGTAGCAAGAGAGGCCCCAAGGATGTGTCTTGGGAGAAGAGACAGTTACTACTTCTCTCCAAGTTGGACTAAATGAGTTCCTACTCCACACCTCAGTTTTAGGATTCTTTAATCATAAAGCTCACAAATACTGTGATATGATTTTTAATATAGGAGTTTTATAAGTTTACCAGAACAAATAGCCTGATTTTGTTTTAAAAAAATAGTTATATTATTACTCTCTAACATTTAGGATGAGAAAGAAAGTAGAGCCTGAAAAGAAAAAAAAGAAAAAACAATCAAACAAACAAAACCCAGTAGAAAGTAAGAGAGTAGGAAAGTTAAACGCTTCAATGTCAGCAAAAAAGGTGGAATAATAATATTAACAATGCTATTTTAATAATAATAATAATTGACATGTAACAATTTGTTTTGCAAAGCACTTTATGCACCTTATATTATTTGAATCTTATGAAGTGATACTAAATGCATTACATCCATTTTAGAGATGCGAAAACTGAGGCTCAGTGTAATAAAATAATTTGCTCCTAGTCACTTTAGTTAGAAAATGTCTGGAGTAGTATTAGGGGTAAGTGATGGAAAACCTGGGTTTTTGTTGTTGTTGTTGTTGTTGTTTTTGTCTTTCCTATAGAACCAGAATCCTATCTACTATATCAATTTGCTTATCTAAAAAAAAAAAAAGGAGAAGAAATTGCCAATCATATTCACTTAGGGCTCAAGAGAGCCCATTTACAATTCAGGGATGATTTTCCATATTGGTGTCTCCTTTTCAGCATCCCTTTGCTTCCCCCATAAAAGTAACCTTAGATCTGAATGATGCCAAGTGACATGAACTGTTGCTAAGCTTTGATGAAGGCTAATGCTGAAGGAATTCACTCTAAGGGCCTTTATGCTGTCTTCCTGAATACTCCCTAGCATCCTGTGCTTCACTGCTCAACTGCAACCCATCTGGCAAGAGAAGAAAAGGCTCTGAAGGGAACTCCTAGAGGCCTATGAACTTATGATGATGTGAGATAAGATAACTTGACAGTCTGGAATCTCTAATAGTTTCTTGGCTAAGCAGAGACAAAGGTTCATTTTAATGCTAATGAACAAATTCCTATTATCTATTGACCTCAGAAATTTCTAAAAGAAAGTATTCAAGTCACTGAAATCATGAGGAGTATCAGATCACACGCAGGTAACCCTAAACTCTGAAATGGCGTTCTGTAACTAAAAGAATATAATAATGAAACAACTGTGTCTTTGGTCATAACGTCATTTGGGAAAGTTTCCATGTTCTATAATATCCCTGAATAATCTATATGCACTCTAGGTAGATCTGTTTTTATTCTGCTCTGATCTGAAGGATTTTAAACATTTTTTTAACACTGGAAATCTTTGTTCTTTTTTTTTTTGCAATCTGTTTAAAAAGTTTTCCTACTCCCCCAAGTGAAATGAGAAGTGATTTTATTAAATATGCATGTATTTCCATAGACATATGCAGAGTCATCTATTTGTGCATTGCTGCACTGCATAAACTAGTAGCCCCCATGTAGTCCTTAAATAAAATTACAAAAAAAAAATACAGATAATATTGTGAGCCTTAAAAAATTCATTCTAAATTCAATAGTTGACCAAAAAAGTAAAATGTCAATCATGTTTGCAAGCTGTAGACTATAATTCCAATCAAAAGAAATTGCTGTTTTACAATTGGATTTAGAGAGAAGGCTAGATCAATGTTATTGACTTAACAGATCCATTCATTATTTATTTTAAACTTTGTTTATTACAAGAGTTTCACATACAGACTAATTATTTAGATGGGGACTTGCCACTGTCTAAATTAATACTTGGGAAACAGAATGCTTGCCCCGAGGCTGCAAAATTTGGACTTTGTCAGGAAACTGATGGGGTGGGGAGTGGACAGTGTTCAGAAAAATGTCTCTTTTGCTGGATGCTGAAAACTTGCCCAGGAAAGTAAGAGACTTGAGCCTTTATTTTCCACTTGAGGATAATTAAATACAAATAAAAGAAGAAAAAAAAAGCCCGCATTGTGTTTGATGTTCTGCGTTCTCCCCTCTCAGAAAACGTATGCCTGAATGACAGCTGTCAGAGGGCTCGACTTCCTGACACCATCAGTTGGAGAGTTTCTAATCGTGTCATCCCTGAAGAAATAGCACAGATACTATGACAATCCATTTGCTACTAGGTGAATTTTGTGCCCACCGCCAGTGGCAACTAAAGCGCAGACAGAGCATTGAAAAAAGGAAGTCAGACAAACAGAGGATCTGACCAGAGGTCATGAGAACAAGGAGCTCTCCTTTCATTCACAAAAGTGACTCTCAAGACTCCTAAAGCCAAAATCAGCAGCAGGCCAGAAACATTCCTCTGAAAATGAGCTCAGAGGGCTGGGATGTCACAGAAGAATAATCACTCAAAAAACTGTGACAGGAACTCTCATCAGGAAAATGCTTTTCAATTATGTGACTGACACTTGAAAATTTACATAAGTGATTCCTCTGAGACAAAACTTTGGAGTTGTTTTTACTTTCTAGTCAAGGAATGGGGAGAGAAACAATCAATCACAAGCCTTAACAAAAGCCTACTGTGTGCCATGCATTGAATTAGGCCCTGGAAATATGAAGACAAAAACACAACAGTCCCTGTGCTCATGAGTTTATGTTGACTGGGTCTGCCATCATTCAAGGAATCCACATTTATTTATTAAGGGATGATTATGTATCGAACAAGAGGCAACATTGCAGAGCAGATGAAGAGGTGGCCTCTAAATTAAGAAAATCTGCCTTCAAGTTCAACCTCAAACTCTGTGCGTGTCATTAAACACAAAAGGTCTTTCTTAGTCTTGCCCCACCTCCCTCAACTACTAGTTCATTACCTCTGAGAGTATGTCTCTTTTACACCATATGCGTCTTGTATATAAAGAATCGTTTGCATGTTTTCTCTTTCATTAGAATATGAATTCATTGAGGGTGAGCACTGTTTTTCTTTTTTCTTTTTATCCCCAGTATTTAGCACAGCGATTGGCTTGTAGACAGTGATGCTTGTTGACTGCCTTAGAACTTCTTAGTGTTCTGGGCAAACTTCGAAGACTTTAAGTTTTTGAGTAGATACCAGTTTACCACAGTACAGGGAGTTTCTTCACCTGAGAATTCCTTTTCACTGGATATCTCCTATGTCTAAAATGTTTCCCTATTCACCTCTGCTCCCACCTACCCTTGCTGGCTTCGTGGTGGATCTCCAATCTCACCTACCCCAGAAGGTCGTCCTTCCAATTGCTAATATCTTCTCTTCTCAGGATGCCTTCTATCTACTCTTTCAATGTTGTGCATCTACCTAGTTGTCTATATGTTCTCCTCCATTTGAATGTAAGTTCTTTGAAGGTGGAGATTTTTCTTGCTTTTCCTTTACATTTGCATTATATATTTCCACAGTGCCTGCTGGTGTTGAGTCATTTCAGTTGCATCCAACTCCTTATAAGCCCATTTGAGGTTTTCTTGGCAAAGATTCTGGAATTTACCATTTCCTTCTGCAGCTCATTTTACAGATGAGGATTGAGGCATACAGGGTTAAGTGACTTGCTCAGGGTCACTAGGTAGTAAGTGTCTCAGGTGGGATTTGAACTTATGAAGATGAGACTTTTTGATTCCAAACCCAGTTCTCTATCTACTGTGCCACCCAGCTGCCTCAGCACAGTGCCCAGCACATAAGAAATGTGTATAAAGTTTGTCATGACTGACGACTTATCAGGAAAATCACAGATCTGGACTCTGTAGATTAGGCACTCTGCTAGGTACTGGTGACTCAAAAGTAGAACTAAAATGGTCCTTGCTCCAAGATTATTTTCTCCTCTTGCTCCTAGAGGAAATTCAATGCTCCAGAAGCCAGTCCCTCAGCATCATCACCATAGCTATATTCCTGCCAGTAAGTGATTCAGAGACAGAATCATGAAATCTCAGAACTGCAAGAGACCTTAAGAGCTTTGCCTAAGTAGGCTGCAGGACACAAAGTCTTAGAGAATGATGACAATATTTGTCTCTTTCAGAGAAGAGAAGTACCCTCAGTTTCTCACTAGGGTTGCAAGAATGGTTAATTTTCACAGGAAATATTTCATTGTCATGCTTCTTTCACCACAGATAGGAGTTCTTCACCTGAGGTCCATGAGCTTTTTCTTTTTTAATGATTTTGATAACTATTTTTCCGTATAATTACTTTCCTTTGTAATCCTATATATTTTATATTGTGCATTTATCAACATTATTCTGAGAAGAAAAACCCTAAGCTTCACCAGAGTGTGAAAGGTGTCCATGAAACATAAAAAGGTAAAGAACCCCTGCCCTACTGCATTCTTCTCTGCCTGGCCTCTCCCTACTCCCTCTTCCAGGGAAGATGTCTTCATAAGACTTCAGAGGTATCTACATCTGGGCTCTGAGCATACCTTTCATGCCTTTTGCTCCATGTTATGTTTTGTTATGCTTGCGTAGGCACTAGAATTCTTAATTATAGTTCTGCCTAACTAATTTCAGAGAATTCACTGAATAGTTTGCATTTCTTGTTTAATCAAGGTAGTCTTTAACTGAGCAGTCTCAAGTGAGCAGCCTGAACTCAGTTATGCTATAATGAGTATATTGCCAAGTTAGAATCCATTTATACATTTCTTATAATTACCCATTCCCAGTCCCTTCCCTCTGAATCTCCGTAAAAGGCATATACAAGGGGTTTAGTTTCCGAAGGTCAAAATATAAAAACAGGATATGCTTAATATATATCCATACCTGGATAGGTCTGCCTTCAGCCTTTTCAGTCTTAGTGTTTGGTGTTACACTTTTCAAGTCCAAATATCTGAAGGCCTAAAATACTGTTTTCACAGAAATGATATTCTCTATGACATCTCTAACAAGTACTCAGAATTAAGTTAAAAGTGAAAGATTTGAGATAACTTGTTCAGCCCCAAGTCAATACCCAGTTAAAATACCCAGAACATGCCTCCAAACTGCAGGGCAGTCACTACCATTTAAATGTCAACTATATAAAGTGCTCAAAAATAAAGTGAAATGTGACAAGTTTGTCTGTAGTGGGTAACTTTATTTTTGGCTAGGCAATGGGGTTAAGTGACTTACCCAGGGCAACACAGCTAGTAAGTGTTATGCGTCTGAGGCCGGATTTGAACTCAGGTCCTCCTGAATCCAGGGGCAGTACTCTATCCACTGCGCCACCTAGCTGCCCCCTGTAGTGGGTAACTTTCCAACTGTGCTGGGTCTGTCTCCCGGACTGAAATATGTGACTAGTGTATCTTCAACAATTCCTATCAGAATATCTAACCAATTACATTAATGGACAGCTCTAATTGTAAGCACATTTTTTTGTTTTTTGTTTTTCCTGACATCAAGTCTAAACTGACTTCTTTTTAACTTCTACCCATTGCTCCTGATTCTGCACAAACAAAACAAGGTTAAACTCACTTTCAAATGACAGCCCTACAAATACTTGAAGATAATTATCATGTCCCCTTGTTATCTTTTTTTCAGGGTAAGTATCCTCAGTAAATTTAGTCTTTGTCAATGGAAATGAACTTGAGTCCAGGATGCCCTGCCCTAAATAATTTCCAATTCATCAGGGTCCTTTTTATTCCATATCATCTAGACTTTAACACAATACCCCAGATAAAGTCGGGGGAGAACAGAATTATCCAGCTTCTTATTTCTTGAAGTTCCATCCCTCTTAATGTAGTTCTAGCTTATATTAGCTTTCTTGGTTGCAAAATCACATTGCTGGCTCATTTTGATCTTTCAGTTACCCCTCAAATCCTAATTTTTTTTCCCCAGAATAACTGCTGTTTATCCCTACAAGTAGATTTTTGTACCTAAGTGGGACTTTATTTGCATTGAATTTCATCTTATTAGATTCTGTCTAATACTTGAGCCTGTTAAGACCCTTTTCAATGCTGACTCTATGATACATTGTGTTAACTCTTCCTCTCAACTTTGTGTTGTTTAGAAGTTTGATGATTATGATGTATTGACATTTTTATTCATCCTTGATAAAAATGTTAAACTGCCTGGCACGAAACACAAATCCCTGCAGTATTCCACTGAAGAGCCTCTTTCCATGTTGAGTTGGAACAATTAGCAACTCATCTTTGAATCCAGCCATCTAACAAGGTCTGAATCCATCTGATTCCATTTTCATCTAAATCATATCTCCTCATCTTTGCCACAGAAATTATATCTCTGTTAAAATCTAGATAAAATACGTCTACCTTAATCCCCTCATTTACTAATACAGGTCTGACAACTCCTTCCTGAAGCGGGATTGTTTTTCAAAGACAGAATTATAACCACAGACCTCTGAGACCAAATTATGAATTATATCTAAACCACTAGAAATTTAGAAAAGAAAAAGGGGCAGCTAGGTAGCACAGTGGATAGAGCACTGGCCCTGGAGTCAGGAGGACCTGAGTTCAAATCCGGCCTCAGACACATAACGTGTACCAGCTATGTGACTCTGTGCAAGTCACTTAACCCCCATTGCCTTGCCAGGGGGAAAAAAAATAAAAACAACAAAACCAAACTTGCCCCACTAAACTGCTATGTTACATACTTGGAAATCTTGTTTTAAAATAGCTCTAATACAATTTGTAACTATACCTTTTGATCCACCAATACTGCTGCTAGATCTATATCCCAAAGATATGAAAGAAAAGAAAAGGAGTTATTTGTGCAAAATATTTTTAGTAGCTCTTTTTGTGGTGGCTAGGAATTGGAAATTGAAGAGATGCCCATCAATTGGCAAATGGCTAAACAAGCTGTGTAATATGATTGTAATGGAATATTATTGTGCTGTAAGAAATGACTGACAGGATGATTTCAGAAAAAAAGAACTTGAAAAGACTTACATGAACTGATACAAAGTGAGGTTAACAAAACCAAGAGAACATTATAAAAAATAACAGTAATATTGTTCGATGAAGAACTGTGAATGATAACTATTCTCAGCAATACATTGATCCAAGATAATTCTAAGGGACTGATGAAAAAGCATATTATCCACCTACAGAGAGAGAACTGATATAGTTTGAATGCAGACTGAAGCATGCTATACTTGATTTTTGTTCTTTTCTTTCTTTTTTTCTTTTTCTTTGTTTCTTTGTTTCTTTATTTCTTTGTTTCTTTCTTTCTTTGTTTCTTTGTTTCTTTGTTTCTTTCTTTCTTTCTTCCTTCCTTCCTTCTTTTATTCTAGTCTTCTTGTGCAAAATGACTAACATGGAAATGTTTTACATGATTGCACATGTATAACCTATATCTGATTACTTACCATCTCAGGGAGGGGGGAAGGGAGGGAGAAAAGGAGGGAAGGACAAAATTTGAAGCTCAAAACTCTAAAAAAAATGTTAAAAGCATTTTAACATGTAATGGGGGGAAATAAAATATATTTAAAAAATAAAATGGCTCTAATTTAGACACTATCAGAATTTCAAGAACTAACCTCTGTACTTCCCAATAAATAGTATCTAATCTTGACTTTGTCACATGATGCCCTACCTTTGCTCAAACCCAACTCCTTTTATTTTGTGACAAGTCAAGTTTGGGATTTTGAGAAACAGAGATAGTCACATTTATCTTTCATTGACTGTAACATATTCCTGTAGCATATAAACCAGTAATGGAAAATTTCACATACAAGAAGGACACAATATTTTTGCACACACCTCAGCAACATCATGGGTTCAAAATTTGATTAGCCTCAGATGAACAAGTCCCACTTCTGACACATACCTCCAAGATGACCCTGGGTAAGTCATTCAAACTCTGAATACTGTAGGCAACTTAAAGATTACTTTTTGAGTTTAGAGAAGAGGATGACTTTCATTAGTAGTAGCAGCTCCATCACCTGGAAGTTTCCTGTACAGTGAAATCAAAAGTCTAGTCCGTTTCCCTATCTCTACATGGGAAATGAACCTGCAAATGTAATTACAAACTAGATGAATGTCTCTATTGAGGCTCTAGACAGATTATGGAAGGCTCAGGGATTTTAGGGGCTATGTGGTTTTACAGTGAGGTTGAAAAAGTGATTGGTGTCCTTTTGTAAATGCATCATCTAAGAGCAAGTAAAATCTTTTAATATTTCAAACAATAGGTACATCACATAAAGAAAAAGACAGAGGTTTATAGAATTCTTTTGGTGTCCAAAGATGACCCCCAGTCTGTACATATATTCACTTCTCCAAGAGAGGGAATTTATTATAAAAAGCCTGAATCATCCTTTGTGCTTAGATTCCAGTGCTCCTTTTATTCTACTTGTAGGGTCCAGGGTGATGGTGCTACCTGGCACTATCAATCCTCTGATCTTGTAAAGTTGGAAAAGCCTGATACCAACTGTGTGGGGGAAAAAAGTTCATTTCTGTGGTTCTTAAAAATGAATTAGGTAGTTATGAAGTGTAATATTCACCAATAGCAAAAAGAAAATACTTTCATCATGAGGCATTACTAACTTAATGTCTAATCTTTCCTATATAACAAAACTAAGAGACAGGATAGGGTGGTAGATGGAGTAATGGTCTTATGTCAGGAAGACCTTGGTTTAAATATTGTCTTAGATGCTTATGACTTGTGTGACAGGTGGCGGAGGGGAGGGAGAATAACCATTCTGTAACTCAGTTTCTCAACTCTGAGATAAAGATAGTCCAGGCAGCTTTTTGGAGGAGTGAGGAAGCTGTGGCCTTGAGGCCACATGTGGCCTTCTAGGTCCTCATGCATGGCCCTTTGACCTGAATTCAAACCTCACAGAATAAATCCCCTTACTAAAAGGATTTGTTCTGTAAACCTGGAACTCAGTCAAAATGTGGCACCCGAGGACCTAGAAGGCCACAATTTCCTCACCCCTGCTTTAAAGTCTTAAATCTTTGTAAATCTTAAAGGAAGTATATGTTACTAGGAACATTTTCTAGATTATGGTTTATGTTGAAGAATATTTTTTTTTTTTGGCCAGGCAATGGGGTTAAGTGACTTGCCCAAGGTCACACAGCTAGTAAGTGTTATGTGTCTGAAGCCGGATTTGAACTCAGGTCCTCCTGACTCCAGGGCCAGTGCTCTATCCACTGTACCACCTAGCTGCCCTCATGTTGAGGAGTAATTCTAACAACACATATGCTAAAAATCAGACTCCTGTGGCTCAGAGGGCTATTTCATTAAAGGGGCAAGAGTACTCCACAGATACATCTCATCTTTCCAAGAAGAAAAAGCTTTATATGGTCAGTACTTGTCATATAACAACTTGTCTCTCACTTAATCAATCAAACTCCTTGGAAGCTGACCATTGGCTTTCTGTCCTGGTTCTTCTGTCACTCTAATATATGAGGAGAAATATCTTAAGGAACAATTTAGCCTTTAGAAGCCTGGTAAATCTACCCACACATAGCACCCACACTGGGCATAAAACTTTGTCTAAGCAGAGGCCTTGCAAACCTTAGGAAGTCCACTGTGAAACTCTCAACTTGTTCGTTTATATTCACTCAACAAACAACAATTAAGTGACTCCTATTTATCAAGCTCTATTTTAAGTAGTGGGCTTGGGTCTGTGATTTTCTGCCCTAGGGAAGTCTTCTGAAATCCTTCCCCCTAGAGGAAACTCCCCTGGGATACATAGAAGAAAAGAAAATAAATCCTTCCCTCATAGAACCTCAAAAAATACTTGGTGGGAAGCAATGAGGGAAACATACAGACCAAAGGATCTTAGTTGATAGAGATGAATCAGCTTCTGTCTAGAACTCAGCAAAATCATAAAGCATAGGACAGCTGCAATCGCAATGAGATTTTGCAAGAGTTATTTTCTGTGGTAACTCCATATGGTTATGTCTTTCTAGTCTCTATGGGACCCTATGTTGGAGCCCTACCTATATCAGCTCAGACCAACATCACCAAATCACGAAATTGGGAGAGAAACAAAATAGAATAAAAGAAGCTGATTAGATCATTTTCAAAATAGATGTTAACTATCAATTTCCCAGAAAAATAATAATGATTATAACAATAATACATCTAAGTACAAATATAAGTATTTATATACATATGGATTCAGATAGAGACAGGGAGAGACAGAGAAACAGAGACAGAGACAGAGAGAGAAAGAGAGAGAGAGAGAGAGAGAGAGAGAGAGAGAGAGAGAGAGAGAGAGAGAGAGACAAGAAACAGAGAGAAATGGAGACAGAAAGAACTTCATAATCATTTAAATATTCAGTGCCCCTAAGCAATTCTTTGAGACTGTTAGCCACAGATTACTTTCTAATCTGAATTAGTGAAGGTAATTGACATGCTAGAACTACTAGATAGAGCACTGGAATTAGTCATCAAGTTCTGGATTCAAATGTTGACACAGATGCTTGTTAGTTTTGTGAGGTTGGGAAAGTCACTTCAACCTTTTGTAACATGGTTTTCTAATGTGTAAAATGAGGGGGTTGAAATATAAAGTTCCATATCAGATATAAATCTTTGATCCCACTAACCTAATATCCCCACACTAATGAAAACATAAAATGAATTAATGAATGAAGTTCTACATCCTTTGCTTATGCATGACTCAGTATATTCACTACATGTTAAGTATTCATAACAAAGGTATTCAAGGCAAAAATCTAATATGACAGACCTGGAGAAAGTCTCTTGTAGAAAACATAAAGACATGTGTGCCATCTCTTTTTCTTTTCTGCTTACTCCTTTTTAACTTTTACAATGGATTTAGCTACTATTTGTTATGCATATTTTGATATTTTGCTTCCTCTTTTTACTTATAGAAATTCTATGAAGAATATAACTTCTAGTGAATATATCAAATGTGTAGGTATAATATACAGGAAAAAGTGGTTGTCATTCCATGTGAGCAAGTGTCCGAAGCTGACTTGATTTTGTGTCATGAAAAATACGTGAAATGAACTCATCTGGAGATGTAACTAACAGTGAAACCTGCTCCTCTCTTGGGATATGCTTAATTTCATGCCAAATATATGAATGTCCATTGTCTACTATATAGATTGGAGACATATGAATTATATATTTCATCATATTATATATGTATATATATATATATATATGCACATATATATACATATATAATATTTCTCCCCCTCTAGAGTGTTCAAGTCCATGCTAAATGATTGCTTCCAAAGTTCTCCCGCTGTCTGGTGCACATTCCAGCTGTGGCTTTGCACACTAACCATATTGCCCCCTTTCATTCCCTGTTGCTCTTTCTTACTGCCTCAATCCTCTTTTAAAATTATTTTCCTTGAGACATAAAGTAATTTCTTAAAGAGACAAATTGATCCATATGCCTGTTAGGGCACAGAGTATTTCCCCATCAGTGATTTTCCAAAAAAATCAGTTCTGTGATCTGTTCACTTTAAATGCTCCCAACCCCTCCAGAGCTCAGCTTTTCCTTTCCTCAATGGTGAAAGGGTTTTGATCTTGGTGAATGACCTTTTGGGCAAATTTGAAAGGGGGTTGTTCCATTTGGGGGCAGGATTGACCTTTCTTTTCTAATGTGCATGCCTGTAGGGAAGAACAGGAAATTCAACTAGAGTATAAAAGGTTTAGGGTCCTATTTAGCAGAATACTAGTGGCACAGGTGCCAGGTGTGGAGGACCACAAATTTCATACACAAATCCTACCCGAGGCTGCTTTACACCTAGACAAAAACATCTCCTATTTCCTAGCCTTGGCTTTTCCTGTCTTGGTTAGTAACAGCTGACAAAGGTAGGAGAACACAAAAATAGTGTTTTGTTTTGTTTTTTTCTCAATGGGAAAGACTCAGAAAAATGAAAAAAAAATTAAAAAGAAAAGAGCAAGAAAAAAATTCTGATACTGCTTAAAGAAATCTTGCAAGACCTTAAATATCACCATCGTTCTGTTCTCATCTGGAAATAATTGTGTTGAAAGTAGATCATTTCCCCCCACCAACTATTTTGAAATCAGAGTAATGCAGTAGAAAGAATGAGTTTTAGATTCAGAGGAATGGAGTCCAAATTCCAGCTTAGCTACTTCTGACTCCTATGACCTTGGACAAGTCATTTAGCCACAGAAGCCCTCCACTTCCTCATCTGTAAAATGAAAAGGTTTAACTTAGTTGCCTTGAAAGGTCTTTCCAGGTCTAAATTTATAATCCTATGAATCTATGATGTGAGTTTAAATTCCTGCTGAGGCACTTAAAGCTCAGGCACTTAAAAAATTCCCCTATTTTTTGGGGGGCAGTTGGGGTTAAGTGACTTGACCAGGGTCACACAGCTAGTAAGTATCAAGTGTTCCAAAAATGTTTCATCTCATTCTTCACTCTAAATACATCTCTTTTTTGGTAGGAGGTGGGCAGCATGGATCATCTCCACTGCTCTGGAATCAGGTTTGGTTATTGTATTGATTATAGCTCTTAAGTCTTTCAAATGAGCTTGTCTGTACAAGGTTATTAGTATATAAATTCTTCTGTTGGTTCTTATTTTATTCAGCATCAGAATCACTATAACTGCCTCTGTAGATCTGAGAGGCATCTACATACAAATCACATAACCGATAATGGATGAGGGGAGAAGAGAGATGAGGAGAGATAGACAGACAGTGAAGGAGGAAGAAGAGGAGTTTGAGGAAGATGAGGAGATGGAAAAGGAAGCAGAAGAGCAATAAGAAGAAGAAGAAGAGGAGGAGGAAGAGGAATTAAGAGGAGAGTCACAGTACAGAGATATCAGGAAAAACAGTGTATGAAAGGATATACAGAAGGATGCAGGGAACAATGTCGAATTAAGTGCTGTAAAAAGTTCAAGATGAGTGAGGTCTGAAATGGTTCATTAGATTTAGTGTGAGGAAGAACACATAGACCATTGTAGCAGGATAATCATGGATATAGACGGGAGCAAAACATAAGAATACTGGAAACATAGGAAGGGACCAGGTTGTAAAGGGGTTTAAAAGGCAACAAGAGGATTTTATATTTAATCCTGTGGGTAATAAGGAATCATTGGTGTTTATTGATTAGAGACATGATATGATTAGATCTGTTCTTTAGGGAAATAATTTTGTTGCCTGAGTGGAAAGCACTTAAGGACTGGCTATTTCAATGGCTATTTCAATAGTCCAGGTGACAAAGGCTAAGGGCCTAGGCAAGAATGATGGCTGTTCTAGGGATCAGAAGCAACATATTGGAGACATGACATGATAGTTCAGTAGTATCACAGAAATTTAATAATTACTAGCAGTTAACATATATTTATTAAGTGTGTCTTGTGTGTCACCCAGTGTTAAGCACTGAGAATACAAACAGGGAAATGCAAGACAGTCCCTGCCCTTGAGGGAGAAAGGTGACACACATATCTGAAAAGGGGTATATGGAAGCACAGGGATATATTGGAAAAGCCAAAGAAGTACAAAATGAGTACAGCCAAGTGAGGATTGAGGAGATGTTTGAGAAAATGTCAGTCTTGTTCCCCTCCTTAAATGGAGGAATTTATTTCTCCAACCTCCAGTCAAAGGGGCAGAGGGTACTGATAAAGAGTGAGCAAAAAGGCTGATTGGATCTTATAAGATAATGAGATTTCCCAGTGATTAGGTTCCCTGGGGCAAGAAGAAAAATCCAACGACATGAAAATGAGTGTATCTAGATGGACAATGAGATGTCCGACCAAGAGTTTAAAGCAAATAAAGATTTATGGATTTCAGAAAAGCCAAGGGCAGGCTATAGCTTTTCTAAATCATGATGATCATTAAGGGCACCCACGAAGGGAAAATGTTTCACTATAGCTCCTAATATTTGCTTTCTACAGGTTGATCAAATACTTTAAATTGTTTAACAAATGTTTGAATAAAGCAATCTGTAGCTGTGAAATATGAATCCCATATGATGCAGTATGGATTAAAAGATGATGACATAATTTGACATGCCAGATATATTTGAAATGCATTTCCTGAGTCTTACCCAGATTACCTTTCAATGAATAGGGCAAATTGGGAGTTGTGGGGGATTTTAAAAGACCTAACCCCCCCCCAAAACCCCCAACATCCTTACCCACTCTTTTCTAGGTCAATGAAACATAAAACTACCCTAAATTGGCTCCTTCCTATTTAGAAGGCAATGAATTGGTGTATTTTTTTTCTTTCTTTTCCTTTTTTTTTTATTTTTAGAAGGGAGCTTAAATTTGAACAAATAGAGTTTCTAATGGCTCTTTGTGTACTGTGGAATGTTAATGATGCATCCTAGCTAGTGATATTAAGCTGAATGAAATCTGAGGATAAGTGGATAGGATGCAATTGGTCTGTGAATTTACCATTAACTATTCCCCCTAAACCTCCACCCCACAATTTGGCAACAGTAATTAGAATTATATCATTCATTAAAAATAATCCATAATCTTTAAATGAATTTAAAAGCCACATAATTTTCAAAATGACCTTAATGACATTATGGGTCCTCAGGGTTTATGATATCATGTATCTAGAATTAGAAGGAATATTAGAGATCAATTAATCCAACTGTCTCATTTCTAGATGAGGAAACTGAGGCCAAGGATATTGAATAACTTGCCCCTGGTTAGATGAATAGTAAACATCAAAGGTGGGATTTGCTTCCAAATCATCTAACTCCAAATTCAATGTTTTTTTTTTAATGATTTTTCTCAGCTTCAACAGAAGACATTAATTCTTCTAAAATACTTTTTAATCCTCTGATGTGTGCCTGTGTTTCCATCATTATTAATGTTTTCTAAATTTAAGGATCATTTATAAATCTAGTCAAGAGAATAAAGGGTCACTATCCTGAATTATATATGAATATACCATCAAATATAAGGCCAGTCACTGGCCTTTTTTTCCTCTAAAAAATTGGAAAATGCAAAGAATTGGGAATTCTTTTCTTAGCACCTCAAAGCTAAAGGAAAAAATAATAACTCTTCTCATTCTGTATCTGGCACAACAGCATTTAAGGAACAGGGTGGGAAAAATTGACATGCTGTCTTTCAGAAATAATTCAAAACTTCAGCTGTGGAGGATCACATAAATGATTAGCGTTTGTGCCTAGAAAAATATAGCAGACGTCATCTTTTGGTCAAGCTACTAAGACTGGGAAATATAAATATTTTCTTATAACCTGATATACATCATGAAACCCTCAAGTTAATGAATGCCACTTTAAAATCTTTCTGTAGAAAACTTCAGAACACTACTGACCTCAGAAGAGGGAGGCTTTGTGATTTCCTCATTGAGATGACAGAGCAAAATGTCTGGAAACATGAACAAATTCTTTCTTCCTGAAAATATTAATTCCTATTCACATAAAAAGCCATTATACTACTATTACTGCTACTGCTACTACTACCACTACTGCTGCTGCTGCTACTACTACTACTACTACTACTACTACTACTACTACTACTACTAATAATAATAATAATTTACTACTACTACTGCTCCTGCTCCTACTGCTCTTACTACTACTGATAATAATAACAACAACAACAACTATCATTTGTATAATGTTTTAAGGTTTACAAAGTGTTTTGCACATACAATATTTCCCTGAGTTATTTGAAGGAATAATGCACAAGCCACCTTGTACAGTAAGCTTTCCCTGTTCCCTCCTATATATTAGTGTTTTCCCTCCTTCCTCAAATAAATATATATATATATATATATATATATATATATATACATATATATACATATATATATATATGAATATATGTACATGCATTACATACATATGAGTGTATACTATAAGTAGTCTGTGAACTCTTTGACAATAGTAACTATGAAGGATATAGTTCTGATTTTACATAAACAGAAAAGAATATTAAAAAAATATACCTGGGAGACTTCCAGATTTTACACATACATAAACACATATACATATATATTTCATTTTAATATACAAATTATCTCTTACTTTTTTCACCTAAATTTCTCCTTATATTCCATCCTTTCCCTTTCACAGAAAAATCTCAGGTAATAAAGCTTTTTAAAGACAGGAAAAAAAGCAGAAAAGAAGGCAAAAAACAATCAATAAAACAAATCAAAAATTTAAAAAGATCTAAAATATGTGAATTATTACACAGGTGTATATTTCCCTCCTACCTCTAGAAGGAAGTGGGGTATAGAATTATCTAGTCAGATCCCAAGTGTGGAGTTACTCTTATTCTTTGTAATTTTATAGTATTCATTTTCATACATTTTGTGTTGTTCTTAACATTTAGAATATTATATACAGTGTATATTGTTTTTCTTATCTCTACTTCAATGTATATCTGTTCACATAAGTCTTCCAATGCTTCTCTGTACTCATCATATTTAATTATATCATGGTAGTATTTAATTACATGCAGTTACCAAAATTTTATTAGACATCCCCTAATCAATAAGTGTCTACTTCCCCCCCCCCATTTTGCCCCACAACCAATATTTCCATCCATAAGGAAACTTGCCTTTTATGAAAGAGGTGCTTGGAGAATATGCCTAGTAGTGAAGTCTCTGGATAAAGGAATGTGGACATTGTATTTTTTATTTGTATATTTCCAAACAGTTTTCCAAAATGTTGAATTGATTTACATCTCTATTTTAAAAAGGAATGTCTATATTTCTTTTTATTATTTATTTTTTTACAATCACATGCAAACAATTTTTTTAACATTTTTAAAAAAATTTGAGTTCTGAATATTTTCAATCTCTTCTCTCCCCAACCACTTTATAGAGGTAATCAATTTGATATAGATTATAAATGTTCAGTCACACAAAACATTTCCATATTAGCCATATTACAGTAGAAAATACAGGCCAAAATGAAAAATAATAACAAAAGTTTAAAAAGTATGCTTTAATCTGCATTGAGACTCTATGAGTGCTTTCTCTGGAGGTGAGTAGCATATTTCATCATAAATCCAGAGAACCAGCTAAGTCATTCACAGCTGATCATCATACAATATTGCTTTTATTGTGTACAATGTTCCCCTGGTTCTGCTCATTTCACTTTGCATCAGTTCATGTAAATCTTCCCAGGTTTTTCAGAAAACATCCTGCTCACCATTTTTATAGCAAATAATATTTCATCACAATCATCTACCAAACATTTTTAAGCCATTCTCCAATTGATGGACATCTCTTCAATTTCTAATTCTTTACCAACACAAAAAGAGCTACTATAAATATTTTTTGTGCATATAAGTCTTTTTTGCTTTATTTTTAGCTATTTGGGCTACATACTCAGTAGTGGTACCAGCTGGCTGAAAGGGTATGCACAGTTTTACAATCCTTTGAGTATAGTTACAAATTGTTCTTCAGAATGGATGACCAATTTACATCTTCAATCAAGAGCACATTAGTGTATCTATTTTCCCACATCCTCTCCAACATTTACCATTTCCATATTAGCCAATCTGATTAGTGTAAAGTCATATCTCACAGTCATTTAAATTTGGATTTCTCTAATCAATAGTGAGAGTATTTTTATATGATTATAGATACATTGATTTATTTTTCTCAAAACTTCCTGTTCATATTCTTTAATCATTTATCAATTGGGCAATGATGTATATTCCTATAAATTTGACCCAGTTTTCTATAAATCTGGAAGTGAGGCTTTATCAGATAGACTTACTATAACATTTTCCCCAGCTTTCTGAATTGCTTCTAATCTTAGATGAATTGGTTTTATTTGGGGAAAAAATTTATTTGATTTATTCCAAATTATCCATTTTTCATCCCATAATGCTAGCTCTTATTTGGTTATAGATTCTTCCCTTATCCACACATCTGACAGGTAAAATATTCCATATAATCACAACCTTTACGTAAAAATCATATACACATTTTAACTTTATCTTGTTGTACAGTGTGAGATGTTTGTCTATGGTTTGATTCTATCAAACTGCTTTCCAGTTTTTCTAGTAGTTTTTGTCAATGATTTTTTTTTGTCACAAAATCTTGGATGATTTTGTTTATCAAACACTAAATGACTATGGTCATTTGCTACAGTAGATTGTATATGTTATTTATTCCACTGATCCATTACTATATTTCTTAGCCAGTACTAGATTGTTTTAATGATTACCATTTTGTAATACAGTTTGAGATCTGATACTGCTAAGCCATCTTCCTTCACATCTTTTTTCATTGATTCCTTTAATGATCTTGACTTTTGTTCATCCAGATGAATTTTCGTATTATTTTTTCTAGGTTTATAAAATATGTTTTGGTACTTTGATTGGTATGGCAATGGATAATTAATTTAAGTGGAATTGTCATTTTCATTATATTGACTCAGCCTACTTATGAGCAATTTGTATTTCTCTAGTTGTTTAAATCTGTCTTTATGTGTGCGAAATATTTTGTAATTGTGTTCATATAGTTCCTGAGTTTGTCTTGGCAGGTAGACTTCCAAGTATTTTGTATTGTCTACAATTAATTTAAATGGAATTTTTCTTTTTATCTCTTCTTGCTGGACTTTGTTGGTAATACATAAAAAATGCTTTTGATTTAAGTGGTTTTGTTTCATGTCCTTAAACTTTGCTGAAGTTGTTAATTATTTCAAGGAGGTTTTTAGTTGATTTTCTAGAATTCCCTTAGAATACCATCATATCATTTTCAAAGAGTGATAGTTTTGTTTCCTCATTGCCTATTATAATTCCTTGATTTTTTTTTATTATTGCAATAGCTAACATTTCTAGAAAAAAGTTTGAATAATAGTAGTGATAATGAACATCTTTGTTTCACCCCAGATGTTATTGGAATGGATTATAGTTTATCCCAATTACAGATAATGCTTGCTGATGGTTTTGAAAAGATATTAATTACCATTTTAAGCAAAGTTCCATTTATTCTTATTCTTTCTGATGTTTTAATAGGAATGAGTGTTGTATTTTGTCAGAAATTCTTTTCATCTATTGAAAAAAAAATTTATATTTTTCATTGGTTTTCTTATCGATAAGCTTGATTATTCTGATAGTTGTTTTTTGTTTTTGTTTTTGTTTTTCCCCTAATATTGAACCAACACGGCATTTCTGCTATAAATATCATCTGGTCATAGTGCATGATTTTTTTTTTTGTGAAATATTGCCATAATTTCCTTGCTTGCATTTTACATAAAATGTTTGCATCAATATTTATCAAATAAATTGTGCGGCGAGTGCCTGGGTCCGCAGCCGTGGTCTGATGCCGGCAGAGCGTAAACACAGAACGAATCACAGGCCAGGTGGAAGATGTGAAGAACAAACTTCGTTTATTGAACTGAGGGCTCAGGCTTATATAGTACTGGATCAAGCAATAGTGATATTGTTTTCTACAAAAAGCACAAACCTAATTAAGTGATATCCTTACTTCCTTGTACCTTGTCTGTTACTTTCTTTCCTGTGTCCTGTCCTGTACCCTTTCCGTTTCCTCCCTTCCTGCATCCTGTTCTCAAGAGACAGAACAGGGGGTGGTGAGCCGAAATCCTGAGTTTCACAGCTGTCAGGCTTAGTATATACTCTAGGTAAGACACGGGCTGCCCTAAGCCCTCCAACTCCCCAGGGCCGGCCCTCTACAAAATTGATCTACATTTTCTTTCTCCATTTTTGCTCTTGATGATTTAGATATTGGCACAATATTTGTGTCATAAAAAGAATTTGGTAGAACCCCTTCTTTTTTCATTTTTCTAAATAGCTTACATAAGGATTAATTGTTCTTTGAAAGTTTGGTAGAATTTCCTTCTAAATCTATCTGGTCCTGAGGACTTTTTCTTAGAAAGCTCATTTATGGTTTGTTCATTTTTTTTTCAAAGAAAGGGTAATTTGTGTATTCTATTTCTTCTTCTCGTAATATGGGCATTATTTATTTTTGTTAGTATTCATCCATTTTACTTAGATTATCAGATTTATTGGCATATAATTGTTCAAAATGGCTCCAAATAATTACTTTACTTTCATCTTTATTGGTGGTAAATTCACCTTTTTATTTTTTTTATCCTGGTAATTTGGTTTTATTCTTTCTTATTTTTTAATCAAATTACCAAAAAAAAAAATTAACAAAACCAACTGCTAGTTTCATATATCAGTTCAATGGTTTTCTTACATTTAGTTTTATTACTCTCCCCTTTCATTTTCAGGATTTACAATTTGGTGTTTAATTAAGGATTTTTAATTTGTTATTTTTCATTTTTTTAGTTACATGTCCAATTCAATGATCTGCTCTTTCCTTATTTTAGTGTTGTAAACATTGAGAGATATATAATTTCCCCTAAATACTGCTTTGGCAGAATTCCACAAATTTTGGTATGTTGCTTCATTATTGTCATTTGCTTTCATGAAATTATTGATTGCTTCTATGATTTGTTCTTTAATTCACTCAATCTTTTGCAACAGATTATTTAGTTTCCAATTAAGTTTTTCTTTTTTTCTTTTTTTTTTTTTTTAGGCAATTGGGGTTAAGTGACTTACCTAGGGTCACACAGCTAATAAGTGTCAAGTGTTTGGTCTGAGGCAGGATTTGAACTCAGGTCTTCCTGACTTCAGGGCCAGTTTTCTATTCACTGCACCACCTAGCTGCCCCTCCAATTAAGTTTTAACTATGTTACTGCAACCCTTTACTGAATGATTTTTTTTTCTTTATTGCATTGTGATTTGGAAAGGATGCCTTTAATGTTTCTGTCTTTGGTTCTGAGATTTTTATGCCCTTATATATGATCTTTTTTTTTTTTCCTGAAAGTGCCATATATCACTGAGAAAAAGGTATGCTCCTTTCTTTTGCTGTTTTTCATTTCATTTTTCATTTTCCCCAAAAGTTTATCATATTTAACTTTTCTAAATTTCTATTCATCTCCTTAACTTCTTGTTCACTTTTTGGGGGTTAGATTTATTTAGTTCTGAGAAGGAAATTTGAGGTCTCTCACTAGTGTGGTTTTACAGTGTATTTCTTCTGTAACTCATTTAAATTTTCTTTTAAGAATTTGGAAGCTATGCCATTTGGTGCAATATTTTTGAAATTGAAACCTTTATTTTCTAAAGTTATTTTTAAATAAAATGTAGTTTCCCTGCTTATCTCTTTCAATTAATTCTACTTTTGCTCTTGTGTTGTCTGAGATCATGATTGCCACCATGATTTTTGTACTTCAGCTGAAGCATAATAGATTCTGCTCCAGCCCCTTATTTTAACTCTGTGTGTCTCTCTCTTTTAAGTGTGTTTCTGATAAACAACATATTGTTTCACTCTGATTTTTAATCTATTTCTCTATCCACTTCCATTTTGGGGTGAGTTCATCTAATTTACATCACAATTATGATTATTACTTTGTATTTACTTTCATCTTATTTCCCCAATTTATCCTTCTTTATCTATCTTTACCCTTTCTCTCCTCAAAAGTTTATTTTGCTTTTAACTATGGCCTTTCATTATCCTACCTCCCTTCTATTAATGCCTCCTCTTCTGTTTTCCCCTTCCTGATAGATTTCTACAGCCAACTGAATGTGTATGTTATTCTCTCGTTCAGGTAATTTCAGTGAAAGTAAGGTTCAAACGTTGCCTGCCACCCTCCAAACTTCCCTCTTTTGTAAAAGTCTTTCCTTTTGTGCCTTTTTTCAAATGATGTATTTTCCCCATTTTATCTGTCCTTTCCCCTTTCTTCAAGTATATTCCACTGTCACCTTTAATTTTATTTTTTTAAATCATCCTTTCATAATTATCTCACGTTTGTGCCCTCTGTCTATGTACTCCTTCTAAATTCACAGATTATTCATAAAATCCTTACAATTATCATTTTCCCATACAGGGATGTAAACATTTTAACTGCATACATTCACCTTCAATTTCTCTTTCATATTCACATTTTATACTTCTCTTGAGTTTTGTATTTGAAAGTGAATTTTGTTTTGTTTTGTTTTTTCCCATTAGGAATGCTTCAAAGTCTTCTGCTTTATTAAATATCCACCCCCACTCCCCACTTCTAAAGGAATATACTCAGTTTTGCTGGGTAGATGACTCTTGGTTGTAATCTTAGCTTCTTTGCACTCTGAAATATATTCCAAGTCTTTTGGTACTTTAATGTGGAAGCTCTAAAATCTTGTGTTACCCTGACTGTGGCTCCATTATATTTGAATAATTTTTTTCCAGCTGCTTGCAGTATTTTCTCTTTGACCTCAGATCTTTGGAATTTGACTGTGATATTACTGAGATTTTTCATTTTGGAATTTCTTCCAAGGGGGGATAAGTGGATTCTTTCAATTTCTACTTGACCTTCTAATTCTAGTATATTAGGGAAGTTTAACTTGATAATTTCTGGAAATATGATGTCTCATTCCTTTTTGATCATGATTTTCAGTTAGTCCAATAATTCTTGAATTATCTCTCCTCAATCTATTTTCCAGGTTCATTTTCTTTCTCAATGAAATATGTCAGATTTTACCTATATTTTTGTTACTTTGATTTTGTATTATTGTTTCTTCATGTCTCATGGAGTTATTAGCTTCCACTTACCAAATTCTATTTTTTAAGCAATTACTTTCTTCAAAGAGCTTTTGTACCTATTTTTTTTCCCATTCTGCTTTATAAAGTGTTCTCTTTGTGGACTTTTGTTCCTCTTTTACCATTTGTCTACTTCTGGTTTTTAGGTGTTATTTTCTTCATTTTTTTGCCTCTTTTACCAGGCTGTTGACTGTATTTTTATAATTGTCTTGCATCACTATCATTTTCCCCAATTTTTCTTCTACTTCTCTTATTTGATTTTTAAAATCACTTTTAAGTTTTTCTAGTTATTTTTGTTGAATTTGTATCTAATTCACATTTTTCTTTGAGGCTTTACTTGTTGCTGTTTTGACATTATAGTTTTCTTCTGAGTTTGTGTCTTGATCTTCTCTGTGACCATAGTAATTTGTTATGGTCAGTTTCATTTTTTTTGTTGTTGTTTGCTCATCTTTTCAACCTATTTAGTGACTCAACTTTGTGTTAAAATATTTCTCTGTCTATGGGGTAGAGGTGCTACTCTCCCAGGCTTCAGGACTTTCTCACTACTGTTTTCAGAGCTAGATCAAGGCAGGATGGCAAGCTGTAGATTTTTAGTGCTAGGAGGCCTGATCTAAGGAAAAGGGTGTTTACTGCTCTCTTGTTCTGTGTTCTGGACTTTACCCAGGAAGGGACCTTGTTCTCCAGCAGCCACCAGTGCTAGCACTTTTCCAAGCCCTGAAATTGTGACCAGGTCTCCTGAAGCTGAAATAAATGCCTAGTGCTCCACTTTGTCTTGAAAAGACCAGGCTCCCTATTACACCAGAACAACTGCAAGCAATCATGTATGCCCCGGAGCCCTTATCTGGGCTCTTGCTTCCCTACTATCACAAGTGTTACCACTCCCTTTAACCATAAGACTACAACCTGGAACTATATATAGGGAATGTAACAGGGTCCATAACCTAGCTTCAGTAAAGGATCCCCTGAAATCTCCTTCCAACTAGTTGTCTGACCCTCTCACCATCCATGAACTGAGAGCTCCTGAAGCTGCTGCTAAAGCTGCTATGGTTGCCAATGCAGCTGCCTCCTAGGCACAGCCTAAGCTGCTTGTGCTGAGCTTTTCTTTCTTTCTTCCTTTTTCTTTCTTCCTTTTTCTTCCTTCCTTCCTTCCTTCCTTCCTTCCTTCCTTCCTTCCTTCCTTCCTTCCTTCCTTCCTTCCTTCCTTCCTTCCTTCCTTCCTTCCTTCCTTCCTTCCTTCCTTTCTCTTTCTTTCTTTCTTTCTTTCTTTCTTTCTTTCTTTCTTTCTTTCTTTCTTTCTTTCTTTCTTTCTTTCATAAGGAATGCCATGGCTCTTTGAGTAGGGGAAGACAAATGGATACATTAAGAAGTGAAATTGATATAAAAAAAAAGAAAGAAAAAAACAAAGATAGATGTATGGATTAAATTTGTGGTTTCATTGGCATAGGGAACACTAGGTGATGAATTGCCTTCTACCAACATAGGTTGGGACCTTCTATACAATTTGGAGTCCAAGAACGCTGCCTAAAACACTGAGAAGTGATGTGTGTGTCAGAGGTAGGACAAAAATTAAAGTTTTCTTGGTTTGTTCTTTATCCACTACACCATACTGCCGTTCAAAATGAATATAATTATTTATTTTTTAATGTTAAAAAGGGATAGTTAGTATTCACTTAGATAAGGAAGTTATTGTCTTAAAGACAGCATGGCTTCAGATGAAGGGAAATAAGACCACAGGAAACTTATTTTCCTTTATGATTTTGTCACTTAATTTTTATATCAGCAAAAGATCTATTGATCTAGGCAACCTAAATTTTAGCAGAGCCTCTGATAATGGATATGATGCTATTATTGCAGAAAACAATGGCTAGATGGTAGACTAGTTAGAAGAAATCAGAATCATTTGTATGACCTGATTCTTAGAATAATCATTAATTGTTCCATGTCAACTTGAAAGGGCTCCATGGATCTGTGCCTAAGCTTGTGCTGTGAATAACATAAGTTTGTGCACGATATGGTACTGAGAAAATAAATGATAAAAAAGTGGCAATAGGAGGTAGGATTCCAAAAGGTTTTCAGAGGCTAGAAAACTGAAATGAATCTTATACAATAACAATTAACAGAGATAAATTTAAAGTCCTACACTTGTGGTTAAAGTAATTGACTTCACATGTACAAGATGGGGCAGGGGGATGGTTAGATTACAGTTCGTCTGAAAAAAGATCTCTGTGTGTGTGTGTGTGTGTGTGTGTGTGTGTTGTGTGTGTGTGTGTGTGGACTGCAAAGTCAATTCACAAAATAGTAAATTTTATATTTGGCTTCATTGAGAGAGGAAGTTTATAGAAATTAAAGAGATGGTTGCCTTGCTGGACTCTGCCTTGGTTAGACTATATCTGGAATATATTCCCAGACACCAATTTTAAGGAAATTGGCAAATTGAAGAAAATTCAACTCTCAACTTAAACAATAAGAATAGAGAAGAAATCAAGATGGATTCTCATCTATATAAAGACAGGATAATGAAATGGCTACATTTAATCAGAAAACAGAAAGCTCTTAGGAGACATAGGAGCTGTTTCAAGTACTTGAAAGGCTATCAAATGGAGGAAGTATTAGACTTGTTTAGCCCCAGAATAAAGTGGAGGAGTAATGGGTGAACATTTTTAAAAGTAGTATTTAGGTCTGATATAATGAGACTTATAGCTCTCCCAAAATGCTCTAGACTTTCTCCTGAAGTGAACAGCTCAATCTGATTAAATTTCTTCAAGCAAATTTTAGATGACCATTTGTTGAGAAAGATATAAGGAGGGGACAGTTAAGGGGTGCAGTGGATAGAGCACCAGTTCTGAAGTCAGGAGTACCTGAGTTCAAATTCAGCCTCAGACACTTATTAGCAATGTGACCCTGGGCAAGTCACTTAACCCCATTTCTGGGAGATAGGGAGGGAAAAAGCATGGAGGGAGAGGAAGGATTCTTTTCCAGCTGTAGCTTTGGAAAAAATGTCCAACAAGGTCCCATTCAAATCCTAAAAAAAAAAAATGAATCTATGATATATGTGTTTGTCAGTTGATATTTCTCAGAGCAAGCTACCAAAATGTGCAACCTACTGCCTTAGGAGGTGATAGAATCCCTGTCACTAAAAGTCTTGAAATGATGTCTGCATGACCATTGTTATAGAGAGCATTCCTGTTCAGGTAAGATAAAAGTGGGAGATCTCTGGCATGACTTTCAACAGTGATTATCGGTAAGTTTATTAGACAGAGGACCCTTAAGGGTAAGTGTTTCATCTGATGGGTATCACAGCAAAGGTGCTCCAACTCACCAGCCTGACTACTAATGGTGAAAACAGATTTTGGGCCCAAAGCCAGACAGAGGCAAGGTTTTCCCAACAGTTATGGAGCTGAGCCTATAGCCCCAAGTGTTGCAGGTGCAAACACTCGGTTAATTCCCGGGTCTTCCAACCTCATAGGGAGGGTTGCAGCTGGTCCTGTTCCCATTTTAGTGACAATGCCAGATTCCTGGTCTTAATGCCTAGTGATTAGAGCCTCTAAATGTATTTTGCTTAGGAGAGAGAGGAAGGAATTTGGACTTGGAAAACGGAATAGATGGATCTTTTATTCTCTCCTAGAAGAAGATGTGATTTACCTTGAAATCCTGTAATGTTAAGTCTTGTGCTTTTTCCTTCCAGATATAAAGAAAGGGGAAAATAAGAATAAAGCACATTTTTATTCAATATTTTTCACATTGGACATTATTTAAATAAAGAAAGCTAACTTTTGGAATTTGAGAAAAAATTTTCCTTGGCCCTCTCACATCCAGAGATCAGAATATTAATATTGTTTTTAATTTTGATGAATTAAATCATTTACTTTTTAAGTCATTAAACAAAAATAAATCCCTAAAAAATGTTCTCATCAAACAAATGGTATACTTATTTCCTAGAAACCATAGATTTTAAAAGTGTTTCTTTTCAGTATTATTTTTTTGAGTTTTACTTTTAACAAGTGCTTATTACATTTCCCTCTCACTACCTCCTCCAAATGAAAAATTATAAAAGAAAATGAAAAAGAAAATCATAATACATACAAGTAGTCCAGCAAAACAAATTACTATATTGACCATGTTCAATAACATATGACTCATTCTGGATGCTGAACTCATCATCTTTCTGGCAGGAGATAGGTGGCATGTTTCATTTTCATTATTCTGCATGTGTGGTTTATTATTGCATTGATCAGAGCTCTAGTCTTTCTGAGTCCTCCCCCCAATAATATTGTTGTAATTATATAAATTGTTTTCCTAGATCTACTCACTTAATTTTGCTTCAGTTCATAGAAATCTAACAAATTTCCTTGGAATCTGTCCATTTTGTCATTTCTCATGATGCAGTAATGTTCTATTATATTCACATGCTAAAATTTTCTTAGCCATTCTCCACTAGGTAGACAATTTTTAGTTTCTAGTTTGAAAGTACTATGAAAAATAAACTGCTATAAATGTTTTACTTATTAGTTATTTTATTTCTTTATTCTATAAGGTCGAGTGATAATATTTGATCAAAGGGAAATAATGAACTCAACAACTAAGGCCATGAATTAAATAATCAAAGTCTAGAATACTGATAAATGGAAGATAAATAATGAAGAAAGCATTTTAAGAAACATATGTAGAAATATTTTAAAAAGTCAGAAAGGGGAAAAGGAAAGAGTATTTTCTTTGACTTCCTAACTTTGGGAAAAACAAGGAAGAATAAAATAAGTAAATACAATAAAGAAAGGAAAGCAGACTAATAATTTCAGCAAAACTCTGAAATTAGGAAAAGGGGAAAAATAAGAGAAGAGAAGTGATGAGGGGGCATGTGAGCCCATAGGAATAAGTTGCCTTAAAGCAGATTAAGCTAAAATAATTGAAGAGATAAAGTACTAGGTTTATAGAAGAGGAAAATTATAACTTGAAGAAATAGAGATGAATAGAGGAAAATATAAATTTTACTCTCACAGCTTTCAGTATAAATAGTTCCAATAATCCAATAAAACAAAAAAGTTATAGATTAGTAAAACAAAATCTCACAAGGTACTATTTATAAGAAACACACCTTTAAAAAAGACATAAAGAAGAATATAACTGAAGACCAAGGAAATTTTTTCCTGTGAATTAATTGGATTAAAAAGAATCAGGTGGTATAGTTATGACATCAGACAATTTGAAAATAGACATTTCTGGTCGAGCCAAGAGGGTGGAGTGAAAGCAGTGACTTGTTTGAGCTCTTCCCCAAAGCCCTCCAAATATCTGTAAAAATAGCTTTAAACAAATTCTAGACCAGCAGAATCCACAAAAAGACAGAGCAAAACAAATTTCCAGCCCAAGACATCCTGGATGGTTGATTAGAAAGGTCTGTTGGAAACAGGAAAATAAGGGGGAAGTGGATGAAAGAGCAAAGGGGATGATAAAGGGAAGGACAGATTGGGGGAGGTAGTAATCAGAAGTAAATACTTCTGAGGAGGGACAGGGTCAAAAGAGAGAATAGAATAAACGACGAGCAGGATAGGATGAAGGAAAATATAGTTAGCTTTCCATAGGACAACTACTAGGGAAGTGTTTTGCATGACTACACAAGCATAACCTGTATCGAGTTGCATGCCTTCTAAATGAGGGTGGGTTGGGAGTGAGGAAGGGAGAAAATTTGGAACTCAAAGTCTTAAAAATAAATTTTAAAAATTGTTTCACATGCAGCTAAGAAATCACATATACAGACAATGGGGTATAGAAATCTATCCTGCCCTACAGGAAAATAGGAGAAGGGGATAAGAAAAGGGGTGGGGGAGATAGAAGAGAGGGTAGATTAGGGGAAAGGGTATACAGAATGCACACTATCTTAGGGTAGGGGGACAGATGAGATGGGGAGAAAATCTGGAACTCAAAATCTTGTGGAAGTGAATGTTAAAAACTAAAAATAAATAAAAGAAAATAGACATTTTCAAAATGAAAATGTATAAACATGGAACCGATGTCTTACTTAAGAGAGACACAAACAACAAATCAATATCAACATTCAACTTTTATTCTCTCAATACCTTACTATCTAAATCATAAAGGAAATATTAATTGAGCTGTAATAATATTTATATAGCAATACAATAGTATCAGGAAACTTTATTGTCCCTCTCAGTTTTTGGATGAGTCCAACAGAAAAATAAGTAAGAAGCGATATATAGAAATGAACATATTTCTGGAGTGACTAGAGCTAAAACAAAATCTTCTAAATGAGACTCCTAGACAATATGTGTATTCTCTGTACCAAATGAAACTTTTATAAAAGTTGCCCATGTTCTAGGGTGCAAAAATATTTAGAAGAAATATAATAAGGCAGAAATAATATTCTCAGCACTTTCAGAGTGTTTCCAATAAAAAGATAATAACCAATTTAGGCAAAGTGAGCAAAAGATATAGAACCAAATAGAAACATAACAATTCAATCCTAAAGAATGAGTGTATCAATGAAGAAATTATTATTATTAATGTAATACAAAAATACACATAATTAGAATATAGCACTTTAAGATTTTCAAAACCTTTGACAAATATTAACTCATTTTGTCCTCACATAAAACCTGTGAGGTGGGTGCTATTATTCTAATTTTACAGATAATGAAACTGAGGCAAATAGATCAAGTTACTTGTCCATTGCCACAAAGCTAGTTAGTGTCTGAGGCCAGATTTTAACTTGATACTCTGAAGGACTTGTGATGAAAAATCCTATCCATCCCCAGAGAAAGAACTGATGGTGTCTGAATACAGAGTGAAGCTTGAATTTTTTATTTACTTTATTTTTCTTGAGGGTTTTTTTTTGGGGGCGTCTATGTTTTCTTTCACAACATGACTACTATGGAAATGTTTTGCATAACTATACATGTATATAATCTGTATCAAATTGCTTACCTTCTCAATGGGGATGGAGAAAAGGAGAGAAATTGGAGGTCAAAGTTTTAAAAACAAATGTTAAAAATTATTTTTATATGTAACTAGATAAAAATTAAATCTTAAATTAAAAAATCAAGAACACTACACTACTGTAACTAAGGACCAATCTCAAACGAGGCAGTACGAGCCATAATTTAGAGTCCCAGAATTGAAGTCAGGAAGACTTCTATCCAAATTTTTCTTTTGACATCAACTGTAGAGTTATTTTCCAAATTATTTCAGTCACCATAGCATCAGCTTTCTCATATCTGGGGGTGACTACTTGTAATGACTACCACATAGTGTTTTGGGGGAGACAAGTAAGATACCACATGCAAAATGTTCTGGTTTTAAACAAACTGTAAAGGACTATATAAGTACCAGTTATTGTTTTTTTGTTTGTTTTTTTAGTTTCAGAATTAGAGATGTATGACCAATTATACATCAACATTAGACTGATACAAAAAGCTGTCTGTGTTACAGACCTAGTTAAAAATTAGATTCAGGGCTTGATTAGTAAAGGGTTTGAAAGCCCAAGCTGAGGATATCTGCTAGAACTTTTGGACAAATTAACTTAGATTATGAATATCATCCTAAATTATAGAAAACTTTTGTCTGGGAATATATGCTAGTGTATTTTCAAAGCAGACATGTAAGACACCAGAAGTAATTGGTTATAGTAGCCAACTTAAGTTTAAGCATCAATTGGAATATATTCTCAGCAAGTGGTTTCTTTTAGTGGTCTACCAATGAAAGCCGTCACTGAACCTGACAAACAGCCACTCATTTACCCTGCCAAGTTTGCTTCAGGCAATATATTTACTAATATTACAATGAAATTGAAAAGATCAGTACAAGTCTTGAAGTACTCAAATAGACAGTGATAGCCTTGGGGGAGCTGTTAAAGCTGCGGTGACAATTTGACATCAAAATCCAGACAAAACAAGGTTTACTGAGTGGTGAATGGATCTATGTACTTTCTGTCTATAAGATTTCAGCCTATATCATGCTTTTAGGATTATTTAATCGGTATTGCCTAGAGCAGGCCTGTCCACCCTGTGGCCCACGGGTGGCTTCAGGCCCTCAGGCTACTTGCAGCATGCCAAAGGATTTCAGGTACCATAGAAAAATAGAGAGATTATTTAGAGTCATGGAAGGGCACAGGGAATAATAATAATAATAATAATAATAATAATAATAATAATAATAATAATAATGTTGCTATTGTTGTTGCTGTCGATGATGATGATGATGATCATTATTAATAGCAATAACTGGAATTTAACCAGCTTTTGTCATGTTCCCTCACTAGAATAGGGAACAGGAATGTGATTTCATTGACACAGGAATTTCTGGGAGAGGCAGCAGCCCTCTGCCACTGTAAGTCATCACTCTGTCTCAATTTACCATCTTAGAAAGTTGTGCAGAGCACAGAGATATAAAGTAATTTGCTCAGAGTGTCACAAGTATGCGTCAGGAGGAGCACCAAGACGCAGGTGCTTTTGGCTTCCCGGTTGTTTTTCTATCCACTAGAAAGAATTCTGGGTCTGGTGTTAGGAAGACTTGAGGCAAAATCAGGCCTTGGGCACATGCTAGCTTTGTGACCTTGGGCAAGTTCCATAACTTGTATTTGCTTCATTTTCCTTAACTGTAAAATGAGGATATTAATAGCACTTACTTCCCAAGGCTGTTAAGAAAATAAAATTAGATAATGTTTTTAAAGTGCTTAGCACAGTTCCTGAAACAAAGGTGTATTATTATTGTTGTTGTTTTTATTGTTATACCGTGTTGCCTATCTTACAGCCTAGCCTCTGATACTTAATAATTTTTTAACTGGTGACCATGAACAAATCGTTTGTCCTTCCACTGTTCATGCAAAGGCAAATTTAGGGTCAATTTCAGGGAGATAAAATAAATCTTTTTTTTTTTTTTCCCCTGGCTAGGCAACGGGGTTAAGTGTCTTGCCCAGGGTCACAAAGCTAGTAAGTGTTATGTGTCTGAGGTCAGATTTGAACTCAGGTCCTCCTGACTCCAGGGCCAGTGTTTTATCTACTGTGCCACCTAGCTGCCCCTGAGATAAAAAAAATCTAGCAGAACTTTCAAAAGTAGAATCAGATTCCAAGAAATGTTTTTACTCCTTCAAAATCTTCAAGCAAAGATGCTGAATAACCATTCGTTATATATGTTACATTGGATATTCCTGTTTATATGTGTGGGCTGGACTAGATCATAGCTTCAGTCCCCTTGAACTCTCAGATACTCTGACTTTGAGTCAGTGAGACAGGGTTCAAATGCCCCCACTGGCATATGCTCTCTGTGTGCCCTTGGGTAAACCACTTCATTTCTCTGTACCTTTTCCTTTTGGTATAATGTGAATGCATTAGATTTTGTGGTTGTTCAGTCATTTTCAGTCACATTCAACTTTTTGTGACTCCATTTGGGGTTTTCTTGTTAAAGACACTGGAGTGGTTTGCTATTTCCTTCTTCAGCTCATTTTATGGATGAGGAAACTGAGGCCAACAGGGTTAAGTGACTTGCCCAGGTTCACACAGTTAGTAAGTATCTGAGGCCTGATTTCAACTCATGAAAGTGAGTCTTTCCTGACTTCAGGCCCAACACTCTATCTGCTGTGCCACCTATGGATTGCTAGATAATTAACATTCCTTGCTATTCAAATACTTAAGAGCCTCTGCTCTAAGGAGCCTCCCTCCTACAGTTATATAAAATGCTACATAAATTAGAATTATTCGTCATTACCATGGCAGTTATGTAATGTTATTGATATGGTTACTCACTCCAAGGATGTCATTGTTCTAAATATCTATCTATATTCCTTACCATCGTCATTTAACTCTTTAAAATTGTTATTTTCTTTGACTTTCTGTGAAATTCAAAGAGGTCTAAGGAAACTAAGGATTTTAAATTCTTTTCTTTTAACTCCACAGTATTCTTTGAATTTCTGCTGTTACGTTCATAAAATATTAAAAAAAAAAGTTCTAGGGGCAGCTAGGTGGCACAGTGGATAGAGCCCCAGCCTTGGGGTCAGGAGGACCTGAGTTCAAATCTGGCCTCAGAAACTTGATATTTACCAGCTGTGTGACCTTGGGCAAGTCATTTAGCTCTGATTATCTCACCAAAAAGAAAAAAAAAATGTTCTAAAGTTAAGTTTGCATCCCTGAAGACTCAAATCAGTTAAACCATAAGTACTTATTATATGCCTATGTGCCAAATATTTTACTAAGTACTAAGGATATAAAAACAGAAGTGAAATAGTCATTGGCTTCAGGAGCTTATATTGTAATGAGGCATTTACAGTATATCCAAAATACGCAGATATTCTACTTATAAATGCTGATTTATTTGAACTTAAGAGAACTCACATCCTATGTCCTATCTTACTCATTTGCGTAGGAAAGAAATGATAGAGTATTTTATATAGATAGATATGTATATATATAAATACATACATACACACACACACACACACACACACACACACAAACATATATATGTTTCTGTTGATATTTTCCTATCTCATATCCCCCTGTCCCTCCTGGAGGACCATCCCATATGATAAATATCATGGTTTTGGTGAGGAAAAAAAGTCATATAACTATTTGATACTTTGAAAAAGTTCAAAAACATGTACAATGTATGACACCTGTGGACCTCATATTTCCACTAAGGGGTAGGTTGGATGTGTCTTCTCAGAGCTCTGTATTTGAGTCCTATTCAATCTCAACAGTTTTGTTATATTTACTATTGATTTTTTGCTGTGTGGCTGTTCTTTCTATTTACATTTTTGTAACTGCAGTTTGTTTTCTTAGCTCTGTCCACTTCACTCTGCATTATTTTATATAAATCTTTCTATGCTTCCATGTATTTATCACACACATCATTTCTAACAGCACAATATTATGCTGTTATATTCATGTACCACAATTAGTTTAGTCATTCTCTTTGGGGTACAGATCTATCAGAAACATTTTTAGGTCAAAGGGTATGTAGAGTTTTATATCCCTTTGGCCATAGTTTCTAATCATTCTCCAGAATGTTTAGATCAGTTCACAACTCCACTAACAGTGTATTAGTGTCCCAATATTCCCACATCACCTGAAACATTTGTTATTTTCCTTTTTTGTCACATTAGTCAATCTGATAGGTGTGAGATGATACCTCAGAGTTGTTTAAACTTTTATTTTCCTAATCAATAGTGATTTAGAGAATTTTTTAAAATGACTATAGATAGCTTTGATTAATTCATTTGAAACTACCTGTTCATGTCTTTTGACAATTTATCAATCAAGGAATTATGCATATCTTATAAATTTGATTCAGTTCTCTATTTAATTGAGAAATGAGGCCTTTATCTGAGAAACTTGCTATCAATTTTTCCCCAGTTTCCTGCTTCCTTTCCTATCTAGGTTGCTTTGGTTTTGTTCATGTAAAATCTTTCTAATTTGATGTAATCAAAATTATCCATTATCCTTTAACATTTTCCTTTTCCAGATATGTGTACTATCTTTAATAGACATATATATATAAACAAAATTGTTTCTAAAAGTATATATTCATAATACTTCAAATCTAAATATTTATGGATATATACATATATGCACATTTTTGTGTAAGGGTGTTTTGTTTTAAAAATAATTTGGCATTTTGCGTGTATACATAAAAACATGCACACTTTTTTAAATTTGGGGGGAATAGTAGCTTGGAAGAACAAGAGTTTTTTCATGTAAAAATTATAGTATGAAGGAACCAGGGATGCTAAGAGGCTAAGGTAAGGAGGAGATGCATTTCAGGAATGGCTAACAACCTGTTCAAAGGTACAGAAAAAAGATATGGATTGTTTTATGTGCGGACCAACAATAAGGACAGAATAGTCAGACTATGGAGTATGCAAGAAGAGTGATATGTCAGAAGACAGGAAAGACATGAAAGCACCAGGTGATGAAAAACGGCATATTTTACATAGGAGTTTATATCTTATGCTAGATGTAAAGAATCATTGGAATTTAATAAGAGAATTAGAGAGCGACATGGTCAGCCTTGTGCTATAGGAAAACCCCTTTGGCTGCTGACCTAAAGATTATCAAGCTAATTTTTTAATAAAAACTTGGGTTATCACATCATTCAAAGGCACCATGATGTCATAATGAATCATATAGATATATCGGGAATCTGGAAGGAACATGCTGTATAAGATTGAACAATTGGTTTAACTTTGCTTAGCTTTAGTTTTTTCATCTGAACTCAGGCTAATAATTTTCTTGACTTCACAAGGTAGTTATAAAGCTCCAGTGAGATACAGTACGGAAAGAGAAATGTGTATTTTTAGCTGCTTTCTAAATATCAGTCATTGTTATTTTAGCTTTTGCCAGACAGCAACTTCTGATAATCTGTGATAAAAAAAAACAAGGAAAAAGTTCACTATTCTTATAGATAACTAGTTGTTAGTTTTAGTCTTTACAAAGGTTCTATATAATAATCTTTCACTGTTGAGAATTTATAGATCATGCTAAAATGATTATAGTAATTTCTTGTTCCAACATAGTCACCAAAATGAAAAACTGACATTAATTTCCAGTATATGTGTCTTTGAAAAATCAAATATATTGGATTCCCATATTTCTAAGCTTTCCTTATACAAAATCATCATTTACCTCCTTCTATACTAATCATTTAAAAATAAAATCAAGACAAAAGAACAATTCATTTTGTTCTTATTGTTGTGATGTTGTTTTTTCCCTACTCAATTTCCCCCAGCATAATGGGTGAATGAAAACAATTTGTTCCAACATTCACGCAGGCAGCAAAGCAGATGCTTTGGAGAATTTAGAGTTTAGTCAGACATCAAAGATGCCAAGTTCATCCACTGCATCCCAGGCCATCGCCAGCTCTATTGACTTTTGTCTTGACACTGGACTTCAATGACTCTGGAAGACAGAGCGAGGTTGACAACTTTGTGCCACTCTGCCTTACTTAAAACACCTCATCACGCATACTGAGATTAGTCCTTTTCGAAAATGAAAGATGGGGGAGGAGCCAAGATGGCACAGTGAAAGCAGTGACTTGCTTGAGCTCTTCCCCAAACCCCTCCAAATACTCATAAAAAATGTCTCTAAACAAATACTGAAGCAGCAGAACCCACAAAAGACAGACTGAAACAAATTTTCAGCCCAAGACAACCTGGATGATTGATCAGAAAGGTGTATCATGCCGCCCTGGGAGTGGAGCACAACACAGCGAGGGCGTGCAGGCTGCAGTGAGCCTGGAGCAGGCCTCAGAGGACTGAATCACAGGCAGCTGAGGAGGTTTCCAGTGTCCTCAATCCATGAATGCCAAAGACAACTTAGAAGGTCATAGGAAAAGTCTGTTTCTGTTGGTGCTCAGAGAGGAAGGCGGGGTTTCAGCTCCATTCCCCAAAAGAGTGGCCCTGGGGAGGGCAGCTGCTTCCCGAGCTTCCAGCCCACAGACTGAGGGAGAATCCAGTGGCTGATCAGAGAGGGATTGCAGGGATCTCTTTGCCAGTGCTGAGGCAAGAATCTCTTGCTTTGCTCGTTTTTGGATCTAGGTCACAGTTCTGGGCGGTGGTGCTGGGGTGAGGATGAGCGCTGGCATGGAGGAGCTTGTAGTGGCTGTGCAGAGAAGCCCCATCTCACAGTTACAGGACAGAAAGGAGTACTTGTGGTCACAGGCCCCTCATCATACCACCTTGCAAGAACTGAAAATTTATAGGTACCTACAAGTATCTCTGAAAACAACTATACAAACCCCTGAAGCTTGGGACAGTACACTCTCCACATTGGAAGCAGACTTTTACCTTAATAAAGAGTTTAAAACTCAAGTAATTGGCCGGGATCATGAGTAGGCAGCGCAAAAACAGTCAGACTATATATTACCTTACTTTGGTGACAAGAAGATCAAAATATACAACCACAAGAAGACAACAAAGTCAAACCTCCTACATCCAAAGCCTGACCTGGAAAATAGATCCAGGAGAGAGAATTTAAAAATTATTGGACTATCTGAAAGCCATGATCAAAAAAAGAGCCTAGATGTCATTTTTCAAGAAATTATCAAGGAAAACTGCCCTGATATAGTAGAACCAGAGGGCAAAATAGAAATGGAAAGAATCCACAGATCTCCTCCTGAAAGAGAACTCCAAAGGAAAACTTCTGGGAATATTATAGCCAAATTCAAGAGTTCCCAGGTCAAGGAGAAAATCTTACAAGCTGCCAGAAGGAAACAATTCAAGTACTGTGGAAACACAATCAGGATAACACAAGACAGCAGCTTCTACATGAAAGGACCGCAGGGCATGGAATATAATATTCCAGAGGGCAAAGGAGATAGGATTACAACCAAGAATCACCTACCCAGCAAAACTGAGTATAATCCTTCAGGGGAACGAAATGGTCATTCAGTGAAATAGAGGACTTTCAAGCATTCCTGATGAAAAGACCAGAGCTGAATAGAAAATTTGACTTTCAAATACAGGACTCAAGTGGAACATGAAGAGGTAAACAGGAAAGAGAAATCATAAGAGACTTATTAAGATTGAACTGTTTACATTCCTTCATGGAAAGTTGATATTTATAACTCATGAGACCTTTGTCAGTATTACGGTAGTTGGAGGAAAAAAATCATATATATGTATATATAGATATATAGATAGAGGGCACAGGGTGAGTTGAAGATTAAGGGGTGATATCTGGAGAATAAAATTAAGGGATGAGAGAGGATGATACTTGGAGAAGAAGAAAGGGAGAGGTAGAATGGGGCAAATTATCTCACAAAAAAAAAAAGAAAAGTCTCTTATAGTGGAGGGGAAACAGGGGAAGGTGAGAGGGAATGAGTGAATCTTATTCTCATAAGATTTGACTTAAGGAGGCAATAACATACACATTCAATTGGGTATGGAAATCTGTCTTACAGGAAAATAGGGGGAGAAGGGGACAAGAGAGCAGGGGGATGATAGAGAAGAGGGCAGATTGGGAAAGGGGGTAATCAGAAGCAAATACTTCTGAGGAGGAACAGGGTCAAAAGAAAGAATAGAATAAATGGGAAGGAAGAATAGGATTAAGGGAAATAGAGTTAGTTTTTCACAACACGTCTACTATGGAAGTGTTTTGCATAACTGCACATGTATAACCTATATTGTGTTGTTTGCCTTTTCAATGAGGGTGGATGGGGAGGGAGGAAGAGAGAAAATTTGAAACCTAAAGTTTTAAAAACATATGTTTAAAAAAATGTTTTCACATGCTACTGGGAAATAAGAAATACAGGAGATGGGGTTGAGAAGTCTATCCTGCCCTACAGCAAAATAGAAGGGGAAGGGGATAAGAGAAGGGGGAAGAGACAGAAGAGAGGACAGACTAGGAGAAGGGATATTCAGAATGCATGCCGTCTTGGGGTGGAGGGAGGGATGAGATCGGGCAAAAATTTGGAACTCAAAAACTTGTGGAAGTGAATGTCGAAAACTAAAAATAAATAAATTTATATTAAAAAAATGAAAGATGAAAAGCACAAATTTAACATCCTCTATTATGTTAGAGCCTGCTTTATTCAGATTATCTGTATTTATATTATTTGTACAAAAGTGTTTTTATATTGTCTCCCAAGTAGACTGTGAGTTTGTTTATAGCAGGCACAAATCTTGCCTCTGTCTCTTGCAGTCCCTATCTCCCTTCAAGCTTCACCTCTACTCTCTGCTTCTATGGCAATCATTCAGTCAATGAGTCAATAAGCATTTATTAGGTCCTGTGCACCAGGCACTGTATTAAACTCCAGAAATACAAAGAAAGGTAGGAGAATGAGAAAGGCTTCTCACAGCTTTTCTTACCTCTGAAGTTAGTGTATTAAGGGTTGTACACCATGCCACATGCACAGAATTTCCTTGCTTAGGTAACAGATCCAAAGGGTTGAATGGCTGTGAAATCCTCTGGATGTTATAATTCTTCAACCCTCAAAGGAAGTCTGAGGGTTTTTTGTTAGTTTGTTTGTTGTTGTTGTTTTAGCACAATCTAGCTAGGGTAGGTGATGTGAGGCTCTGGAAGAGAGAAAAAAGAGAAAGGAGAGGTCTCAGTCATCCCACAACAATGACATATAAAAGGAACAGCTGTTGGTGCTGTCCAGATCTATAGGTCCCTTCTTTGAGATCATGGATTACATCCATTTGAATGGACAATCTATGATGACGCACGTTACTCCTGGAGCAGAAGTAAGGAGAGAAAAAAGCCCTCTGAAAGAGGAACAATGGGGGTGCCCTGCCCTAGCCCAGCCTTACTATTTTTCTTTTTTCTTAACTTTATTCTTTTAATTAATACATTTACTGAAATTTACATTAATTTTCATAAACCTCTGAGGTGAATTATATTATTATCATTTTACTGGAGATCCCTTTGTTTGCGTCAAGAGCGTGAAATGAGAGCCATAAAAGGGAATGGGGGCTACCTTGCTTAGCACAGGGCTGTGAACTCAAACCCGCAGCCCATCATTATAAAATTTTGATCTCTAACTAGAAACATCAATAGAAGTCATTTCAGAACGACCCTTCTGATGGAGAACCACTATGATTTCAGGGCCTAGTTACTCGTGCTTTTGGCCCTGTATTTGAGTCAGCTCATTACTAAAGGACCCCCATGCATTGGGGTGGCAAAACAATACTCTTATTAGTCCTTTAACCCCAAGATGATGGTAGGGGAGAAACTGCATCAGTTTAAAAAGAAGAGATAGATATTTTTTCCCTTTTGACCAATAGCTGTCTTTTACTAGGCTTCCCCAGAGGGCTCAAGTGAAGAACCATGCCTTCGCTATAGCCCTGATAGCATGATGTCCACCACCTCATGGCAACTAAATTAGTGACTTACGAATAGAGCCTAGGTCTTAGGGTCCCTGACTCCCTTTATTTGCTTTAAATATAGAAGTCCAAAGAGCTAATTCAAGATGGAATTTACCAACCTTAGAGTCAATCTTATAAATTCAAGAGGTTGGGAAATACTGGGTTCCTTAGTTGAATCTCACTGATGTCAATAGGAATTTCTGTATATAGGGAAACAATAATTGGTGAAAAGCCCAACCCTTGTCTGTTTTACCAGAAAATATGAACCTGTAGGGAAATGTTTACATAGTCCAGAGCAAAGATGTGATGTAAAAGGCCAATTTAGCAGCCTTATAAAATATTTTATATTTTGATCATTTTGATTCCAACCTTCTGATAGAGTATACCAGTGGTTATGTTACTGTACCCTGATGAAAGTTTTCTGGTAATATGTGTTGGTGGGTCTTGGTGCATTAAGATTTCTTTTGTGTAAAAGAAATAAGTAGATGTGTTATTCTTGATTTGTACTACTTGATTTATATACATATATACATTAAGAACCTTTCTATTCCTTCCTTGGTGGACACCCTGATTTGAATTAAATTTAATTTATAAATATATGAGGGGACTAGGATTGGTGTTGTTATTCATTTGTTTCAATTGTGTCTAACTCTTCATGAACCTAGTTGGGATTTTCTTGGCAAAGATACTGGAGTGGTTTGTCATTTCCTTCTCTAGCTCATTTTGCAGATGAGGAAATTAAGGACAGCACATTTAGCAAGTGTCTGAGGCCAAATTGAAACTCAGGTCTTACTGACTTCAAGTCCAGGTCTGTATCCACTGTGCCACCTAGTTGTCCAGGGTCTGCATTTGAAGAGCAAAAAGTAGAGGTGAAGGAAAAAAAGGAACCTAAACTTTCTCATTAATCCCAAGCTCACATAGAATTGTTCTCAATTAATGAGTACCTAAGACAGTGGTGGAATACCTGTCCCACCCTTAGTGGAAAGGAAGGGAGAGAGAAAACAGCCTAACCCAAAGTCTAATCATAGTAGTAATTGTAATAATAATTTGTAATTATTCATGTGTACTTTTGTGAACCCCAATTTATTTATTCTAAGAAAGAGACAAAATTTGGGTGCATGTTTCCACAGTTTAATTTCTCTTATGCTGGCTTGACATGAATTGCATGGGAGTTCAGTCTAAAACGGGCCCCCAGGAAGGGATCCAATTCAGAACTCGCTCTAAAGGGATTTTGGGGTATAGCGCTATACACCCTTTCAACAGGGACTCATATCAACCCACCATCATTCCAGACCATTCCTAACCTGGGTCTATCTGGGCAGTAATATCCGCCTCCACCCAAGCCTGAGTACTATAAAATCAATTCAGGTTTGGCTCAGATTTGACCAGGATAAGAAGATTCAATGCAATCTCGTTATCAGCGATGGCCTTCTGAAGAACTTTGAAGCAGAAGGCTTGCAGGGTTTAGCTCTGAGTCTCTAAGACACAGAGTAGGAAGAGAAAGCATTTTTCAGACTTCAGATTTAGCTATCTATGTACTTGTGTTCCCCAGTGAAGATGAACTCCTTGAGGGAAGGGCATGCTTCATTTTGTTGTTTTTATAGCCCTAGACTGCAACAACATACCTTGAATACAATAGGCGTTTTATGAAATGCTCGTATTAATTGAATTGATTAGTTATTGTTAACTACACTATTTCTCTAGCTAAATGCTAAAGATGCTTTAGGAATTCTGTTACAGTGAAAATTAAATTTTAAAAATAAAATATTATGAATAATAACACATTTATATCATTCAAGCTTTAGTTTAAGCATGTTACAAATAGCTCATTTTGTCCTCAGGACAATCCTGGGAGGTAGGTGTTATTATTATATAAAATTTACAGTTAAGGAAACTGAGGCAGAAGTTAAGTGACTTCCCAAGGGTCAAACAGCTAGTAAATACCCAAGGCCAGATTTGAACTCAGGTCTTCCTGGCTCTAGGCCCTGGAGTTTTCACTGAAACATTATATTAGTAGGATTCCATTTATGGTAAGTCTCTAGATGCTAGATGGTAAAACACTAGATGTTTTTCCTTTATAATTGTGTGTTATTTTCAGTTTTAAAATTGTGGTAATCAATAAGTGATTCAGATCTTTTATTCATACAGATCAATAAATTTCAGCATGTCTTGCTTCCAAAATATCTGCTTCTTGATGATAAAATCAAGGCATTTTCAGATCAGCCAGGAGGAGTCTTAGAAACCCTTCAGTTCACCTCCCCCCTCATTTTACCCATTAGGAAACCAAAGCTGAGAAAGGATATTTGGGTTGTTTGAGATAATACAGGTAGCAAAGGTATAAGGCTCGGATTCAAGACACCATGCCCTTCTGATTCCAAATCCAGTGGACTTTCCATTGAAAAAGTGTGGAATCAGGTTTCAGGATTCATTTTTAATTAAATTATTTTATTGGAAACTTAAATTCTGCAAGAAATGAATTTTGATACCAAAATAAGAAGGAAAAAGTTTACATAAACTAGGAGCTTTACTTATATAGTTTATTTAATAAATTTATGCATGTATAAAATTCATCAAAGTAACAAAATTGCTCATTTGTGGATGTCTGAACTTTTATTTTCTTCTTTTGTTCAAAATAAAAACAATGTGCTTTCTTTTGCATAGCTATTTTATTCATTAACTTCCTACACATCTCTAGCATTAGCTCTCCTTTCTAATTAGCACGTTCAACAAAATAAAAGAGTATTTCCTTGATTATTCTTCCTTAGCAATTAGAATCCTGAAAAATCACTATATGACTCCAGACAAATTTGTTTGATAACACCAATGCTAACAGCTGAAGCATATATCATTGCATTTTACACTATGCTTCAGTGAAACTTAGAGCACTGGACAATGCATCAGACTCAAGTTCAAATCCAACCTCAGTCACTTACTAGCTGGGGATCCTGGCCAAGTCATTAAACTTCTGTCTACCTCAGTTTCCTCATTTGTAAAATGAGAAAATAGCACCTACTTCACAGAGTTGTTGTTGGATAAAATGGAATAGTATTTGTAATGTGCTTCGTAAACCTTAAGGCAAAATATAAATGCTAGCTAGAAGTAGTTGTTGTAGTTGTTAGTAGTAGTAGTAGTAGTAGTAGTAGTAGTAGTAGTAATTACTGTTATTGATGTTGATAGTATTATTGCTGTTGGTTTTTTATGCCCTCTGTATGCTTAATCAAAAAAAAATCAAAATAAATGGCTTTGAAACTGCTTCTGTCATCAAAAAAAGTTGATTTATGAATTTGATAAAAGCTAAAGGACTGAGAAAGTCAATGACATTGTATGATTAAAAATAATAATAGTAGCAGCAGCAATAACAAAAAAAATAACAGCAGCAATATCCAAAGCAAAGGAAAACAAGAAAAATAACAAAACATCTGGGTTATAGAGACGGAAATTCAATGAATAAGAAGAGAGGAAATATGAGGGCTCAAGTTGTATATTATATTTAGTTGTATTTTAATAAAGGAGAATGTTTTCATGGGATCCTTAGTAGCTGGACAGTTACCATCTTCTTGCCCGTAAGAGAAAGGGAAGGAAAGAGAAAGAACACTACAAAAGGAGTCTGAGAAGTGCATAATTGGATGAGATAGATAGATAAAGAAAGAGATTGAAAGAGACAGGGGTAGGGGTGGGAGGGTGGTTTAAAGTTCTGAAATGATTGAAACTCAGATTCAGACCTTGATGTCAATACTCTCCAGATGAAGTTAGAACCTCAGACTCAAGTCCCATTGGCAGACAGATAGGTAATTAAGGCTACAAGATATACTGTCTATTTAAAGATATACTGAATGTTTATGTCCATATGAAATGAGGGCTTGATTAATAAATAGCAATTGAAAAGACATGAAGAGTCTAACCTAAGCCTACTATATGCTGTTTCATCTTCTTTCAAATTGGGTTTTCTATTGTAGTTTTTTTTTTTATTGATCCAGTAAATGGTTATAACATTATTATTTACTTGGCTCATTAACAAATTCTACATTTTCCTAAAAGTGATTTAATCTCAAAATTATTTTCAACTTTAACCATGAAAGTCCTAGTAAATGAAGAAGAAAAATACTTTCTAGTGGTAAAATTTTAGAATATTCAGAATATACCCAGGTTTTTGAAGGGGAAAAAACAAACCTTTCAAAAGTTAATTGAAACATGCTCTCATATGGAGAGAGTGAATGCATCATATTGATCAAAATAATAATAAAATAATAGCTAGCGTTCATGTAGCACTATAAATTTTGCAAAGTACTTTGTAAACATTATTTTATCCTCCCAACCTTCCTTGGAGGTAAGTGTTATTATTGTCCCCATTTTATAGATAAGTAATTTCTTTTAATTAGATTTATGAAGAGACTTCATCTGAAGGCTCAAATAAATTATTGTGATGATGATGGTGTGGTGATTATGATTATGATTATATTGTGTCTTTATTATAGGGCCCATAACAGAATGTGGTCAAAACTAGCAGTTTTAGCACTGAGCCTTAATTAGTAATTTTGTTCACGAGGAAGGGAGAGACCTTTGGAAACCCAAGTCGTGGTTCTGAGAAAGAGTAGGATTAGGGGAGCATAGGTTCATAGATATTTACATTTAAAGCTTTGAATGAGAAATCCTTGATTCTAAACCTCTCATTTTTATACCTGAGATAATAAAGCTAGAGTGGGTAAGTGATTTATTCAGGGTAAAATCAGTAATAAATTTCAGAGACGGAATTTGAAACAGATATTCCTGAATTCAATTGAAAAACTTTCCACTACACCATATTATCCCTTTGGACAAAGTTGAGGAGAAATGTGCCTGAAGTATATAAACGTGGGAAAGAAATTGGATTTTCAATAATTCCTCTTGACAGATGTCATACTAGTGTTTTTTTTAATTTTAATTTTAACTGAAAGCATATATGTACTTTAAACACCCTAAACTATTGGTGCCCTAAACTAAAGTCCCTTTGGCCCCATTCTACTTATGAAGCAGCTTTGATAATACATACTCAATAAATACTTATTGATTCAACTTGAGAAGTCTGCCTAGCTAATGACACAAACTCTTGCATAGTTCTAAAGTTGCCTTTTCTATACTATAAAATTTGCATCTGCTTCCAACTGTTCTGATTTTCCTTATGTCTTAAATTGTGAAAGCCATAGAGAAGGTAAAATGCAATCAATAACTATGAATTAAAGCAAAAAACGTACCATGTAATTTGTGAAATGTATTTCTTCAATTTCATAAATGCTCTGTAACTCTGTAATAACCATCAAAACTTTATTAGCTTTATTTCAGTTTGGCTACAAATGAGTTTGTTTCCTCTTAAATCACTCATAGCCACATTTCCCTACATTTTAGTTCTTAGTGATTAATGTAATGATGATGGCCTTTACCTACAAATAATTATGGGAAACAAGCTGAAATCATTCCTCCAACTAATTAATGATTTCTTTTAAAACCCTCAGAAAAATGAATCCCCTCTTCTTCTTCCTTTTTTTTTTTTAAATAAG